>NC_052525.2:11500000-12125000 GCF_016746395.2 Drosophila simulans | reverse complement strand
AGCACCGCCACGCGAATCTCGCGGCTGATACTTAATATTCGGAACGGATAACAGTCGCTGATCGCGCGACTTTTCCTTGAACTTTTGACGGGCGGGCTTCAGTGGAGCTGGTGCATCCGCCAGTGGCAGGTTGTTTGGTCGCTCCACCTCGAACCCAGCCGGCTGTTCAAAGTCCACTCGACGAATGCCGCTGGCGGTGCTACTGCTGGCGCCCTCATCAGGCGAATCCGTGGTGGAGGAGCGAAATTTGCCGCGAACTGCCGGCGATGGTGATGCAGCTGCTGCTCCCGCGTTGGTCGCCATTTCGGCATCATCCAGGGACTCGTCCTCCTTGCCCTCTGGCGTTGCCTCCTCTTCTGTCGCCGGTGGCGTAGCAGCCTCCGGTGACACCTCCTTGGGCGTGTAGAAAATGGAGCTATTCTTCAGCGACTCCATATCGGTATTGACATTCAGGCCGCCGATCTTCATATTGACTTTCGATAATTGACGCTTCAAATTGAACGTTTTCCAGGACATGGACTTCCGTCTGTCCTGCAGCTCCTTGGGAGCTGCATCATCCCGCTGGGGACTCTTGGCCATCATGACCGATGCTGCCGCAGCCGCCGTTGTCGCTGCTGATCCGCTGAGCAGCGTTTCACGAGCACTGTTCACCACCGGGTCCGGTGAACTGGGACGCGAGCTTGTTGCCGTCGCCACGCCGTCGTGGGCCGATGTTTCGCCAGCCTCCGGTACAAATTCGAGCGACGGACTATCCGGACTGGTCGTGTCGTTCAGCTAGATGAAGATCGGGATTTTTGAGGGGTAGGGTGCAGAGTTTTAATTTTCGTTCTTCTTTCTGTTCTTTTAGGCAACAATAAGAAAAGTAGTAGTGGTCGATATCGACGGACAAGGGAATTTAGAGGGCTTCATGGAGATTAAGGGGTTAACATTCACTTCTTTTTGGGTTACTGGGTTTTTTTTTGTTTCTTTTGTAGGTTTTTGTTTTGGTTTCTGTTTAATTTGTTCTCTTTTCTTTGATCAGCAAGCCCAAAGATGCAAAAATATAGCAGCAACAAGTAAAGGCGAAAAGTGAGGTGAATATACGAAAGAAAATATGGTACAAGGTTGTTTAAAATGATTGTTAATGACAAGGGATTATGATTAATTCAATAAAATTGAATCTTTCTAATTTCCTTAATATTATTAAAATATAGTTTATACATGATGCTTTAAGTCATGGGTAGAATTTACATTGGCTGCCTTTCAATGCAACCCTGTGTTTTTAATAAAATCTTGGACTCTCAAACGAATAGTTTTCAATTGAGGGTGTTTAAACACAGCAGATTGAAGTAGGTCACGAAAAGCGCGGAAAAGTGAAAAATTTGTGAATGAGGGAGGATGGAATATAAATTTTGGCATGCTTTTGCAATGGCATTTCGCCGTTTTCCCCCATATACATATTTATACCATTTTGGGGGATGGAAGCTGCGCATTCTTGTTGCTGCTTATTTGCGTTTTTGGTTTGCTCCAGTTTTTCTTTGGAATATGTTGGGGATGTACTTTTTTATACAAGGATAAACAGAGCTTAAACGGGGTTATTGGGTAGCTAAGGGGGAACGGGGGGAATATTGTATCAACAATTTACAATTTAAACTTGTTATGGACTCGTTTGGTTTTCTTGTGGGTTAACAAACATCGGATAGGGGTTTAACTTTAGGCAACGACTTAGTTAGCTGATATACTTTAGGCGTATAGCAGTTTGATGCTAGGAGTGAGTGTGTACACCACACACACACATTCACATACGCATTGGCAAAACTCAAACACAAACACACACACGCACAGGCAATACAACGATTTTATTGCTTCAGATAAGCATAGATTTAGAATTTAAAATGTAATAAAATGAACTACGATCAATTATCAATTCGAATTAGGTAATAAATAAATGTATATCAAACATTGAATAATTTGTTAGCTGCATTGGTGGTGGTGGGTGGTTTGATTGTTGGTTATGTTACAAAAGGTGTTCTGAAGAAAGGTGACAAAGTAAAAAGATCACACACATACACTTCGTCAATTATTCAATCAATAAGTTGGTACACAAACACAGAGAAAGAGAGACAGACATAGAGGCAGAGAGAGGAGGAGAAACATATTTATGTTGTCGCTGTTGTTCATGTTGTTTCGATTGTAATTGTTTCTTGGGTGTTCGCTAGGCACTTATTTTTCAGGCAAAACTCAGATCAAATCAACTCAAATCGAACCGACTCGAAATCGACCTGAATCGAATCGGAGGTAATCGAATGAAATAGGATCGTATCGGCATCGAATCATACCACACATGTACATGTACAACAATCAAAGCGATCAATCGTGTCTATGCGATGGTCTTTAGCGTGGCAATCAAAACAGAAAAGACACCAATCCAATCCATCCAAATCAATTAAATTTTCATCATATCGTAGGCAAGCTTCGTGCAAAACACAAACAAACCAAACAAAAATCAAACCAATACGTTAATATGACTTTTACCATGCTGCATTTAGTACTTTAGCTTAGAGACAGAGATAGATATAAGCTTGGAAACGGAGACAGAGATAGAGATAGGAAAGAGAAAAGGATGGCCACACTTTACTTGACCGTAAAATACTAAATTTAAGGTAACCGAAGAATTAATGATAGCCAAATCGATATCGTTACTTGGGGGTCCAATAAAGAGAGAAATATATCAGTGTGATCTTCAGTTAGAGAGGGATGGTTAGTTATTCGCTGAAAACGGGCTAGCTATAGTACATCGAAAAAATACTTGATAGCAACTACCAAGCTAAACTAAAGCTACAGTTTCGCATCTTTTTAGATATTCAGCTAAACATTTTGGTTATATTTGCTTGCTTGCTTGCATGTGGGTGTGTGTAATATATATATATGGACTGGGGTCTAAGTACTGGTGAGGTAATTCCATCAGATTGATAGAAAAAATGCCACAAAAATGCAATAAGGTGACAGCGAGACAGAGAGAGCGATAGGTTAACTAAAGGGAAAACGAAAACAAAAAACACAAACCAAAACAAAAGTTTCATTGGCTACAATTTTTAAAAGTTAGCTCATACATACGAGTATGTTTAAATATATATATATATATAGATTATATAATGTATATATCAATTTGGTATATTTGTTAGTATGTGATACGTAATTAAAATTTCGTTCGTTATGTAATAAGTAAATATCGGTATGCATATAAAGTTCAAATATGTATATGTAAGATGTTTAGAAAAATATTGAGTATGTAACATGTTCAAATGAGCACTTGTTGGTCGGCGTGAATAGTATAGCATACATTTCGGTCTGTCTGTGTTCTCAGTGTTGCTGTGTTTCAGTTCAAATCAATTGCGAATTCAAATGATCTGGGGTGTCTGTGTTGTTAGTGTGGCTGTGTTCCAATTCAAATCAATGGCGCATTTGAATTATATGGTCTGTCTGTGTACTTTCGTTATGGATTCGAGTGTATGTTTGTACGCGCGGTTCACTGCGATTCGGTTATAAACTTGGTCTCGGTGCCAGAGAGAGACAGAGAGACTGACAGACAGAGAGAGAGAGAAAGAGAGAGAGAGCGAGGGCACTTACCTGATCTGAGCTGGGCGATCGGCTTTGCTCCTCTTTGTTTTCAATACGTTTTGGACTTTTTGGTGTTCGCGAGTAAGGATCATGTGCGCCATACAGATCGGGGCATGCAACACTCAATAGGCAAATTTTTTGGATTATATCAATTATGACAAGTCCATATTCGGTACCATAAGCCATTCTAAAAACAGAAAATATTCATATATATTTCCAAAATCAACTGCATACAAATCAACGTCACAAAACAAATGCGAGGAAACTATTCGTCATCAGGATAATAACTTAATTTAGATAATGCAACGTATACCAAGGTAATACAAATAAAAATCAAAATACATAAGTAAAAATAATTAAAAAATATAAAGTAGCTGTCTGAAATACCAAAAATTTCAATAATTTAAACTTCTCATCAGAAAATACTACATATTATGCAATTAAGTTTTACTATTTTTTTACTCTATTAAATTATGGTATTTTAATATTTAATATATTTTGAAAGTACTAAAAAAAATTAGCATAAGAAAAGTGCTTAAGAAAAATAAATACGAAAGCAAACTACAGTGCTTAGCTAAAGTAAAATAATTTAAAGAATACCAAAATACTAATTAGCAATAGTACGTAAACAAAACTCGAAAGCAAATTATTACAGAAAAAAATAACAATATTAAATACCGAAACGCAAATACGAAACCCTTAAAACGAAAACTGAAAGACAAATGAATTATTTTGATGCGCATCATCACTCTCACACACGCGCACACACCAGGCACTAAAATACGAATCCGTCCGGGTTCGGGTTCAGTCATGAGTACGTCGCTTTTAAGCCAGTCTGGCGGTGGATT
This sequence comes from Drosophila simulans, assembly GCF_016746395.2. Lineage (NCBI taxonomy): Eukaryota > Metazoa > Arthropoda > Insecta > Diptera > Drosophilidae > Drosophila > Drosophila simulans. The sequence goes on along the minus strand of NC_052525.2, from coordinate 12,120,552 downwards.
TGGGAATCGGTTTCTAGATCCGGAAAGACAAAAGGTCAATGGGTCACAAATCTGTCCAGAACTTCTGCTTTAGGTGCTTGTAATTACCAAGGGACGTTGATTTGGTTTTTTCGGTCTGCTTGCAACTGTTGCATACTACGGAATACACAACGCAAACAAATTCAACAAAAGCGGTGCACCTTGGGGGCGGGGCAGAGGCGTAGGCAGGTGGAAAGGGGGGCGTGGCAGGGGTTATCAGGTTTTTTGGGCAGGCTAGAACACTCGTCGAGCGTTCGCGGCTACGTCTCAGGCGCTTTTCTCAGAGAACGTCATGCATTTACGAATACAAACTAGACTACGGTCTAAGTACATTTTTTTTTTGTTTTTTTTTTTTTGGGGCAGGGTTCAGGGAGCTAGTATCTTTAAAGTCCGCTTTCCTGTGTCCTTTGTCTGGTGGGTAGTTGGGTGGCTTTGCTCTGGGCTGGTTATTGTTGGCGGCTGGGAGCTGCTTGGGGCTTTTGGTGGTGGTGTGTGTACGTGTGTGGCTGGATCGATGGGCAGATGGATTGCTGGATGATCGGATGGATTGAAGCGAGTGTCTCGGGGATGATGGGATTAATGGGATGAACGGTTGGCTGGCTGGCTAGCTGGATGGTTGGATGGGTGGCAGCAGCTATGCTACTTACAGGCCGTAACTGGAGCTGATGCACAGCGAGGTGACCTGCACGTTCCGGCGATTGGGTCCGGTGGTGAGGCAGACCAGCTGCGACTGGAAGCCCGGCGGCTTGCGTTGCGCCCCATTGCGCACCTTCAGCGAACACTCGGCCGTCTGTAATAGGTATAATGTGGAATATCGAGAAATTAGCAGGTTACTTTGGGAAGGAACAACATCCACAAGCTATCATTACCTTATCCGAATCACTCGACTCAGCCTTCTGCACTTGATGGCCCGTTAGAAAATCGCACTCGGGACTTGTCCCATAAATGTCATCAAAATTCTCATAGAGTATGGGTATCTCCAGCACCAGTACCTCCGACGTGGACTCCACTTTGCGGAACTTGAAGAGCATCACCTGTCCCATGGCGCCGGCCACACACAGGCGTCGCGATTCCGAGCAAAGGAAGATGAGGTGCACCGCCAGCGGATTGTCGCTTTCCGGATGCGAGTGGGCGACGTGGGAGCGCGGCTTCTCGAACATCTTGGCTGTCTTCAGCTTATAGAGGATCTGCAGCGTGCCGGCACCGGAGTCCCAGAACTTGAGGCTGCCGTCCTGGTGTCCGGTGATCACGATCTCCGAATAGCTGCACGACGCCGGCGACCACTCGCCACCGGATATCGGCCATTCGCGCTCCGAGAAGCAGCTCTTTTTACTTGTCGTTGTGCGACCAACCTAAAGCACAGGTTTAATTGAATCAATGGAAGGTTACTAACCAAAATTTGGGGCATGCTAAACTTACTGAATAGAAAGCAGGAACCAAATCCGATGGGCAATCGGTTAAATATGTGCAACATGTAACAGGTGATTCGTGTAAGTCCATTGGATAAGGCGATTCAAAACATGGAAAACCGGGTGTTAATAAGTCTATTAATACTAAGTCGTATTGCAACAGCACGGCAATAGCATACGGCTCCTGGGTCTCTGTAAAGGCAAACAAAAACGAAGTAAGTAAATCATTTCATATTACATATCTGATATATAATATATAACATCACACAAATGCTCTGTGGATCTTAATGTTTCATGTTATTTAAAACATACCGCAGGGCCAGGGATTCTCGCAGAGTGTAATGAAATCGCAAACGGCGTGCTCCATCTCCAGCACCGTGGTGGCCTTGCCCACCATCACCGTGATGCAGTTGGACTTGGAGCCCTTCTCCGAGGGCATGCCGCCCGAGAAAATGGTGAAGGTTTCCCTGCGGCGGGCAAATAAAAAGATTATATATTTTAAATGAGTCAAGATATTATTATTCATTTGCTTTATCGGGCCGTCGGCAGCGCAATGAGTCTTATTGTTAAAAAAATTATTGTAAAATTGCTTTATGGTTATTGTTCCAAAATAAAGATAAGGCCCTAGGTTGTTCAGCTATCTCCGTGTAATATAAATAAAGCCTAATAGTAAACAAATGATTTGACAGTCCTTAGTGCTTATTACTCACCCAGTTGCGCTGGACTTCAAGTCAACTTTATATACCGGCTTGCACTTCTCCGCATTGCCATCCTTGTTGATTTTAGCTGAAGCATACACAAACCGAATCAAATATATTATATATATATAATACGGATAATGGCTATGCAACTTACCATGCGGACAGACCTGCGACTGCGGCTTAGCCTGCGGCTTCGTGGGCCAGGAGCAAATGGAGCCATCCGTGTGCGAGGACACAAAATACTTGCCCTCGTAGTGCCAGGCCAGGGACTTGACGGCCTCGGCCGCCTGCCATCGCAGCTCAGCGCATTTCGCCTTCAGATCCCACAGCACAAGCAGCCCGCACTCAAATGCAATAAGCAACTGTGCGGAAAGAATCTCATCAGTCATTGAATATAATAACAATATATGTATTAAGATTAAGGGCAGTGAAATCTTCATTTTCCTCAAACAAACAAGCAAAGGACTCACCTTGTTTGCATCCAATGGATTATCACATAACGCAATCACAGCACCTGGATGACTAGTTCTAACCCTGCAATTGGTTTAAACCCGTGATTAGAACTTAATGCGGTGGGTTCAGGTCACTAAGGGAGTAATTGGACTTACACTTCAATTGCTTTATTCCAGTTAATAATATAACCACTAAGTGCAAATGTATCTATGTGAACAACGTGTATGTTTCCCTTCTCGGTGCCCACATACAGCCATTTGCTGCCCACAGGCAGGTGTATGCAAGTCACGCTGCAAGAGAGATGGAGATTATGTCATCGGTGGATATACATATGTTGGAATATGTTGGGAATTAGCCAAGGTGATAACCCGTTTTATTCACGGCAGTATTAAGATATCGTGATATCCATAATAAGACCAAACCTAAATGAACTGACTTCATGAGCTTGAACTTACCGCTCCCTCTGAAATTTCAGACTCTGCACAATGCGCGGTGTCTTTTGGCGAATGCTCCACAAGTGAATGGTGTCATCGGCGGTGACGGTGACCAAGGCGCCCTCGTTGACCAGGAACTGGGCAAAGAGCACGGCGCACTCAGATTCGCCCTCGTGTTTGGCATGGGCATCGACGCCAGGTCGTCCCAAACTGCAATTAGTTAATATAGGAAAGATGAGATTAATAAATAATGAGGGAAACTTTGTATTCAAGTCACACTCACATGCGAATGTAGCCCGATTTGTCGCCAATCGCTAGTAGCTTTTGTACTGGATCGAAGGCGAAGGATGTGGGCGAGTATGGAAAGCCATGGCGAAAGGTCTGCGAGAAAATAAAGAAATTGGATTAAACGTACTAATCACGCTAACTCGTATGACTTAGTATTATATAAACTTCTACTTTAAATGTTGTTTAAATGTCGATTTGAAGCATTTAGACATCGGTTATAGCCGCGTGTGTCTTATGATAGATTCAAATCAATTCAGCTACCAAATAAAACACCCGCTAGCTGCAACAGATGCCTTACGATTACGTTCACTTTCAACTCGTATCTCATTTATCGTTTGTGCTTGACTTACTTTCTTTAACGTAAAGTGATCGGCCTTGAGTTGCTCCTGGATCTCCTGCTCCTGTCGTGTGGCTTGGGGCTGAACGCTTTGTCGAAATCCATCTAGAACTCCTTTGAATGTGAACTTTTTCATTTTTGTAACATGAGTCGTCCTCGTGCTCCGGCTGCTCTGCTATCCACAGTTATGCGATGGGGCTGCTCTGGTCTCGCCCAAGGATTAATGGTTGGCCAAATAGTTGGGTGCACAGAGTGTGGTGGTGGCGAATAGTGGATAGTGGACAGAGTGTATGGTTCAGCGGGAAGGTAGTGCCGGGGTCGGGATGGGGGAGGTGATGATCCTGGTCCGAGGAGAACCGAAAAGTGTGGGGATTGGCTTCTTCCTCTGCCCCAGGCGATTCTCTTCCCTCGAGTCCTTGGTAGCCTTTACTCGTTATTCTCTAGATACTGGTAGAGCTGTGCGTAATCGAAGACAGAGGAGCCAGTGCTGGTCTGAGCTCGTCCTTGTTGTTTGGTTTATTTTTGAGATGTGAAACTAGGTTAACAGTGGTCGAAATATTTGCTGCAACGAGGGAGAGAATGGAAAAGGGAGATCTAATTAAAACGGATGGAAGCAAGTTGAGAGCTTCAATTACAATATGTTCTACTCTCTGTTCTGTATCCTAAGTGCTCCCCGAGGTTCTGTTACACGCACAATACATTTTTGCTCAAGTTTTATTTCATGTTTTTTTAAGAGCATACACAAATCCCTGATGATTTGAAATCACTTGTAAGTAAAGTTGTACAAAATATGCAAATCTGAAGCTTTAAAATATTTTGTTGTATACTTGCGGGCACCTTTGCTCAATCTTCAAGATGTTATCTTCCAACAAACATTTAACACACTTATTTATTGATTTTAAAGTCGACCTAAATCACAAGCCATGCCTGAAAATGATTTCAATGGCAGTTCAAATAGAAAATATGCTTCCTTTTCCTTTCTTCTTTTCTTTCCGGAAGATTTGATGTCGCAAGATTTGCATTTCTTGGAACGGAAATGAGGAAATATCAATTTAGATATCGATAACAGCTGTGAATAGTCTGGATTGCTAGAATTAAACCGTTTTTTTTTTGCGTTCGCTTTGTTTGCTTCCCTCTCTTCGATTTCTTTTGCTTTTCAGTTTTGTATCGCCTGGCCTGGCGGATTACATAAACCTTGATTTCTATTCAGCCTTTTGACAATGGCACACGTAGATTAATTAAGAGCCATCCGAGCTCCCTACCCCCTAAAACCCTATACCCTGCCCCCCACCGACCCTGCTGGGTGTGCGAAAGGGATGGCGCGAATGAAAGAGAATCAATCTGTATAACGGGATATTGCGATTGCAATGGCGGATGTTAAACGTTAAGCGATTGTTTGATGTTAATTGAAAATCGTTGCTGCCACATTATGTTGCACAACGGGGGCAGGTTGGTTGTGCTGCGGGGGATGAGGGGGTGGCGGATATATATGAGAATATGGGTTGCCTATATATGCACTTTTTGATGGCACACAAATCGATTTTTTCGCACACTCGCACATTGCAAATGTCGTGTGTTGTTCAACTGCTACACGGTATTCCTTTTTTTTGTACTTTTGTGTGTGTGTATTCTTGTTCTGTTTTCGTTTCATTCTCTTGCCACTTTTTGTTGCTATTTTTGCTGTCGTTTTTCCTTTTTTGCTGCTTGTTTTATTCGCAATTGTTTACGCTTTGACAAACATACACGTGAACACAAGGACATACATACATACATACACATATGGGTCGCCAGGACGAAATGCGCGCAACAGTGGGGCGAAAAAGCGAAGAAGAGTGGGTGGAGAAGGACAAGCAAATCGTTGGCATACTTTAAATTTAATTCCCGCAAACAAACATTGCAGAGGAACTGGGTTGCGGGGGATGGAAAGAGAAAGAGCAATATGGTGGGTGGCGCCTGCAGGACAACAGGAGGTGTGTGACTGTGTGTGTGTGTCTGTTGATAATGACAGTGTGCTGTCCCCCTTCCACTCGTCCTAATGATGATTAAAATGCCATTGCTTTAGAGTAGAGGAGCATGCGAGTGGGTTTGGGCAGGGAGAGAGTGCGAGCGAGACGGAGTCGCAGGATGCTGCCCAAATCTGTGTATGTATATGTATGTATGTATGTATGTTCGGCAGCTTCTATCTCGCTTCTGCTCACTGCTGTGAGTGTGAGTGTGTGTGTGTATAGATAACCTCGATTTACAGATTTTTCACACACATAGGCACTGCTTGGCCCTGCTTGTTGCTACTCACATGTTAGCTACATCTTCTTCTTATGCTCCTGCTGCAGCTTCTTCTTCACTTAAACATACAAAAAAAAAATAAGTTAAATTTCTTTTCTTAATTTTCAAAGGATCATCGCTAGTTTATTGAACTTTCAATACACTGTTCTTTTCACACATCGAATTTCACGCACACACACACATTCACTGAATAGGCGCGCTTTTTTCAATGCCTTCAAGTCTTTCGCTTTAGTTTTTTACACTTTTGGCTTCTACCATTTTTGTGAAATTTTCAATATATTTTCGGGGCTTTTTGTTGCAAGGGGCCAATAGGAAATATGCTAGTGCTTGGCTGGTCAGTTGTCGACTGAGCTGCTGCTGCTGCTGCTTTTACTGCTTCTACTGTCTCTACTGCTGCTGCTGCTGCTGCTGCTGCAAAATTGAGAACGAGAGCGCCAGCGAAAAGGAGCAGGCGATGCTGCTTTCTAGGATTCTCAACGTATGTAAGTATATGCGTGAGTATTACACGTACACACACACACACACACACTGGCACACTGACTCTCACTCGCACTGCTTGCAATTTATGCTGATTGGAAATGTAACGGAATCAATCGCTGCTCCGCTTTTTGTTTAGCCTACTTCAAGGCGTTCTTCGTTGAATTTCCCTCGTTTTAATGGCACAAAAAAATCTCGGCTAGCTCCTGTTTATCCCTGCGCCTGTGTGTGTGTGTGTGCATGTGTGTGTGTATGGCCAGCTGCCATGTGAGCGACTATTGCGCAGGCTTACGCTATTTCGCCCCCAAAAACGTTTTTCGCGTACACGCTGGATATCCTGCAACAACAACAAAAGCAACTGCTTGGGCAAAAACAATGCAAAATGTTTTGCGCGCGCGGTCACATGACACGAGTTACACACACATACACACATTCAGGCAAGTACAGCACACATACAAGTGAAAAATTTGTTGAGGCAGCGCAGGAGCAGCACACACATACCAACACAGCGTGCTTTTTTTCTTTTAAATTGTAGCTTTTTCTCTGGATTTACTTGGCGAAAACATCTGGAACATATTTTCTTTTTGTTTATAGATATTTTGCAAATTTTTTTATAGATTTTGGCTTATTGGTTGTGGGTTCTTTTTTAGGATTTAGGGAAAAATCAACGCGTGCGAACGCGTCGATTGCTCTACAGCGAAAAACTGAAACTGGTAGCGTTTCCGCGCAGTTTCCACGGCACGTGTTATACATACACGGAGGAGAACACACACACATACACAATATACACACTCACACACACACAAACACACTGGCACGTCCTGAATATCCTGGTTATATGGTTATGCAAAGCACCAACGAGTCCGTATGGTTGCCGCTGGCTTTGATTTCGGATTGTTAGCCCAATGCGTTGGCAACCCTGACCGAGGTTTTCCCTTGCTTTAACCAGGAATCGATACTTGTTAGGAGGCGAAGCTCCCCAAAATGCTCTTCTCTTTTTTTTGAGAAAGCAAAGTAATAAATCCCACATGCGAGTACATACTAAAAAATGTAATCTGCTAAAATGTAAATACTGGCATACTCTCACAATTCATAGGTCCTCTCGCTCTAACACACAATGGTCGTATGGAATTTTGCATGGTAATGGTAATGAGTTATGTGCCGTTATGCTTTATCCTTCTTGTGTGCGAGGGCCCATTATCAATAACTCAGCAAAGTAGGCAATAAAAAGGAGCTCCGAACGACTGGGTAGAAGGGGGAGGGGGTGCGGTGAGTGGGTGGCGGTGGCCACTCTTGCGTCATGTTGGTAATGTAAATGTAGTCCAATAAGAAACTTGTTGGCAAGAGAACAAAAACAAGAACAAGAACAATAAAGATAGAACATTGACTTTCGCTGCTCTGATAAGAATCTGCTGGGGAAGGGAGTGAGAGAGAGAGAGGGGGAGAGCTCAAATGATTCATCTGGAGCAGCAACAACAACCTAACGGTGATGTGATGGTTGATATTGAAAAGCAGCAAATGCAAACATGTTGTCATTCTAATTTGCATTTGGCACACAAACACACACACATGCACAGAGAAACACATTGACAAACAGGGGACATAACATCATCGCAGCAGCAGAAACAAAAAACGAAAACAAAAACAACAGCAACAATAACACATTCCGCAACACAACCACCCACTAAATACCAACCAACCCCCCCGCAAGCCGTTAAACCCCGCCCACCTGTTTCATGGCGATTCACTCCGCTGTTGGACGTTTGTGGCGCTTGCCCAATCCAATTGGATTGGCGAACCGAATCAGATCAGATCGACACGGGGGCGATAAACAAAAAACACAACGCAATGTTTAAACAAAAAGCACGACAAAACAAACGACAATTTCTCGAAATGTTGTCTCAACTGTTAGAGCTGTGAAAACTTCGACGACTGGGCGCCATCGATGAATGGCAAGCTTGGGCATTATCGATTCAGCCTTATCGATATTTTTTAGCAGTGTGACCAACGAAGCACAGCTGTATTCTACACGTTAGGGTATTCCCCGTAAAATTAAATTTAATTTGCTAGAAACTTTAAATTAAAATCCTTTAAGTAACTTAATTATAATTATAATTTACATGCCATTGTACTGAAAAATTGTTAATTTACACCGGTAGAAATAAAATAAAAATATTGAAATTGATTCCGAAAGCTGATAAGCTATATTGAGTACTATCTGAATGCCGTGATTCCTGAATTATAAATTTAAAGATTAGATATTAATGTTACTATCAACGTAGATTTATACCATCTATCCGGCCTAAAGCGTGCTCTTTATATTTTATGATTTTTATAACAACTATATATGCCATATATTTAATAATTCAATGTTTAATGATACAACAAATCAAACCACACTTCACTTTAAATAAAATCAAATAAATGTTTGTTTTAAATTTATATTCAAAATTCATAATAAATAATGTTCATGACTGAAATCACAATCGTAATTGTGATTCGTCAGAAGCCTCTGTAACACGTCGTTGCAATTGGTCTATTTGGAATGGTGCATCTAAAAAGAAATTTCCCAAGCTTCTTGGTATTTACAATAAACAGTAGTCTTCTATTGCAAAATGTTGGGGTGTCACGACTTATTTTTGGCTTGCAGTGCTCCGTGGATCAACCACTCGCGTCCGCCAGGCTTCTGACATCGCTCCAAAAGCTTCTCCAGCTGGTGGGCCTGCTCCGCTAGCTCCTCCTCCTCCAGAATACCGGATATCTCATGCAACAGCGCATGGCGTATTAACTGGGGCTCATCCTCGACAATGTAACGCTTAACGCAAGCCACCAGTTCTTCGAGATGATCGTCTACAGCACCGGGAAAGAGCTGATCCATGGCGGCGGCCAGGTTGAACAGGTATTCGCGATTGGGACCACTGGGACCGGCCGAGCTGAAGATTTGCCTCGCAATACAGGGAACTTGCCACACATCACCAGCATAGGAATCGTTCGCCTGCGTGGCCACGTATATGATCACCTGGATGGGTTCTGCACCGTCAGTCGGATACTCGTGAAACTCCAAGCTGCAGCGCTCGTACCCGTTCTTCTCCCGGTAGTCCAGATGGTCAAGCACAGCACCCTTTTGACTAGCAGCTATGCGATAGGCGACCCCATAGACACGATCCTGGGCGGGATCGCCTGGCAGTAGGGTGACCACGCGACCAGGACGTTCGGGAATACCCCGGTGATCGATGCTGTGCTGGTAGAAGCGACGCTTGAATCCCCAAACGAAGCCGCGTCGTCGGTCTATGTACGGGAAGTCCGTCTTCCACACCAACGATCCATAACCAAAGATCCAGACATCCGCATCCGAGGCTGCCGGCGGCTCCAATTGATTGCTATTTTCGGTATCGAAAGTGCGTAGCATGGAGAATCCTGGTGTAAAATCGTGATCCGCTGACTTGCATCCATGTTCCCTGGGCTCCTCGATAACGTTCGCGAAGAACTCGGTGTATATGTTGCCGGGCAGCTGATCCGCCCCAGAACCACTGTTTCGCAATTCCGTTAGGAAGTCCAACATCACCGGTGCTTCGTTAGTCAACAAATTCTGAAAATTTGCAATTTCCTTCGGCAGCTTATCGTCTAAAGTTATCGACATCAGCTGTTCGAATCCCGCAGGGCTGCCACACAGCCTTGAGAGTGTTTTAAATATTTATTACAAATATTAGATTTTATAGTTAAATATGTATTTTTATGTAATTGAACAATCATTTTATTTATGTGAAAAACTAAGATTTGCATACGGTATGTTGGTAATGTGTATTTTTATATTATTCGTTCGCTGTTACTTTTTTATGTTGCAACAACATAGCCTGGCCACCCTGCGCTCAGTTAATCGAACAGCTGTTCGTCGCGCTATCCATCCCGCTCACACTCGCGTCGGTCAACGAAGGAATAAACAAACCGATTTTGAATCGGAATTGCTTGAGAAATAACACCCCGGAAACCACACAACCCCCATCAAAATGTCCGGCAAGGACGATCGATCCAAGGAGTACGTGCAACGTAACCACTCACCTCGCCGTTCGCACCTAATATTAACTATCCATTCTTTGCAGAAAGCGCAGGAACATGAAGCAGTACAATCATCACCATAAAAAGGAACAAGGGCGGTCCACCACGTCGTCGGGATCGCCGCCACCCACCTCCCGTCGCAGCATGGTTGATGTGGCGGACTCGAGCGATGAGCCAAGGTTGGCCAGGCGTGGCAATTGGCAGTCCAGTGGAGCAGGCCGCTCCTCGTTGGCACCGCAACGGAACAGGGACATGCTGGACACCCTGCCCAGCGACACCGACGATATGGAGCAATTGGGCCTGGATGGTGCAGCCATCGATGAGAATGCCCGTGCCCAGTTACGAGCTGGCGATTTCCAGCAGATGGCCCAGTTTCCCAGCCTCGGTGGCGGCCACTTCACCTTTGGATCAGAGCGCGAATGGGCCAACGTGGCCGAGGGCCAGACCAAGCTACACACCAAGGCTGCCAGTGCCTACTTCACCCTGAACCTCACCCGCCTAAATGTGGGTCTGCAAACGATTCCTTTATACAAGCGTATGGATTATCCGGCGTCTCTGTTCACCCGTGCTCAGATTGCCGCCCAGGAGAAGGCCGCCGAACGGGCTGAGGCAGCTTACCAGAGCATTCTAAAGGACTCCAATGGGGGCACCAAGTCGCGAGCTCCCTCTGCTAAGTCCAACAAGGACGCCGCCCCTGCAGCGGCGGAAAAACCAGTTGCTGCCTCAGCAGCTGAACCCGATGAACTTGACGAGCTATTGGCCATGACCGATACGCAACTGGGTATAGGCTCTGGACCCATCACGATGCCCATGCCTATGGTGCAGCCGGCCACGCCCTCATCGGCAGCAAGCAAAAACGGTGTGGAGGAATGGCTGGATTCCGTTTTGGATGAATAGATACATAATTCAGGAGGACATCCTAATCGTTTAGTACTTTCCGGACTATTACCAGAGCTTTTTATGCTTACACGAAATATTCAAATCACTAAGTGGCTTGCCTTTTAGAAAAAGCATTATTAAAATTATAAAATCTAGAGTTTCCGTTGAAACTTTATAGTTAAAGCAAGAGCCTTTTTATTGTGTATAATAAAATCGTTGAACGCATATATATATACCATGCGATTGTTTCGTGCAATAAGTTTCAAATGTTAGGTTAAGTTATGGAAGATTTCAATTCTCTTCTCATCAAAGTATCTGAATTTATGACAGATTCCTTGCTACTACTTGCATTGTGTGGCAATTTTGCCTTGATAAAACTTAACCAAGTGGCCATGCAAGAGTTGCATAAGCTCACAAATGGACTCCAAGAGCACCAGGCGCTCATGCAGATGCCCCAAATCGTTGTTCTCCACCATCAGGGGACGCAGCTCATCAACAATGGCGATTAGCCAGCGAACTAATATCGAGCAATCTTCCCTGGCCAGTTTCATAAAATCCTCGGGCACGCCGGTCTCCTGGCACAGTTGCTGGCCCTGGACACTGAATGGTCCGATCAGCAGGATGCTGGATATTAAACGGACCACCAGGTGCAGGGAATGCAGATAGGATATTACATAAATATGCGGCTTCACCACGGCGACGACGAGCAGCAGTGTGTTAGCCGGACGCAAACGGTGCAAGTCCAGGCCCAAGTCCGACATATGATCCAACATGGCCCAGAACAGACAGTTAGCCACTACGTTGGCCATTGTGGACAGTGGACTGGCCACGCGGCAGCCGAGGATCAGGTTGAGCATTGTGCTCGAACTCTGGATATTGAAGAGGCCCAGGATATGGACGCATATCTGGTGGATCTGTTGGGCAGAGACAGGGAAGGATAAAAAATATATATATATATGTCATACATATACATATGTATATATACTTACATGGCTTTCCTCGGTGCATGCCATATAATTGAAGCAATTTTGCAGGAAGAGAGTTCTCTTCACCTGGGTCGCCGAAGTGTCCTCATGACGGAGTAGATAAACCATCAAACCGCATACATACACCGCAGCCAGTTTATCGGCTCCGAATTGGATTACCTCCTGGTTGAGCAGTTCATCAAATCCAGATATAATCTGACGGAACACGTGATTAAATTAGGTAATGTTATTATGATATGAACATGGATCACCTCCAAAATATTGCCGGTGGCATAAATAAAGTAGCATTGCTCCCGAATCGCCGATCGACTCAAAGCCTGACGCAGCTCCTCCAAGCTGAATCCCTGGGGTCGCACCATGTGGCTCATGTTGTATTCTGACATCTTATCTGAGGAAAAAGCTGGAAAAAGGGAGTTATGCATTACTTTTGAACAGGGAAAAGGCGCCTTCAAGGATTTGCTCCTTCGCCTCCACCTCCTCCTCCTTCTGCAAATTAGTGACTGAAAGATGTGATGTGTGCAAATAGCCAACGCTATTTTAATGAGCTCCGCAACATTTTGACATGTTTTCCAAACTCACTTGGCTGACATCTTGGCCAAGCAGAGTACAGTGAAACCAGAAAGTAGGTACTTTTAATTGAAAAGTCTAGAAATTTACTATAATTGAAGTTTTTAATTTGAATTATTGCATACACATCTTCTGCATACTCATCTTCCATGATTTTAAATTAATTTTGTGTTATTATATTATAAAATTATCTAGTTTATTTGCAATTTAAAACAAGTTACATTAATGTATTAAATCTAATATCTAGTTGCTGGAACACTACAAGCTTCTAGTTGAATCGCATAAAATTTAAGGACTTAAAGGAGTCGTTGCTATCGGAAGCTTACTGTAGCTATGATTTTTCCTGCCTGTGTGTGTGTGCCCGCTTTTGTTTGTGTGTATTTGTGCTTGTCCTTGCACTGCTTTCGAAAAGGCTGGCAAAATGCAAATGCACGCGCGATGTGCGCATTTTAGCATAAAAGTCACCTGGCCTCCGTTTCCGCCTCCCACTTTTCCACCTGCCACGCCCATCGCCGCTTCAAGTTTCTTGCACACTTGGCGAATATCTGCTCATTATGCATTCATATTTCGCAATTACTTGCTCTCTCACACACACACACACACACACGCACGCAAACGAACTGGCGGTAAAAAGCGCAAGAGGTGCAAGCAAGATGGCCATAACAGCAGGAAACCGTTAAGTTTCTGTGTGTGTGTTTGTGCGTCCTTTGCTTGGTCTTTTCTTTCTGCTCTTCTGCTTTTTTATCGCCCCTTTATTTTTTTGGGGCATTTTTTGCACAGATTCCCATTGAAATTTCCATATTCACATTTTAATTATGCGTCGGCATGAAAAGATTAACAACTTTTTTGCCGTCTCTGTGTGCGTGTTATGCTCTCCTTTTTGTTTTTAATTATGCACATGTATTTGTTGATCAAAATTAAATGGCAAAGGGGTAGGCAACATATAACCCTCTCTTTCTGAACTGCTTGCCAACATAACCTCAATTTAGCTGCCACTGCTTGCGAAGCGATGCATGCTAATCAACTGGGATTATCTCTAGCATAATATGATCTATCATATCAGCGTCCAGCTAAAAATCTGCGTCAAGTGTAAAAACCCGAGAATCCCCCTCTATTAAACGCGACAAAAGTGCTCAATTAGCGAGGGTTGTTCAGCAAGTCGAAGGGGAAACGCAGACCAGGCCAATTACAGTCAAACATCCGTAAGTGGAAAATTTTTATTTTACTACAAGTTTGAAAAGATGTTAATACTTTCCATTGGGTATTTTTCCTCATCATAAGGCAAATTTGAACAAAATGACAAGTCTGGTATCGAGAAATAGCTTTTTATAACAGATTTTTTATGGAACCATCATTTGGAGGTTCAGCTGTGCTAATAGATACTAACAATCATATCCGGTTCCCGTCGGATGGCGATGATAATAATAATCAAGATGGTGATGACAAGTGGCAAGTAGCTACCCTTTAATTTTTGGGGGTGGACCGACCTGATGAGCCGCTTGTGTGCGCTGTTTGTTGTAACCAATCTGTGCATTTTACGCCTAATTTAAGGCAAATTGTCCACCCCACTTTTCTCAACACTTTTCCAACCCAAAACCCTCCCCCATCCAACTAACTTTTCCTTTTTTCGGTCTTCGAGGCCGCGGGGCCTGACAAAAGCCAACAGATTTTCATGTCATTATTTACTGATTTGTGGGCATTTGAAAGGGGATCGGTTTTCGGGCTTAGGATTTGCGTTCTGTAACCACCCAGCGAACTTTTTGTTTACTAATGAAGTTGTTGTTTACACAATTGGAAAGTATGATGTATACAAATGATAGCCGCAGTGCAAGTGGAATCAAAACCGTCCACCCACCAATTATCACGAAATGTCATCTGAGAATTAGCCACGTTTGCAAGTCGCGAAATAAGAAATTGAATAGCCCTTGCAATGAAAATACGTCTAATATTTCTGGCGGCACTGATGATTATATGCGTATTTCTGTCGGTAAGGTAAACATACTGAGCTTCTATTAAATGTTTATATATAATTGTGTAACTAGAAACTGTTTTAAAGAATTTGTACAATGGGAGTAATCAAGAAAAAGTGCCCAAGTAATAAAGAATTTGATAGTTTATAGAGTTTCCTGTATATATAAGAGTTGTGCCAAACTTTACCTTTTTTTTTTAACAGAAACTATAAACTGTTTTAAAGAATTTGTACAACGGGGGTAATGAAGAAAAAGTGCCCAAGAATTAGAGAATTTTATATTTATATATATATATATTTATATATATTTTATAAAGTTTCCTGTATGTATAAGAGCTGTGACCAACTTTACTTTTTATTTAAACAGAAACTAGAAACTGTTTTAAAGAATTTGTACAATGGGGGTAATCAAGAAAAAGTGCCCAAGTAATTAAGAATTTGATAGATTATAGAATTTCCTGTATACAAGTTGTGCCAAACTTTACCTTTTATTTAAACAGAAACTAGAAACTTTTTTAAAGAATTTGTACAATGGGGGTAGTAAAAAAAAAGTGCCCAAGTATTAAAGCATTTTATATTTATATATATGTATATATATTTATATATATTTTATAGAGTTTCCTGTTCGTATAAGAGCTTTGCCCAACCTTACGTTTTATTTTAACAACTTTTATTTAAGATGATTTGAGATTAACTATATCACTAGCAATCAAACGAGAAGATACATAAATTTCAAAATATAAAGATTTCAAAAATATACAGTTCAAAGAGCTCAGGAGCGAGAAAGAGAGTAATGGCCTGGAAATCGCACCAAAGAAATACTTAAAAAAGAAAGCTTTGGGCTCTTTTTGATCACTGAAAAAATTACAGAAGATCGAACGACTTCCTAAGGTCAATATGCTCCTGGAGGCCAAAGGCGAGAATGTTTTGAGTTTAACCTTATCATTGGCAATCAAACGAAAGTTCTAAAATTCAAACGAAATTCTAAAATATCTAGATAAAGTTTGAAGAGCTCAGGAGCCTCGTCAAGTTCATCCAAGCCCCACCCCATAGTTGGGGATCTCAAAGTTTATATACAGAAGGGGCAGGAATTGTAGTGAATAAAATTAAAACTGCACTCACTTTTAAGTTTTGTATGAAGTGTTTAGCTTGGCGAAGAGTACTTCACTTGTAGAATTACTTTTCACTTCCTTGTCAATTATTAGCAAATTATTAAGGAGCTCACAAATACTTCAATGCAATCCAACTTATTTCGCCGACCACTATACGCTTGTGCAACAAATTGCAACTGATCGTTGGAATCGGGCTATGGTCTCCCTTAGCCGTGGACTCTTTGGCCGGAGGCAACCTGTATGGCTCAGTCGGGGTTCGAGGGTTCGAAACTGTGAGACGATCCGAATCGATCCGATTCGAATCGATCCACAGGTTCGATGGCCGCACAATGGGACACAATGCGGCAATTAGGCATAAAGATGCCAGATTTGAAATAAGCAAGTGTGGCACGGCCCGGGGCACAAACACAATTTCGGACGATTTTCCAAACGGATAATGACAAACATTTTAATCACAAAACGAGACGAGAAACCGCCACCACCGCCAATTGCAGTGGCTGGGTAACACACAAATTTTCACACAATATGGCAAACATCGCGCAGCCATCCTCCAACCGGAAGTCAAGTGTGTCGAGTCCTTGTGCCCTGCCCATCCGCGATGACATAATCGCCCCTCAACACAATCATTATGTCGAGAATTGCTGTTGCGGTTTCCCCGAACTTCACTTCTTTTTTATTTTCCTTTTATTTTTATGTACATACATGCATATATACATATATTTTTGTTTCTGCCCTGCGGATGGGCCACAGCAGGCTGGAATTTAAATTGAAATTGGGATATAATGGCAGGGAGTAACTGTCAGTTCCTCCCCTGAATACCAGTGAGTACAACCATGGCCAAAGTCAAGTGGCTTCTGTGGTAACTTCATTATTTAACAATACCTATGCGGCCCAAAACAATCATTACTTTAACAAGTCCAATTTGTTTAGATATCAAGAATATTTATGTTGTCTTTCTGACACCTTTCTATAGTTAATATATTTAGTTCATATATTTCAAATATGTTCCATCTTAAAAACGTAAAGATGTCTATAAAATAGGCTTTCTTTTATTATAATATAATATATAATAAGTAATATTAATTATATAATAATTAATTATTATAATAATAAGTAATATTAATTAATATAAATAATATTTACATGTGCTAATAGTTTTGGCTAGTCTTGAAGTTCTTGCGCTTTTTCATAATCACAAGCAAACGTACGCAGAAAAGTATGCTACACTTTTGGCACTAGCATTTTCCGTTGTTTTTTTCAAAGCTGCAAATTGTGCGAACTCTTTAGTTTCGTAGTTTTCAGCCTGAATGCGGGCAAAAGCCGAAAAACTTTGCACCACTCTCCCGGTTTATTCCTTTTTTTTTAGTTGCAAAGTTCTCAAACGCCGAGAGCTTAATGCAATTAATAACTCATTAAATAAATACAAATCAAATGATGAATGATGGCCAGCTCAAAGGAGAGCGGCTGGTGGAGCCGGAGGTGCCTTTGTGCTCAAAGGATGGCTGCGTAAAATGTACCAATTAAAAATGCCATTCAAATCTCAATGGCTGCGCAAATGAACCGCATGAATGTGAGAATGTTGTGGAATATAAAAAAAAGAGGAAAGAGCCAGAAAATGTGAATCATCATCTATCTGTATCTGCAAGTGGCTGGCATGATGGGGGTTAGCAGATGCATTTTATTCATTAGATTACATTCACATTTCATAGACGATTTCATGGCAACGTTAACCTGCTTGCCTTCCCATTCGCCTTTGCCTTTCATTCGCATTTCAGCCATTTTTCCCGCATTTTTTCACATTGCCCGCCCCGCTTCTTTGGCTTTTCCGTTTTGTTTCCGGTGGCTCCCTTCAAGTATCTTTTTAATTAGCGTTCTGTGCCGCTCTGCACCACTTGAAAACTACTGCTCTCCCGTCGCCTGCCCCTATATCATCATGCCCGTATCCTCGATGGGTTGGCTTGGGTTGGATTGGGTTGGGTTGGCTGGTGTCCTATGGCATGGCATACACTATGGCATGGTTATACTATATCCATCTAGCCCTCTCTCTCGCTCGTTAACTCACTCACCGCAGATTCAATTTGTGGCTAAACATTTCTCCTCCTTTTTGTGTAGCGAGCTAAATGGGCATGAAAATATAACTGTAGCTACAGACGATCCTCGATGGAAAGAACTAAATAAGCAGAATAGTTTACATTTTTTTTTAAATATTTAAATGCAAACGATCTTGTTCTTGGTTGTTGCAATCTCCTTCATATGTCACATGTTGATTGTTGCATGTTCTATGTTGTATGTTGGATATCTCTTGTTTGTCCAAATATCCTTAGATGTAGGTTTCTTTTCAGTTTGTGCTAGGGAATCCCTACTGTATATGACGCTGCTATCGCATCCTCGTTTGCCAGGACGCACTGCTGCCATCTCTTTCTGGCGCTCATGCGCTCTCTGCGCTCCGTTGGCCCGTTATAATTGCGACCAGAGTTGTTGCTTGTTTTCCGGTTGGCTGCTTCATCTTTCCTCTCTTTTTCCCTCCGTATCGCCCTCTCTCTCTCTCACACACTCCCTCGCAAGCTGCCTGGCAGCTCCATGCGAATAATATATATAGAGTGGGTCTATATACAGATAGGTGTAGACGCGATATCCTGCCCGTTGGGTGGGCATATGTCGCGGGCTATTTGCTATATAGCGACAAATTGATATCGTTTTGTGCGATTCGCTCAAGTTGATTTTCAAGCATGACTCACAGCTCACCGATTTGCAGATTTGCAGATGGGCGAGCGGCATTTAACCGATACGTTGCATTCGATTCTGTTGTGAATTATTCAATTGCACCCAACACAGCACATGCATATATAAAGACTTTTAGTAAAATTGAACAATCGGCAACGATCGATTTTAGTGATCGATCATTATCGTTTCTCAAAGTTATCGGAAGTCTAACGTTTGATTTGTTATTCGATTTGATATTCTGTAAAAGTACCACATCTCCTTAACTTTATACTAGTTAGCTTTGATATAGTTTTGTTTTTTTAATTAATTTAAATTAGATCACCTCCCAAGTGAAAACGCTTAAAGACGTGCAATTGAATGTTTATTCTGGCAAAAAAAAAAGTCCATAGAGTGCGATGAAAAAAAAGAGATTTTTAGTTTTATAATACAGTTAATTAATTCGACTATGCTTATGTTTATGATTATATTGTTAAGTACGTATTATAATAATAATATCGGGTATGCTTGGTAAATATCAGCACATCGCTTGACTTTCATTAATTTATCCCGATCGGTTATTGCACAAAAACTGTTTTCTTCCATACGCATTATATACACAGGCAGCTGGGGAAAGTGGGATGGTGGGGGAGTTAGGGGCGTGGCTCCTACATGGGACATCCGTGGACGTAGCCGACGTTACGGAAAATGGCCGCCGCTGCGGCGGAAGTTAGAAAATTGCACGGATTGCTGGCAGCCGCTGCAGCGGCGGCGGCGGCACTAAAAGAACTGCTCAGTCCGCTGGGACAGCAGCCGAGTCCGCCCGCACCGCCGCCATCCTGGACCACAAAGTCCTTCTCCATGGTCGCCTGATGACGCAGCTGCTCCAGACGCAGTTGATTCTGTCGCTTCCACTTGGTCCTGCAATGGAAAAGGCAAATGAATCGCTTACAATCGTTGTCACACGGTTAGATATTTCTAACTACAGTTTCTAATCAGAACTTCTTGTTTCATTATCCATTATCCTATCAATTTTAAAGTGCGTACTTTCCAATTTAGGACTTGACTCTCTATCCAGACTCACCGGCGATTCTGGTACCAGGTTTTCACCTGCGTCTCGGACAGATTGAGCGTTTCGGCCACATCGCTGCGATCGGCCACGCTCAGGTACTTCTGGCACCGGAACTTCCGCTCCAAGTAGGCGAGCTGGGCGTGGGTGAAGGCGGTTCGGCGGCGTCGCGGCTTCCGGCCACTTTTGCTCAGCTGCAGCTTGTGCTCCGCATAGCCGCCACTTGTTCCGCCGCCGGATCCCGGGCCACTGCCATTGCCGTTGGCATCCCGATCCCCATTGGCACCACTGGCGGCCGCTGCCAGGAGTCCAGCAGCCACGCCCGCCGCCGCTGCAGCGGCACTCAGTCCGCCGGCTACTCCTCCTCCTCCGCCTCCACCCGATCCTGTGCCAGAGCCGGGGCCTCTTGTGGCCGATAGGCAGGACTCCACACTGGATTCGTCGTGGTGGGTGAATCTGCGGTGATGGTGCGACAGCAGGAGTTCCTGCTGGCAGCCAGCAGCCGTCGAGTCCGGCGTAGATCGATCCTCGATGTCTATATCCGAATCGTCGTTGGAGAGCTCCAGTTCTGGAAATAGGAAACCAAAGGGAGGATTAGAAAAATGTAGTTGCAAGTGTTCAATTATCCTAAAGACATCCTGCTTTTATTTGTAAACAAAAGGCTTTCCACTCATTTAAAAATTTCCAAAATCAGACAGCAGTGTGGGCAAATTAATTTTTGAACCTATTCAAAACCTCCGATTGACCACGAGTCACTCGGATTCAATTGGAGTGCAGAGTGCAGGCCGAGTGTCAAGTGGACGTCGGAATAAAGATACCGGCTTTAAGACACTGTTGCCTGTTTTCAGGCGCAGCGTGGCACTAATGCGTTCAACCTCTTCTTTTCGCGCGTGCAACCACTTCCGGTCGAGAAGCGACCTGGGAAACCCATTGCCACACCACACCACATCAAACCACACCACATCGCATCGCAAGCGGCAATAGACAATCGCATTGGATGAAGTGCTATCAAATCGGATGGGCGAATCAAGTGGGCGTTGGTCCGTTTGGATGACAGGGCGGCGAATCGGATGAGTTGCAATTTGCAGCAATCAACGTGTTATTTATATCCGTCGCACATACACTCGCATCCTGAACACAATTCCAAATCGGAGTCGAACCCGGACCGAAAATCGCGCGCTGCGGGCTGCCTGATTAAATTCACGTGTCGACGAGCTCTCAATTGTTTTTCCTATTGGAATTTACATGGTCTGCTCCACGCTGCACTGAGAGAAATGTGTCGTCTACAAGTACTTACTTTTTTCTTAAACAAAATCAAAATAAAACTTTTTATTACTATTTTTAATGTTTATTCCTTTTCAATACTATTCATATATTTCTTTTCGACTTATGAAACAATTATTAAAGTAAAAACCAGAGTTATATTGGCAAAAAAGAAAAAGGACCTTTTACCGACGTTTCACAACACTCAACCCACTTTTCACATTATTTATAATTCTGAATATCTATTTATTTCGCCCAGTGGCGCTTACTTAACACTCAACTTTTTAGAAGAACATCATTTTCGATTCGCCACAGGCGCTCACGTGTGTTCGCCCAGCAAGGATTCTTCTATATTTTCCGCCCACTTTTTTCGAGTGCCAACTGAACGGGCGGAAATTATTTTTATATTTGTGTATTTTAACCCCAAATGGGTTTCGACATCTGATTCCATTTATAACGATTTGCGCAGACAGGACGGAAGGGTAGATGGTGGATATAGGTACATATGTCTGTGCATGTGAGGGGATATTCAATTATGTGTGGATATCCTGGGGAGCGTCTCGAGTGAGTTCTTTCATTTTCCTCGAAAAGTCACGTCGTATCAATTTGCGGCACAATTGCCATTTAATAGGCACTTGAACTGTGAGACACACATCTGAAGAATGAAGACTGGCGAAAGCCGGCGACTTGTCGATTTGAATGGAGAAAGTGGGTGAAATGGTCTCGCATGTGCCGGCAATTTGGACTTATTTGGACATTGGAATAACGTATGTGTGTCCTAATAATATACAAATTTCATGTTTTGCATTTATCCACGCCGTTACTAACGTTGAGTTCAAGGCAGAATCGAAACGTAAGGTATGCTTGCAGTGAAAGTTTCACTTTCTTCCTCTAACTGACAGCAATTAGCCTCTAAATAGTTGTAATTGTTGAGCTAAACTTTATTTAATGTCATGCCTAATTAGAGGATAACACATGCAGTTGGCACAAACCAAAAAACAAAGCATACGTAAGCGGGCACCGCAGGCGGTACACTGCGAAAAAATATAAATACCCATTTAAATAGGTTGAGAAATGACTATATTTATCTACGAATAATTTTTACATATATTTCTTTTATAATTTTTTTTTTCTTTAATACTTGAAGATGACTTTTGTTTAATTATATTTTCTTGACTCAAAGTCAACACTTGTAAAGATCACGATTCGATTTCTCTGTGTACTTGTGCGAGGATGCGAAAGCATTTGTCATGACTGAGTTTTCAGTCCCATTTGCATTGGCATCCACCACGACATTTTCTCTTTCGGTTTCCGATCCCCTGGCTAAAAACAATTAAAGTGCTCGTACGTGACAAATTGCTCGAGCGCAGGTTACGAATAAAGCAGTGTCAACAGCAACAAAAATACTATTAACTGCCAACCCCACACAGGCAGAAAAAAAGCTATAAAGTAAATAAGAAATATATTGAAAATAACAATAATTACCACGACTATTGAAATCTTACATTTACCATAGGCTAAAATATTTTTGAAAAATATAAAACAAAATCAAGATATCGTATTGAAAAATTATATTTTTCGGTGCAAGCAAGCAGTGCACAAATAAATTACTGCCTGAAGCTGTGGTTTTTGTTGTTTCCACTCAACCCCTCTCGCTCACCCACTGTCTAGCCATCCCACTCGCTCTCATCGCCATCTCACTCACACCGCTAAAAGTTTTGTTTTTGCGATAATTGAGCAAAGTGTGAGATTTAAATGCCACAGGCGGGTAAAAAACCAGATGACAGAATTGGGGGCGTCAAAAGAGAGTGAGCAAGGCAATTTGTCAGTGGTTTTAGCCAAAAACTCCCCTTATTTACCCCTCAGCCAACAGCGAAACATCAAAGAACGGGAGATTGGAACAATGAACAGGCTAATTGGCCAAAAAAGGCGTTTATATTATGTATGTATGTTTCACATGTGAGAGTGTATGCAAAATGATAGGTTATATTTAATTACATGGAAGTCTTGTTATTTACCGTTAGTATGGAGCTAAACAGTTGTTTGCTTTAAAAAATATATCTATCATTAGCAGAGAACTGATATAAACTAGATATTTAAGGACATCCCTTTTTACAAATAATATCTAGTTAAGGAAACAAATTATATTCCATAAAGGAATATTTTTGTTTTGATACTAGTTATAGTAGCAGAATTTTTACAGTTTTATAGATATGACTATATGATAAGGTAAATATGGTAAATGATATACCGCATAGGATTTAAACGGTACAAAATATATAAACTATCTTCGAAACGATTCCAAAAACTCACCCGAATCTGTTTGTCGTCGATTAATCAAATCGCCCAGAAGATCGCGTATTAAAAAAGATTTTGAGCTCTGCATTTTAATGGATCTGCAGTCCTTATGGCAAAACCGATGCTGAAGTGTGATTTGCAGATTGTTTTAGAACAGGTTTTGAGGTAACTGGCACATTTGAAACATTTTGCACTAGAAACCCCGTTGCAACAATAACAAAAATAGTTTGTCTTTATTTGTTAAGTGGCTTTGAATGCATTTATTTGATAATCCCTTTTTATTTTATCCTTTGGCGTTTGGCCGACGGCAGTGCTGTGCAAATTTGGCGATTATCCTTGGGCCTTGGATCTGTTCTACGCGTAATCGAATTTTCCAGGACGAAACACGCACACACACATTCACACAGACAGACGGACAGAAGGTAACTGTAACTGAACCGCTAAGCGCCGAGTCAAATGAACAACTGAAATGCGAAACGTCGAACGTTTATTAATCCTTTTAGCGAACATCGCCAGGATTCACCCCCTCACACACACACACACACACACACAAGTGAATTACGCGGATTTGTTGCTGTAAACGGGACAGTTTAGCGCCCACGTCGACGTCGACGCTTGCAGAGGAAAAGTCCAGCAACAACATCAGCAAAATGAGTGAAAAAAAATATAGCTACAAAAAGGAAACTTTCGCAATGGCCGCTGCCATTTAACCGTTATTTAATCAGTTGCCTTAGACGCACAGCATCATCAACAGCAGCATGCCGTCCCACTCGCTCACCGACTTCCGCTGTCCCGTTAGCCATTTTGTTTGCCGTTTTCCCGGTGGGAGAGCAGGTGAACAACAGCTTGCCGTCTCCCTCATCGCCCAGGGTTGCCGTCGCGCCATTGGCTGTCATTCTGGCCACCCCTAAATGTCCCGGGGGAAAAAAGCAACCCTTAAAGCTCTCGCGTTTCCTTAGCCCAGTCTGATGCCGCCTTTGAAATCTGCGTCAGTCGCGGGAGTTGCGAGCTCCAAAACGCACCAAAGTGGTATGCAAGAAGATAAAGGACCAGAAATCAACGAAACACCGTCGGCGAGTTGGCAACTCTGTTTGGTGGGAGATTGTTCGATGTCCGTAAGGATTTAAGGAATCACCTATATTGAATATTTAGTTAGAATATAATATTTTGGTAAGTATCGTGGCGTACACATTATAAGTGTAAACTTTCGCCTGGTTAATATATTCCATAACAACTGTAAATAAGTTTACAAAAATGTGCAATATAACTAAAAATGGGCACAAAACATTTCTTAGTGTTTTTATTTCTACACAATATTTTAAACATTGCTTCATTAATAACTACAACTACATTTATTAGTGATCCACTTTAAAGTCCGACTAAGTGATATGCAAGTGGCTTGCGACTAAATCTAATAGCTACTAAGCAATCCCAGTGATTCACCCAGTTGCACTGGTTAGGAATGCGTCTTATTTATCAGTTCGAGATTTGGGATCCTCGATAAGATCTAGGGCACTTATAGCTGCTCCCAGCAGATGAATAGAGCCAGTGACGAGGACCTCAAGTTGTCCGTCGTTGTCCGTGGCTTGTGGAAATCTTTGCCAGATGGCAGTAAAAGCGTCGATTAGCGTATTATACACCTGACCCACATCTTTTTGTTGCTCCGTGGCGCAGAGGTCACTCCAAGCCGAGGCAATGATCCTCGCCCGATCCAATTGCATTTCGGGACTAAAACGAACCATCACCTGGCTGGGAGCATTTGGCGTTGAGGTGGCCAAATTGGGCACAAAACAGACCATGTCGAAGGCACAGGTGCGGTGGAGGAGCTTTAGCAGAGGTTCGAAACCGGAATTTCCGGTGCGATTGAAGATCAGAATCTTTGGGTTGACACTGCAAGAGGGGAAGTCAATCGAATCAATTATGTATTATAGGACTAACTCCTCCTACTCCGCTCACCTGTCTCGCACGCTCTTTTCAAACCACTCCGTGCACACTTCCATGCTTTCCAGAGTGTGAGCTCCGTCCAGATGTAATCGCATCCCGTGCCACTCGACTAGCTGGCACCGACCGGGCCAGTGGGTGCTAATCAGTCCGTCCAGCAGCTGTGGATCCATTTTCACCTCGTTGGGAGTGTGCTGGTGTTTTCCCGACTGCGACAACCAATCTTCGGCCAATTGAATGGCCAATGAGCCATTTAAGCGAATCAAGTTACTGAAGGTCTGCCAAATCGGAGCATATGCCTCCGATCGGAAGTAATCCTCGGTGGGTGGAACCTCATAGAGCGTGGCCGAGTTCTCCTTCGCCCGCTGACGTATCACCTCCAGGCATTCCGGCTGAGTAACATGGGTGAAGACATGCGATCCGGTCTTGATGATGCCCGCCTTCTGCCAGGCAATTTCCGGCAGTGTGCATCCCAAGAGCTCCGTGTGCTCCAGTCCCAGCGATGTGATGCCCACTGTGCGCACATTTCTCACGATATTCGTGCAATCGTGCTCACCACCGATGCCCACTTCCAAAACGACCACATCCACATTCTCTGCGACGAAAACATGGAATCCCAAGATGGTCAGGAACTTAAAGTAGGCGGGCATGTCGTGATCATGTTCCCGCCGATCCCACAAACGGCTGTAGACCTTCCAGAACTGCTCCGTGAACTTATCCTTGGCCAACAACTGGCCATCGATACGAATCCGCTCGTTGGTGAACAGGATGTGGGGGGAGCTGAAGAATCCCGTGCGGACACCTTGATGGCGAAGCAGAGATTCCGTCAAGGCGCAGGTGGAGCCCTATATGAAGACGTATTCATCATCATCAATACCAATAAGAACTTAAAGAGAAATCGTATAAGTTATACGCAATTTATGTGAACAGCGAATAAGAAATTCACTCTCATTATGTCTATAGTATTTTTCGAAATGAAAAGGTATGTTGGAAACCCGGCAACATTTCCATTCAAAAATTCAAGTGCGAAATTATCAGAATTCTAATCCACTTTAACAACGTTTTTATCTGATTATGTTAGTTATCTATGGACGTGTCCCATTAACAGTACAAAACGTGCAAATAAAAAGCAGAGAAGTCAAGGCACAAATTATGAAAAATGAAATTTGAAACAAAAAACATTTGAGAGATTAAAACGGACAATATGATACTCCTCTTACATAAAAACTAGCCAAGGAGTACGAATTTAGATTCATTATATCGAAAGGTATCAGGGAAATCAAATTAATTAAACCAAACCATAAGAAGATAATGATATTATTTAAAGTTCTCGACATGAATGTAAATTAAATATAAACTGCAATTATATTGATATATATATAGATATTTGGCTCACTTCATATACCCGGCTGATAGACGTAAGAAGGGTATCAAAAACCCAAGCAGATCGATCAATAAAAATATCAAATTGAAACCTAAACAAATCTAATCAGCAACTGAGCGATTAGCGGCCTCGCCACAGTTCTCCGATTGGAAGAAACAAGAGCTCAACGATCGAGAGAGCAAAGCCAAGGGAACCCAAAGAAAACAGGTTGAAGCCATTGATATACATTTGTATGTATGTACCCACCTTGCCCTTGGTGCCGGCCACATGGATGAAGGACAGCCGCTCGACAGTTTCCAGCGGCAGACCACTCCGCTCCAGATATTTAATGGTATCCGCTTTGGTATCCACGCGGGCGTTTTTCATCGAATTCCTTATGGCAGCATCGTTCGACTGCAGAGAATTCAACTGCTTGATGGCCAACTGAAAGTAGTGGGAAATTTGTAAAATAATAATTAATAACAAACGAATGTACGTTTAGCTGGGTCAGCATGACATATAGAAACTTTTCAACTGAAGATGAAACACTTGTTACTGTAATTCCGACCCACATACCAAATTTCATATCAATCACACAAATAATTATGAAAACATACATAAATGATTTTAGTATTTAGATTTACAATAATCCCGTTTTCAAATCGACAAGATTATGCTGCGATTGTGAAATCTTAGGTATGACATTAATAGTTAATAAAACTATGTAAAAGTAACTAAAAATTGTATCTGTTGGTTTCTAAATGGACTTGGGAATTGCTTTGGACTTACCTCAAAGGCGGCATCTGTATCCTTGTTATTGTTATCGCTGCTGGATTGGATATTGTCCGATCCATGATTTCCATTAATACTCTGCAGTGGGGGATTAAGTACGCGTTCCGCCAGGCCCACACCCGATCGGAGTACCGCCAGGTGCTGCATGCGCTGCGTTTTCACTGCACTGAGGGTGGTCACCGTACTGTAGGTGCTCATTGTACCGTGGGAGCTCGCTCCACTGACGACCAGTGATCTGGGCTTGCTACTGTGACGGACTAAGTAGCGCAACAGACAAACAGCCATATCAATAGAGCCGGTAGTCGTAGACCTCCGACGAACGGCTCTTCGGCTCACTCGTAGTTTTCACTCACAGGTGCTGGAGCGGTGGTATCTAATAACAAAAAAATGAAGGCAGAAAAAACTGGTGAATAAACAACACCTAATCGGTACGGAAACAGCGTTAAAATTGGGGTAGATCATATGGGTCGGACGCGCGTGTGCGTGGCTTGTAAATTGTAGGCTAGAGCAATTGACCGATAAGATTTTTTATACGCACAACAAATATAATAATAATAACTGATAAAATCTAGTTACTGCACGCGTATTCAAATATGGCGCCACATAATGTATAACGGGCAGTTGCTATCGTTTGCGATAAATAGATATACAAGCTCGATAACAAAAACATCGCACACACACACGCGTCCTTCGACACGCACGCTGTGTAAATAAACATTGCGTTCATGTTCATTAGAATGAGCAAATAAAACTAGTTTTGACTTCCAGGTGATATTGCACTCACTCGATTAGCAAGCTGTTTGATTAACGCACTATATGTTTTGCAATGAAATCAACGTAACAGCAACACCACAAAACATGCGAGCACAACAACACAAGATAACATGTGTACAGCAAACAGCTGTTTCAGCAACATGCACACCAAGTTGGCCATTTTCGAGCCAAATCTAGCTAGTGACAGATCTCACACGTATGGCGTTACATTCTATACTTTCAAGTCGTGGTATTCAAATGGAAGCACTTTTAAAAAAATTAAACTAAGCAACTATACTAAAGAAACTAAATAAATAACCCATACGTTAGCTATATTTCTAGCTACTTCATACAGCTACTATTAGCTAGACCCTAGCTAGATCAGCATCAGATGGTCAGCACTATGGAATGTAAACAATGCCAACACGTGGATTCAGCTCAAATTGAAATGAATACAGACGATGGCCGATGAGACCAGCACTAAAACCAGGTACTTCCCAATGATCATTGTTTTTTAGTGATCTAATAACCAACTAGAATCCAGAGAACCATGCGCCTGGGAATGTGCGAGGTGTGCGCCGCAAAGGAAGCCTGCTACGCATGTCCCAAATGCGAGGTGAAAACGTGCAGCCTGCCCTGCGTCCAGATCCATAAGAAGGAGCTCAACTGCGATGGCCAGCGGGATCGCACTAAGTTCGTACCGCTGAACGAGATGACCTCGCGGGAATTCATGAGTGACTACTGCTTCTTGGAGGAGTGCACACGCTATGCGGAGAATCGGAAATCCGATCCGTGCAAGCGATTTACCCACGACCAAAGGAATCTCCCAGTGACTCAGCATCGCATGCGGATGGCAGCCAAGAAGCGCAACATTAATCTGCGCTTGCAACTGGAGAATTTCAGTCGGCACAAGGAGAACACCACGTTTCTAAACTGGAAACTGGGACGATTCCATTGGCGTGTAGAGTGGCTGTTTGCAAACATTCCTTGCGAGGCAAGCCTTCCCCGGAATATAGTTCGATTCGTGGACGAGGAGTGCAATGAGGAGCTTACGCTGTCCGATCTGGTAGTCAAGTATGTGGATCTGCAGCACGAGACGGCACGGGATCAACGCAAACTGCTGGCCAACCATCAGACCGCCGGTATTGGCCAGCTGAGCTTTTGGCTTAGGGCCGAGGGTGTGCGTCGCAGCTCTACGAGGTGTTATCTCCTCGACTCGACCAAAACGCTGGGCGAGAATCTAGTCGGCAGAACCATCGTGGAGTTTCCCACCATTTTGGTCACCTACGAACCGAAGCCACCAGGAGGATATGAAGCCATCGACAGCAGTATGTTTTCGTGTCTAAATCGCCAATTTCATAAATTAATTTTCATATATTAAGGTGAGGAATTCGAGGAAGAGCAGGAGGAGGATCTGCCTGTAACCAAACCAGGGCCATCCTCCAACGCAGTTGCGGAGGACTTGGATGATTCACATGATGTGTACTATAAACTGGCTGCAGCATTTGCTGGTGAAGATGTTAGTGAAACTGAAGACGACGAAGAATTCGAGGAAATCTACAAACAACGTGTTGTACTGTAGAAACAAATAATACAGTACTATTACCCGCAATAACTGTCCCGCGCAAATAAAACAATTAGCTTTTATATATTTTTACATAAGTTCTGTATTTTCTCGTACGCATTTGATTTGATTTGTATTTTAGGCTTATTAAACATTAATAATTCATACCACACTTCGTTTCGATCTAGTTCCGTCATTGTCAACATCATCATATTACCAATCAATTATGATCATCATAATATAAGTATATATAAAGAAGTTGGAAAAATCAAGTTACAGAGCCTTGGGATTAATCGTAATTTGTGTACACATTTTGAGTACAGAGTTTTGTGGTCAATGCACAGCAGTTTGTCCCTATTTGGAGGATCTGTAGTTTAATTTTGATATACCAATTAGCATTTCGATTTGTACATAATACATATGTGTGCCAGTATATTCCTATATAAATTTATTATATTACTTTCATTCTTCCTATTCTTTGCTTTTTATATTTATTTTTTTTTTTTTGCCTGCACCAGTTATTTTTTTGTTTACTATTT
The DNA here is from genome assembly GCF_016746395.2 of Drosophila simulans. Classification (NCBI taxonomy): domain Eukaryota; kingdom Metazoa; phylum Arthropoda; class Insecta; order Diptera; family Drosophilidae; genus Drosophila; species Drosophila simulans. Next base: position 12,090,301 of record NC_052525.2, on the reverse strand, counting down.
AAATTTAAAATTAAAGCATAAACAAACAAGTTCTAACAAATAAACATTTTCAAAATGCATTTTCAATTCAAACAAATAGTAAAAAAAACAGAAAAAACCATTTTAATTGCTCTAAAGATACATTTATATATATATATAATTGGAATCATTTGCATATTTCACACCAATTGTAAAAAGAAACAGAGAGGAGAATACATTGATAAGAGAAACCAGGGAGAACAATTCATTTGCTTCTTAAACGCTTATCAATCGAATATCAGCTTTCGTAGTTATATAGACAGATAGATCAGTTATATAGTATTTAGAGGTGGAAAATACAGCAATGCATATTTAAAGTGAATTCCGAATTAGTGTCTGACCTCCTTCGAATACAAATTCATACAGCTAAACAAAAAATAATCATAAAAACTATGCAACATACAAAAGAAACATGTATATAAACAGAAATCGGGGGAACGGTCGTGTGTGGATATATAAAGGGTGGGGGATTGAGGGATTGGGTAATCAGGGTGGCGTATAGTTTACATAGAGAAAATTTACATATATAATTCGCTAGTCGTACATAAATCGCTTTCTTCATCGTTCCCTCAATTAAATCATTTACTAAACGTTAAGACATCGATCGCACACAAACACACACACGCACACATGCGCACAAATTGGTAAAATTAGGTGTTTACTTTCTTTTTTTTTTGCAATTAAATTGGGTGAGTTAATTTAGTAGAAGGACACGCACAAAGATAGCACAGACAGACAGAAGTTGAACAAACTGTAGGATCTTGAAAAAATCGTAGAAGCAACTTTTCCCCTGCTGGAAAGTTGACTTTTCTCGTGTGGATGTGTGTGTAAATTTAATGCATGACTGTGTGTGTTTGTGGTGTGTGTGTGTGTGTGTGTGTGAGCGGTCATCGGTTGCAAAAGCCTTTCTTTTTTACGTAGTTTCGAAGTGCTGCTGCAAAAAAGAGAGGAACCCCATCAATCAGGCATCATCCGCTACCTATCCGTATCAACTCACATCTTGTTGGCATTTGGGGCAGCCCTTTTTACACCCTCACATTGTCCTCCTCCGTCAACTGCTCCATATCGCGGGGCTTGTGTTCCGGCCAGTCCCTCCCCTGATTCCCTACTGCTGGGGTACAAAGTAACCGCCTTGGGGCACCGCAGCCGGCGCCATCATGGGGGCCAGCACATTCTCCGGCGCCGCCGACATTGGCGCACCCGATGGATTGAACACATCCACGTAGGAGTTCTTTAGCGCTGCAGAATGAGAAAGAAAAATAGGAATTAGTCCCTTTGTTGGTGAGATTCCTAACTAAATTTCGTAATATCGACTTACTGCGGTTGCGTTGCATCTTGAACATGTTCGACTGCAGCTTGGGCTGCGGTCCGCCGGGAACGGCCGCGGGATTGGGCGCCGCTAATGCCGCCGGTGCAGGTGAAGGGACAGCAAGTGGTGCCGGCGATGGTACCGTTGGAATCAGCTCGGGTGCCGGAGCAGCCGTGTAATCAATGGGGCTGCCATACATTTGCGGCTGAGACGGCGGTTGCTGATCCATCAACGGTGCTGATTGATGGCTGCCCGGCGCATTGTTGGCCACAGGCATTAAACCCATTCCCAGTCCGGTATTACCGATTGGCGCGGCGGGTGGTTCTCCAAGAGCCATGCCCAGATCACTCATTTTCGGTGGCGGCTTAAAGCTTTCAGCCTCGTCGCCGTTGCCCTCGGTGTTTGTCCAGCATTTGCGCTCCTTATCCCAGACGATGGCCGGATTCTTGTCATCCGGCAGGATCATTTGGTTCTTCGGCTTTAGCGACAACTTGTTCCAGAGTCCGCCAAACCAGCCCGCATTTTTATTTCCAGGTGCGCTGTATTAAGAATGATATATACTATTTAGAAGTTTGTCCTCCTCGTTTTGCATCAATTCGTTTCTCGTGAATTGTACTTCTCACCACCCAATTTGATTGGAATTCGATTTAGGACTCACCCAAGATCGCTGCCGGAGTTGGTCTGTTTGCCCGACGCCTGCTGTTTGCCAGCAGCCTCAGTGGAGCCTCCAAGCTTGGCCTTCTGGCCAGGATCAGCCACACCACCGGAACCACCATCGTCCTCATCTCCATAGCTCTTTGACTTGGGCATGGATATCGCCGGGCGCGTCTGTTGCTGCAGCTGTTGTGCGGATTGCAAAATTGAGGTTGGAGTTAAGAAATGGCAACGAATTAGTCTTCTGCGAGATGCAATCGAATTATACATAAGTCATAGATTATCGGTAAGAGTGTTTGGGTTGGTTAGTAACAGAGTAGTTATGGGTTAGTTAAATCGAATCAAATCGAATGAACAACGGAAACGTTTTAAAGTAACTGGCGCAGTCAAAAAAGCTCTGGCTCACAATTATTCGTATATAAGGCTTAGTGATAACATATTGCTTAGGGACGCATTAAGACTAGTTATAGATTTACAAGCTAACAGGCTAAGACAAGCTCCAGGTACAGTACAGAAAGCTCCCAAAAAAAGCAGCGATGCACTTGCTCCTCCCTATTTTCTTGTTACCTAACTCATTGGATTTGTAAATACTGACTGATCATTTGTGGGTATTACTAGGGCTAAGACAGCAAACTGTCGTCAGTTTGTTTACAATTTCTTCTTAGATCTAAGAGCCAAGCCAGCATTTGTGGATGTGCTGCTTCGGTGGCCTCTTCGAGTGGGTGCATCGATGTCGAAGGTGCGCACTGCGGCTCCCGGGGGCACCTGTTGCTCCTTTTTGCTGTCCAAATAGTTCTCGAATCGACTGAGGCTCTGCTCCACTTCGGAGCACATTTTCTTGTAGTTAAGTGGTATGGCTGGATTGGCTATCAGCTCCTTCATGGACCACACATGTTGTGGCTTGGCCGCGGAGGTAGCCGCCTCCACGGATGCCGGTGTTCTCTCGACTCTCTGTTTCTCGCCGCTTGGTATTATCCCATACTTATTGAGCAGTTGATGGGTATAGTAATCGCCATCATCGAAGCTCTCATCGTCGTCGCCATAAGGGAATAAATCCTCATCTCCATCTCCATACTCATCCTCATCGCCCTCTTCTTCGGCCTGCTCCTCGCCCTCGGCATCCTCATCTATAACATAATCATGGAGCATGTAGTTCCTATAGCGCTGTAGATCCTCACGATCTGCATTGGCCTCCGGATCATACGAGTTGCTCTTGAGTTGGCTCTGCCCCTGGGTCAGTGGCATATCAATGGGATAGGTTCCATTAAAGACAATATGTGGCTTTCGCGCTAGATGAACGTTTGGTTTAGCTTGCGCCACAGCCATAGTGTTCTCCTCCTCCACCTCATCCTCATAGTCCAGCTCATGTTCGAACTCTTGCTCCGATTCAGCAATGGTCGACGGAAGATTAAAATAAACGCGTTTGGTTGTTGATCCTCTAGCACCTATGGTTGTCGACGTTGTTGTCGAAGTGGCGGGCGTTGTGGGCGTGGCTGTAACAGTGGCTGCTTTAGCGGCAATGAAACGTGTGGGCGTGGTAAGCGTTTTTGGCGTAGCTAAGTATGGACTATTCTGGCTGTTAGACTTTCTACAACTTAGCAATTGATTAGGGACAGCAGGTACTGTTGCTGTTGCTGCAGCTTTTGTTGCTGCCGCTGCTGCTGCTGTTTGGTTGCTGCTGCTGCGATTGTTGCTGCTGCTGGTAGCTTGTTGTCGTTTATTTGTGCTGGAAAAGCTACTTACATCATTCAAATTGAATGCCTTTGCCGATGCTGCTTGTGGCGTCGCTGCCGCTGCAACTGTTGCCGGAGTTATCTGGGCAATAGCTGCTGCTGCCGCTGCTATTGTTGCTGTTCGTGACGCCTCTTGCCTTTTCCGCAATGAGCCGCTGCTGCGTTCCTGCTTCAGTGCGTTCGATTTGAAGCGATTGTTGCTGCTGGCGGCTCCATTGCTGCGAGTATGTTGCTCCTGCTGCAGCTGCTGCTGCTGCTTGGTTTGCTGCAAAATCTGCTGTTTAGCGTAGTGCAATATCTGCTGTTCTTCCTGCTCCTCATCCTCCTCCTCTTCATTCTTTAGAGCAGCTTGATTCTCAGTGGGCTGCATTCCATTTGGATAGAGGCATGTTTATAGTTTCGGTTTGTGTTTGCAATGTGATTAGAAACATGTTAGCAATTTGGCGAGTCCTACTTCTATAGCTATAACACAAGTTCAAGACAGATCAAAACTTAAGGCGTAAACATAATTACACAAAATACAAAACTAAAACATAACATACATTGATCAACTTAAAACGAACTAAAAAGATAAAATAAGCAGCGAAATAACCCTCTGTATAGCAATTCAAGAATATGCTTATTACATTTTTATATTCTATAAAAGGGAGCTGAAAATTCTTTAAAGCGACTATGAAAAATAACCTTTTTTTAACCGAACTTTGCATCAAATAGAAATACAGAGGGTTTAAGGACGGCTGACTATAGCTGACCAGGACTTACCTCGTCGCCATAAGGTGGCTGCTGTGTGCCCGACCAGTAATCGTATCCGTAGCCAGAGGGAACCCCAGCTGGATCTGCTGTTGGTTGTCCAGGTTGGTAGGCCTCACTTCCTGGCTCTATTTGGCCATAGCTTGGAGTAGGCTGTGGTTGAGGTTGCTGCTGGTCGTATTGATGATGTGCAGCATTTGGATCGTAATGAAGCTGGCCCGCATTGGGATCGTATTGATGCTGCCCCGCATTGGGATCATAGTAGGACGGTTGGCCCTGTCCATAGGAATCGGATTCGGTTGGCGCTTGAGGTGGTGGCTCATAATATTGTTGTGATGGCTGTTGGTGCGATTCCGATAAAACTTGTTGCTGCTGTTGCGACGGCTGTTGATCCACCGGTGGCAACTGCGACTGCAGCGTATTCTCCACGTTGCTGTTGCTCTCGTATTGCATGTTTAGTTCCCTGAATTGCTTGTTCACCTCTGCAAACTGCTGATCGATGTCGTTTTGCTCCTGCTGGATTTGCTGATTCTGCTGCAGTTGTTGCAGCTGCTCTTGTTGGGGCTGCTGCAAGGAAGGATTATCGCATTAGCAAGGTAACAAACGGTGCTCTGTAAGGTTTGACCTCACCACATAGGCCAGAGATCTAAGCTGACGCAACCAGGCCTTCTCTTCGGGAGCAGCGCTATCCTTGCTGGTGGCATTCGGAGGACTCGCAAAAGAAACACGATTGATCAGAATGGGATCATGGTAGCGCAGGCGTTCGGCCAAACCGCAAACCTGTAAAAACACATTTCAAATTTATTAGGTCGCATATGAGGCAGGTTTTTTAAAGAACCTTACCCGCTGAATGAAATCACTGTCGTAGCTTTCCGGCTTCAGTTCGATGTGCCTGGCGATTTGTTCCAAATAATTGGTGCAGCGGAAATGCTGACCATAATCGAGGATCCTTGTGGCCAGCAGGAACTTGTAGTGTTGGAAGTGGGCAATGCTAAACTTCGGATCGAACAGCGATCGAGCATACTCATAGATCTCGGTCATGATGATGGCCTCGTTGCTGGCAAATTCGTTGAAGTGCTTGTAGTGCGAGGAACCCAGCAGGATAAGCCTGTAATCGAACGTATGACATGTAAGTGGACCATCAAAAGCTATAAAGAGCTAAACTCACCTGGGCACATTGGCGGTCAGAGTAGTTAGCTCTGTAGCAGAGCTATCGTATCGTCCGAACTCCTCCTGAGCCACCAGATAGCAAAAGTGTGCCGCATATATATCGCCGCGCTGGAAAAGCGTATCGCCGAGGGCCACTACCGAACTGCGATCATACTCCGGCTGGCGACTCTTGTTCGTCACCAGGATGGAGAGATGCGACCGCCAGTCACCCCACTGTTCATCCCTCAGCTGGCTGACGCACGCCGGTGTGTGGCAGCTCTTCATTTGGTATAGTGTCTGCAATGGATCGTTGGCCTTGATCGCTCGATTGAGGAACTTCTGGGCTACGTCTGTGAGAGCATAGCGATCCTCGTAGAGGGCCAAGAAGAATGCATGTGTCCACAGGCCATTGTCGGTGGCCCACTGGAGTGCCTCCTCGACATTTCCGCGCAACACATAGCTGCGGAACTTGTCCGTTGCCGCCTGTTCCGACAGAGGCGTTGCTGCGTTTGCAGCATCAGCTCCATTGATTGAGCTAGTTGCCGCACCTGCTGCAAGTGTTTCCGCAGGTGTAACTCCTGCTGCCGATTCGCTATCTAAATCCGAATCCCCTGTCTTGTCCGCCGGTGCAGCCGCATCCTGTTCGGCATCCGCATCTGGCTCGTTCTCTGCTTCGAACTCGCTGGGATCGTAGGGATACTCTTGCTGGTTCTCCAGCAGCAGATCGCCCACATCCGTGTCCGCAATGTACTGAATAAAACGAATGATTAGGAATCATATCCATATATGATCACATCCCTACTTACCCCATTTTGGCGCAGCAACAGTATAAGCAAGTGCCACATGAGCGCATGGGAGGCACGGTACTTCGTCACGCTGCCCTGTGGCTTCTTCTGCGTGGCATACAGTGCGGTGCAACCCTTGGTGGGTCCCAGTCGGATCTGCTCCTTGCAGAAACTGATGATCTTGTCCTTGTGCAACTTGCGTCCCTGCAAGGGACCTGGATACATGCGCAGCAGGCTGCTCGTACCGTCCCGAATGCGTGGTGGTGCCACCTCCACATCGTTGCGCAGTCGTCCACGTCCCGCGTACTTGGGCTTCACCTTCAGGAGCAGACTCATCGCATACGAGGCCACCAAATGCGGTCGGTTGAACTGCAAGGGAGTGCGTCTGCGAGGCGGACGAGCCACCGCAGTGTTGGTCACCGGTCCAGCGGTTCCAGCCACTCCTCCATAAGTCGAAGGTGCCGCCTCGGCAGCAGCTCTACAGTGGATCACAAACATATAAGAATTAGTAATGTGGTAATGTGACAAACAAACGGTCTCAGCGAGGAAGTAACAAAAGAGATCATGCAAAATCGAAAAGGGAGTATCGGGTGGTATCGGGGGAGTAGAAAACGAAATTGGGAGAAAAGAACCCATCAGCGAAGAATCATCAACAGTTCCCACTTCATGCCACTTAAGAGACAGGTCTCAACAGTTCTCCACAGATCCCAAGCTGATGTTCCAATAAAATATAGATGATATAATGGTTTTTCTGCAACCTATTGAACTTTTGTTCTGTGCACTTTCTGTTTTTTTGATTTAACATTTCTTAAACGTTTTCTTACTGAAATGTATGTATTTTTCTTTAGAGATTAAACACAATTAAGAAAACCATGTTTTTCAATTGTTTTGGAAAAATAAAATAGGGTTTTTAAGGTGACTTTTAGGTAACAGTAATTTCTTCAAAGAAATAAGTTTCCTGAACCCAACCATCCAAAATTCCGAAAAAAACATCTGTTCTATAGAAAGAGACAAAGCGAAGAAACTATTTCCCAAAGCAGCAGAAGAGTGGGTGCGACAGAGAGGGGTAGAGTGTGGATGAAAAGGACAGGTGTTTTGGGTGATCTTGTTTTTGCCTAGAAGAAAGCGCAAAGCTTCAGAGGAGAGAAAGAGATAAAGCGCGACAAAAAGCGAGATAGTGGGTTTAGTTTTTGTCAGACAGCTGGCGTTTCTTTTAATTTTTGTTTTTTAATTGTATACCCTTGCAGAATATAATTTATTCATTTCAGAACTATTGAATACTTAATTAGCAAAATCAAACAAAATCTTGAGTTAAATGGATCATAACAAATTCACAAATGTGGGTTCAAACTTAACGTTATGATCACATAAATGATATTGTATCATTAAGATTTTCATTTACCGAATTAGTAAATTCATAAAGAAGATCGGTATTTAATGGATGTATTCTGAATAACTAAATTTTTCTCATGACAGCAAGGGTATATACATATGAACATTGGCTTGCCAAAGTTAATGTCCTTTCTCGTTTTGGCTGTCTAAGGATTCTGTATTTCTTTTTTGTATTGACCACCTGATATCGAGACCGCATTCGGAACCAGCGTAATACGGTCCGCATCGGGAATTGCGTCCATCGCCGTTCAAGTTACTCAGCGATCGGGCACTGGAGAGTGGATATGCTTGGTATTGGTTATAGATGGAACCTCCTCCGTGGGATCCGTAAAAACTGGCATTGTCCTCTGCAACGCTAAAGCTGGAGTTCAGGTGATCCTCCCTCTGCTGTTGTTGTTGTTGCTGCTGCTGCTGTTGTTGTTGCTGGTAGATCAGCTCTTTGTATTGGTGACGATGGAATTCATTGGCTTGGGTTATGTATGCGTGTGTATACCTGTATTGTATATATGTATATGTAAAGGTGGAAAGTTGGGCAGATAGCACATATGTATGTTGTTGTTGTTGGTGTGCAATTTGTTGTAGTTGCGATTGCGATTGTTGTTGTTTTTGTTGGTTAGAGACGAAAACAGTTTTGCGGTTATTTACGAATTTTCATTAGTTTGGTTTTTGCATTTGTTTGGATCTTAGTGTGTGTATGTGTGTTGTTTTAATTAGTAAAACACGTACACAGCGAACGGCACACGGGGAACAAAGTGGAAGTGGAACATGGTATATGGCGGGATGGTGGAATCCAATTGGAATATGCAACATGTATTTGGGGTACAACGCAAGGGGAAAAGAGAAAGCTGCAAGAGAGCGAGCGAGAGCGAGACACCTAGGTTCTAATCACTTATGTACTACAAACAAAATTAGCAAGTTTTAGTTCAGTTGATAAGATTAAAGCCCAAGTCCAACCTCAACATTTAAGGGACGGAGTGGTGGTGTAGATGGTCAATGGGAGGGGGTAGGGTTAATATACCCATTCAAACGCTAAACAATCAATGTTAATCATCCGTTTTTAGTTGACAAACAGCAAGGTAATGTAAGAAAGCCAGAGAAAAACCAACAACTACTTCGAGATCAAAAAGTTAGGAGCAGGTAAACGGGTTCAGACTAAGGGTTAAGGTATCAGGTGACAGGGGTTAAACGAAACTAAAGGAACGTTGGCAAAGGAACACTTTGGATCGGCCGAAATTCTAGAGCCCGAAACTTGCAGAGATTACACTGTCCTACTTAATTTCATTACACAAAATAAATTTAAGTGGAATAGTTAAATAACAACATGCCATTTAATTTATATAATCTTTTTTGACACTAAACGAAAGTCTTTTATTAAGCTCCAGTGAACGAATAGTATTAAAAAATCAAGCAAAAAATTACCTATTTTTTCCAACCATTCACTACAAAACTAATACTTTGCTAATCTTATATTTTATGCAACATTAATAATAAATGCAACTTGTGAATAACCCAGCCTATCTACAGCAATAAAGAAAATCCAAATATAAAGATTTCCTCAAACCCTTATCTAAAATCTCTGCAAGATTCTTGGGTATTTCTAGATGACCAAGCAAACTTCATAAATAATAAAGACATAAAAAAACATGGCATGTACTTGGAAACTAACCTTTCTCGCTCCCTGAGCATAGCGGCTTCACTGCTACCGCTGACACTTCCTCCGCTCGTGGCGGCCACCAACTGGGCGGCACTGACGGGCACCGCGCCGGGCACCAATCCGGGAATGACTCCTGCTCCAGCGGTAACTCCGCCTTTCGAAGCAGCTGCCGAAACAGCTGCGTTCATCGAGTTGATCATTTGGCCATAGAACTTCGCATACATATCAGCGTAGACTTGTGGATTCCGCGACATTTGCTCGTACATTCCGTAGGGACCATAGCCGGTGGCTGACACGGGATACTGAGCACCAGCATTGCGCTGATCCTGATAACGTCTGCGTCCATCATCCGTACGGGCACTTCGACCCGAATTCTCGTAATTCCGTCGACCGCCCGAGGAGCGTGACTTTTCAGCAGACGATTGTGGTTTGGTTGAGCGCCGGGATCGATTACGTTCCCGTTCGTAATCATCGAAATCCTCCTCGGCGGCACTGCGTCGATGGCGACTGGTTTTACTGCTCCGTCCACCGCTGCCGTCCAGTTCTGCGTCGCCCATGTGATTATACTCCGGATTATCCGACTCGCCCTCGTAGTTGCTGTTGTTGTAGCGACGCGAATGATCGTACGAACGATCCGGATCCTCGCCACCGCTGTGATACTTGTTGGATCGTCGCCGCCATGTGCGGTCACGCTCCCTATCCCGCTCCCTTTCACGTTCCACCTTAGGATCCTGATGGCGACGGGAGCGTCCCGATTCGTTGTTACGTTTGTGATGTGTTTCTCTCGAGGATTTCGTCTCGTGATGGGCAGCACCGCGCACAGAATCCTCCGTTTCGCCTTCGTAGGGATAGTGACCATGGCTGCGTCCACGACTGTGCCTCTCCTCCATTAGATCCCTGCGCTCACGCTCCCGATCCCGCTCCCTTTCGCTCTGCAGGAATTCATCGGACTCATCGGACTCTAGATCCAGCGAGGCGGTGGTCCGACGACCTACTGCTGCACGCTTCTTCTCCTGCTGAGTGGTTGTATGTTGCTGGTGTTGCTGCTGCAGCGTGGACTGCTGCTGATGTGGTTGCTGTGCATTTAGCGGGGTCATCGCCTGGGGCGGATTGTTGTGATGCAACTGCTCCGGCTCGTCGGGTAGAATATTGTGATGTACTGAAGTTGTTGGCAGTTCAGCCAACGTTGGTGGCGTTATAGCTTCGCGATCCTCCAGATTCTCGCCATCTAGCACCACTTCCCGCTGTTCTCTCAGCGACGGGGCATTGGTCTCCACGCCGGTTACGACGCGGCGAGGTGGCGTCTGTATATTACGCACTTGCTGCTCGCCGTCAGAGGTGTCCTCGCCATCTGCGCGACGTTCTTGCATGTGCAGAGCAGCTGCCTGGGCCACATTAAGTGGTGGCTGCTCTGTGGCTCCTGTGACCTGGCGTTGCTGCTGCGAATCCAACTCCGGTTGGCCCAAAACCAGACGAGACAGTCCTGGTGGTGGCAGCAGGCCCGCATCCGGATCCGCTTCGCCTTCGCCCAGCTGCTCGGACAGGTGACTGGTCTGCAAGTACTGGGCCCGTTCGTCATTCGGCGCGGACAAAACCTCCTGATTGTCCGGTTCCAAGGGCGCAAAAGCCTGTGGAACAGCCGGTGATGCATAGAGCGATGCGTTAGGTACAGGAATGGGTGCAGGAATGGGTGCACTTAGTGGAGCTCCAAGTGAAGCCTCAACCGGTGGCGCCGCAATTAAGTTGAAACCCTCTCCATGAGCTTCTGCTGGCACACCAAAGAGCTGTTCTGCTGGTGGCGGAATTGCTGCTACTGGTGCCACAGGAGCAATTGCAGCAACAGGAGCTGGAGGCGATGGAGCTCCTGCCGCAGGGTCTGCCATTATGTTTACTCGCTTACTTAGGCCCGTGGAACGCTTAAAGGGATTGGAACCAGACGATGGAACCATGCTAGGTGGCAGTGCAGCCGGTGGTGCAATAGTTGTAGCGTCCGCTGGCGGTGCTCCCACAGGTGGGGCTCCTACTCCAATGTTAGGTGCTGGAGGAGCTCCTACTAAAGCGGAAGGTGCTGGCGAAGCTCCCACTCCTGCAAGATGTGCTGGTGGAGCTCCCACACCGGCGAGATGTGCTGGCGGAGCTACTACTCCAGTGGGTGGTGCTGGCGAAGCTACAACTCCTGCAAGATGTGCTGGCGGAGCTCCTACACCGGCGAGATGTGCTGGCGGAGCTACTACTCCAGTGGGTGGTGCTGGCGAAGCTCCTACTCCTGCGCCATGTGCTGAAGATGCTCCAACAGCATAGATTGGCGATCCCACAGCAGTCATTTGTGCAGAGTACGAAGTCAGTGATGTTGGTGGTGGTGCTGCAGTTGGTGGTTGGTTTTGGAAAGCCTGGGGAGGCACAATGGCATCCAGTTCGGGTTCCTGCCCCAGTTCCGGCGGCGATTGTGGCTGCTGTTGCAACAAAGGTGTCGATTGTTGATTCAATGGCTGTTGTTGCAAGGACGTTGACTGCGGATTTGCTGGTGGCGGCAACTCCCCATTGTTATTGACATTATTGTTGGTTGCAAACGCCTGCCAACTACCTTGCGAGGATTGAACATTGAAGGAATCCTCCAGCAGTTGTCCAGTTGGCTCTAACAGGCCATCGGTGCCGTTGCTATTATTGTTGTTGCTATTGTCGTTCCAATCGCCCCAATCACCCCAGCCATCGCTCCGGCCGCCACCACCTCCTCCTCCGCTATTATTGTTGTCAAACGAGTCCAGAGCTGGTTCCGCTGGAGCCGGGACTTGTGGCTGCTGGTGAGTGGGATAATACAGTTGCTGCTGGATAGTATGTTGCTGCTGCGTAGGCTGTTGCTGTTGCTGCTGCGGTGGCATTTGCTGCTGCAGCATAGGATGTTGCTGCTGCTGTCCCGCAAAGTAGTTATTGTAGTTCAGGGATTGTTGCTGCTGCTGCTGCTGCTGTTGGTGCTGATCCTCTGGCCAATAATTTGGCTGATTTTGCTGGAACATTTGGCTGGCATAGACTTGCTGCTGCTGGGCAGGAAGAGTTTGCTGCTGTTGGGGCATTGCATGTTGCTGCTGTGGAGTAGGATGTTGCTGCGGCGCCTGTTGCTGCTGCTGATGCGGTGGCAGCCAGGGCGCATTATTGTGCAACATTTTGGATCTGAACAAAGAAAAAGGAAACAAAAGGATGTCAACTTTTGAACTCAAAAATGAATGCCTACTTATTCCTACATAAATCACGTTAATATCCTGTTTAATCATCAATTTAAATATCATTGTAAGGTGTTGTCAGGTCCCTAGAGGACCCGCAATTCGGACATGCTTAATTTCCAAAAGGGATATTTAACCCAAAAAAGGGTTTAAAGGTATGGTCGTAATGAAAGAACTTTTAAGGTGTCCGTTTCGCGCCCAAGATATTTAAAAGGTTTCTAGGTGTTATAAGGAGTTTTCCGTGGAGGTTGCAGGGGGTGGTTGTTCGATTTTGTGGGGCAGTTCAATGAACCAAACCAGTTTTTGTGGAAAATTACCCGTTTTCATGGATTTTCCTTAATGACACTTGGAAACTGTGAAGAGCGATGGAAAATACGCAATCGAATACAATACAAAATCGAATTTAGGGTATATTATAGAGCTCACAATGAGCGGAAAAGCAAAAGTTAAAAGTTTACGTGGACGTTTGCCATATTTTGCCCCTTCTCCCTCCCACACTCTTCGGCTCTTCTTCTTCGTTTTGTTACCACCGTTTCATTGCTCTCTTACTGTTGTTGTTGTTCTCTTGACGCAGCAGGTTTTTTGTTTTACCTATTTTTTAAGCCGCTGATAATTTGTGCAGTTGATTTTTCGAAACTGACCTTAAATTTACTTTTTTCATTTCTTTTTTTTTATTTATAATGTTTTTTTACCACTTCGCAAGTCAAAAGTGAAAACACTCTCTTGAAAAAAAAAATTGGAGCAGCGGTGGGGGAGAGAAAGAGACAGCACTCTTTTTTCTTTCTCTTGGCGAAAAAGAACCATACGCAGGGTTGCAATCCGGTGTTTTTGTGCGAATTTTGAGCACACAATCGCTTTTACTAGCCACAATAAACTAATGAAAACACTTGGCAGATGGCTTTGTCAATTATCTTTTATAAAAATAAAACACAGCCCAATATTACGAGAGAGAGAGTAAACACACATTCGCAGGCAGGTAGGTTGCACACACACACATACATCTCTCCTTTTTCTCTTCTAATTAGCTTACGCTGCACACTGACTTACACAAATCGCTTGTTTATTTACACGCACTCGGTACGGCACTGTTTTCGGCTGTTCTTAACTCAAAATATTATACAAGTTACTTGTTTGCTGACGTTCTTGGGAGTTAAACAATGAAATATGCAATTTTTTCGATCCGAACGCAGCAATGAAATCAAATGCCAACTCGACTTTCGTGGCGTTGCCAGACTGCCAACAGATAGGGATGACACTAAACAGTTGGATTGGTGTGACAGGACAGAAGTCACTTAAAAAATCATATATTGCTACATTTTAAATATTTTGTTTCTATAAGGGTTTAATCTTTTAAATCGATAAATCATTTAAACACAAGAAGAGAAAACCCTTTAAAAATCATATATTGCTACATTTTAAATATTTTGTTTCTATAAGGGTTTAATCTTTTAAATCGATAAATCATTTAAACACAAAAAGAGAAAACCCTTTTTACTTCCACATTTTTTGATTCGTATCCTATAAAACGTATCATTTTCGGCTTCATTGGAAACTAGTCTTCGGTATGTATTAAAAGATTTTAAAGGGACCCATTCAATATTCTCAAATAAGTTAATTTTCTCTGTAGAATCGCTATTTAATGGCGATTTAAAATACTAAACAAGAAGAAAATATCGGGAATGCCCCTTTAACGAGTCGCCGAACAATCGATAGCTTACAGCTGCCCATCGCTAGCCATGCCTGTGCGTCTATCGCCAGGTGATGCGTTAACGCTTGCGTATTTTGTTGATATTTGCAAGCCACGCGAGAAGAGATGCTGCGCCTACTCGTGTCCAATTGCGGCAGGAGCAGCGACATATTTAGGTAGAGTAGGGGTCACCATCGCGGGCGAGGGACTGGGCCGCCGACGCACGAGGATCTGCTACGGCCAGCAGTGAATTGGGGAAACAACGACCCCCCTTGCCCTCACTCCGGTTATGTCATCAATCAGCCAAACTATTATTAACCGCCCATTTCGCTTTGTTTAGCCGCCACCTGCTTCAGCCCACGCAGCAGCCACTGCCACGCCTTCAGAATGCCGCCCGCTTGATGCGCCAACATTTGCGTGGAACGAACGCTCCACAACCGCCCGCGATCCCGCCCACAAATGCCAGCCGCCTGCTACAGACGACACGCCTGCTTGTGTGGGGCGGTGGTAGTCTAGCTATCGGTCTGGGCGCCCGTTTCTGGTGGGCGGGGCATCGCGGTGCGATCGTCCATTGCGAAGGCAGCCGACTGGCCATTCGAAAGGAGGAGGAGGAGAACACTGCGTCGGAGCAGCACTTCGACTGGAAACGTTTGTGGACCTACCTGGAGCCACATCTCTGGGAGCTGATCGGGGCCGTATGCGTGAGTTCTTGGAACACAAAAAGCCCACTAACAGGTGTAGCATTTGTCAAAATATTTAGATAATTTCATTTGCAGGCCGCGCTGATAGTGGCTTATATCAACATACGCATCCCAAATCTTCTTGGTGACCTGGTAAACACACTGGCCAGATATGCCAACACGTACGTGATGGATCCGATCAACAACTCGTTCGTAAAGGACGTGAGCAAGCCGGCCAGCAATCTGCTGAGCCTATACATGCTGCAGTCTGGTTTCACCTTTATGTACATCTACCTGTTGAGCCGCGTCGGTGAGCAGATGGCGGCCAAGATGCGGCAGGATCTGTTCACGCAGATTGTCGTCCAGGACATCGCATTCTTCGATGAGAATCGGACGGGCGAGCTGGTCAATCGACTGACCGCCGATGTACAGGACTTCAAGACCTCGTTCAAGCAGTTCGTCTCGCAGGGACTGCGAAGTGCTGCCCAGCTGATTGGCGGCAGTATATCGCTCTTCATGATTTCACCGCACATGGCCGCCATTGCGCTGGCCAGCGTTCCGTGCGTGGTTATGTTCATGACGTATTTGGGCAAGAAACTGCGCCATCTAAGCAAAAGCTCCCAGGCGCAGGCGGAACGAGCGACGGGTGTCTGCGAGGAGGCACTGTCCAACATCCGAACGGTTAGATCCAGTGCCTGTGAATACCGCGAGATGCAGCTGTTCGAGGCGGAGACCAATGAGGCGGCTCGACTGGCGCAGAAACTCGGCTACGGCATCGCCATCTTCCAGGGCCTGACCAACTTCTTCCTCAATACACTAGTCCTATCAACGCTCTTTATGGGCGGCCACCTCATGTCCACGGAGAGTCTGTCGCCGGGTGCTCTGATGGCCTTCCTGGTCGCTTCGCAGGGTGTGCAGCGATCCCTGGCCCAGGGATCCATCCTGCTGGGCACCATGATCAGAGGCATGTCGGCCGGCAGTCGAGTCTTCGAGTTCCTTTCGCTGCAGCCACAGGTGGAGCTGCTGCGCGGCTACATCATCCCACAGGAGCGGCTGCACGGCGAGATTCGTTTCGAGAACGTCTCCTTTGCATATCCCATGCGACCCGATCATGTGAGTTATCTTAAAGTATACCTTCAGTTCATTCTCGAGACAATGATGGCATATTTATATTAATCGATCTTCTGTAATTTGTAAACTCGCCACTTTTTTATATAATATTGAATAACTTCTTATCGCTTCCGCAAGTAGATAACCATTTTATAATGCCCACAAACATTTATGGCCAATATTTACGGCTAAGTGATAAAAAGATTAGAGCCTAGGCAATGCGAACAGTAATGAACTTCCTATGTCAATTTTTGATTCATTCGCAGCTTGTGCTCAAGGACTTCAGCCTGACGCTCCGCCCGGGCCAGACGGTGGCCCTGGTGGGAGCCAGTGGATCGGGCAAGTCGACGATAGCGTCGCTGGTGGAACGCTTCTACGAACCATCGGCGGGCAATATCAAGCTGGACGGCTACAAGCTGTCGGACATATCGCCCTATTGGCTGCGGTCCAATGTCCTCGGTTTCATCGAACAGCAGCCAGTGCTGTTTGGCACATCGATATTGGAGAATATCCGATATGGCAAACCGGATGCGGGCGAGGAGGATGTATATGCGGCAGCGCGTCTATCACAATCGCACGACTTTGTGACCGCCCTGCCCGATGGATATGCGACGCATGTGGGCGAACGCGGCACCCAGTTGAGCGGCGGTCAGCGGCAACGCATCGCCATCGCACGGGCGCTGCTTAAGAATCCGCGCATCCTCATCCTCGACGAGGCGACGAGTGCCTTGGACGCCACCAGCGAGGCGGAGGTGCAGAAGGCACTCGATACGGTGGTCCAGAATCGCACCACTCTGGTGATTGCCCATCGGTTGTCCACGATACGAAACGCTGACCTCATCGTCGTCCTTGATCAGGGACGCGTGGTGGAGGTGAGTTGTCCTAGACGATTGGTATTGGTATCTTCTGAAATAATCATATTTTCCATGTTTTAGACCGGCAAACATGACGAATTGATGGGCAAGCGGGGCCTGTACTTTGAGCTGGTGCGTCAGCAGGAGCGACGGGACATCCAGGAGCAAGTCCAGGCGGTGGAGGACGTGGTTGCCATCAAGGAGCAACAGACAACTGCAACAGCCGCAGCAACTGCAACTGCGGCAGATACTTCCGGAGCAAAAGTGACAGTGGGGGGCAGCAGCTTTGGTGGCCGGGCAAACGCAGCGCAAGGATAATGACGATCTTAGGCAAATTGAATGATTCCCTGTACACTTAATTTAATATTCTTATGTTTTCACCTTTTTTATTTGTTTTCAACTGACCAAAAACAAAAATGGTGAGAGACGCTAACAATAAGTATACAATAAAATAAACGCTGAAGACAGTATTGTTTTTGTTATAAACAGAAAGTATTTCATTGCCATTATCCCTAAATTCACCGGTTTCATTAAAAATATATGGGATGCGTGAACCTTAATTAAAGTTTGAAAAACTGAATAAAAAAACTTCAGATCACAATTTCCGTTAATAATGTTTAATGGGACCGCATTATTTCAAAAATTATTCTCAAATACGGTCGCTCGAAGATTAAAGAAAAACTATTTCAACATTCAGTTTAGTTCATTATTTCCTGTTAGTGACAAGCAGCGTGCTTATAATAAAGAATAATAAAGATCTTTTTATTACGGATTAAATACATTTTTAAGTTGTCGGTAGCTAGCCGATAGTTTTGGGATTCTTTAATGACAGTCCTACGGTCACACTGGCTGAATTGTATTTTATTTTGTGTAGTTTTGTTGTTGTTTTGTTTATTATGCATTTCTTTTTTATTGTTTGAGTTCGCGAGCTGTGCGTCGCGTCGGCATTTAAACAAAATCCGCGGCATTTCGGTAGTTGCGATTAATAATTACTTGGCGGGAATTGCAGTCAAATAAGAAATTGGCGAGTAAAAACCAACAAATGTGCAATGTGCGTCAAGTCAATAGCAATACAAACGAACAATTATGTAAGTGTATGTGTGTGTTTGGTTTAGTTTAGTGTACAAGTCCAGCAAAAAACAATAAAATCTTAGTAAAAAAAAACCAGTTGTTGTTGCTGTTGGCTTTGCTAATGTCGTGTTGTTCCCGTTCCCCCACACACATTTTCTAACAGAGCGTGCATGTGTGTGTGTGTGTTTGCAGCACCTGTACGCGTGTGTGTGAGTGCTTCTGCCTCTGCACAGTGGACACATTCATGAATTTTTTAGCCCAAAAATATGCAAATTGCCTGAGTGAATTAATTGACTTAATTAACAAAAATTGAACCGCAAGTTATGATAGCCATAGTTGATTAAACGGAATTAGTTTCTAGCGCGACTAGTGCGACAAATACTCATAATTACTTGACTCATTTTTTACCATTCGCTGCATTCGTAAACCTAGTTTGTCTTGGCTATTATATATACTTCAGTCAGGGTGGCACACCCACTCATTTCATTCTCTTCACATCAAAATCACAGCACTGTGAGTTGGCTAAAGTAAAAGTTCAAGGGGTTAAGCAGGTGATTAAAGGCACATTAACCCCTAATGGAGCTTGGACTGCACTTAACGCACGGCTCACATGTGTGCCCACTGTGCGCGCGTGCAAGTGTGTGCGTGTGCATTCGTCATTCATTGGCCATGCTTATGCGGGCGGAAGAGGGACGTGCACAACAACTACAGTTAGCTCAGCTGAAGTGCAATTGCGATTGCAGTTGATCCAAAGAGTCGCGATTGTTGTTGCATCAACCGGAGTTTTCACGGTCAATGTTGAGCTATATCCATAAATACACAAACATGCATGTGTATTTGCATATACATATGTATGTACATATGCATATATCCATGCATTATGCATGCAAATCGATGATGGAAATCAGGCGGTATAGCGAATTCCGATGGGGGGCAGCTGACTCAGGATCGAAGTCTTTATCACTGAACCCTAAACTAATGACTACCGACTCAATTATTTTGTTTTGTTCCGTTATTTTGTTTAGTACGCTAAAATATTTACGGTGCTATCGCTGCGCCAGTATATCATAAAAAAATCACGGAATTTGATTCTTTATTACTCAACATTGCAGTTTATAAAGTTTTTTAATGCAATTGGTCAATCTAACACTAAAACCAGTTAGAAAAACTAGGACAATACTATATTAGTTGGTAATAAATGCATTTCATGTATAATATCTGTATAGATATCTTCTTTCTCAACATTAAAGATATGGGTATTCGAACTCAATAACCTACATTGCCTATATGATATTTACTTAGTTTCCACTGGCTCATATCGACCTGTTGACGATAATTGGCCAAGTTCCGTGACTGCTGGTCTATATTTACTATATTTAATACCTATTCCGTCATCGACTAATACCTTTTTTTAACACCCCGCCCCCCTGCTCTTTACCCACAGTGCTAACGTGATCGGGCCAAGGCACAAAAACATTCCATGCATCATCAGCAGCGCCTGCGGGCAAATGGCGGACGAGGAGGCACTGGATTGGCCGCGGGATCTGGACCGGTGTCCGGAGGACACTCACCATTGTGCGCCCATTGTCGGGGTCAACTACTGCCACATCCAGAGGAGCCCATCGTGATGGCTCTCGGCCAGCAATGGCACTGCGATTGCTTTCGCTGCTCCGTTTGCGAGGGCCATCTGCACAACTGGTACTTCGAGCGGGAGGGCTTACTGTACTGCCGGGAGGATTACTACGGCCGGTTCGGCGATGCCTGTCAGCAGTGTATGGCCGTTATCACCGGACCCGTCATGGTCGCCGGCGAGCACAAATTCCATCCGGAGTGCTTCTGCTGCACGGCATGCGGCTCCTTCATCGGCGAGGGCGAATCGTACGCCCTTGTCGAACGTTCGAAGCTCTACTGTGGCCAGTGCTATGGCAAACGTTCCTGCCAGCCGGCGGATGCCAAGGCGCGGATCACGACGGCCGGCAAGCCGATGCACTCCATCCGGCTGGTCGAGATACCCAAGGACGCCACGCCCGGCCTGAGGGTCGACGGAGTGGCCCTCGACGATGGCTGTCCCACGGTTCGCATTACAGAGTAAGGAATTATCTGAAATTTCTATAATTTACACCAATGAACTCATTGAAATGCATGCCTTAACATTATTAACTTTATTGTTGCACACATCTGTTTCTTGTTGTTTTTTAAAATCTTTTTGCAAAGATCAGATTCGAACCTCTAAGTTGCCTTTGTGTTTTATGTACATATGTGAATTAACTAACCAAGTCAGTTTTTCTCATTTTTTACACGGAAGTCACAAAAATTTTTGTAAAGTATTTTAAGTATTTTTGGTTACAATTTGTACTGAACAAAATCTAGTCTAGTCCTAATTGCCAACTAATTTCGCTGGCGGTTCGTCTTTCGACTCTTTCTTCATTTTCCTAATACATGCTTGCCAAAAAACAAAAAAAAAACTGAAACAGCTTGTTCTGTAACTTCTTCTTGTGGCTAACCTCGATGGCGGAACAGTGCTGTGGGGCGCCCTATAGGTAACAAATGAGCCTGAGTTGAAAAAAAAGCCAACAACTAAGCTAGTAACACTTCGCTAATCTCTAATTTATTTCCCATTATCCAGAATTGATGTGAATCTTACGAATCTGCATATTGGAGATAGGATATTGGAGGTAAACGGCACACCTGTTAGTGATTCGTCCGTGGAGCAGATCGACAAATTGATACGGAGTAATGAGAAGATGCTTCAGCTGACCGTGGAGCATGATCCGGTGCAAGTGTGCCGCTCCTGCAGTCAAGCGGACATCCAGCGGGCCATGTCGGCGTCCACGTTAATCCTGCCGCTCAGCACATCGGCCTCCAGTGTCGAGGTGGGCAGGGAGCGACTGTACAAGACACCCGGCGAACAGGGCACCAAGGCCAGGAAACTGCGACAAGTTACCAACGCCTCTACGACAATACCACCGGCAGCTGGAGCAACCGCAATGACGCAACTAAAGGAGAAGGAGCGCTGTTCCAGTCTGTCCAAGTTGCTGGATGAACAGCATCAGGCACAACAGCACTCGGCGCATCCCCAGCTCTATGATCTGTCCAGGACGCAATCCTGCCGTGTCGTCCAAAAGCCACAACGAATCTTTCGTGCTTCTGATCTGGTTATAGGAGAGAAGCTAGGCGAGGGCTTCTTTGGCAAGGTTTTTAAGGTGACCCACCGTCAGAGTGGCGAGGTGATGGTCCTCAAAGAACTGCATCGCGCGGATGAGGAGGCCCAGAGGAACTTCATCAAGGAAGTGGCCGTTCTCCGCTTGCTGGACCATCGGCATGTGCTCAAGTTCATTGGTGTTCTGTACAAGGATAAGAAACTGCACA
The DNA here is from genome assembly GCF_016746395.2 of Drosophila simulans. Classification (NCBI taxonomy): domain Eukaryota; kingdom Metazoa; phylum Arthropoda; class Insecta; order Diptera; family Drosophilidae; genus Drosophila; species Drosophila simulans. The sequence goes on along the minus strand of NC_052525.2, from coordinate 12,068,868 downwards.
TGGTCACGGAGTACGTGGCCGGTGGTTGTCTCAAGGAGCTGATCCACGATCCAGCCCACGTACTCCCTTGGCCCCAGCGCGTCTGCTTGGCCAGGGATATTGCGTGCGGCATGAGCTATCTGCACTCGATGAACATCATCCATCGCGATTTGAATTCAATGAATTGCCTGGTGCGTGAGGATCGGTCGGTCATAGTGGCGGATTTTGGACTAGCTCGCAGTGTGGATGCGCCGCGGCTGCCAAGTGGCAATATGACACCATGCGGCTATGGATCAGGCGCTAACAGCGATGTGCCCATGTCACCGAGTGGAACTCTCAGGCGCAGCAAGAGCAGGCAGCGAAGGCAACGTTACACGGTGGTCGGGAATCCCTACTGGATGGCACCCGAGATGATGAAGGGTCTCAAATACGACGAGAAGGTGGACGTCTTCTCCTTTGGCATTATGTTGTGTGAGGTGAGAGATTAAGTTAACATGATTTTATTGACCGAACTCTTTAACTTATTTGCCATTTGCCTTGCAGATCATTGGACGCGTGGAAGCCGATCCGGATTTTATGCCCCGCAATTCGGACTTCAGTCTCAATCAGCAGGAGTTTCGCGAGAAATTCTGCGCCCAGTGCCCAGAGCCTTTCGTTAAAGTGGCCTTCGTGTGCTGTGATCTTAATCCCGATCTGCGTCCGTGTTTCGAAACTCTGCACGTTTGGCTGCTGCGTCTCGCCGATGATCTGGCCGCCGATCGTGTGCCGCCAGAGCGTCTGCTGCACGAGATTGAGACCTTTCATGAATGGTACGCCAGCTCTGAGGACGCCTTGTCACCCACCTCCCAGCGCAGCTTAAATAACCTCGATGAGTTGGTCAAGAGTGCGGTGGATTCGGAAATTTCGCCCGTCGAAAAGGAGAAGGAGAACCTTGTGATTAAGCCCCAGGACATACCGAAATCTCCGCATCTCGGCAAGGATTTCTCGCCCAGCGGCGAAAGACTGCGGGACAGTATGCGAGCCAGGCGTCGCCAGCGTTTCTTGGGCGCCCAGGAGGAGCGTCGTAATCTCACGCCCGACACGGAGTCCAAGGAAAGGGCTTTGAAGAAGGCGCTGAAGAAATGTCGTCCGTTTGGCGAAAGAGGTTACCTGGTGGATCTGCGTGCCGGTGCCGAATTGCAGCTAGAGGATGTAAGGGATCTGAACACCTATTCCGATGTGGACTCCAGTTGCGATACTAGCTTAAATTACCATGATGTAAATAATTTGCCAGCAGCGCAAGAGGATGAGAATGCGGGGAAACCGGGCAAGGCGGAACTGCTGGATGAGAGCACAAATAAGCCGAGCAACCAGGAGTCCCAGCACCATCGCCTGGCCATCGATGATATGCGCACCCGCCTGAATCAGTGCCGCAGCAAATTCGAGCATTTGGAGGAGGCTAGTCGGCGGAACTTCAACCAGTCGCAGCACTCCATGAAGAACTTCTTCAAAACCCCACCGGTGGCCCTTAAGATGTTTCAGCGCCTGGAGCACGAGGCTGCTGCCCTGAATGGTGGCAACAATTGCCCACCGCCACCACCTCGTACGCAGCGCATCAATCAGACGCCCATTTTCGGTCGAAAGAATCCGCCAGTGGCAATCGTGGGGCAAAAGTTACAGCATGCTGAGTCTCTAGAGGATCTGGCCTCCAGCGGAGTTGCCAAACAGCTGGCCACACCAGCACCCAAACGTAGCAAAGCCACAGCAACGACGAAAGGCGGCCAGATCAGCAATAGCAGCATTGCCAATCCGCCACTTTTCCTGCCGCCCAGCCTCAACATTAGTGTCACATTAAATAGCAATGGAAATGTGACCACCACGACCAATACCACTAGTAGTTGTCCACCATCCGCATCAGACTGGCTGCCGAAGAAGCACAAGCTAACGCTGCCACTTCCGTCGGTCCAACAGCAGCGAACGAGCAGCAATCTTCGCCAGTCATTGGGCAATAGCAAAGGGAAGACACTGAAGCCACTGCCCAGTCGTACGGGCACTCAAGGCATCCCCCCAAGCAATTGCGTCTCGCCGACGAGGAGCACCAGACCCGGATCACCAAGCAAGCATCTGGCCCAGAGGCACACCGCCGCCACGGCCCAGCGACTGACAAATGGTAAGCATTGCCAACAATTTTATACAACTCCAGTCTTACCCACACTTTGCACCTGCAGCGGCCGCCACCCACCAGCAGCAGCATCAGCAGCAATCCTCGAAGACGACGCGTCTGAATATCCTGAGTCCGGAAAAGGTGCATCGCCTGGGCGCCCGACTCACCGATCAGAAGCAGAAAATGCGCGAGGAGGCCGCGGCGACGGCCTCGTCCGTCGGAGGAGCCGGATGTGCGGCAGGAACAGCGACGGGAAGCTTAAATGGTCATCGAACCATCGGATCCTCCGGCACGCCAAATTCGGCGGTCGGTGAACGTAGGAGGCGAGCAGCTCCACCGCCGCCAGTTCGCACGCATTTCAATACGCGTTGCTAGCTGGACGAAGTAGCCATACTCTCTATTAACGATTGTCAAGTGTTGTGCGCAGTTTGTTGTGGTTCCACTCAGGAAGCTGTTGTAAGCAGCTTAATGTTCTACGAACAAACTGACGTAATTAGTGTAAATCTTTGAACGATATAACTGTTGTAACTCGTATAACCATTCGCCATTTGTAACGTATGGAATTCAATTTCCATGACATGTAGAGGCACTTTTTTTTAAATACATAATGCCTTTTAATGTGTATATAACTTTAAGAACCAGTGAACTGTGCCGCTGTTATAAACGCAACTGTTATACGCACATAACAAAATCCACATTCCGACGAAAGTGTTTATTTTTTTTGTATTCCAACATTCTATTTTAAGTTTCAACTAAACGAAGGTTAAGTGCCTGTTAGGAATGAGAAACCAATAAGTTGCAATATTTACACAGATTGTATAAACCAAGCGAATAATTATAGTATGTAAGATTACAGGGTAACAACTGTCTCGACTAACCCAAAAAACTGAACTAGAAGCAAAGCTAAGCAAATACTTGTTTAACCCACTATTGTCTGACATAAAGTTATATTGCGAAAGAGATAGCGAAGTACGGATAAAGAGAGAAGGAAGAAACTTGTGCCATGATGTTGAGCGAAAAACGAACGAATCTAAAGAAGAATCCTCGAGAGAGGGAGATCCCACCCGCGAAAAAAAGACAAAAGGAACGAAAAGAACTTTAACTAGAAAAATTGTGGTTTAAATATTTTTTGATAAACAGCGTATATAAATGTATTTGTATATCTATTCCATAATTATATAGATAAACGTATTCCATGTTAGTGCTTAAATCTAATTTATTATTTATCGATTCTCGACCCATCCACCCCGTCCCCTCATTCCAAGAACAATAATTAACAATGCTAAGAAACAAACCTTTTTGTATTGACGAGGATAAGTCTAACTCCTATACCTAAATATATAAGAATGTTTTTGCTCAAAGGCAATTTTAGTTGTAATTGATACAAACACACACACCACACACGCTAACTGTTATACAAATGAAACGCACACGCTCAAGCCTAATACTGTTATACTGTGTACTTTATATAGCCATTATATATACCTAAACCTATATATAGGATCGAAACGCTTGCAATTAACTGCTTGAATAAGACATTTGAGTCGGGCCCTTGTTATACGGACGTATGCCAGTAGAACAGTGGCCGCGCCGAACCGATCTAGCATTTAACTATCTATATACAACAAATATGTGCGATATTTTTTATATGCAGCTAATGTAATGTGTTGTATTTTGACCCCACTCCACCTTGTAACTACGTTTATACGCCGGCTATGCAAGGATTGAGAATTTTCGAGGACCTAACTCAATTCTTTATGCCTTTTAACAGTTGAACAGATTTAATCAGTATAGCAACATTATCTACCCACTTGTAAATAAGTTTATAAATAATACAGTTTTTGTTGCCTACTTATTCGGACGTCGAGGGGTCTGTAATTACAAATAAAGCTTGTGTATAAACGTAGTTCATAGATTCTATTTTGATTTTAATCTTAAACCATTTTTTTGTTAATAAAAGAGAAAATTTGAAAAAAACCTTTAAACTTTCTAATTGTATTTATTGTGGAATTTTAATTTTGTAACAATTTAAAGATCGTTTATTTATATTTAATTGTGCCAAACATTTCATAAACAAAGTCTCAAATGAAATGTTAAGCAGCGGGTACAGTTGTGCGTGCACGGACATAAACTTATGGCCGGCACTGTGGGGGCGTATGGAAAGGTGGGCGTGTAAGGAAAGGACCCCGTTTACGAGGTCGTTGCTTGTTCGTGTGTTTCTGTATCTGGTGGCTCCTTTTCCGCGTTTCCTTTTAACAGGATGTACGCACAGATACGGAATTTGTCCCAGACCATGGTCGGGAAATCGATTCAGGCCAACAGCCAGGAATACGAACACCCAAGCATTTTGGCCTATACATATGTACATACATATATGCAACGATATGCATATACATACTTGCTTGCAGTTTGTGGTCCTGCGCAGTGCTGTGCGGATGTCCTTGTTTTTTTTTGGTAGGAAAGAGGGCTTTTAATTTCATTAACGGTTACAGAGCTCTGTTAAGTCAGCTGTTCGCCGAGCGAAAGAGACGGAGCATACCAGATTCAAGGTCTACATATCTGTATCCTATGTACATACGTGCGGTATCTATACGAAAAACGGATGTGTATCCACGAACTTTACATGGTATACTTACTGACGGACTTTCGGGGCAGGACTTCGTCACTGGATTCCGTTTCGTGACTATGACGTGCAGGCACGTACGCAGGCAGGGACGTAGCGCAAAGGGGGTGTCATCAAAATATATATTATTTGTAATTACTTAAACAGCTAAAAGGGGTTATTTTTAAATATTTGTGCATATTATTTGGGCAATATATCAAAAGGTATATACATTAATACGAAATAGTAGAATTACTAAGCTCAAAACAGATGTTAAATTTAAAATAAAATTCAAAATTTCCTTAGCTTTACCATGGTTGAAGTCTTCGCTATTGTCTCAGTGTCTTTGACAACCCTGGTTGAAGTCCACAGAATGGTTCGTGTCTCTGATATGCCAGCTTTTCTGATATTTTCTTGGTATTTCCCAGTAGAGCAGCGAAGATTTTTTAGTGCATTTCGCTTGGCCCCTGGGGTATATTCGCACATGCCAGCCAAGGCCACACTCTATCAGCAAGCTGTGTGGCGTCCGGTTGCTTTTTCAGTCATTCGTTGCGTCGCTGCGATCTCATCGTTCGTCTTGTTCCTACACGTTTTTGGCGTCGTCGTACATTTACGTGTCCCGCTTACTCGCGTGCACCCTCTCTCTTTCACTCTGCAGCGCGCGTGCCTAAGTGTGGTGTGTGGTGTGTGTGCCTGTGTGCGTGCGTGTTGGCGAGCAGCGCGGCGCAGCACAATAGAAAAGAAGAAGAAAAAGCTGAAGCTGAAGGAAAAAACATAAGTGAATTTTTTTCGGGTGGAAGCGCGGTGAAATATGCGTGCGTGCGCGCGTGTGTGTGTGCGTGTGTGCGAAAATCAATACGAAAACATGAATAACAAATGCTAAATAAGAAAAATAGCTACAACGCACAACCGAAAAGAAGCTGAAACAAGAAAAAAGAAAGCGAAAAAAAAACGAGAAAATAATAAATAATAGGAATTGGGAAGCCAGCAGGAAGGAACAGTTAGCCATTCCAGTGAGCTAAAACAGCACACACACGCACGAACCCATTTCCAGATCCAGCCCATCCAGGGCTTCCAATTGACAGTTGCCATTTGACAGTTGACAGTTGACAGTTTCCAGAAACGCAGCAGGATGTCGCTGCAAACGAAAAGGCAGCACTGCTATCTGTGCGATTTACCGCGCATGCCATGGGCGATGATCAATGACTTCTCAGAGGCGGTGTGCCGCGGTTGCGTCAACTACGAGGGCGCCGATCGCATCGAGGCGGTGCTGGACGCCGCCCGCCAAATGAAGCGTCTCCATCCCGCCAGCAAACAGCAGCGTTCCCATGAGAACGGCGAAGTGTCCGCCGCTGCAGCGGCAGCCGTCGTCCTACAGCAGCAACAACAGTTACAAGTTGGTCCAGTTCCGGGACAAGGGCCAGGTTCCCATCGCGGCGGCGGCGGTCCACCGGGTGCTCCGCCCGGCAGTGGTGGTCCCGGTCCATCGGGCGCCGGTTCGCTCAGTTCCCTAGGCAATGCCGTTGCTGCTGCCGCCGCCGCTGCTGCAGTGCATCATCACCATCAGATGCCCTATCAAATGCCAGTGCCACGCATCGGTCCACCACTGGACTATCCAGTTAAGCTGGAGGATGCCCCCGGTGGCGGCGTGCGACCCGTACGCATTTCACACATGACGCCCCACCACCTGCCGCCAAATGCGACCCGCGGCGGTGGCGGTGGACCCGGCGGCGGCGTACCCACCGCCGGCAGTGGCGGTGGCAGCCTACCGCCCGCCCTATCCGTGAATCTAAAGCGTCCGCCCAGCGAGGATGTCGATGTGGATGTAAGCCAGCAGCAACAGCAGTCGGGACACGGCCTGCCGCCAGATGGCGGCTCTGGCAACTCCCTATCCGCCGGCGGAGGCGTAACCGGAGGCGGTCCGCCCGGCATCAAGCGCAGCGCAATGGACGATCCAACTGGCGTGGGCGGCAGACCGCCATTGACGCGTGGCGAATCCCTGCCAGCGGCGGTCAGCTATGTGCCCGAACGTCAGCTCAGCGGACTCCGTGATAAGCAGCAGCCGGTCAGAGCGCCCAGTTTCGATGCATCGACCTTCAAAGCAGGTGAGCAAACATGTCATAGATCATTCAAAATACTTGGCACAGTACTTACCCAATAGGAAGAACTTTGCTGCGGCAAGTAATGCGGAAATTTTTTATTTCTAGTAGGGATTCGGGGAAAAGCAACACTCTCTTATTTACCTTGAAAACTACCTTTCATAATAATTAGAGTAAAGTGATCAGAGTCTCAAAAGTGCGGCGTTGATCAACATAAAATGATAGCTTTATAAATGATAGTACAAAACACTATCTACCGCGGTAGAAAACAGATTGGGATAATCCCCTATCAGTGATGGATTTCTTATCAGTTATAGCGATCGGATCGAATGGCCAGTGGGAAATACGCGATATGGCTTGGTAAATGGAGTAACCAGGGGGATGTTGTTTCCCAGCCACAGTGAACGCTTGATATCTTCTAAAGTATTTTTTATCAAAATATTTTTATTAGAAAACTTTCGAGAGGGTGATATTTCAGTTTTTTTTAGTCAATGGGAAACAATAAATCAAAACAAACAGAGTTAGAGGAAATAATGCTAATTTCAATCTAAATACCAATTTTTTCACGGAAAGCAAGAAAATTTGCTTAAATCCCAAGTTTGAAAAAGCTGGCGCCCACTGTATTTGTTTACCGTTTCTTACCACCCCCCCCTTTTTTTTTTTTTTTTTTTTTGAAAATGAGCCGTGATCGCGGGATACAGAGCACTGTCTCTGTCTCGCTCTAGCCTGGATGTGGGTGGAAGGTCGTGGTGGGGGAGTGGGTGGAAGAGAGGCGGCGATATAGTGGCACACATACCGCTTATTCAGGGCAGAGTGAAACGGCGTGATTGCCTGCTCCTTATCTCTCCTTACTGGAAGGCGAGCAAGAAGAAGAAGACTGCGCTTCTCATGTATATGCACATACACATGCACGTTTGCATGGATGATAAGGAGCGTTGTGTCGGAGATTAGATAACTCATTTGCTTATCAGCGCGTCCTTATCGCCTCCCAATGCGTATGTATAACGCACACATACACGCATACGTGCACATGCATGCATGTACATTCAAACAGAAAAAAGAAGCGTAGAAACGCATTTTGCAACCCTCCGTGGAAAAAAAGGGGCTGCTAACCCTTGCCATTAAAAGGCATGCGCACATGCCAATATACATATAGGGAATATACATGTGCATGTACCGCGCACTCACACGCACACAGCTACGTGTTCGTTTACATGCACGTACGTAACAGTCGCAATGGCAAAAACAAAAAACGGCGAGAAAAAAAAGCGAAAAAAGCACACGAAAAAAGGGCCGCAGAATGTAATAAAAACAGAGACGTGCAAAAATCGTCGACGCTGACGTTGTAATGTTCTCGCTCACTATCTCTTTCTCCCTTCGTCTTCTGTCGCTTTCCTCTTCTTTCCAAACTGGTTTCGTGCGCTTGTGTTGGTGTGTGTACCTTTTGTTTTTTGTGTTTTTTCTTTCTTGTCTGCGCGCGCAAAACGTCATTAAACTTGTTTTGGTTTTCGCTGCTGCTTCTTCTGCTGTTTCTCCTTTTTACGCTATGCGATAACAAGTTGCACACACACACACACACACATGCGCACACAGTCGAACCTGGGTGTAGATAAATTTTAGTTGGTATACGAATTACGGAACGAGCTGCAGTGACAACAGCAACAAAAAAAGACACTAAAGACAAGATGAAAAAAAACTTTTTCGCTCATACCGATGCCGTCATCAAACAGTGGGGCAAACAATGCTTAACTTGATAAAAAAAAAACTATTATCATAAGATTGCATTATTTCTATCCCTAGGCGTTGTTGTTGGACTTAACTTAACTTAATTTTATTTTGCTCAAATCTTTAAAATGAAGCCAATAGGACCCATTGCTTTCTCGCAGACAGAAGGCAATAAGAACTTGACAGAAAATAATTTCAATCATATACGTATGCATTTCATGAATCTCCCACCTAACGCCCACTGTGCCAATTTCGTTTGTTGTTTTGTATTTACGTTACGCTTCTGCTTCTTCCTTCCTGTGTGTATTCGTTTCATTACCAAAAAAACAGGAAAAAAAACCAACTCGGGTACATATTTATTGCGTCTGTGTATATACTAAAAATATAACAAACATTTTCTGGGTGTACAGAGGAAAAATTGTACAAATTGTATGTTGCTATATGTATGTTTGTACGTACATATGTATGTATGTATATTTTTGTATGTACAAACTGATAAAATGGAACGGCAACGTGCGCGCGCCACCCCCACTCCACACCGCCGCTCATTTGCCCACCTACCACCCTCCCCCTCTTCCTCGTTTCGTTTCATTCAGCGCTTCGTGTTGCCGGCTAAGTGTGTGTGTGTGTGTATCTAGTTCGTGTGTATGCATTTACTGACTGACCATTCCAATGCGTTCGCCAGGAATTCTGTTCGTGCCTTCGCTTTGTCGATGGGAAGGGTGGTGGGGGGCGGGAGGTAGGGCGGAGTGCATCTCCCTCTCCCACTCCCACTCTCTCGTAATTTAGACATTGCGTGCTAAGTGCAGCTGCAGTGGCGGCAAGTGCGAGCGAGATGGCTAGCTGGAGTGCATGGCCGCTGTTAACCGTTAAAACACGTGAAGTAGCAAAGTCGCCGCCGCTGATTAGATACAGCAGCGGCCATCAGAATATAACCATTGAAAAATTTCAACTTCAATTGCGGTTCTTTACTGTGGGTCATTATGTTTAATTAGAGGTCGTCCGTTTTAAACGAAATAAAAATTTAAAGTTATAAGTTTTCAAATATTGCTTAACATTTATTCGAACTATTTGGTAAAATATGAATAAAGCGGTTTTAAGTTCAAGAACCTTAAAAAGTATTTTATTTTCTCTAGTCGTCTAAACAATTCCTTCGGTGAATGAATATAGGATACTTTCGATACCTTTGTTAGGGTATCTAGAGCTTTATACATTTCATTTGCCATTCTAGGGTTTGGCACTTGGTCTATGTGTGGAAGATAAGCGATTAACTTATCGGCGGAGATTGCGCCATCGACCATATCTAATCGTAACTGCGGGACCCGACCATGTGGTTAATTGATAAGCCAAACAACTGCTCGATAAGGAGGAGCTAGGCCCCAAAACATAAGACCCAAAAAACAAACAGACGGAAAGAGCAGCGGCGATATGATATGCATTAGCCGGTTTTTGTTAAATGATCGTTTATTGATGGATAGATGTCGGAATCGAATTATAACAGCGTTTACTTATCAACAATGTATACCGCTTTTGATGATAATAGTCTTGGGGTTTTCTCAGTTTTATTTTTAAGTTTATAGGATTAGACGTTGGAATTGTGATATCTCGATCTTTTATTGGTCTAAAATATTATACTATATGAATTAGTCCGAAGCCAAGTTTAGCAGCAAACCAAAAGTTTCTTGATCTCTTTAGTGTGAGATCATCCCGATTTGTGTGACCGTGTGTTGATAAGCTCTTTTTCCGCCCGATAGCCAGCCGCCGACATGGAGATAAGAAAAGCAATCTAGACGGATTCCGATGGAAAAAGTATGACTTACTCGAGAGTACAGGGTACACAAAACACCGCGCTTCGTTTCCCACTTTCCAATTCCCCATTTGCACTTCCAATTCCACTTTCGTTTGCTCTTGGGGCCGCTCTTGATACTCAGTACACACAGCTGTTTTGTTTATCTTATCTAATTGTTAAGTGGACTGGGGTCCTCAGTCTATCTTATCAACTCTTATCAGCTCAACCACGGCCAACTTTGACTGATAGCGCCGCGTTGTACCGGGTCGCTATATTCAATTTGAGCGGTATCATGCCCGCCCATGCACCCTGTAGCACATTTGTTTATTTTTCATTAGATCTTCTGTGTTTTGTTCAAGTTTTCTTTTTAACTACATTGAATAAACACAAATAAACGGAGGGCTGAGGCTTTTTTCCTTTGAAGATGTGGTTTCGGAAACCAATCGATGGGATATTGGATCCACTTAAGAGTATTCCCACTTGGTGGGGCAAAGCTACAATTTATTGTATCGCTGAATAACTTATAACATTGTCCATGATAAGTGTGCATTATACAGTGCGGGTTGTGCTTAGAAAGCTTATGAAACTTAATGGGGCTCTTAACATTAAACTTTGTATTTTATTGATTAATGCTTTGATATCGACGAGTTGGAAAAAAACTTGTTTGTTAATTTTTTAATATTTCCGATTAGTTACCCTATTTATACCCACAGAAATCACGTGGTTTGATAATTTGCAGAAAAAATGTAGATAAGTCTTATAATCAACGCATCATTATAATGTACTTATTGGGTTATTAGGAATTTGTAGTCTTATCAAATAGGGTTAAATACCTATCATCCATAATGGAACTTTGATAAACGATTAGAGCTGATTAGAAATAGAAAAAAATTTAATTAACAAAATGTACATACATGCTTATAAAGTTATTATTTAGTTAGTCCAAAGGGTCATTTAAATTAAATAAAAAATATGATATAATCAAATCAAAAAGTTCGATGATTCGCCAGCAATTGCAATTTCTTTCCGTTTCCCGGGGGGAAAATTAGATTTTAATACCCGGCCAAATAGCATTCTAGTGTTGTGAAGAAAAATGGGGTGGGCGAGGGCAAGTGGGCGTGGCCGCCCATTGGGTGTGGTACGATTCGTTTTCATTCATTCGAAGGTGAATAGTGTTTCTATTCCACATATAAACACACCATACACAATATGGTTTCCTTTCTCATATACAACATTGTATAAATATTTATTGTTTAGATTTCTCGCCCCGGTTTTCACTACTGGCTCATGACTAAAAATGTGTAATAAATTGTCAAATGATTCATTCTAACAAAGTAGTGCGAAAAAAGAGGAAAAAAAAACGCGGAATATCGAGAAATATTCCATAGCCAGGCAAAATGTGTTGAACGGCGAAAAACGTAAACTAATTCTATTAATAGTTTCATATTCGATACTGGGAACGCAGGAGATCGCGCAAATTTGTTTGTTTGTTTCAGCTCCCAATGTATGAAAAACAAATAAACATTGGGGTGCATATCTACATACATACATATGTATATCTATATGCACTAAAGCACTACATGTGCATGTGTGCTCATATATCTGCGCTGAATAAAGTCGTTTCAAAAATAGATTGCAACGAAGTTGCAGTGAAGTGAAGTTCGACTGCAGCAAACTGAAACTGAATACAGTGGTTCGTTGGAATTAGAATTAGAAAAGTGCACTAGTGTTGAAAAATGTTAATGACCAAGAACGAAATTTAGTGGCTTTATGGCTAATACTTTACTGCAGTTTATTGGCCCAACTATGAATGCAAATTTTATACAATTTTCGTATATTGTGTTCTCGTTCTTTTAGAAAGTAAATACTTATAGTCTTACAAAAATATTAAAATGATAAAGCACTGTTATTCGTCCACCCATTCGTGCATTTCGCCCACTGTGCGCCGTGCTTGCAACTGTATGTGGCAGGCTTGCCGTCTCGCTCTATCGCTAGCTATCTCCGCATTCTTCTCAATGGGCCACGCACATGCAACTGCAACTGTGCAACGGCAGCAGTGCGAAAGGGACGGAGAATGCGGTGGTGGATCGGTGTGGTGTGTGGCGGTGGGTGAAGGGGGATAGGCTTTCGCTTTGGCATTTATTGCTGTTGTTCTTCATCTCTTGCATGCAAAATATAAACAAATGCTATAAATACACACGCACACGTACTCTCATGCATACGTGTTGGGGCCACACAACATGCACGACTTTGCCTTGCCTCCCTTTCCTCTCCCTCTCCTCACGCTCCTTCTTTGCCGTTTTCTTCATGTGCTGCTGCTCGCTTCTTCCTCTTCTTCCTTTTCCTTATTCGCCAATTTAGCCAGCGTAAGCAATTTAGCAAGAGCAAATGGAAAAGGAAAAGTAAAAGAAGCAACAGTTTATCAAATAAATAAACATAACAGCACACACTCGCCAAATGTGCGAGAGTTCATTTCGTATGCAGCCCACTGTGCGACGCCGGCAAACTGACAAGCGTCGACATTTGAGCAATGTGCTATCTTCTGTTGGGCATACAAATGAAATTCGCCCTGCCATTCGCCGCTTCTCCTCTACACCATCTTCTGCAGCGCTCTGTTGTGTTTTAATTTTCATTTTTTATTTTCAATATCAAGCAGCTACGCGTGCGCGTGCATTGCATGCGAAAAGAGACCAAATTGAAATCTTGTACAAAAAAGCCAACAAGTTTACAGCGCAATAACAGCTAATTTACAGCGCCTTAACAGCGACGGCGAACAGCGAACACAAAAGCAAGCGAAAAAGAGGTGGAACAAGAAGAAGAAGAAGCAGCAGCAACAGCGCACAGTCAAAACAAATCGGCATATGCATGTATGTATGTATGTGTCTGGTGTACATACACATTATTGCATGCTGGCATGCAAAAAATAACAAAACGAGATAGAGAAACCGGCTGGCTGCATGTTCTCTCTCTCCCTCTCGCTCACTCGCACGCCCGCCCGCTTTTCGTGACGTATGCGCAGCAGCAGCAGAACTCGTTTCGTTTCGTTTCATTCCATTCCATTCATTTCGCGTTGCTTCGGCACTTTGCCAACGAGATGGTGAAGAAGGAGAATAAGACGACAGAGCGAAGGCGAAACAAGAGCAACAAAAACAAAGGAGGCAACAAAAAAAAAAAACAGCTGTGTGAGCTGCACAGTGGAACAAGAATGACACGCAATCGTATCGTGCCGCTGTGACGTCACATATTCAATGGCCAGCCGGTGAATGAAACTTGTTGTTGCTGTTCTTGTTGTTGGGCCGGCGTTGCCAAGTAATAAGTGAATGTGGATATATGTATGTGCATGTACATATGTACAAGTACATGCTACGTGTTTATATGTGCACAACACAAAATATACATAGAAACATGTTTCGTGCCAAGTTCTAAAATTACACATACAAAACAGCAACAAAATAACGAGCCCAAAAAAAAAAACAACAATAAATTCATTTTGCACAGAGGCAAGCGAAAAACGAAACATGTGATTAACTCTTTTCGTTGTTTGATTCATTCGCATACAAAATCGAAAGCACAAGTTGAATGAAAACGGCTTTTTCTTTTCCCCAATTCTGCAAGAATTTACCAATTCGCAATTCTAAATAGAACACGTTGTAAATGAAGATTTGGAAAATCATTAGAAAAGATTTGGTCGGAGGTCGACTTCGACCGACCATCGCCGATGTCAACGTCAATTATGGATAATTTAGTATGAATAATAGGATAAGCTCTTGAATTATTGGCTGTGCTGTCGTCAGTGGTGATTTTGTGGGTGTGTCGACATACTTATGCATGCCAGTGTATAATAATGTGGCAAAGTGGGGCGCCAAGGCCCATAGTACATTGCACTTGACTCACGAGATTACATGCTCAAGTTTTCATTGTGACCAATGACACATATAAATTGGCAAACCATGACAAGTTCGGTGGAAATCGGTTATTTGTTTATAGTTAAATTTAGTATGAAAATAAGATGCATCGGGAATGGAATATCATCTTATCAACCCTGCGATATCATCAAACTGACATCGAGCTGCCTCTCATTTCTCTCTCTCTCTGTGCAGCCAATCCGATTCCTAATCCGATTCCACACCATCTTCATATTGCAGAGCACATGTCTCCGGCTAGTCGGCGCAATGGATCGAGTCCGCCCTCCGGACCGCTGCCCCCGCGCAGTGTACACTCGCCGAACAGTTCGGGTTAGTTTGCATTCACAGAATCGGTTGCGGTTTCATTTAGTAGTTTAGTGCCAACTGCATGAGTGTAAAATACATTTAATACTTCATTTACTTGATTTTTTCATGGTATTAGTTAATATATTTACATATATTTCTGCTTTATAATAATTCTTTTAACACTACTCTCTTTAAAACTTCATTGTCATCTTGTGGTCTTATCTCGTATTGGTGTTTTATTATTTTCTTTTATTTTATTTACTTATTTTCTTTACTTATTTTCTTTACTTATTTTCTTTACTTATTTTCTTTAGTTATTTTTTTTTACTTATTTTTTTTTACTTATTTTTTTTTTTTTACTTATTTTCTTTAATTGTCATTAATTTTACCATCCTTTTTTGGAACTATAGTTGCTTGCCAAATCTAATTAAATCGATTTGTTTGTCAACTTTTGCAGGTTCCTCGTCAGGACGTCGTTCGTCCGGATCCCGTCACGTGTCCAGCACCACCGTTACCAGCTCCGAAGTGGGCGGCTCGAATCCGGGCCAGGCGGTGGTGGCCGGCGGTCTTGGTGGCGGTGGCGGCGGAGGACCCGGCTCGAATGCAGCCAGCGGCCAACTGGGCGGACCCAGTGGCGGCAGTGGACAGCTGAGCTGTACCAGCGGCGGACCGGGCGGCAGTGCCAGTTCCGGTAGCGGAGGCAATGGAGCCATTGGTCCCGCCTCCATGGCACCAAATTCGGTGGCCGGCGATGGCAGTCCGGCCGGCGGCAATGGTCCATCCGGCAGCAATGGCAGCGGTGGATCCGTGAATCCTGGACCCGGCAGCAGTGGAAGTCAGGGTGGCGGGGGAGGCGGCACACCACTGGCCAGCGGCGGCGGTTCGGCCGGCAGCGGCGGTCTCGGCGGAGCTCCGGGCAGCAGTGCCGCCTCGAATTCGGCAGCGGCAGCAGCTGCGGCGGCTGCCCAGAATGCCACGCTGAAGTGCACCCTGTGCCAGGAGCGCTTGGAGGACACGCACTTTGTGCAATGCCCCTCGGTGAATCACCACAAGTTCTGCTTCCCCTGCAGTCGCGAGAGCATCAAACGCCAGAATGTAAGTGAAAGATCTATCTATCGAAACATCTATCTATCCACTGCAACATACTTATTCATTATCAAGATCCAAAAAAAGCAGACCATAGTGCTACTATAACTTAAGTATCATTGCTCATCAAACCGTTGTTGCAGTTGGATTGGTAGCTTCTTTTTCATTATGGAATTCCATGCTAACTCTAAATTGTTTCGTTTCCTCAACAGGGACTGGGCAACGAGGTGTACTGCCCCAGCGGCGATCGCTGTCCACTGGCCAACTCGGTGATACCGTGGGCATTCATGCAGGGCGAGATCACCACCATTCTGGGCGAGGAGGTCAAGGTGAAGAAGGAGCGCGAGTCTTAATGTCCATTTTACTGTAAGAAGCTGCGCAGGGCTTTGGAGCACTTTTGAGAGGCGACAACACTCCCCAGATAATATCTGGCATCCAACACTCGACACTCTCTGTTGGGTCACATTTTAAGGAGCAACTGACATTTTTTGGCCACGGCGGCGGCATCTCAACAGTAGCATATATAAATGTAAATGCACTGTCTTTGTCCATGACGACCGACCAAATAACAAAAACAAGAAAACAAAACAAAACAACAAGAAGGGCAACACAACAACAAAACAACAACAAGAAGGACAACACAACAACAAAACAACAACAAGACAACAACAAAACAACAACAAAACAACAACAACAAAACAACAACAACAAAACAACAACAAAACAACAACGACAACAACACAGCAACAAAACAACAACAACAACAAGGACAACAAACCTACAAAAACAACAAAACGACATTAAAACCACACTTTTGTAGGTGTAAGCAACAAAAAAATTAACAACAGATGATATCACCTAAATGAAATTGCAAATTGTTACCAGCAAAATCAGAAAAACAAATGTAAGCGAATGTAAGCGTTGATACACATTTTTGTAGCTTACTTATAAACGTTGGGAAATTTGTCCCAACAATAAACACCAACCAACACGAAATTTCTACGAAAATGCATACGTAGCCAAGTGGGAATGATGTTCGAACCGAAATGATGCGAGAGAAACTTGTAATTTTTCTTAATAAAACGATAGTAAACTAAAATCAACCTTATTGTAGCAGACACAAGCGGCAAACCACAAATAAAGGAAAATACACTTGCTGGCATTAGATATAAAATCCTTTTTTTTAAATATGATTATACATAAAACCTATACATTAGGCGATAACTATAATTCTGTTATGTAGGCGAGCGATTTAATTCATAAGTTACACTTAGTATGTACGAATTAATTAATTTATTTCTATACATGTTGCCTAATTTACAATCGACACCTTACCCTCCTTCCTCACAATTACTTTTTTTTTTAATATTTTTATTCGTATAAATACCATTTTTTTTCGTAAGTTAACTAATTTAAGCACAGGAGGAAAAAACGAATGGAAAAGATAGAGAGAAAAACAGTTATTATGCTAAAGAATTGTACATACGTATGCATACCACATAATCGGAATATAAATATATACATATATTTAATAATATAGAAATATATTTAATGTTGAACACGAAATTGGCGGCAAAAACCACTGGCAACACACCGATAACGGAGTTGCAGTGGAATTTTAAACAGACTTTTAAATCACAGCGAATCCCATTCGCTCACTGAACATTTTAGCAACACTTTTTGTGCTTTTGAACGAGGCAGTCGGCCCAACTGGGCGATAACTCCTCCGGGGTATTAGATTGGCAAATGTTTTTTAGCTATATGTATATTTATATATATATAGGATGTATATAGCCGATGTTGCTGGGCATGAACTGCAAAAAGTAAGGAGCACACACAAACTGGACCAACCAATCGAAAAAGCACAACAAATCTCGATATCGGTTTGAATCGAATCATTACCAGCACTAGAACTTTTTTGAGTGCGTCCCAATATACGTGGTTTGGTGGGATTGCGTCAATGCCAATTGTCCTTTTTGCGGCTGCAATTTGAAACTGATTTATAGATGCTTTTTTACTAGGCTCGCAAGGAAATCCGAATGGAAAGCTATATTAACATGAAGGAGGAAAACGGTCAAGCGAATTGGTCATGAAATACAATTTATATATGCATAACACATGTGTATATACGTATACAAATGCAAATAGAGGCATATTGAGCAGGGCAGGTACTATCAAGTTCAATTTGCCAAATTCATTCGATTTAGTTCGACGTTTTAAAATTTAATGAATGAAATGAAAATCGTAGATTTATAAATGTATAAAAAACGAAATTAATTTGATTTTTCGTAGTTCCAAAACATATTTCCTATTCGTTAGAACAATTTATTCTGTTTGATTTTGAATAAATTGGTTTGGTTGGTTTTCTGATAGCAGCGATTTAATTGTTAAAAGTGTTTCGATGAATTCGATAGAAGCGTTGATAACTTAACATTTTTCGATAACACCAAATTTTCACGAAATTGCTGGAGAAGTGAGTGAAAAAGAGTGGAGTCTCAATTAACAATCATTTTTTAAAGCTATTTATTTTAATGCTATCATTACTTTTTCCTTAGGCGCAGTGTTTAAGCTAACAAAAATACTTCCAAAACATAAAACTCAAAAGTACCATAGCTTAGAGTCGTTTTTTCGCTTTGAAACTAATTTTGTTAGCACGAATACTGAGTTTAATGCAGATTTATACACTTTTTCGTTTCTCTTCGAGCGGAAGAGCAGTTGGAACAAAAAAAAAAAGATAAAGAAAACACATTTTGTGATATAGCCTAGCATGAAGAACAACAAGAAGAGCATGAGATCCTGGAAATCGAAAATACGAAAATGGAAAATGCATGAAAAGCAAAAAGCTAAGAAAACTTGAACAGGCTTAGCACTTTGGCAAACCAGAAAACGATCTCAATTAAAAAAATGAGATTCCCAATTAAAGAAATAAACAAAAAATAAAACAAAAGAAAAATGGAAAAAAATGAAAAAAAATTTATAAAGAAATCATACAATAGGCCAATACCAACGTTTTAGCAATCTAAGTCTAAGAAGAAAACTAATCGAAATTTTCTTTACAACAAAACTAAACTAAATAATAACTAACGTTTGTAAACCTTGTGCGTGTGTGTGTAAAACAGTAGTGCTATCTAAATATAATACGGATTAGATATCGCATAATGCATCAACCCTATATAAGTACGAGTACATACATATTAAAAAACCTAAAAAAAAAAATCAAACGAAATGAAATATAAACTATATTTGTGTGTTTGATGTCAGTCAACTAAATGTTAAAGTCAACTAACGATCACGTAATTGTATTGCATAGCCTATAACATTTTTTGAACGAAGCAAACCAAGTCGATTCGATTTAGCATGAGTATCAACTTTATACTACATATACACTTAACGACTAAAGATAGACACACAAGTGGTACAACTAAGAGGAAACACCGGATGCAGCAGACACGAAAACAAATACCTAATCGAAAACGGATGCTGGCAATGATTAATTGATGATTGATTAATTGATTGGGGACTTTGATGACGGGCAAAACAATTAAAAATACTATACAAAATCGAAAAATTCGTACATCTTTTATTTGCTGGGCGGCAGAATTTAAATCTATGGCTAGAAAAAAGTATTGCCTACTTATCGGATGATTGCTGCGATCCAAGACATTTGAATCATTTGGTTTTTATAATTTGATATTTAAAAAAAGGTTGGTCGTCTTGAGAAAAAAATATGGCTATTTTATGGTTTTAATAGATTATTGTTATGTTTCTAGCAAAATATGCGACGCATGACAACACGGCGTATGAGTGATATTATTAGTAAATATAGCACATACGACATGTGTTTCCTATATTACTCATACGACACGTGTTTCTGGAATATATAAATGTTAATATAATTTTCGAAGTGGAAAATACCACAGCGCCCGCTATTGGTGGCGTTCTGTGCGATTTGTCCATAAAGGAAGCTTTCAGCCTATTGTTTTGGTAAATTCATTCTCAATTTTCTATGCATTTACCACCGAAGCGCCCTCCGTTGGTCGTGTTTCATTGGGAGTTTTATCGTTTTAGTTGCGAAAAATCCTGGCAGATGTCGCTTTGCTGCGCAATCGTCCTGCAAGAGTGCTCTCCATCTACGGCTCTCGCTCTCGCTTTCTTGCCCGGCAAGCGATATTCCCAATGTTTACATTTTACCGACCTGATACCAAAGCGGTTGAGCAGTCGTTTCAGCTTCGGGTGTGAGTCCTCGTGTCCTCGGCTCTCAGCTGCTGAGGCTGTTTTCACAGCGGCTGCTTTTGCCACAGTGGCTCCGTTATTTGTGCGTGCGCGTTGCCAATAAACGGGCAGCGGCTTTTGCTCAGCTCTCGTGTGATACAAAAATGTGGATTCCTGTGGATTCCGATTGATTGTTTATCGTTAACCGTTAGCCGATTCGGCAGTGTGTCTTTTCCAAAATTTTAACCGGTATTCAAAATTCCTGTGTGGGAGTATGTGTGTGTGTGTTTGAGTGTGCTGGCCCCAAAATATAGGCAACAAAAGGTGCCAAAACGGTTAAGCAGGCAGCTTCCTCTCGCTCTCACTCGCAGTCTCTCTCTATCTGTACGAGCATATTCCTCTGCAGCGCAATGTGTTTGTGTTATACACAGGACACAACTTCGAATACAGCCCCAAAAAAAAAAACCAACTCACACGTATACGGAAACGGGATTGGATACCGTAACTTGGCTTGCGCCCACGCACGACCACATGCACATCCTAAGCGGCAAGAGCGCACTCTCTAGCTCTCTCTCTTGTAACCTTTCTCTCTGACTTGCACAGTGGGTGATTTTTTGGTTTCACATCTCCAACAATTTGGCAAAATGTTATTATAGTGTTCAATTCTTTTAAAAAATGAATATATTTAAAGAAATATAAATACAATTTTTGTTATGTTTATAACAAGTTTTTTGTTTTGGAATAAACTTGACAAGCCAAAGTAACCCACTGTGCAGAGAGACAGTGTCCCTGTTTTTTTGGCTTTTTTTTTGGGTGAACTGAAATGATGTTGACTCAACGTGCCAGCAGCCAGCCAGGCGCTAACGGTAACAGCAACAACAACAACTACAGCAACAACCTGACAACGAGACAACAACTGCGTTGTAGTTGTGGAATGCGCAGCACTTAATAAGTGTATTTTCCACGCAAAATTACACAAATTGTGTGCAAAAATTAGATGGTGAAAATGAAAGAAGCAGAATTGCTATTAAAAGAAGTGCAAAAAGTGTGTTGATAAAGAGATAAAAAGAAAACCGTAACCGTAACTCTTGGGAGCAAGCAAGAGACAAAAGAGAGCGAGAGCGATGTGGAGAGTGAGTGAGAGGCAGTGGCAAAAAAATTCGTCATTCATTCACAAGTGCAATGGGGAAAGCAACAACAGCAACAAATAGGGGCAAAAATAGAGCGGCTTAGGCAGCAAATAAAACAAATAACAAACACAACAAAACGGAAAAAAGCAAAAATGAGTGAAGCGCGTGCTTAACCTAAAAGTGCAGGCCACTCACCCACACAATTACACACAATCAGGAACTTAAGCAGCCTAAGCATACACATACATACGTACCTATATGTACCCTGTAGTTTCATTCATTACGTTTTCAGCGGTGAATCACCACAAGCGCTCAATCACCGCTCAGTTTGTACGATAACTGCTGATGATTTTAACATTAACATGTCCTAAGAATTCAACACTTTGTCAAAGCATCAACAAAAAAGCACAAAATTTCACACAAAACAATCGATGTGCGATTTTGTGGTGGCTTTGAGTAGCGATTAATTTTGGAACTGCAGGGCACATACGTGTCGAGTCCTAGACTCAAATTCATGCTCTCTATTTTCCGCTTCCGCTTTTCGCAGACAACAACAATCGAAATGACAACAACAACAATGCATAGTTCCTGCTGAGTAGCTTTTTTGTATAATCGAATGAGTGTCCCTTTGTGTATTTGAACGAGATCCAAGGTAAACCAAGATGAAAGTCAATCAAGCAATAACAACAGCTACCGCAACAACAAAAACTAATCACTGCCACCTACAAACAATAAGTTAACAACAATAACAGCAAAAACAGCCGCACCGAAGAGGAGAAAGACCCCAAAGACCGGAAGAAAAAGCAGAAAACGAAGGAGTGTGGCAAACAGGAAACTAGAAAATGTCCCAACCCTCGTAGCTAGCTGAAATTTCCCAATAGGAAAATGGATAACCGCAGAAACTGATAAATATGTTTAGGAATAACATAAACGGAAAAACTCAGAAGAACTCCACATGAAATGAGGTAAAAACAACTATCTACATCAACAGGAGAATGAACGACTATCAACAACTGCCAAGAAGATTCAACAACGATAATTTACACCAACTAACAAAATAAGTTTACAAAAACCAATAAAGAAAATTCCAATTTTCCACAACAACTATAAATGAAATCAATGTCTTACAAAAATAACTATTAAATAGAGAGTACTTTAACAACGAAAAGGTTAACAACTAGCTGTTTTGAAAATAAATACCAAAAACTTCCTAGCAGTGGCTAAAAATCTTCAAAAACATGTGGTAATTAAAATAAACTAATAAACTAACCAATAATAAAAAAGTGCTTGCCAATATCAAAAACTTTAAATCTTTAGGATTAATACATAGTAATGCTAAACACCGACTAAACTCGCACAAAATTTAAACTAACGTAACGTTTTAGCAAAAACAATTCTTATTATCGAAAATGCTTACATTTAAATAAATGTTGTGGATTATGCAAATGAAAGTATCTTAGATCTACGGCTTCCATACATTTAAAGCATTACTAAACAAACTGGTAAAAACCTAAATATTTGCTAATCATTTCACATTAAATCACATATTTACAACAATTAATGTATTTAACAACAAGAGATATTCAACAACAACTTACAACAAGGACGCACACCAATTCTCAAGAATGAACCAACAAAGGAAATCCAACGCATTTGGCATAAACTGAAAAACATCTCATATATCCTTACCTAACAAAAAACCAAATAAATATATAAAAAACTATTTATTGGGGAAAAGCGAAAAGAGTAATGGAAACTGTAATAAGCTAACAAATATACTCGTATGCAACAATCACTTTCAACAATATACCCCTCATCAAGAAAACATCATCGAATCGCCGCAAGGAATCTAGCGGATTCTTCAAGATGGAGCGCATGTGGCGAAAAGTGAACCACAGTTTGCGCAACACCAGCAAGTCGCAAGCACAGCAAGCAGCAGGTGGCGATGGAATCATCGGTGGCCCCGCCACAGGAGGCACTGCAGCCACGCCTCAATCCACCGACACGATTAGTTCGGCTGGCGGTTTCGGCGATGGCCAGCTGGTGGTCGCTGTCCAGGGATTAGCCACCGGAGGCATTGGGGGCAGCAATGCCACCGGACGACGCCTGGCCAGCAGCGGAGGAGGTGGCGGTTGCAACAAATCCCTTAGCCAACATGTCCTGCAAACACGTACCGCTTCCTCGGAACGCCGCAGGCGACGCCGTCGGAAAAGTCGGCCACGACGTGGCGGTGGAATGGGAGTCACCAGTTGCGTCGGCGATCCTGGTGGCGATAATATGTCGTAAGTTTAAATTCCCTTCAAGACATTAGGAATTTTAGAGAATCGCTACTAAGGTGTCCAAAAGTATGTCACGATGTGCACATCCGGAAATCCGGAAGTTCGATGAATCAATGCCGCAAGACAATATGCCCATTCGGGGCAGCACTCTTTTGGTCACCACTTGAGGCGAATTGAAAACTCTAGAGATTTCTCGAGCACCCCTTATCATGGTGGTTCTCGGTTTTCTCGCAAGACAATGCCATTCAATGTTGGCTAGTGGGTAGTGTTCCTGGCGGAGACTCTAACGAGGCCTTGACTCGCTTTCCATTGCAGTTCCTCGGGCGGCTTTTATACACTGAAAGAGCACCAGCACTATCGTCCCAGTCACCATCATGGCGGTGGCGTCTCTGTCGGCGGTGGCGGTGGCTCATCCCGTCGTCTTTTCGCCACTTCGGCGCCCAGCGGCACAGTGATGATGTATCCGAATCCCCAGCGCGCCACGGCACTAGCACCAACTGCGGGATCTGGAGCCGGGCAGGCAACCACTGCGGGAGGAGGAGGAGGAGGAGCCGGCGGTGCTGGGGGTGGAGCGACTGGATCCGGATCTGGAGGACAGCCGGACATCTCACTGAGACAGCGGGCGGTGGCCAAGTTGCGCATGTTCAACTTCCATCTCAACTGGGATCTGCACATGACGCACTGCAAGCCCTGCGGGTGAGTAGCACTTCTACACTAAGAAAAATAACTAAGTAACTCCAAAGCAATTTAAGCTTCAAAAAGAATAGCTTAAAAAAGAATTGTAATTTAGAAAGAAATCTTTAAAAATTTGTGAGACCATTTAATTTGCACCGATTTCTCTGAGTGCAGCGCGCAACTGGAGTTGCAACTGGAGCTCCAGTGCGTTGGAGTGCCCAAGTGGCTGCCACTTGAGTCTGCTCCAGTGGCTTGTGCTTTTGTTTGCCGCATAGTTTTTACCGGGTTGCCTACTACTATTTTTTTTCTTTTTTTTTGTATTTATGTCCCCTGTTCGCCGGTCTTTTCCTTTTTTTTCTTAAACCTTTTTACCCCATTTTCAACCGCCCTCTCAGAGTTTTCCATTTGTTTGTTGTTGTGGTTTCGGTTAAGTTGGGGCGTTGGAGTTTTCGGTTGCAACTCCGAGTTTTCAGTTTCCAGTATTTTTGAGCCGTTGAAGTGGCCGCGGGCGTTGAACGAACCCAAATGCAAAGTGGGTCGCCGTTCCATTGGGCGCCGAGCTTAACTTTTTGAGGCTTTAAGCCAACAGCATCAGACATCGCGCATACATAATAAGGTAAATGGAGCACAGTTTTCTTTACCGCCGAATGTGTGAAATTTTAATGAAGCGCCAGCTAACGAGCTCCAATGTGACCCCCGCCCGCCATGCGGTTGGCACAGTATTATTCCTTTTTTAATATTTGTGCATATCCTTCCTCTTCTTTTTTTGATGGTTAATGAGTAGGGAGGGGTGGGGAGCAGAGAACTGCAGCCCGCCACTGGCACTCTACGTCCACCCGATAAACACTCGGTCTCTAGGCATCCCGTCTTTTTTGACACCCTACTTGCGGCAACAGAAAATATTCGGGTGTTTTACCAACTTTGTGTTTTTGTTACGAGTAAAAAAACCACCCGAGGCCTGCTGCGCAAGAGCCGTATGGGTGAGTGGACGCACAGTCAACGATCGGCCGCAGGTCATTTTTTGTACGCCTAAAATTTGTATGGGTGGAAGCGCGACGGGTATAAGAAATGAAGGGTAAAAGGGAATACCCAAGAAAAATTTCGTGCTCATGTCGGGTGCCACCCGTTTCGAATCATTGCCTTACTAATTTTTCACAAGTCGCTAGCTGAATACTCTAATGACAAATATTCTTGCATAAATTCATTTTTGAAAAGAATTTTGTGACATTATGTACATAGATTCATAGATAGATATGTATATATATATATATATATATATATATATAATAATTAAATTACATATATATATATATTTATAATATATAATATAATAAAATATAATATAATATATATAATTATAATAAAATATAATAATAAGATGAAGGGCATATTTTACAAAGTATTCGACAAAGTCTAGAGCCACGCCGAAAGAATAGTGTGTAAACGTATGGAGTGTAAAACGTATGGAGTTACGCATCTTGTCTGTGACTCGACTATCTACAAGAGTAGATAGACTGATAGAGACTATTACCCGAGTATTTTTCGAAACACCCGAGTATTTTTGGAAACACCCATGTGTTTAACGGTAAACCCACAAGTGCTTTTGTCACTCATCCCTTTTTAGGCATTTGTCTTTTTCTGACTGTTTGTCTTCTCTACCCTCCGTTATGGGTGCCGAGTATGATCGGCACCCGCGACGCAGGTCACCGTATTGATTCGTGTGCGGGCACAACGGGGTGTCTTGTCTACATGTGCAGATGTATACTGTGTGTTTGTAAGTACCCGCGATGTGCGTGGCGGGTAGCACCCGCACACAAAATTGTTGGGTGTGAGTCGAGTGGTAAAAAATGCCACCCTTGCAGTTCTCTGGTGGGGAGAGCGACCGTCAGCAGAGAAATCAAGTTGATGGCGCCCGAACAGGGACTTAATTCAGCAATAGTCCATCAGCATTTATATAAGAAGAATTCAAGAGGTCTAAAAGCAACTAACTTGTAGAAGATGTATATTTTTTTTTTATTTAAGCAAACTGACTAAATTTCTATCCATAATTTCGCTTGCAGTCCCCGTTTGAGTGGCAGTGGTGGCAACATAATCACCCGAAGGCTGTGCCGCAATCGTCGACGCGAGGACAACGAACTGTACCGCTCCAATAGCTTCAAGTTCGAGCGATTCGAGCGCAAGGAGTGCCTGGAGGAGCTATCCAACACGTTGCAGAAGCAGGTGAGTCATGCCCAACATAAATATGCGTTTAATTAGTATTTAAGTGAGATATGCTTAAACTTAAATACCAATCGAGCACCACATGTTGCACATGCCGCATCAATTTATGCGCATATATTACACCTAATTGCAGAGTCCAAGGGAAAAAGCGGCGTCAACAGCAGCGTCGGCCACACTAATTAGTGGGGCCGCCGCTCGCTGCAGGTGGTGACGAGACTGATCAAAGTGGCTGTGGGTACACTTGCACACAGATAACTGGGCGGGTCGGGTGTCTAATAGCTACATAATGTTGGGGGTTGGATACAAAGTCTCAGGTGGCTTTCGTTGCTATTAGAAGAAAGTTCAGTCTCCTCCTGCAGTCCCGAAATCCATCATTGCCCGAGTGGGACAGGGGGGGAATCTAATTAATGGCGCGCAACAAATTGAATTTTAATTGGGCGTCGAATTTGATTTGGCAGCCGAAAACACTCTGGCCCCGGGGTGCCACAGCCGATAACAAAGTTAAATTGAAATTGAACCTGGCGGCTACGAAGCAGAATGCTGCAAATGGCCAGGACCCCGGGCCAGGCTTAATGAATATTTAAACGTAATTAAAGTCACTGCTTAATAAGGCTCTGGCAGAAAAAAAGCAGCCAGCAGGTGGACACTTTTAAGTCGATTAACTAAATTATTGCTGAAAAATAAAATCTTGAGCCGCAGTTCTGATATTTTATTTGAAAACATGTTTGAAAATGTAAACGATCCATCTAAAATTGTTATTAATGATGTCTAAAAGTATGCAGTGAATTTTTTGAACTTGCCAATCTAAGAAATATATAGTTGATGTCCTGGTGCGATTTTATATTTTAGGAAATAACTTTAGATAAGCTTTTTATGGCTTCCATTCGGAACCTAGCCGCCGGCTACTCAATCTCCACCTCAACTTTAAGTCCGAACTCTGGCCTGAAACTCCATCTCGAATCCAACCTCAAGCTCAGGCTCACTAATGCGAGATTTTCTCGTTTGGGGAACTTCAACTTTGTTTTATTTTTCAGCACGCCTGCGGGCAAGTTTTTCTGTTCCAACGCTGCTACTGTGGGTTAAATGGGTGGGGTTTGGCAGGATGGGTGGCTGGATTGGTTGGTTGGATGGATGTTTGGCTTAGTACTCCATCAAGAACGCGGCTAAGTGACAGGCAACCATTTATCAGCCGGCAAACGTTGTCTAAGTACGCTGCGGTCTCTGTCTGCAGAGCACTTCAAATCGCTACCTCATCATCGCTCCCATCCTCCCGTGAATCCTCCAATCCATCCATCCATCCATCTATTCTGCTTGTGGCTCCTTCTACAACTGTCAGCTGTCCGATTCGATAAGCTGCGTGGACAGTAAACGTAATACCCCTGGCGAAACCGAATCCCAATCCAAAAAGGCGGAAGTCCAATCCAAAACTTTGCCTCACCTGCCGCAGTTCGCTTGATAAATAAATAAGCAGGACAAGTTGGATGGCAAAAGTGTTGGGAAATGGTTGAATTTCTAATACCCTTACGAATCGTTGGCTTGGTTGCTTCGCTACTGTATTGGATTACATTTTGTATTTATTAATGAACTTTCTATTTCAAATGTGCAGTAAAAGGTACATGAAAAAACGGATAGAACATATTAAAGTAGATTTTCAATTTGAATTTTAGTATTTCTCATCCCAAATTTTCGAAAAATGCCAGTGTAATTCGCCATTCCACTTCTGCGGCTTCCGGTTTTTGATGGATTTATCAGGTGTGCGGCAGACGGATCCGGCAATCCGTTGGCGCGGGATTTGGATTTATTCACCCCCAGGCGCCCAGTGACATCGCTGCCAAGTGAGGGGCACTCTCAGTAATCAGAAATCGGAGTTGGAGTCCCTCGATGTTTCCCCATTTTCCATTTTCCATTTTCCCCGACTCATGGCACTCCTAAAATCAACCCAACCACTTGTGGCTGTCCTTGTCAATTCGATTTTCCCTAATATGAGTGGAACAAGCCGAATAATACAGGGTTGGCAAACAAATGGCATTTGGAAATTTTGTTGGCACTTTAAGTAGTTGTGCCCAATCGAAAAATGAACTTTCAAATTGCTTACATAATCGGGCACACACCTCAATTTTCAGGCAGTTTAGCTTGGGGGAATTAAATTTGACTTTGATTGAACTTTATTCAAATTCGATTGACCTCAGCCTGATGGGAATATGCTTATCAATTTGTTGGGATAATCAATATCAATAATGGGATTGATTTTTTAAACGGATTTACAGAAAATTGGCTGTAAACTAGCAAATAATTTGAAAAAATGTTTTATCATAAATAAATTATCATAATTAAACTTAAAATTCCCCTCATTAATTGAAATGCCGTGCAATTTTCGCTTTTTACTAAGCCCAACTAATGACTTTTTTACAGGACTGTTGAATCATTTTTTATTCGTATAATTCCTGGTTTATTTTTTATTTTCGGCTGAAGGCAGGCACTTGCTCATTTCAATTTCTGCGCCATTTGAGCGCCTTCATTTGTCAATGTTCACCTTTGACTTTCACCCACTTTCACTGGCCGTGCTTCCGCCAGTCTCCAGTTTCAAGCATGGGAACCACAATGACCCGACGACAGGCTTGCTCTTCCATTGTCCCGGATAATTTCCATCATCTAATGCGTTATCTTGGGCCAGCAAGTGCGTAATATTCCTTTCTGGATGCCATCGGGGTAAAATTTCCCGCCCACGCATTATTTTTGATGGCACAATTTTGAGCATTAGGGTGCTTGGAAGCTGGTGGAAGCCCCCAGCCCTCTGCATTTTCCGTGCTCAGTGATCTGTGTGCGCTGGCAATCATTAGCCTCAATGTCCTGTCCGCTTTTCGCTTCATTCATGCAACAATTGTTGATTGCCACCACCCCCGAAAAGGGGCTGAATCCACCACCCACCCCCATCGTTTGTTGCGTGTGAATTATTGTTGGTAATAACGTGGAATTGCCTTGTCAGTCAGCAATCTGCGAGAAATGAAGGCTTCACTTGCTAGGTAAAAACTCAAGTATTAAGTAGCTGCGAGTGGAACACACCACCACATCGCCACGCCCCAAAAATAGTTCCATAAAAGGCGCAATAAAACGAGTTAATTTCCGAGTCAAGTTCCCGAAAACTTGCTACAACTTCAAGGAGCTTACTCTACTTCTCCTACAAATTTAATCAAACACACACATGGGTGGCAGCGAAAGGAGGGAAGGGTTGGTGAATATAAAGGAGGTGGCTGGGGGCTGTGAGATGGGGGATGGGGGCATCCTCAACCCAGTTGGCGCTCTAAATAATTCATGTCGGCAACATTCGTTCTGGGTTCGCTTTCTAGCTTGGAGAGTTTTCTGCAACATTTTCCAACTTGTTGTAATACATTCAAATGAGTCTGGGAAAGAGGTTTAAAAAGTGTGTGTGGGGGGGGGGGGGGGGGGGGGGGGCTTACGTGGAGGGGTGGGAGGGTGTGGTAAGGTGGCACAAATGGGGGAGAAATGGGCTAAGTTCTGTAGCAAAGTGGGTGGGCTGCTGTCCAACTAACACACATGAGAAAAAGCAAACGTGTGCAAGTGAAAAATATAAAAAAAAAAATAAATAAAAAAAAATATAAAAAAATAATAAAAAAATATGACAAAAGGAAACGGATACGATAAACTACATGGGTTTGATTGGAGCTTAAATGTGGTTTAATTATAATTTAATTACGCTAAAAATTACATTTGCATGGATTTAGCACTGAATAATAAGTCAATTTATACATTTCTCATTGCTTTCTTCAATAATTCCTTCAACAACTTGTTTTGTAATTATGTTTCTTATTGAATTAATTTTGCGCCAGCTTAGTTTTCCCAACTTTTTGTGGAATCCGCGGCGTCATGTCGTTGACTTGAGTGTTCCATTCACTTCACCTTTTCCTTCACGACGCCACCCGCCGCATAATTTGGCGCACTAAATTTATGTGCGCAATTGTGCTGAGTTGTGTGGGGAAGGCCCCCCCCCCCCCCCAAAAAAAAAGAAAAAAAACACCAGCTCCCCAATTCTCGGCATCCCCGTCCGCTATTGCAGCATTCGGAATGTATTACATGGCACTGCCTTTGTGCTGGTGAAATGTGATGCACTGCGCGAAATAAAGCATTGCGCACTAAGAAATTTATTAAATTTTTTGCTTGTGTACTAGCGAAATACTCATTTCCTTAAGCTACCTTTTAAAGTATTTGCCAAATAATCTTATAAGTGTGTGCCGATTTCTTGCCGTGTACAACTGCTCACTTTCGTAGGAGGTCCTGCGTGGAATTCTCCATTTGTCGCCGGTCTACAGTTACATGTATCCCGTGGATACTGTCGCTGCACCTTCTTTATCCATACGAAGGGTCCTTTGTGTGTTATTATTCAAAATCCAGTCAATAATGCGAAACGCGAGGCTAATTTATTATACCAAATACGCAACGAGATGCTCCACGAGAAATTTTATATTTGCCCCATGGTTTGGGGCTGGCGAGAAGTTACAATTACGACCAGGGAATACCGTTAGCAGTTAACGCACACATATGCAAATTGTACATATGTATTGGGGATAGGGATTTATATATATACATATATCCTTGGGATTGTGACTGCGCTGTCTGCTTTTCAATTTTATCCCTTTTATTGGCTCTGCATTTGTTCCAGCTGCTTAAAATTCATACGCAAATACTTGGTAAAAGTTTGGGGGAATGAGTAAAACAGGGGCGGGGATTGGGGGTCTAAAAAAGGGGGCCGGGGGGCGCTGGTTAAGCAGATTGCAAGGGGGGGCAGCTCGAATCGTCCCTTTTGGTCCATAAAGTCCCCCGTCAACCAGCTGCCAAAAGTTTCCTCGACGCTTTGTGCAAATTAGTTTATTGGAATTTCTTGTTATTTTTTCTTTTTTTTTATTTATTTCGCTTCGATTTATTTCCCCTCGAAATGAATTGGAAAAAGGGGGGAGGGGCGGCAAATTTCGGGAGGGAATGCGAGGTGGCGTGTGCGTAGATTTATAGTTTCCTCGGTTCCAATGTGCATATTACACGGTTTTCAGTTTTTATAGCAATCGTCGTTTCATATATTAACTTACTAATATGAGTTTTCAGAAAAAACTTTTTTAATCATTTTTTTCTTTTTTTTTTACATTTTTATATGGTTGTAATTGGCTCGTAATATTTTTAGTTTATTCATAAGAACTGTGAATATACGTTGTTGTTAACCTATTTTTTTGTACAAAACAGAAAAGGTTAATCTATGTAAAATATGTGAGAAAATGACTGCCGCTATTTTCAAGATATTTTTATGCGATATTTTTTTAATGCCAAAGCGAGTGTTCCCTCTTTTTTGTCCAACAACTAAAGGCCACTTTATTTTCCCCCATAACTTGCTAAATTTATAATATTACGTGTTACACACTGTGGGCGGGGGGAAGGGAAAACTGGGGGGCAAACACACACAGACTATTAAAATTTTAATGAAAATGATGTCCGCTGGGACGGGTAACAACGTTCTCGCATTGCCAATGAAGATGACTCACCCGAGTTGGAAAAGCGGAGGAAAACTGGGGGAAAAGTGGGGGAAAAGCGGGGGAAAAGCGGGCGAAAAGCTTTGGCTAAGGCTAAGTAATGTAACTGCTAAGGGGAGGGGATGGGGCTGGGAAAAGTGGGGAAAATGTGCGTGCAACTGCCATATCAATATCAACACACACACATGGCGCAGCACATCCATGCCAACAAAAACACAGGTGGATTAACATTGAAATTGACTGACACAAACGCAAGGTTCGCTTTTCTCAATTTCTCCTCGGGGCGGATTTGCACGCAATTATAATGCCCAGGTGTAGCCAAATAAGTTTTGCAAGTCCAAGTTTAAGCTTTAATTTGATGATTTTCTTCAAGCTTAAAATGCATTTTTTTAAGCCAAATTCCACAACTGAAGTATTAGCAAATATATCAATAATATGTAAGGTATTTAACTTGAAGTTTAAGGACCAAGTGCAAGGATTCTTGAATTGCATTTAAGTTTCTACGGATTATTCACTTATTAAATATATAGAAAAAACTATATTAATTATATATTATTTATATATATTATTATTTATATGTATTATTATTTATATATATTATTATTTATATTTATTACTATTTATATATATTATTATTTATATATATTACTATTTATATATATTATTATTTATATATATTACTATTTATATATATTATTATTTATATATATTATTATTTATATATATTATTATTTATATATATTATTATTTATATATATTATTATTTATATATATTATTATTTATATATATTATTATTTATATGTATTATTATTTATATATATTATTATTTATATATATTATTATTTATATATATTTATTTATATATATTATTATTTATATATATTTATTTATAGATATTATTATTTATATATATTTATTTATATATATTATTATTTATATATATTTATTTATAGATATTATTATTTATATATATTTATTTATAGATATTATTATTTATATATATTACTCTTTATATATTATTATTTAATAATTAGAAGAATACTTACAAGTGCAGATCAATGGATAATTTTCTTAAACGTTTTCCATTTGCCATTTTGTGTGATTTTCTGTTGGCATTAAAACTGCCTCATAAGTGTGTGTGTTTTTGCCTCTGGCAAATGTCAGTACACCCGTTGCAACCCTGCCCCCTCCAACTCACCATCTCCCACACAACGACACCCCTGAACTGTGAAAGCCCCCGCAACCCCCCTTAAGGGTTGCTTCTTCGCCTAACTTGATTTTTTTTTTGCTCGCGGCACAACGCCAAATCCGTTTAAATTTATGGCGTGTCATTGTTTTGGCATAAAATTAAGTGAGTTCGCTTTTCGGGGGCGGAGGTGGTGGAAATGTAGTTAAACATGCACAGACATGCATGCAAATGATTGCAGTTGCCCGTCCGTCCCCCCTTCAGAAGAGGGGCATCCGAAAATAGAAGACCCAGTTCACATGTTAATGAAATTCAATAAGCGCTGCCTACTTTCGGGCGCTTTCGGAACGATGCCTGTTCATAACGGCCGGTCCTTGTGCACTTGAAAAAATTCAAGTGAGTTATATATTGAATTTTAAAATGTACTATTTCTCACTTAGAAAGATATTCGAATTTTAGGAATATGTTAACTACCTATTAATTTCTTTAAATCTAACATATTAACAATTTTAACAATATTTCTTAATTTTATTTAAATATTCTTCATATTTCGTCATATTATTTATAATAATTTTTTCGAGTGTTTCTGAGCTAGAGTCTCCTCTGAATTCTAGACTTGCCATTTCTGCATTTTCCCCGCTCTCAACGCCAACAATTGTTCATCTTTCCAAGCGAGGCCGCAACATGGAAAATAATTTATAAAATTCATAAGCGCCTTTAATTTATGAGAACATCCTTCCCCCCCCCTGACAACAGCCCCCCGCCGCTTGCTCCTTTCCTGGGAATCCCCCTGATGCCCCACAGCAATTCAGTGTAATTTTAATTAATGCTAAAACGGAATGCGAATGCTAAACGACCAAGAGACGGTTAGAAAAAAAAAGAAAGGAAAAGGAAAGATGAAGACAGAAGAATGGCCTGGGAAAAATCATCGAAAACAATTCCGAAAAAAAGAGAAAAGGAGAAGAAAGTTCAGAGACAATGCGAGAAGGAAATTTGACAGTAAAGAGGAGAATGGGCGGGAAAAACAAGGGAAAAGCGGTGGGAAAATCGTAAAGGAGCATTTACATTTGAAAAGGCTGCGGTTTTTTCATATCTACCTTTTGAGAACTTTTAAATAATAAGTAATTCATTTTTTGTTTAGCTAGAAGATCCTAAACATTTTTACAAAGTATCTAAACCAATTATATTTAACTAATGACATGTGTATGTACATTATTGATTCTGTAAGGGGTCACAAAGCAGTTTAGTAAAAAAATAATAATAATAAGTTCACAACGGTATACAATTTCTCTTTTTAAACTTTTAAGCCGAAAACCTCATTATCCTTCCCCTTTAAAGTTCTGTTTCGCCACCTCATTTTGTCTTTTAAGAGTCCTTAACTCAAAGCTTTAAGTTGCAGACAAAAATAAACAGAGCCTCAGACGTTGGCAAAAGTTGGCTTTACTTTTATGATTAATGCCAGGCGACAATGGCCAAAAAGTTTCGACTCTTCTTTTTTTCTCGAAAAGGGGGCAAAAAAGTTTGTAACGTGGCAAAAGCGGGGATTTGGCTTGTTTTGATTGCAGACCTCAAATGCTTAACTGCATATTAATTCACCCCTTCCATCAAGGGTCTGTGTGCTTTTGTATTGAGCACTTACTATATTTCGGTTTTTGGCCAAAAGTCAAAGTCCACAAAAAGAAAGAAAAAATGCGAACAGCAAAGAGGCGTGGCAGTGTGTTCTTTTGGCAGCCTTTTTATGGGCGGAGCTCAGAAGTTGTTCACTTAAATTAGCTACAAAGGCGGTTTCTCGATTGTCGTAGTGTTTCGCTATGGTTTTTTGTGTATAGTTTATAAATTAATGCTGGATAGGCACTTTAATGGGGATCAAGGGGCATCTGTTGTAATTGCTGGCGTATTTAGTTTTAAAGAATCTCTCTTCTAAATATTCAGATTATGGAGAAATCATTCAAGTACAATAATGTTTTCAAAAATTACCAAAAGAAGTGTCAATTTATTGAAATTTACAGTGTTAATAGCAGATTACTGGCTCGTAGGCTTCTGTCCATCTCATCGATTATATCACTTAGTAGTGCCTGCGCTGGCGATATCCTGGTGGCAGATATCGGGTGGCAGGAGCAGGAGCTGGGACATGCGATGAAGCCGATCCACGGTAGCCAGATCCACCAGCGCCATAAGAGCTGCGCCTGAGATTTAGTAAGGATTAATATTCATAGCTAACAAAAGTGGTTTCAAAGGAAGAAATGAAAGTAGCATCGACAATGCGATCGATAAAAGCATCTCGATATTATCGATAGATTTCAGCAAGCACCGATGCTGGGATTACTTTATCCTTTCTTTATATCTGTTATATCATAGTAACTAAGTACTTATTTGACATCTTACCCAGCTGGAGCAGCGGGAACCGAGGGAGAAACGGGTAGATGGGCACCTTCGGCATGGAATCCGTTCTTATCGGCCGTGTAGTTCACCGTGTACTGCTTGCCATCATCCCCAGTGTATGAGTAGGATCCCTGGACACCCAGCGATCCGTGGGGCCAACCTCCGCGGAACTCACCGGTCTCATCGCGGTGAATACCATTACCAGTGTCAAAACTGAGAAAGGATAGGACTCCATTAGTACCTAACTTCAATTATATGGAATTCGATGGTTCGGTTTTCTTCACTAGTTTCATAGAATGAATATTCGATTTTCGAGTTTAAAAAAACTTACCCGAAGTTGTAGTTGCCATTGGCGTCGCTGTTATAATCGCTCCTCACGATGGGAATTTGGGGCTGTTGCTGTCGCTGGAAGCTGGAGCCGCCTACAAAGGAATGTCCTGCGCCAGGACGAGCGTGTCCTTGGCCACTCACACCATGGTAGTGCAGCTGACTCGCCTGCGGAGTGGGCAAATACCGCTGGCTAAGACGACCGGCCAAAATGGCCGAGGAAAAGCCGAAAAGCACAAGGGCAACGGTCAACAGAGGTCGCAACATTTTCGCGCTTTCAACAAAAATCACAGATCACACAAGTCACTTGAAAAAAAAATAATGATATATAGATAGATTATGGTGGCGGATTCTCGATCTGGGAACGATCGAACGGCAACTGCTGGCGAATCCGCTGGAGCGATTTGGTTTTATAGCCCCGCCATCAAACACTCACACTCCGACAAACATTCCATGCTCGGTTTTAATTGTTTTCTGTTCAACGTCTTCTTGCCTTTTTTTTTTGCCGATTTTTTTTCTTTACTGAGATTTTTTTTTTTTTTGTTTGCTTTGGCCGTTTAATTAGCCAAAGGCAGACGCGGCCAGCAAACAGTTTTTGGAATAGTTTTTCAAACCCCTCAAGGCCCGCCCTCTTTCACAAATTTTTTGTTTCTTATTGTGGGTGAGGCTGTGGTCGTGGTTTTTGGTCTGCAACCCGCTGAGTGGTGCATTTTCGTAGTACATGCCACTTGGCACTTGGTCAAAATGCTGCGGCTAAGCTAATTTTGGCTACAACGCAGCAATGGGTTCAACCTTTTATAGCAGTACTTAATGTTATTCTGCAACATTTTCTAATAAAACAGTTCTATTCAAAACAAATTATTATAACAATTTGAAAGTATATATGTGTGTAACTATTTGATGTGTTAAATACAATAATACAATATTTAAAGACGTATTTTAAAGAGTGACACATAGTAAGTGACCCAGATAAAAAGGTTTTTTTACATTCGTTTTGTAGATCCCGACTTTAATGTACAAATTTAATTATTCAGGCCTCAATTAGATCCATGCTTCTAATCTATTTAAAGTAATCTCTGATCTCCGCGCCTGTCTGCTATTAAAGATAGAACCATAAACCGAAAAAAAGAAGCGATAAATGCAAAGAGAAAAACACTTTTGCGGAGTTCCGGTTCGCGATTCGCTGGCTCGAGTGCTTTGGGGCTATCCAAAAACCAAAAAATGCCCTCACTCGAGGGCCATTACAACAAAAGTCGCCGCTCGATTCTGGCAAAACAACTTGAGGGGCATCAAAGTCGGCGTTGATGATAATGATGTTGATTGGGATCAGTGGATGCTGACGAACAGATGATGATGGGCACAGAGCACAGACTATGAAGAAGATCCCCATGATGATGTTGTACGGTGCGAGAACGGTAGCAAAAGTTTGCCGAAAAATTCCTCAATGGATTTGTGAGTTCTAAACACAATTAATAGGCGTTGAAACAGCAGGTTCAAGAGTTCAAGGCTGACGATCCATGCCGAAGTTCTGTGGAACTTAATTGGGTTTTCACCTTGATTATTCTTCTTTGATTTTGAAGTCAAATAATTTATTAACTATGCATATAAGTTAAAAACAAAAGATATTAAAGCAAAACGACTGGGTAGACTATGCATGACTATTATCTATGAAGATAATAAATGGGTGTGAAAACAGTGGGGGATCCTGAATGGATTGATAAGTTCAAGGTTAGCCACCACTCATCGCACACAACTTTCAGCTGAGTCAGTTTAGTTTTACTTTCCTCATTTATTCCCATCAAATTTTCACCGAACAATAAACCCATTCAAGTGGGATTAGTGTCTAAAAATACTTTTGCAGCATCATCATAACTTAATAGGGGATTGCAGTTGAACCCGAAAACCGAAATAAAAATACAAAATAAAACTGGTTATCGAGTGGCTTATTATGTTTGTTAGGATTTCCCAGCGCAGAACATACAACAAATTGAATTCTTACCATATCCGCAATTATGATGATAATCGCGTCAAATTTGTTATTGTTTGGGGTGTTAAATAATGGTTAATAATAAACAGCCAGCGCTGCGAAACGCCATTAATTAATAATAATAAATGATGAACTAATCAAATAAAAGCGTGAAAAGTGAAGCTGCGATGTTAATGATGCTTGAGGCGCTCAGATCATTCATTAGTTTGGTTCGTGTCGGTTGATTTGAGCATAGTAGTGTGAAGTGCAGCCACACTGAAAGCATGGTACAGTCACACTAAAAGCAATGTACATAAACAGTAATTGAACGCTTCGCTGGCGCCAAAAAGTGCATAATGCACAGTTAGCCGCGACACTCGCTAATGGCTCCTCATTATGTTCCATTAGCGGTGACTGTACCTTGTCCACAGTCCATCCTGCTCCATCTCCTTCTCCGTCCCTCTCTGTCTTTCGGCTGCTACCTCTGCTCCACTGCGATGGCTCATAATTTATGCAGCTTGGCAAAGTTTTCGTGTAAGAAGGTATGGCTTAGACGCTTAAGCGGATGTAATGCCAGTCGCAAATGAACTTGTAATTTACAATGCATCTGACACTGACAACTGACAGGTGACTGTACCCAGGTACTCGATACTTGTACTCGTTTTTCGCAGCACATTCGCTGACAGAGGGTACTTGGTCAGTGCTTGTCGGATTCTTGGCTGCACTTAATCTAGGGTTTAAATCCAACTTGGTCATCTTTGTTGATGTTGCAAGGGATTTGCTAATTGCGGTTATGCTTGGTATAGCTTGCAGTTACGTTTTAGTGTTTGGAAGAGCTCTACGAGTGGCATTTTAAGTCTATGTTTAACTCAAAGTTAAAGTGCTTAAAATGATCGGTGGCCTCTTTTTTGCAGTACATCTTAACTAATTTGGAAGGGCTTTGGTTTATCCCCCTGAAGTTCACTCGTCTGTGGCTAATTGAATCATGAATGGAACTGAATTGCAATGTGTTCATTTTATCAAAGTTTCCATTTTCCGGGACATTCAAGTAATCGCCTTAAGGAAACGAAGTGGTAGGAGTGGTTAGGAGAGAAAGTAAACATTTGCCTAGGCCAAGAGCCTGTTTCACTTCCAACGTTCCCGACCAGGATTCTCGATGTCGTCGCGATAAGAACTTCAGTGAAAAGGGGGGGCGAAAAGGGGGGTGGGAATGGCCTGTCATCGCTCTTATCGCGTTTTTCCTCCTCTTTTCGTTCCCATCGACTTGTTATTTCCGTTTATGATTTTTTCTTTGAACTTTCCATTCCTTTGTCGAGCAAAAAATGTCAAATTCAGCTATTTGTTTAATTGAAAATAAAGAACTGGCGCTACAAGCCTTGATACGGGGCGTGCCCAATTGTTGTGTGTCATTAATTTAAATTAGAGCTTGAAGCCCAATTCCATTCCACATCGATTTGCTACTTCACTGGATACGTTTAATGGGGATGGAGTTGGAAGTCGGTAGATTATGTGTTTAGCTAGATAAAGTAAAATCATGGGGGAAATGTAGAAGTACTTCTGCTGAATCACTGAAATGCAGGGAGTGAAAATTCGATTTCAATGTTTTTGAAGACTTGAAGCAGTTGTAGACCTTCTAGAATGATATGATATCTTTAAGATACTTAAATTTGCCGCAATATTTTCGACACATTGTGTGTAACTTATAAGTGATTTATGGAATGTTTTATAAAAATGAGTTATATTCACGAATATCATCATCTATTTGCTTTCTTTCCCCTCTTGTATTCGGATTTCCTCCACTCCTTTGCCCCAAAAGTAAGTTTAACTTTTTGCTTATCGCCTTTAGCCTGGCAACAATAACAATTTGTTGCTAATGCACATTGCTGTTTGCTTAACCCACAAGCACACAGCAACCACCACCCCCGGCACCTTTTCATATATGTAGCTAACCCCCCCACCAAAGATGACTTCCCCGTCCATGAATGGCTGTGGGAACATGAGCTAAACTACTCATTAAGCCAACTTTGGCGTTTGTCCATATGAAACTCAAGCGATTTGTCCACAGTTCAGAGGAAAAAAGGGGAGATATGCTGGGATGTCAGGGGCGGAGTCGTTTCAAGGGTATGGGTTAAGCTTATCCCCAGTGCTGTGTTTGATTAAGCAATTCCAGGCGGAAATTAAATGGACACGCAAAACAAACTGTGAGCTGGAAAAGCTGCTCCCAGGATCAGCACCAGTAAACAAAAAAAAAGTGAGCGAAAAGGGTCATTCGGAAGGAAAATGGGGGAGATGCAGGGCGATGGGCAGCTCTGACCCCCATGGGTTCGTCTCTATCAAACTTAACTGAGCAGCGCTCAAGTGAGAAGATTAAATCGCCATAAATATTAACTACAGTTGCTTCGCCATTTGAAATGGGTGGTGGATTGGTGGGTCCATGGCTCCACCGAAAGGTAAGACAATTCGAAAGCGTTCGCCTTGATTTAGCACCGGAAGGCACGCACACCACGTGCCACGAGTTCAGGTCCCCTGGTCGCCCCCCTTTCCCGTTTTCCCAACTCCGCCCCTGCCCGCGGGCAAGTGTACAAATCAAATGATTTATTGGACCACGGTCAGTTGTTGTGGCATGCGAATTTGGAGCATCTCGCGTGAGAGGGCCACCAAATAATTGAAACGTACGTCTGTCAGTCCGAAAACCCCCCCTAAAAAAAAACATGTTTCAAGTTGAGGGATCCTTTTGGGCGGAGACGTCCACCTGGTGCGGAAAATTCGTTTTCAGGCGTCTGCTAATTGGTGGCAGGGTCAAAGGTGGAGTGGGAATGCCATGGCTCTTGATGAATTGCATGACTCGTTCTTATTCTCTACCGTTTTCCAGAAAACTGCGTCTTTATTAAACATTGTTTAATGGAATTATATCACCTTCATAAATTATGTTGTAATTCCGCATTTGTACAACGTAATTACTTCCATTTTAAATCGGTGTTGTTTTTAAAGCTAAATTCCAAATAAGTTTTAAAGTTATAAAATGCATAGCAAATTTAAATTAGTTAACAGAAGATTATATTAAAATTACTATTATTGTGATTGTTATTTGCAATTCTATTTCGGCTCAATTAATTATATAACATATACATATATTTGGGATTTTAATTTTGAAAACAAAATTTAAATTGTTCTTAACATTTTTGTTTACAACAAATTGCTTTCGAGTTTAATGCAAGTCATTAGGCAATAAAGTTGATGCTTAATCAGATTTCTACTGATTTCAAGCATCCATCTAAGGCATCCTCTCCCCGGTACTCCACCCCCCTCTTTGCCCAGCTGGCATTCAGGAATCAACCCCATTTTCAGTTAGTTAATTGCCAATATTACACAAGTGCCACATCCAGAGTTGCCGCGCTCAATAGTATGCTATGCGAGTTGCTCATCCTATCCTTCGTGTTCGGTCGGCTGAGCTCGGCTTTCTTCGTTTTGATGCGGCCTCTCGAGCGGTTTCCTCTTTTTCTCTCTCTCGCTCTCTCTAATATTTTGGACACAGTCGTCATTGTAAGTCAGTGGCCATCGCATTTTTTATTCCTAATGTTATTGTTTCATAATAGTATTGGGATTAAAGGTAATTTAAACCACGCGGAACAAAAGAAAAGTAAATCCATATTTAAGTTGCATATTTAAGTTGTAATTTTATAACATCATATTTATTTTCGGTTTTATCTAAAAATAAACTTTTCGACCTCACTGTGTGAGTTGCCTTTGTGCGCAGAATCCGGAAACCGGCAACGCAGGGTGGCAGCGCGCATCTCTGTTGTTGTGCTTTCGAGTCTTCTCTCGAATCCTTTCCGTCCTTCCTCGTCCCTCCGCTGCCATTTCGTTCGCTCTGTTGTGGGTGCCGCCGCACGTGCCGTATCCGCATCCGAATGCTTGTTGTTATACCCGGCACCCGTGGATTCCGAGGGTATGTTGTACTACATAGGATGTATCGAACTAGGTATATTATATCGATGCGCTATAAAGCTTTTATATCTTAGTTGTTATCCAATATTTATTATATGTTTAAATCAAGTCTTAAGGTGCACTTGCAAAACAATTGACCTATAATTAAACAATATAATAAAAATATATAATTAAAGCGGAGGTCGTGACTATAACTTTGCAGTAATTCCATTACTCTCTACTAAAACTGTCGTTTTCGTTCCATTGTGAGTACCGGGTACTTTCCAAGTTGAGACACCCGCCTGAAACTTTCTCACTTGTTTTGCATTCCATCCGGCGCGCTCACTCTTTCTTTCCCTTTCGCTCGCGGGGGTTGTTGCCACAGAGGGAGAGAGAGAAAGAGAGTGCAAGAGAGTTGTGTGTGTTGTGGGGGAGCGGGAGAAATTCTGGAAGAGCGGCGAGGCGACTTGGCGGCTGTCGATGGAAGTGCCGTTAGTTCAGCATCAGACTTTGCAACGCACGCAACTGCACGCAAATAACGCGGGCGTCGCAGTCACGTCGCCGCCGACGGCCCACAAACATCAAAAAACGAACAAAACTACAGTGATTAGAAGTTAGGCGAACATTTTCTGGTACGCAAAGAACGAAACAAGAACAATTCGCGAACAGTGACTTGAAAATCAGCTTATAAACTGTAAATTGTTGTTACACATTTTTTCTAAATATTTTGTTGTTGTGAGTGAGCAAAACTTTCAGTGTAAAGTCAAAAACACAAACACACAGCCACACATATCAGTGAAAACGAGGAAAGTGTGCTAGAGGTGAGTGATTTCTGCGTATTTTTCTATTGAAACACTGAGTTTCATTTCTACAAACAAGGTGTTTAATTACCGCTAATTGATAGGCGTAATTTGAGATGATGGTTAAAGGCGCAAAACAACAAGAAATTAATAATAATAAGAGGGCAAACACAAACACAAACAAACATGTGCGCAAGTCAACGTCGTAACATTGCGAAATTGATTTTTCATCTGCTAGCGGTACTTTCCGCTCTCCCCAAAGCGGGAGAGCAAGAGCGAGAGAGCGGGTAAAGGTGAATGAAAGAGAGCGGGAGAGAGTGCTGCCAAACTGTCTGGCAGTCAACCTGTCAAGCCAACAACAAAAACAGCCAGAACAAAAACAAAAACACACACAGCGCCTAATCAAAGCAGCGCGTTTTGGCAGCGACTTTTGCCGCTGCTTTCGTCATGACCTTCATGACTCATCGTTTTGGGGGAAGGCCCCTACATTCTCGCAGCCCAGGCCCCCGTTTTCGCCGCACTCTCTGGCCCTCTCGTTCTCTCTTTTTGCGGCTCCTTGCGGGTTTTGCTCCAATTTGCTGGCCTGCGAATTTAATTAAATTGTCTTTACATATTAGCCGGATCAAATTGGAGCGCCTGTAATTTATAGTTGACCCATTGTGTTCATTAATTTTACCTCCGCATTTCCTACTGTTTATTTTTCTTTTTCCTGCCACTTGGCCACACCTTTGTTCCGTTTTGCTTTTTGTGCGTAGAAAAATTCCCGTTAAGACAGTTGACCGTTTTTTGGTCTGAAAATTACGTGGCATACTTTCAGGAAGGCTCTAGAATTTGTTTTTTAATATTGCCGAATCCGTTTTTTCGAATTTCCGTCATAAAATATTCAGTTATTTGGCCACAACTTTAAAAGTAAGTGTCTCAATATAAAATATCATACCTCGTTGGAATCGTAATTTAATTCCTAATCGATCCGTGTCCAAAAATTGGAATTCTATTTTTTCGCCATTTTTTGCGAATTTTGATGATGTTACAAAAAATGCGAAAATTGACCCAAAAATAAATTTTTCTAAATTCTTCAAAAAGTGATAGGGATCGTTAGCATTGGTAATTAGCTACTCAAAACAGTTATTCTTTCATCGATATGACAATTTTTAGCGAAGTTATCACTAAAATTCCGTTTGTAAATATCAAGTTTTTGGGAAATTTCGTTTTTCCGAATTTTGGTCATCAAATAATCAGTTTTTTGGCCACAACTTAAAAAATAATAGCCCGAATATGGAATGGTATACCTCGTTGAGCTCGTAATTAAATTTCCAATCAAACTGTGTTAAAAAAAAAGAATTCCATTTTTCGCCATTTTTTGCAAATTTTGACGATGTTACCCCTTACAAAAAAGTCAAAAATTTGCCTAAAAATAAATTTTTCTAAGTCCTTCAAAAAGTGATAGGGATCGTTAGCATTGGTAATAAGCTGCTAAAACAGATATTCTTTTTAGCTTTATGACCATATTTAGCCAAGATTTAATGAAAATTAAATCGATTGGCATTTATTTGCTAATGTCTTCTTATTCTTGCAAAATGCAATGGCATTTATTTTAGTTTCATCATCAAAACCTTTTAATAAAATACCTTTTAAGTAGCAAAAAAAGTTTTTAAATATACTTTACAAAAGTATTAAAAACTTTCTGCGTTTAAATTCATT
This sequence comes from Drosophila simulans, assembly GCF_016746395.2. Lineage (NCBI taxonomy): Eukaryota > Metazoa > Arthropoda > Insecta > Diptera > Drosophilidae > Drosophila > Drosophila simulans. Next base: position 12,024,894 of record NC_052525.2, on the reverse strand, counting down.
TTAATTTAGTTCGCGTATTTTAATTTCTATAAGTTTCGTTCGTTGCAAGCGAATTGCGCTAAATGTTTTTTATTTGAACAGTTTTTGCCCGAGGCCAAAAGGAGTGAAAAGCTAGGGTCGGCGGCACCGGCGATGGTGTCAAGTTTTAAGCCTTTTAATGAGCCTCGAGGTCGCCCGTCGAACTTAATGAAAAAGCCCGAAAAAAAATATGCAAATGAATTTTCCAAAAATAGCTGGGGAAAAGTTTCTCCGTAACGTAGGCGTTGCTGGGTTGGATCTAGATCCTCTTTCATTTTCGACTGTGGGTTTTGATGTCAATCCCGCAAATAGAGTTCGCAACCCAACAAAAAAAAAAAGGAAAATGTAATCAAAGGGCAAGAAGTCGAATTTTTTTTTTGTCACGATTTCCCTTTTTTCTGGTCAGACGTAATATTAACAAATGGCTTGGCCATCAATTTGGGGCTTATTTAATGTTCAACAACTGCCCAAAAAGGCAACTGTCGCATTTCTTATGCCAGCCACTGTCAAATTATATAATCCGACTGAAAAGTACGTGTTTCTCGAGAATTTTCTGCATATAAGGACATGAATAATAAATTACATGTAATAATAGGAGGGGTTAGAGACGTACAAGTCGGTGTTTCATGAAGTGATTTTCCGCAATTTTCATGCAGACGTCTGCGGCACGAGATAAAAAACATTTTAGGCCCAGTCTATTGTTGTCAAAAAGGGGGAGGTGATATACGAATAATGCGGGATGGGGGCTAAGAGATGAAAATACTCAACAAAAGAAGCAACAGAACAGTCAGAAGCCGCTTAGTAGAGAAGCTTGGACGTGGGACTCCGTTGCTTTCTCCGCATACTTTTACCCACTCTCCGTTCAAAATTTCCCCCATACCTTAACTACACACAAACAAAATAAGTTCGATTATCCCTTAAAGTGGATTATGCTCATTTTATTATAGTTGTAATTTAAAAAACTCCCTGCAGCTTAAGCTATCAAAAATTGATTGCTCTTCAAAGTTTCACATCCTATGTACTATTTTACATAAGCTTAAAATTCGCAACTGCGTTATAAATGGATTTTTTTTTGTGTGTATAACTGCCTTTCCATAGACAGACGTCGCACTTTGGCGCTAATGATTAATGGCTGTCGTTGTCCTGGAAGTCTAGCTGCTGTCCTCGCCTCCGGCTTGAAAATGCAAAACTCTTGGAGTTTCAAATGGCCTTACCTTCCCCTCAGCACCTCACACCAAGATTTTCCACCCGCTTTTCCGCACTTGTCGATTGCAGCTGTTGCAAATCTCAGCAGTCAGTGTTGATAAATGCAAGCGGAGCGTGTTGTGTTGACATTTGTCATGGGTCTTAAGTAACCAGCTTATCGGTTCTCAATCTTAAGGTGTTGTGCCCTCCTTGCCTCCTCCTTCACCCATCTACCTATTACGTTTCTACCTTTTCCTGTGTGTTCGTTGTTGCTTTTTAACTCCCTACTCCACACGGAAGTTAGTGTTGTAAACTGCTTTGTAAGTGTCTGTCATTCATTTGGATTCATTAGTGGCATTTGCCACATGACAGCGTTGGAGTGGAAAAGTTGCGTTCCAGTTGCGATAAACCAAATGAAAATTGACAAGCTCTCACACACGTCCACGCGCTGAGTGTTTATATAAATAAACCGGATGACAAAAGAAAATTCGCAAAGCAAAGAAAAATATGGCTTGAAGTTGGCTGCGGATGTGGGGGAAACGCTTACGGAATTTTAAAATGCTTCATCTCATCCTTTGTTCGTTTTTCGGCTGGAGATCCCTCAAAAAAAAAAAAAAACCCTGACAGGTGTGCCAGAAAAGAAAGCAGAAGTCAATCGATTGATTAGGCACTTGCATTCTCAAGGAAAATGTGCCAGCAATAGTATTAGTTTTTTATGGAAAATTATTCTTACTTAAAAGGGCATATTTGAAATATAATAATCAAATAAAAACTATTCAAATACCCTTTATCTATTTACCAGTTAAAATAGCACGAGTATGCTTGTAAGTAAGAGACTCCCGATCACAGTAGAATCATAAAATACACGCTTTGTGTTGATTTAATGATTCATTAGCTTCAAAAGTTAAATTACCTTATATCCGACATTAAATGGCTTTATGTTAATTAATTAAAGTGACTTTTTGAGCAAACAGAGCACGCCTTAGTTTTATTACACAACGAATGGAGTGAATCATCAAAGTGTTTTCTAGACTGATGACTAAATAGCTCAATAGCTCGAACAATTACTTCATTAAATATTAGGTGGTTGCCTAACCATTCGATAGCTGAATAATGGAATTTTCTTATTGCATATTTAATATGGAATAATAGGTGTTGAATGAGTGAATCGAATTATATAAAATTGAATATTTATGTAATATTGTAAATTGAACACAAAAGTACATATCTTTGCAGTGCTTCAAATAAATACCTTTAGTAAGAATGAGCCCCATTTGTTAGATGAGCTAGTTACACCTTCACAGGTGTAACGAACTTCGTTCAGATAGATGATCTCATCAGGTATTCAAGTTGATGATATTACATTTATATATTTTGTGTGTATTTGGCGGGGAACATTACATTTTCAATTTCAATTACGCACCCAGCAATCCCCAATGATTCCGAAAGTGGAAATCTTTTGGCTAATGCCTCCCAAGTGTAACTTGTGGAAATTGCGTTGAAAGGTCTCTCGGAAAACTTACTTCATAGACATGCATACCTACCTATGTGTGTATGTGTGTTTTTCGGGGGTGTGGAATAACAACAACAATTGGCGGATGTGAAGTGGAATGGGGGTGTAACATGTGTAACAACAAGTGTTAAGTCAAACACCTTTTTGTACCTACCCCTCCACCAAATGCCACTGGCCAGCGCAATTTGTCATTTGGCAAATGAAAAAAATAGAGCCGAGAAAGTTGGAGAGGTTTACCTGGCACTGGCTCTATTAAATATTCACCCCTTTTTTCGTGGGGCAAGCGAAATCCAAAAAAAAAGTAAAAAAAAGGAAGAGCAACGAGAAACCCCTCAGCATGTAAGTTTCGTTTATTTGCTGATGTTTACAAATTTTCACGGCAAAATGAAAAAAGTTTTCCTGTTTTCGATAAGGTGAAGTTGTTTCTGGTGGGTGTGTATATTTTTTGGTCACTTATGCAACCATTGCCATGAAACGTGAGTTGTTGCGAAAACTTGTTTAGTATTGTTTTGCTTTGCCAGCTCAGCTCCTTGGCCACTTGTCCTTGTCATGTGTCAAGTTGTGAGACGGTAAACAACATGCCAAGTGAAAGAAAACGAAATTGGAAAGGGTGTGACCAAAGCGGTTTATAGAAATATAGATTGTCCATTAAGCCGGGGCCATACCCTCATAATTTTCCCGTTTCCCATTTGCCATTCGCCATTTCCGTTGACCATTGACAGTAATGAGTCCGGGGGCTCCTGACAACGCCTAAAAGCTGGCAACAGTTTGCCCAAATTGCTTATTTATGCCATGTCCACGTCTGCCAATGTGTATGTGACCTCTGTCCACGGTTGTCGTGGTACGACTTTGCACATACCCAGTAGTGCATAATTCTAGTTACTAGTTACTAGTCTTACTTCAAATTTTCAAATATGTGCAATTTATTTGGTCAGCTAATGAAACTTAGAGCGTAAACAGCAACTAAACTGATTTTTCGCCTAACAGGGGTGTCTATAAGTCGGGAAATTCGATTGCAGCCCATTTGCCGCTATTAGTTATGTAAAGTGCGACTAGCTGTATGGTTTTTTTTTCCTTATTGTCCAGCCGTGTTGCGGTCACCCCCCCCGACCCCTTAAATACCCATCGAAACTCATTCTCCTGCATGCAATTTTCGTTGATTTGTCACGTAGGACAGCCAAATACCAGATAGGAAATATGTACGTTTCAGTAACGAGAGGAAGCACAGCTTTTCGGACAACAGATGGCGCTGCGGTCGATCGGTGAGTGACCACTGGCGCTGGCGCCATCGTGTTCAAATTGCGAATTATGCTAATTTGCATTCTCTGCATCACTTCTCCACCTTATCGCTTTTTCCACTCATTCTTCTGTTTCTTCTCACACTTTCTCCTCCCTCCTTCCTTTTACACTTGTAAACGTGTCAAAAAATCTAGTTTGATACATTTCCGCCTCCCATTCAATTTTACCGGACGGTGTTATGTTTCATAAAACATGCAGAAAGGGGGTGGCAACAGTGAAAAAGAGTGATGAAAGGGCAAGAAGAAAGGGGGTGAAGAAAGAGTGTGGGAAATGGAAAAATGAAAGACGTTCTGAAAAAGTACACTACATATAACTATCGCTTGCTAATGGTAAGAAAAATGCTAAAACTAAAAGTAAAATAGTTGATTTCCTTGCTTGATATTTTTAATTTGATTGAATTGACTAGTACTAGTACTAAAAAATGACTATTGTTCAGTATTTGTTGTGCTTGAGCGAAGATATATTTTGGAAAAATGCGCACCGGAAACCGGAAAAGCAAATCAGGTGGCGTTTTGCCTCAGTGCAGCTGTCACTGTCCCCAGGGTTTCCACATGGGGCATAATGCGTCATCGTCGCCGGTGGCTTTATATTTACCGTTACACCGGTTACTCACACCCATACCCCCATACCCATACTCATACAGAGACAACTGCGTCGTCACATGTGCGCAACAAATTGCGTCTGCCGCTTTGAATTTTTGCGGTTACATTTCCGTTGCACCGGCGGGCGACAACAGCGACATCGACGGCATTTCAATAAGCCAAAAGGAAAGCGGTACCAAGGGGGAGGAGGTGAAGGGGGCGGAAGGAAAAAGGGACAGTGAAAGTTAAGAGAAGAAGGCTCAGATGCAAGAAGGACTCGAAGAATCGAATCATACAGATGCCTTCCACGCACATTGGTTTGCAACGAATATTTCACTCGCTAAAATCAGGAAATTCGAAAATACAACTAGAACTTGAATTTTAATTCTAAAATATGATTCTTATGTTTGAAAGTTTGAAAGTATTATATTTAAGTTAGTGATTTTAGATTTACTTATTTGCTTTTGGCTCCACTGTGCCGGCATCTGCAGCCGCAAAGTGTGCAATGTGAATGGGAAAAAAATATAAATCTGATTTATGCCCCCTGGCTATTGCCGGCCCCTTGGAAAGTGGCCACATGTGGGGATGCTAGTGTGAGATAGAGATTGGAAGAAATCGCAGCAAATTCGCATCAAATTTTCATATTTACTATGAATTACAAATTGTCAGATTATGGAAATGGTGTTTTGCCTTTGGCCCAGCTGGGAATAAGTTTTTGGTTTAGCCTCTTACGGTTATTGATCTTGCACGCCACACATGATACACTGGAAAAAACGATGAATACTACATATAATGGATAAATAAATAACATATATTAACATTAACTGATCACCCAGTTTAAGCGAAAAGCGTAGTGTGACCTTGCCAGCTGACTAAAACTAGATTTTGTGTGACCGTTTTATTACCGAGAGGCTTCTATATGTTTCTCTAGTAACAATTCTCTCAGTGTACGTACATGATTGCTCATAATTCGCACGTGTGTGTGTTTGGTCTGTGCGTCGTAGTAGTTAAGATAGATTCTTGTTGATGTTATGACTCATGGATGTCTGCCGGATAGAGGAATAGATAGAGTCATAAGAGCGGATAGAGTAGTGGGCATGGGGCGAGAATTTCTTTTTTTTGTGCCAGGGTGGAGGATTAGGTGGCCTGGATGTTTAGCTGCTGCGGTCTCCCTTTGGCATAACCTGATACCCGGGCAAAGCTATTCCATTCCAACCATAATACCTGTGGACAAATAACTACAACAACATCCGAGTGGGTTTGGGTGCGCATGTAGCATATTTAATGACAAAGGAACTCGTGTCAAGGATTACTAATTAGTGTCTGGACGTTGACGACCACGATGATGTTGCCCGGCTGCTCTCTTGTTGCTGTTTATGTCCTTCGCCTTAAGTGCACACCCATCCATCCACCCATCCACCCATCCACCAAGGCAGGCAACCATCCAAAACCCAAAAATGGGATGGCTCAGGATATTTTCGTTTATATATTTGCTTTTTAAATTGACTTTGGGCGCGCTGGCAAATTGAGTTGTCCAATGGCGTCTGTCTGATAAGCGTGTGCCATGTTCCAAGTCTTACCTGCGGCTTAAGTGAAATTTCCTCGAGGGTTTTAATAGCAGAGGTGGAGAGGGGCTAGGTTGGGTACAGCATGGGGGATTACACTTGTCCTTTCAGTGGAGATGGGTGGCGAGTGGGTGGTGCCTGTTTAATTGCAGTGGGGGCACATTCTCGGTTTGCATTAGTGGCTCGTACAAAAATGTGCGCCATTTGCGGCTGCTGCCTAAGCTGATTTGTATTTAATGAGCTGTATATCCTCAAACACACTCACGCTTGGATGCACAACGAAAACATTTGTTATTATAAATTGTTGGTCATTAAAAGAGCATTAAAGAGGCGCACGGATATCATAAGATAGTTGTGAAAGCATTCAAATTGCGTATGCTTGTTTTACAGTGTAATTTTAGAGCATGCTTGTAAATACCATTTAGAATTTGAGTTAATTAATTATTTTTCTCAGTGCATTTTGGTACAGACAGGCACTTATAAGGGCAGACAAATTGCCGTTAGTCTCGACGGCGAAATGAAAACATTTACTTGAGGGATGGCGGGATTAAGGATGGAAACCTGAAATGGGTGCTGCTCCTGCCACCTGTCAGCGACTTTTCCACTCGCCGAAAAGCATCAACCTCACATCATCGCCAATTATTTGTTTATCTTGCGGAGGCCAGTGGGTGTTATGGGTGCTTTGGATGAACTGGGTGGATCACGGCTGGCTGGGATTGGTGCTTTCTTGCTGGCATATCCACTGAAAACCCGTATTTGCTTAGCATTATGCCGAGCTCCGTTTTTTTTTTGATGTTTTAACCCCGCGGCCAGAGCATCATGCTCTTAACCCTCGGAGTGGAGATTCATAAATTAAATTCCTCGAATATTTTGGCAATTGGAACATTTTGAGACATCTCCAAAAGCAGGCGAAACGGAAGTTGTTTGCCTAGCAACAATTACGGAGTAGCAGCCTGGGCAAACCCACAAGTTATCCATCTGGAGTTTGGAGTGTAGCCATATTGAAATTTAATCTAGTGAAATAATATTTGAATATGAGTGTTGGGTGAATATGGGTGGGTTTATACATACGTACACGTGTCTAAACATGAGCTAATTAAAAGCAAAGTTTGCTTAAGAAGTTTGAAGTTTTATATAATCCAAAAAAGTTGTTGAAAAATCGATTTATTCTATAAGAATGTTAGCGAATACTTCAGGGAATTTTAATTATTTTATAAACATTTTTAGCTTTTACCATCTATATATTACCTATTTATTTTAATATGAGCTTCCTGCCTTAAAGTTCATCTTAGCATTCGGAGATGTTAAGCCATCTCCTCTTTTTCGTGCGGCATTAAAAATTAAATATTTCTTTTCAATTTGGCTAAGCAATCTTTTCAATTTGCCAGCCATAAATTTGCAATCCAAGGCTGGCTCTGTGTTCCGGAATAAATCTAGCTCATTGCCATGCTTTTTTTGGCAAAGGAATTTTGTGTGAAAATTGTTTTGCACTCGCGCTGGACTAATAACAATGACAAGGATGTGGCTAAGGATTTGGTTGGGTCCTGCCACTTTCCGCGCAGCAGTGGCTGAGTCATAGACAAGCCATTAACTGCTCGGTGGGGTAATCCCGTTGGCCTGAATGGGGAAATGTCCTTGCCGGAGTTCCCTTGCCCCTTGGTTAGCAGCTGCCTTTTGGCGGCGGACAAAGCTTAATCGACTTTGCCGACATTAAATGCGTGCGGTTAGCCAAGCCCAAAGTTGGAAAACCCCCCGCACTCTCCATCGGAAAATGGCGTGAAAAACAGTTTTTGCCCCCCTTGTCGCCAAGCCAAAGAAGAACATCCCCCTTTGGACTGTTGTATTATTTATGCCCATAAAAATATTATTGCCATTTTTTCGCATTTGGATTTCTTTCTGCGAGTCTCCGCTTATTTTATTTTGTAGACGTCATGGTGGAAAAACCACCCAAGGCACACAACGTCTTGTCAAATGTCAGGCGTGAAGTGTTTGTTGATGCGCTGCCATACAGGATATACATACATATATGTATATACATATATATATATATATATGAGAATGATATTCAGAGGGGGAACCCCAAGGAAGCGCCGGAAATGCTGCGTAATTGGACCCATATGCTCAGGAATGCCAATAGTGGCTGGAGTGGGAAAAGGGATATGGCCCTGGCCACCACATCTTGGGTAGTTTTTGCGTGGTGGTCTCGGTCTTTCAATGGTGGTGACATACTGTGGAACCTGCCATCGTACCATCAAATGCCAGATTAGTCAGGCACTGTGACTTCCACAAAAAAGGGTTCCTGCCAGGAACCACAACAAAAAAGTGAGGTTTTTTGAGAGGGAATCCAATTGGGCTGTTTTTGGGGCTATGGTTTGTGGTTTACCCAGACAATTGCTCCTGTTTTTGGACCAGAATCTCCTGCTGCGAATGGAGAAATATTCTAAAATGGTTGAGCTTCTGGGGAAATTCTGGCTAACGCAATGACAATTAAGGGTAAGTTACTTTGGCGAAATGGATTCTAAAATGAAGAAGCTGTTTTTGCTTGTAGGTAGATACATTTACATATATACAATATTATATTTTATGGCTTAGAAGTTACAAAGGGATCAAAAATATTGCAATCTGAATCTAACCCCACTCAATGTTCTACCTTGCTCGTTAAATTTTTACAAACCGCGACTAACTGCCTTTTCCAAATCAGCAAAAAACCATTGGAAATCACCATCGCAGGGAATACAAATCAAATTTGGTCAACGGCATGGCACCTAAATTGATGAAACAACCCTTAAAAGCCGGCAAAAAGAAGGAATGGCGCGGATTAGATAATGGCCAGTGGGCACTGGCCTCGGATGTTGTTGGCTGACCTAGCCCACAATCCGCAGTCCATAGTCCATAGTCCATAGTTCGTAGTCTGCAGTCCGCAAACTGCCAAAGTTTGATTGCATTTTGAGGTTAGCGGCTAACTGGAGCGACTGTACTGTAATTTCCGATCTGGGCTATAGGAATTGGGAATGGCCATTGGGTCTCAATTATGGCCACTCGGCAATGGGCAATTCATTTGGCCCCGCCACGTAATGTCCATTTAAACAAAGAAAGGCAGAAAGGGGGGAATGGCTGGAAATATTCGCAAATAAAGTGGCGATTGGATATTACAACTTTCCGGTCACTGCATTTCTGCAAAGTTCACAAAACTACAACACTCGGTACACAAGCGGCCATCCACTGTTGAGCCACCCACCAATGGCAACCCATTGAGCCACTCAACCCACCACCCATCCACTCGATAAAGTGCCACCCGCTCAACTTCTGCTCCCGTGAGCAGAACAATTTCCAATGTTCGCTCAACTGTGGTGGCAACGAAAGGAGCCTGAATACGTCGTATACAAATGCCAACTGCAGGACTATATGTATGTGGGACTATGGAACTACAGTACTAACGGGACTATGGGACTACGACTACGGACCGGAAACAGGAAGTTGGCTTCGCTTTGCACTGGGCCAAAAAAAAAAAAAACAAAAAAAAGGAGTGAGCAGAAAAGAAAACAGAGTGGGCGGCGGGCGAACCAGTACGTTTGGCAACACATGTGTAGTATTTAAAACTCAAGCGGCCTTGGTCAGCGGCCACAAATGAATTTATTTATTTTACGGTCTCACTTCGCCATCTTCTTGTCTATCTAGCCGTTAAATACCCTACCAAAGAGTATGTACAAATTATTAAGTAATAAGTAATGGAAAAGGATTACAGAGATTTTGATTATTGCTTTCGATTTATAAGTATAAGCTAAGCAGAAACTAAATTTTATATGTGGCTATACATATTTTATGATGAATGTATAATATCTTTATAATTCCTTTTTTTGTGGACTTCTTAGCTACAGGGTATTACGCGATTCGTTTCCGGCATCGATTTGTTTTTTGCTTTACTGGTTTCCGCCTGGTTTTTTGTGTGATTTTCATTGCATTTGGCCAAACAATTTATGTGGCCCAAAGGGGTGGTCGTTGTCACTTGGCCAGAGCTTGAATCTGGACAGGGATGTGCCTGTGCCTCTGCCTGTGCCTGTGGATGGTGCACTCCTGATCTCCAGCCACCCTTGACTCGCTGGCAAAGTCAAAGTTGTCTACCGGCACGCATCGCATCGCGACTGGTTTGAGTGTTGCGACATTGAAATTTATAGACCACCAGCCTCCTGTTTCGGTTTTGGTTTTGGTTTGGGTTTGCGTGTGGGTTGGCGTCTGCTCCTGGCAGTCAGGTGGTGCGCATTTCAAGTGGTGCACAGATACGTTTACAACGCACCACTCATCCGCAGCTTTCGTGTCTGCGCTTTAAACAACAGCAAACGGCGCACAAAAAAAAAACAAGAAAAAAAACAACATAGAAACACATCGAAACATACCGAAAAATATTTAATTAAAATTTATGTGCAACCCCAAAAGCAAAGTCAGCGGGCAATCCCCCTCCCTCCACCTCACCGAAAGCCACGGCAAGTGACGGCTGCAGTCGAGGGAACGCTTTTGACGATGACACCCTTCAGCGACCTCCCTCAACCTCCAGCAACCTGCAGAATCCGCTGGGGTTGAGCACTTCAAACTTTGCTTTTTACCGCTTTGCTCCAACACTTGCAAAAAATTTCTGAGAAATGCATTAAAGAAGCGGGAAAAACTGCTGGAAAATTAAGAAATGATTAGCAAATTTTAGGCATAATTTGATTGCTTAGTTGTAGGATTTTACTAAGTTACTCTCTCATGACCTTTTTTTTAAATTAGATATAGAAACAAGATCTATTGTGGTTTTTCTTTGAGTGTAGCTCCTGTCTGCTGCTCCCAAATGTCCCATTGACGAGGCCACGTCGGCCATTTTTAATGGTTCCGCTGCAGAAGGACGACCCCCCTACGGTTTGGGGTTTTTTTTTTTGCAGGGACTCGTGGAGAAGCGGAAAAAATTAAAAATATTTTGCATACTTGCCGGCGCATATGCCGCAAAATGCTTGGCCGAAGAGCTATTAAAAAGTTTCCAAACATAATGAAGGGAGCCGCCACAAATACATACATACGTACATATATACAATAGGGGAGTCCCCTTTTTCTAGGGGTTGGAAAACTGTGCGAGTGTTTGTTTGTGTGTGTGTTTGTGCGTGGAGTGTGTAAACACTTCGCGAAGCAATTGCCCGGTCAGGAGGCGGAAATTTACCTGTAATCGGCCACGCATTAACCAAACAAATCAATTGAGCGTTAAAGGCCAAAAGGCCAACAAGGCAACAGGGGATTGAGTGTGGGCTTGGGTTTGAGCATGGATACCGAACTCCTTGTGTTACACCCGTAATTGGTAATTGAAAGTGGCCCATTCCGACGAGCTAATCAATCAAGAGTGATAGCAGCAAGGTGCCAGCTTGGAACTGGAATCTTGGATCGGGGCGGTGAGCTAACCCCAATCGATTAATCAATCAATCAATCAATGAAACAGCCAGACAGATAGCCAGCTTAACGGATTGCATAGCAAAGGTCAAAGGGTTCCGGGCTTTTGGTGCCAATTAGCGAAGCTCAACATCTGGATTAAGGCCGCGAATTAGCGATTGAGAGTGACAAGGGCACAGATTAGCCACTGATATCGACCAAAGTTAACTCGGATGCCAACTTTCGTTTGCAATTAAGATTGCCGATAAGTGGTGCATTGAAATGTGGAGTTCATTAGCGAAGGTAAACAATCGATATTGGTCGGGGTCACCAGCGGTGATGTCAGGCTGCAAACTATAGTCATATCTTTGGAACACTCACTGGCCACAGAAGTCACATTGCATTCAAAATCCATTCATTTATTCAGTGAAAGACTCTGAGGTCAGCCAGAGCAATATGGCTAGAATGGCATTGCATATGAAGCAGCCATCAGCACGAGCGCTTTTGTTACCTGTCGGTGTCGTTTTAATAAAAATCAAAGCCAGCGCAAAATAGACGGATGCTGGATAGGGGACACAGAGTGCAGAATGTGCCACAAGATGCACAAGATTTTCTGTTTGTGGCAACGCAATCTCCGCAATAAGCCAGCTGAATGGTGGCGAGGACCAAGAACCAAGAACCAAGCACGGAGAACTGAGAGCCCAGGACCAAGAGCTGGGCCATCATTTCCTGCGCGACCAAAATGTGTCACACAAAAGCCAGTTGGCGGCGACAAGGGCAACATGTGGCCAGGACTCGTTGCAGAGTGGGCCCAGTGCCAAAGTGCCTGCGGTTATGCAGGCAAAAAGAGTGGAAATTCGAATGGAACGGCGGAGGCGACACCGAAAATGGCTGGCTGCAACATTTACCTGCTGCAACTCTTGTGCGGAACGAGCGCATTAATGCCGCCTTTAAAATTTATGATATTTACTCAGCCAGACACAGAGAGCCAATGAGCCCAGAACCCAAACATCCCTTTGCCCTTTGCCAACACGATGGAATCAGTGGAGTGGGTGGATGGTTTGTGCAGTTTGCGTTTTGCATTTTGCACTCTGCATTTCGAATTTGGCATTTGGCTGAAAGACCCGTGGAGCCGTGAGCCAAAGTGGCAATCACGACGTTGGCCAAGCCAATGAGTTGTGCCTCGGTGAGTCATCGTCTTTTGTGGCTGCTGATTTCGCTTACATAAGGAGCCACTCAACTTTCACTGATTGTGGTTAAGTAAGTTGTGGTTGTAAGTAAATAAAAATGAAATTCTAAAGTGTTCAATTCATTGAAATAAGCCATTTAAATGGTTTCTTGTTAATTGTGTGATTAAAATGTACTTAAGAATAGAAATACCTCTTTTGCAGTAATTGGTAACCTTTTTCTTTGGCCAATAATCCAATCCAATAAATGCTGCCTGTAGTACACGATCCGCAGGCCAACTACTGACCCATGTCAGACGATGTTAACACCTGGAAGGGTCAGACAGTGGGTGCACCAACCGGCCAATTGCCCGGACAAGACACCATCACCAGGTCCTTCCTCCCTTCGAATTGGCCTTTCAATGGACCATCGCATGGCCCCGGGACATCAGCGACAACATCTGTGCACAAAAGTTGGCCATAGTTGGCCCCATTCATACCATGGACGACTAGCCCAGTGCTCCAGCGTTCAGTTTAAGCTGGCTTTCATTTCACTTCGGTGTTCGGCGTTCGCATGTCAACACCTGAGACGTTCGCTATCGGTGGAAATATTTATATATATATATATATTTTGTAATTTTCTTAAGTGTTGTCATCGTGGTTCTGGAAATTATTGGCAACATGTTCTGTCGTCTCTGCTGGATTGATTTTAATGCCGGCGAGGCGATGGTGGAGTGCGCGGGTCCCTGTGGAAGTTGCTTCCACCGCAATTGTGTCGATGTCACCGGGGATGTGGCGCACATCCTGGCCACCGGCGGTGGTTACCATTCCGGTCTGGAATGGTATTGCCGCACTTGTCGTCAACTTTATCGCCTGCAAGTGTACTTCGAGGTAGCTATAAGTGAAGAACGACTCCATCCCACAGATCTTTAGTCCTGGGATTTACGGCAAATTCGCGCTTGGCAGCCCGGAAACTTTCCTTTCTGATTGAATTTGTGGCGTGTGTCTGAGTTTCTCCGCTCGCTTCTCGATGACCTTGTGGCTGAGGTTTCTAACAAGTCAGCAATTAAATTATGCTTGGCTTTTTGATTGCTCCACGGTATATAGGATAATCATAATGGCATTAACGAAATTAGCTTAAACACAACTGTACTTGGAAACTCCAGAAGTAAATATATATACTGTGTGGAAAAGCTTAAGTAATTCTATAAGTAAACGTAGCTAAGGAAAGACAAATTGCAAAAGAGTGTGGTTCAAGACGAACGCTTAGCTTATGCATATTTAATGCAGCCATTCTCAATGTTTTGCCACCTACTGTACTTGCTGCTCGTAACGGATTTTTAAGTTGTATCCTGTGAAATGACCAGAATAAGTTTGGCTTAGGGCGGTAATTTGTTGCCCGCTTTAATCCATCTCGATTCGTTTCCATCAGCTGCTAAGCTCTTCCGCTTGTTCCATCTCAATTTCGCTATATATATAGTATTTATATATATATATATATTTATAACAGGAACCCCTTCTCGCTCCATCACTTAACGTTAATTGCAATACTCAAGACTTTGCAACAAAGCTTTGTACATTTGCATCATCTGTGCTCGAATCTTTAGCAGGTGGAAAATGTGTGGGTCGTGGCGATATGGGGGGAAAGTGCTAACAAAAGAACCAGCTGGAAAAGCATCGTCGCCATTTTTAATTGTAACTGTAATTTAGCCATTGTTGTACACTTTTGATGACGCAGACGTTCAGCCAAATGGCAAGAAGTCTGCTTCTGGGCTTAAAAGATATGGGTAGGGCTGGAAAATGGGGGAAAGCGAAAAAAAAAAGAAAAGCGGGGAAGGTTCACACACTTGAGGTGCACGTGTCGTGTCGTTATTGTTTTTCCCTCGCATTTTTTGTTGTTGCTGTTTTTATTCAGTTCAAGGGTATGCATATGCAACGTGGCATAAGCTGTCAAAAATTAATTTTAAGGTTTGGAAATACTTTTGTGCATTATTACTATAAATTATTCTAGTAATAAGATTAAGATTTGTTGTATATTTTATTTATTTTAGATCTATAAGTATACAATTTATATAGTAACCTTGTCTTATAATTATCTTTAGCATTAATTAAACAACCATCTATTTAGCTTTTATCTTACGCTGACTAATTGAGCGAATCGCTCTTCTTGTTATGCCATTCCAGATTGCCATCTGTGATGATTACAGCCTGCCCGTAGACTTTGTTAAAAAACGACCGTCCAGCTTTGATCCGTGCCTGGCGGAGGCGATACCAGCGAATCCCGAGCACTGGATAGCCCCCAGTCCGCAAACCGAGTTTGTAAGTCCTTGCTCGTTAAGTGGGTTGTCTGGGTGTGGGGTTGGTTGGTATGGATGCTTTGGCTCGTTGGTGGGGCAATGGCAATTAACTGCTCTGGACAGCTAATTGATAAACTGCACGCTCCAGCGAATCGAGTGGTGGTCTGGGATTTTGGACAAGTCGCATCAACGTCAGCCGCATCAGCAGTGCGTTAATGAAAGGCTCACTCCTCGTTTGGCTTATCCTGCAGCGACAGGCGGACCAACAAAGAGCTGCTCAAACAATGCACGGACTATTGGCTAAATATTGAAAAAAAAGAAGAAAAAAATAGCAGGAAAGCCAAGGCAAAAGGCAAAATATAAGGGGAAGCGGAATTGGAAGTTGGGGCCAAAATGACAAACAAACGAAACTGCCCAGCGGGGCGCTGGCTGACCATAAAAAATGGACACAGATAGGATAATGGCCAAGTTTGGCTGCCAATTCGGCGGCTTTTTAGCCAGATATATAGATGGAAAATCGGGCAGAAAAGTGCATACAAATTTATCTTATTATGGATAGAATATATCATAGAAAAAGTTAGAGAAACCCTTTCATTTTAAAAAAAGTTTATTATATTTTTTGCCAATTTATTTTCTTTTTAATTAATTAATGATTTTCACAAATTATCAAATACACAAGTTATATTTTGTATAACGATTTATACACAAAATGTTAAGTTCATGTTTCTAGACAACTCAAAAAGATTTTCTTTTAGTTTTTTTGGGACAAACTTTTCCAACAAAGTTAGTTAGTATAACCCGATTTGTTATGCCTATATCCTGTCTATTTTTTGCCAATCTAATTTCCCAGCACTAAAGTGAAAGCAAAACGAAAAAGAAAGCGATAGAAAAGCCGCCGCGATAGGAGAAGCGATAACCTCGGGCTGCAGCAAATGCGCCGTGCCACAAATCAAATGATGCCCCCAAAAACCAAAAAATCGCCGTGCCCCCCGACCTCTGAAACCGCCCCCCGGGTGGCAAGAGCAAAAAATAAAATACAAAAACCCCCCAAGGGTGGTACGTCGCTTTTTTTTTATGGCCCATACGGAAATATTTCGTGTTTTGTTCCCTTTTGCATATTGCCTTTTGAAAAGGAAAGCCGCATGAGGCGCACACATAAAACACACAGAGAATCAGAATCAGAGTCAGGAGCAAGATGCAGGGCACTCTTGCCACTTGAAATTCATTTTTATTGAAATTTGTTTAGTTCGCAGTGGGGTTGGTGGGGGGAGGGGGGAGTGTTGCCAAGAAAACAAGATTTGCGGCAGCGACCTTCAGCTCGAACTTCTGTGGATTGAAACAATTTTGAGGGTGGAGTGGATAAATCAGTGCCAAGAATTCAATTCCTAAGATGGCAGAAAGTATCGCAATGTAAAAGAAAATAATTGAAACGCAGTGCTATTTATAAATTAATAACAATCAATGTGTGTAAATATTATTTCAAATATTCATTCACTTGGAATCGAGCTTACTTTAGCTTATTGCTTTTGAGATGCTTTTATTGAATAGAGTGGTACCAAAATCAACAAGTTCTGTTTAAATATCAAGACTATTTAAGAAATATTTAAGAGTTGGTTTTAAATTTTGTGATTAATATTACTTTAATATGCATACCTAACATAAAAAAGATGCCAAATTATGTGCATAAATCATAAGAACTTAAAGCTGATTAATTTTTTAAGCATACAGGAAGTTGTTTGTGCATATTACAGCTAATTAAATGGCCATAAATTTTCTGAATACAATCTTCCTCGAATTTCTTCGCATCTTTTCCCCACTTTTTCTTTATTTTTTATATGCACGTAATCCTGGCCATTTGTCCTCCTTCCAGAGAAAAAAATAAAGAATATTCCGGCAGCAAATGGCCCAAAGCGATAACGTTTAGCGCCTTTCGATGCTCAGCTAGCCGTCCTTTTCTCTTCTCATATATCGCTCTCTTTCCCTCGCTCATCGCTTTCCTTGCTGCATATTAATGTGTGTGTGTTTGTGTAGCCATGTGCGTGTGAGCCTCCTCACAATTATTAATGTAATTTTATCTTATGACTTTTGTTTGCCATAAACATTCGAGAAGCAGAGAGAAAGATAGAAGATAAACAGAGAAAGCAGGCGCTACACTTGGAATAAAATACTGGATAAAAATAATACATTTTTATATAAAAATAATATAAGCTATTATTGTTAAAGGCTTAAGATTAGTTGATCGAAACTATTGTTTTTTAAGTATATTGCTTATAGGGTTTTTAATTTCAGACCTATTTTTATTGGCAGTGTAGCAGCATCCATGTGATGATGCCATAATAGCTTTCACCAGCCATGTGTGTTGGCCATTGTTTTTTTCTTGACTTAAAACTCACGTTTTAATGGAAGCGAACGCGACATTTTTCGATATATGTATGTATGTATGTATATGTCTATCTGTGAAGTGGGCTCTGTTTAAAAAAAAAGAAGAAGTGAGTTTGTGGAAATGGAAGGAAATTCGTTTGGCTTTTGCAGTTGTTGCTATTACTCTCCATGGAGTAATATTCAACGATAACTCAGATGAACACAAAAGGACGCAGCCAGGACACGTTTGTGTACATGTGTGCGTGCTTTTTGTTTATTTCAATAACTTGGCTATGCTTTTTATGTGTGCATGCGCATATATATATATATATATATATATTATATATATATATATATGTTATTTTTACTTTCCAACTCCTCCGAACCGCAAACAAAATATAACAGCGAAGCTAAACGAACAGACAGCGTCAGCTTAGATATCACTCATACGACGCGTTGTACGACGCGGGATGTGCTGACTATCAGATGCTCTTTGAGAGAAGTTTGGCTAATCAAATTTGCTAAGCAATTTTAAGTATTAATTAAGGCAAATGTTAGCTAACTAAAATAACTACCGTTTTTGGTAGAAATTTTGTAACGATTTACCAGTTTGCCATGTCTGATTGATTTCTCAATGCGAATGCACACGTGTAGCAGCTAACGTGTATGGGTTGTTGGTTAAGGGATGTCCAACCGTCATCAGCCTTAGTCGCCAAACAATGGGAATGGCAAAGATGCGAGATAGATTTGCAGACAGGACATTAGACCACCTATTTGCCTCCACCCATTTGCGTTGATTTCTCTTTTTTTTTCATTAAAGTTGGCATAAAAATCACGTTGCTGCGGCAACAGGCGCAGACAAGTGGAGTCGGAAGTTGAGTATGGGTATGGGTATGGAATCCAACAGTTTTCATTATTCTAGATATGCCCCGCCCATCATTCCTTGCCCGATTTGTGGGGGCAATCGTGCATGAGTATATGCCACATGTGTGTGGTATATATATATGCGCTTAAACGTCTGCTTATGTCGCTTGTGGATAATCAAAGGCAAATATTTAAACGGGTACATGTGAATGGATGACTGAAGAGACCCTTTCCTTGATTCCCCCTGGTTAACGGGGCACAACCCCATTATCAGTGTGCCTTGGAAACCCCCCTTTGTGCGCCGGAGCAACGTGGAATAAAAGCCGGAAGGCAGGAGCGCCAGCACTCGGTTTCAAGTTCAAATTCATTAAAAATGTTTTTGATTCGGGCAGAAGAGAGGCGAGGGGCCCACCACTTCTCTCGTAATTTATGTGTTTCAATTAAAAAAGTTCCCGCACCAGCGAATGCATCTGCACTTGTCTCCACATGCAGAACAATGACAACCCTGCGCCAGAGTTGTCTCCGCCAAGGGCCAAACATCAATTTCCGTTAGCAACATAGCAGGACACCCGAGGCTATAACCCAGCCGCAGGACAAGTTTCCAAGTGGACATGGCCCATGTAAACGGAAATTGATGTTTAGCATAATGGCCAGGAACGGAGTCTGGTCATGGGGCAATGATATCCATAGATATCCAAAGATATCAACCAACGGTCGAGCCTCATAATTTGCACACATTTGGATCCTGTGTTAATGTCACCGCTGTTGCAGTTCCGTAATGTCCAGCTATTTGTCAAACTCGACGGAAGTGAATCGATGGGTTGGGCCAGAGCAGAAGGAAAGGATATTGTGATTGACATGGAATTGTTATGAACAAACTAAGGCAGGGAGGCAGGGAAGTTGGGGGGTTAGGACATGGACTATGGTGTATGAGAAAGGAAATCCATCTATCCACGGGGGAAATATCCAGACAAATGGCGGGTGAATCGAGGAGAATATTGTTTCTTTGACTGTCATCATTACGACCAGTTTGTAGTTCAAATTTCAATTGCCATATGATGAGCTCAACGAGGTATAGCATTTCTTATTAGGAACATTAATGTTTTGGCCAAAAAACTGATTATAAGCGAAATTCGGAAAAAAACAGATTTGGCAAAAACTTGATATTTACAAACGGAATTTTAGTTATAACTCCGCTAAAAATTGTCATATAGATAAAAGAATGACTGTTTTGTGCAGCTAATTACCAATGATAACGATCCCTATAACTTTTTGAAGAATTTAAGAAAATAATTTTTGGGTCAATTTTTGCATTTTTTAAAAGGGGTAACATCATAAAATTTGCAAAAATTGGCCAAAAAATAGAATTTTCATTTTTGAACACAGTTTGATTGGAAATTTAATTACGAGCTCAACGAGGTATTACATTCCATATTCAGGCTTCTATTTTTAAAGTTGTGGCAAAAAACGTTTTATGTGATGACCGAAATTCGGAAACACGGCTTTTGCCAAAAACTTGATATTTACAAACGGAATTTTGGTCATAACTTCGCCAAAAATTATCATAAAGATGAAAAAATACCTGTTTTGAGCAGCTAATTACCAGTCCTAACGATCCCTATCACTTTTTGAAGAATTTAGAAAAATTTATTTTTGGGTCAATTTTCGCATTTTTTGTAAGGGGTAACATCATCAAAATTTGCAAAAAATGGCCAAAAAATAGAAGTACAATTTTTGGACACAGTTTGATTTGAAATTTAATTACGAACGCATCGAGGTATGCCATTTTATATTCAGGCCATTATTTTTAAAGTTGTGGCAAAAAAACGGATTATTTATTGCACGAAATTCGGCTTTTGCCAAAAACTTGATATTTGGAAATGGAATTTTCGTCATAACTTCACTAAATATAAATAAATTATAAATAAACCAATAAGTTTTAATATAGATAAAATAATAACTGTTTTGAGCAGCTATTTACCAGTGCTATGATTTGGATATGGAATACGAACTCATTGAAGTATAGCATTCCACAATTAGATAATAATTTTTTAAATATCTGACCAAAAAACTGGCAATTTACCAAAATTCAGTAATAAGTACAACTTACGTAACGTATACGCCACCGATCCCAAATGAAAAGGAGGTTTAAAAAGTGTTGCCTGCTTCTGGGGGAAGCTCGATTCGATTTTCTGACCGGCGAAACCCAATAAGCGCCGCAATCGAGTCGGCCACGCACATTCCTTTATTCTTTTCAATTAAATGCCAAACAAATTGGAAATTGAAATGCAAATCAAATTAGCCCCGTAACAAATGCTAATGCCCCTCTCCTTTCTTTTCGCCCTTTCTTCATTTCCGTTTTGCCTGCTGTTCGAACCAAACAGCTGCCATTCGGTGAAGCCCAACAAGCGTTGCAGCTACAACCAGCAGCAGCAACAGCAGCAGCAACAACATCCGCAGCAGCAGCGGCAAACGCAACAGCAGCAGCTCCCCAACTACCGCCCCCGCTGCCCGTTACCGTGGCAACATTGCCCACTCAGGCGGCGACGGCAGCAGCAGCAACAGCTGCGATTTTGGCCACTCACCAGCAACAGCAGCAGCAGCAACAACAGCAGCAGCAGCAATTGCAGCAGCATCAGCATTTGAGCAGCAGCAACAACAACAACAACGGCGGCAGCACACACGGCCAACAGCATACGCACAGCAACAACAACAACACATTGCCAGTAGGGGCACAGCAGCAGCAGCAGCAGCATCAACAACAACGTGCAACATTGCAACATCCACCGCTGCCCAACAGCAACATCAAGCAGGCATCGGTGAAATTAATCGAAGGATATTCAGATCCTAAGGATACGCGCAATCACAAGAAGGTCTACCACAAAAAGGCCAAGAAGCGCTCGTCTACTGGCCACAAGCGGCATCAGCAACAGCAGCAGCAGCAGCAGCAGCCGCATCAGCAGCAGTTGCAGCAGCAGCAACAGCAGCAAACGTTGCCAACGCCCAGAAGTGCTCAGCAGCAACAGCAACTGCAGCTAAAGTTGCAGCAGCGGCATTCCACCTACAACAACAACAACGGCAACTCAAGAAAGGATAAACGCAACAGTCAATACAATTCAGGTATGCAAAACGATAAGTAAACTATTACTAAGCACAGCTAAAGCTAGTTACTAACTTTAAGCTCGATTACGACATAATTGAAAATAGTATGGCTTGAGTTGCACTGGGCACATATATATTCACAACTTTTGCAAACTTTTCTCAACCGAAAAATGCCTCTTTAAATCAATAATCAAATTGGAATCAGCTAAAGTTCATTAGGCGTTCATGGTCCAGGGATCTTTGCAACCCAGGCGAGAGGAGTCCATTGCAAGTGGCCAAGCAATTAGGAAAACCCAAAGGCGGTTCAACTTTTCTCGCTGCGGCTACTTCGATTATCCAAGCGTAAAATGGAAACTGGCAGGCTGTGATTAAGGGGTGCAAAATAGGGGAAACAACTGCAGAAAGATAGAGATGCAGTGGGTGTGGAAGTGGGTAGAGTGAATCCACAGCCATGGAGACAGTGGAGCAAGCAGCGGGCAGCCAAGCGCCAAATAGACTGCGTCAACTCCATTTGCGTTCCGATTGCGTGGCCCGCGGCGCCGCAATGTCGTCGCAGCGACTTAATTAGAAACTGTCAGCGCCGTCTCAGTGCCTCGGAAAATAGAATCCGCATGTAAAATTAAGCAGACGCTGTCCTTTTGTAACCAGCTTGTTAAATTGGCCAAATAGGTGGGCGGGTAGCCTTATTGAATAGTTTTAAAAGCACTTTAATTTGCTTTTAACCTCAAGTAACTAACTTTCTTCTGCGACCATTTGCAGACTCCTCGGCTCCGAAATCCTCCGACGACGAGGCGGACATCGACGAGGAGGTTGAGCAGCAACCGCTGCCCGTGCCGCAAGCACCTGCCCAGAGTGCTCCGCAACCAGCGGCCGGTCTCAACTCGCCGGATTCCATATCCGATGACCTGGTGCGTCCGCTTCCACCGCAACTGCAGCGCAGTCCGCGCAAACTGACCGTCGCTCCGGCGGAGCACAACAAGCGTCAGCCCTCGCCCTACTACTACTCCGATCTGCTCAAGAGTCGTGACAAGGACAAGGACAAAGACAAGGATAAGGACAAGGACAAGGACAAGGACAAGGACAAGGAACGGGACAAGGACAGGGAGGACTTCAAGCTCAAGTGTCGCCAGTCGACGGCCAGTGAACCGCCGCAGCAAACACAGACGCAGTTGGGTGGCTACCGGAAGAGCTCCAGCTTGGATGTGCCGCCGGCGGAGGAGCAGCCGGAAGCAGAGAGCCACGAAGAGGAGGATCCCAGGACGGGACAGGACTCCCAATCCACGCCCAAGCGATACAGTTTCACTGAGGAGGGTGTGCACATCATCCGCTGCGAGACGCCCAGCACCAGTACTTCCGAGGAATCCGATTGCAGTGAGTGCCTCAAGCGCCGCGAGTGGCACGCTCGTGCCTTAGCCTTAGTCCGCAAGACCTGCAACGTTCAGCCAAGGAACCAGAATCCCACTGGCAGCGAGCTCCAGCTGCAGCTGCAGCATTGCGACGCCGGCGAGGGCGAACTGCTCAAGTGCTGTCCACCGCCACCGGCTCCAGCGGAGATCCAGGTAGGTTAATCAAATGAAGCCACTCTTGTAATCAAATGTTATATAATCTCTTTGCTTGGCTTACAGGCTCAGGTCCAGCCGATGCCACCGCACCGCCTGCTGGGACCAGCAGCCGTGTGCGGAGCCTGCATCACATCCGCTCCTGCCTCCTCCTTGGCCGGCGGACGGGGCAGCGAGCTCGGCGATGATCTGGAAGAGGAGTACTTCCGGCCGCGCAGCATCTTCTATGTGCATCCACATGGCGTCCACGAGTGCGTCGAGTGCGCCCAGCCAGCCCAGCCTGCGACTGTTCAAGCGCCAACGCTGAGCAATCCATCGCTCGATATCTACGGCGACGACGAGGACGAAGTGGACGGCGACGAGGACGAGGACGAAGAGGACGACTCCGAGGACATCATGGGCAGCCGGCGGCGGCAGATCTATGAGACGGCCTTCGACTGCAAGATAGCCAAGTCGGATGACGACCTAGATGAGGTGGATCGCATTACCAATTGCTCGGTGTTGCTGCAGTTGAGCAATGGCAACGGTGGTGACATCACCAAGGTCACCAGCTCTTCCAAGGCGCGGGCCGAGTGCAAGCGAGCCAAAAACTCCAAGAATCAGGCTCTCCAAGAGCAAACGGGCGAGGCCCATGTGCAGGTGCATCATGTGGAGGCGGAGCTGGGCAAGCTGCAGCTGAGTCAAGTGGACCAGCAGAATCAGAATCAGAACCAGAGCCAAAACCAGCAGCATGGAGTGAGTGCCACCGGTAGTGGAGCAAGTGCATCCAGCACGCAGCAGCTGCCCGTGCGGGGATATACCCCATCGCCGCCATCGACGGCTCCGCTGCCGATGAAATTTCCCGGCAAACATGATCGCTACCTGAACATGAACAGCATCAGGAGTGCACCCAATCTGCCCGCCGCCAATCCAGCGCATCCGCGTCTCCGGGATCTCCGTCTGCCCATCCAGTCCATGCGGCATCAGTGCGGCGGCAGCAGCAATGACAACAGTCTCACCGACAGCGCCTACGTGAATCCGCCCTCGACCAACTCGAATTCGAATGCGGCATCGGCTTCCGCCTCGGCCTCCGTCTCGGCCACCGGATCAGCAGCTCCCCGCCGACCGCGATCCTTTGTCCTGGAATCGGGCCGTGTGCTGGAGCTGCGACGCAGTGCTCAGGGCCATCAGGGTGGTCAGTCGACCCACCATCACCATCATCATCATCACCATGCGCCGGGGAGCAGAAGAAATCGCCATGGCCAGGGCCAGGGGCAAACGACCGGTGGTGGCCACAACTACAGCAGCACAGAGAGCATTGCCACCTCGAGCAGTGGCGGCAGCATGGAATCGCTGCGTTCCAGCACCAGCGAGGGCAATCGCAGCACCTCCAGCTCCGAGTCGCGGCACTCCAGTTCGCTGAGCTCTCACAGCTCGGAGAGCGGCAGTGGTGGCAGCGGCGGTAGCGGTGGCTCCAGTGTGGCCTATCCCCTGCGACCGGCTCCCCTGCTGCTACATTCCAAGCTGCACATCCTGAGTCCCATTTCCGACAAGTCCTCGCAGGAACCGGCGTCGGCCAGTGCCTCGGAGCAATCGCAGCAGCCGTCCCAGCAGCTGGCGCCGATGGCGTCGCAGGAAGACGATTCCACAACGAGTGGCGCCCCAGCAGGGAACCAAGTCCAGGTGAATGCCTCCTTGAAGCAGCCGCGTAGCAATCGGGGTGCTCCAAACAAGGCCCTGCTCCAGCTGGCCGATGAGCTACTGGGTTCGGATAGCGGGATATCGCTGCATTCCCGGGAGGAGGGAAAACCGCAGGCCTTAGCGCTACAGCGTTTAACGCTGCCCAAGTTGCAGTTGATTGGTGCTGAAGGAACAACAACGTCAGCAACGGCCTCCGGAGCAGGAGGTAGCTCAGCAACGGGTGGCAGTAGCGGCACTGGAGGATCAGGATCGGTAGTTGCCAGCGGATCGACTGGCATACCGCAGGATCTGCGCGATTTGCCCTTTGATATGCCCAAACTGAGGCGACGCAAGACGCTGCAACAGGAGGCCGCCTGCACTTCGGGCAGTGCCACGTCCGTCGATCTCGGCGAGCTGCCCTTCGACATGCCCAAGCTGCGACGACGCCTGAGGGCCAACCAGGCGGAGATCAATAACCTGCTGATGCACAGCACCGAATCCAGTGGCATCTCGCAGGCTTCCTCCAGTCATTCGATGCGCGACGATCAGAAGTTGTCCAGCAAGTTGGGTTAGTTGAACTGAATCTTATTTTTTAGCTTTCTTTATAACAAACTATTGATTTTTATCCCAAATATAGATACGGCACTTTTTCGGCAGAATCTCACTCTAAACCTTAATGAATCGCGACAGGCGACCAAGCAGTTTGGCAGCCTGGATCTGCGGGGTCTCAATAGCAACAAGGAGCTGAACATGAACCTCAGCCAGGGATATGTCACTGCTGTGGATCTAATCGATGTGACCATTCCGCTGGAGCGACAGGGGTAAGTAACGCCACTATGATTCAAGATAATGAATTAATCAACCATATCCTTCAGTTGGTACCATGGTGCCATAACGCGAATTGAGGCGGAGACCACACTGCGTCCGCTGTCCGAGGGATCCTTCCTGGTGCGCAACTGCGAGTCCACGAAGCAGGACTACTCGCTATCCCTCAAGTAAGCATACTGAAGAAATCTTAAATTACTTAAAAATAATATCCGAATCCTTGCTTTTTAGGGGCGCCAAGGGCTTTATGCACATGCGCATCCAGCGCAACGAGACTGGGCAGTACATCCTGGGCCAGTTTAGTCGTCCCTTCGAGACGGTACCGGAGATGATCCGGCACTTTTGCCTCAACCGGCTGCCAGTGCGCGGTGCCGAGCACATGTGTCTGATCGAGCCGGTCATCGCCCAGCTGCTCTAGAGAGGCTCCAAGAACTCGAAGGACACCGGGAAGTGGCCAATCGGAGGCTTTAGAGGCTCCAGGGGATGGGGAACCAAACAGAATTACATATTAATAGCGTGTAGAGAACGTAGGAACCTATGTGAACGATGTGTATGCACTAGTTATATATGCGAGTTAGTTGTAAAAGGATGATGGCAATTTTTTCATGTTTTTTTTTTTGGCCTCGAACTTTGTATGTCGGTCTACTAAAGTACACACACACACACACACACAACTCACTCACTAACACACGAACTAGTTTAGCGTTTAAAGTACGTAGCACATTCAGACAATACCAGCAAATTACAAAAACCAAACAACAAACGATATTTATATAGAAGGCATATATACAAGCGAGACGATATATACAAGAGCATATAGATACGGATAACAAAAGCACTTGACGACAGTTGCTAAAAACGTAGCGGTACATGATGATCCCAAATGCGGACAAAGATGGTACAGATTTTAGATGTGTTTACACCGAACCGAGCATCAGATTAGGAGCAACTAATTGTAGCATTGGGCGCCAAAAGAAAAAAGAAAAAACAAAACAAAAAACCCTTCCGTTGGCTAAAAATTTATGGTAGAACACATACAACTCACTTCTAGCGATTATATGGTCGAAACTTATGCAACTTTTCGCAGCACACACACACACACTCGCCCACTAGCACCGCCCAGCATCGTCCGATTATTCAGATAATTACGCCACTAATTTATAAACCCTGATTCCTTTGGCGACGGCTGCTAGTGGGCATCGCTTAAGGCACGTTTACACTAAGAAAAGTTTTAGCAAGCAACTCTAAAAATTTGTTGATTAATTTTATGTTACCAAAACGAAGAAAAACGAACAAAAAATCTAAAATATGTATATCTATATGTATGAAAACTAACTTTAGCAAGAGCGATGTCACTTTTTTTTTAGTCTTAGCTGTAGGTCAGAGGTACGCGAAATAGAACGCTCAAAGCGCTTTTGGTTAAAGGATCGAAACGAATAGGATCAGATTAGATCAGATCAGATCGGATCGGATCAGAAGGAATTGGAGGATCGATCGGATCGGATCGGATCGAATCGATAGAGATGGTTGGAAGGGGCAAGGATATAGCAACGCATATGAAATGTCAGTTTAAGTGTTAGTTTCTAGTTGAGCGAACGAAGGGCAGACTCTATATATATATACATAAATATATATATATTGAATGCTACAAAATGATATATACTTACTATTTATATTTCTATATATACATCTATATATATATATACACGATATTAAAGAGCAGTCAATGGTTTTTTGGTTCCAGTTCCGAAAGAGAAGCAAGTGTCAGGATGCAGGATGCTAATTAACTAATTAACTAATTATTGTTTCTGGCAGTTTTCTGTTCCACCTTCGTACCGCCGAGCAATACAACTGATTTCCAGTATCTCACCCAAAGTTATGTTTATATGTGTGTGCCAAAGTATTATTCTAGTCGTATGTATGTGAATCGAATCGCCGTGTGAATATCAGCGCGTTATATTTTTTTCGATATGTTGATTGTTGCCTAATTTCTAATACTCAAGCAATCCGATGCAGTGCAATATACGAATACGTTTATATATCTCGTTTATGTATCTATGATTTGACTAATTTAGCTCTAAGTTACGAACGCCCTGATTTGTCCATAGTTAATAGCGAATCGGTTGATAACCATCTCCATTTGGCGAAAGCTGCGCCAGTTTGTAAACGGCTTTTGTAAATATACGGAATATAAATACAACACGACAGATATGTACGATATATACAAGTCGATATGATTTTAGTTGCAAAACACACAACTTTTAAGCTAAGATTTCAACGTCACATAGAAACAGCAAATCCACATACATTAACGACGTACATAACAATGTATTTTGAGGCTTCCGTAGCGATAACAGAAAAACCAATCAACCAAACAAACTACCAAGAAAGAAATCAACCAAAATTCCAAGATTATCGCAGCACTCGGGCGTCACCGTTTACACCTGCAATCCATGAGGTCGTAGTGCAAATTCGCTGAGTGTCGATCGCTTCCGTTTTGTTGTGTATAAAAATTGTACTTTTAGGTCTGCGGACGATGATGAACAACCGGCTTACTCTAACCGAAACATGTACTCCAAACTAGAGGCGCTCTCTATCTACGGCACCCTAATATCTGATTAATTCAATTAGTACAGAGCGAATACGTAACAAGAACTTAACAAACAGAAACCGCAACAACAAACGAAAGAAACGAAATGTATTGAATAAAAATAAATATGATAAATTTCCAAAAAAAATAATTCGTGTCTCATTATTGAAGTGTCTAAAATATCAATAGTCAAATATCAATCAAATATTTTTTTATTTTTTTTTTTTAAATCGTTTTCTCATATTGGTTTCGTACATATAGTATTTTGTTTATATACTTTCATATAGGGTATATATAAAGTTGATTTGTAATAAATTATAAGCAAGTCGACTGTACTCGCACTGGAAACACGAAGAATTATTTATATACAATAGAGTTCTCGAACAGTTCACGTACACATTACAAATTACACATATAAATCGCTTTAAGTACAGGCAATTCAATTTCGTTATAATTTCGATTCCCATTGGTTGGCATTAAGATTAATTCGTTGATAAGCAGCTTTCGCAGGTGGAGGGGGAGAAGAAGGAGAAGGAGAAGGACCTGGACGTGGACGTGGACTCGGAGAAGTGGGAGGATCAAGTGCGTTAGTGTGGACACTATATTAAATAATTTGGTCTGCTCTGCACCAGGTCGTTGGTGTGTATGTTTTTGTATTTCATCATTTTTGTTTTGCCATTTGGGCAGGGTTCCCGACCCACATTCTTTAGATGATCGCCTCGACCGTTCCCACCTCGGCGTTCTTCTTGATCAGGTTCTCCCACTGGGCGATGAGTCCTCGCGATGAGGGCGCCTCCTCGGGCGTCAGATCGCAGAGCTGGGCCAGCGACATCGCCGGGCGCATGCCGTTGCCATTGCCATTGCTGATTCCATTGGCTATATAGGCGGCTGCGTTCAGACTGCGATTGCCCGATGGCTTGTGAACGATGTCCTGCTCGTTTCTGTAAGGATTAATTGGTTAAAATCTCTCTTTCAGGTGCTTACCCCCCTGGCATACTCACCCATTCCTATCCAGTTCCTGTGTGGACTGGGCATTGCGCAGTTTTCCGGGCCCGTAGCAGTGCTCCACCTCGGAGTCCTCATCATCATCATCTGCATCGGCCTCATCATCTGTGCTCAGTTGCCTGCAAAATATATACACAAACATTTAGTTGATGTCCACTGGTTGTATGCTTTAAAAACTCTGGAAGTTTTCACAGAATTGGGTTACGATGCAATCCAAACTGATAGTCCCAAGTTGACTCACAGCTTGTCCAGGGAGGCCTTCAGTGTGTTCTGCCTGTTGATCTTGCGCAGACGCTTCAACTCCGATTCGCGTGACTTCAGGTCCTGCAGCTCGCGCTGGATCTTCTGCTCAACGGGGACATATCCTCGTCGCAGGGGCCTGCCTTCCGAGTCCCGTTCGATTGCCGCCGACGATAGGGCCACCGATGACGAGTTGATGCCGCCCGTGGAACCTCCGGATTCCAGGAAAGCCATGGCTGTGCGCGTGTTCAGCTTGAGGGTGTTGTTGTTGTTGTTGTTATTGTTGTTGCTGCTGCTGATATTGTTGATCTGACCATTGACATTTAGGCCGCCATTACCATTGGCGGCGCCCAGGGACAGGGTCATTGGAGACGCAGCCGGCAGCGGGCTGGTGTTGCCCAACTTGCCATGCGAGGCAATGAAGCGCTGCATCACACCCTTGGTGGCGCCACCGAAGGCAAACTGCCGCTTCTGGGGCAGACCACTCAGCTGGGGCGTGGATATGGTGCGGGTGATCAGCTTCTGCTGTGGCGGTTCAGGTGTCAGATTGTAGCAGTTGGGACCAATGTAGCGCTGCTCCTGACGCGTCACCACGGTCAGTTTGAGTGGCTGCTGCTTGGCCACATTCGTGGTGATCCCAGTGATGAGGGTGTTGCTCTGCGAGGAGGCCGAAATGCCCGAGTCATCCGAGTGCTGGCCATCGAGGCTCTCCTCCTTGGCGCTATTAACACTGGAGGCCAGCGATGGTGTGTTGGACAGCTCGTCGATGGGCAGCAGGAGCGAGGTGGTCTGCACGGCCGCCGGCTGGGCGGTGACCAGCATGCCCTGGTCCTGATCTGGACTCTCGACCAGATCGTGCTCATCATCCTGCTGCAGTTTCGGCTCAAAGCTACCATTAACCGTGTATGTCTCGAAGTCCGGCGAAGCGGAAGTGATCGAGGCGCTGGACGACAGTGTGGCCAGCTGGCGGTACTCCTCCTCGCGACGCACCACCTCCTTGATCTCCTCCTGAATGCGTGTCAGGGGATCGATTTTCTGCGAGCACAAAGAACACAAGAAGTGGATTTAAAACAGGTGCGTGAGTCCTTTTTGGGGAGTATACAAGATAATGCACTGAAAATAATTCTGTAAATTCTGTTTAATAATTAAAAACTATACATTTGATCGACGGAAGAAACTTTGGCTGAGTGCAGTTGGTAACCCAAAGCGGTGGAAGTGATCGAATTACCCTACGAAGTTCAAACTTCTAAGTTGAATGTAATCGAATATGCCGCAAATCCGAGTGCGCCATTCACTTTCGATCCGCTTCAAATCGAAAGAGTTGCATGCCGCATTACAACAAAGAAGAAAAGATACACCCGCATCCGTGGATTGCATCTTTGAGCGAAATCGGAGGAGACAAATCCGCTGTTTGCATAATCCGATTGGCTTCGATCGTGCTGCCCAAATGATCCGCCCGAAACCACACACGGCGTGTGGTTCAATATGTTACAGAGCGGTTCAGGGTGGCCCATAGTAATGTGTGGTGGTGAGTGGTTTAGAGTGGACCCAAGCGTAACCTAAGCCGATTATTGTGCGTGACATCGACAACAAAGTTGGTTGGTTTGGTGATTCCTCTACGGTTCGTTGACGGTTTTGTATCGCGGTTTTTGAATCGCCTCTTTTTCCCTATAAAATATGCGAAACTATGACAAAGCATCGCATAGAGAGTAAAAGTGTTTAGCAGTCTCACTTTCAGCGAGGTTTTGTTATATTCCGCATAAATACATAAATAGACGCATTTTTGTTGCCTAATTAAAAAAGAATTTTACAGTGGCAAGCTATTTCCTCTGAATTAATAACAAAACTTTTAGCAATCACAATAATTTCTTTTTTGGATTTTTTCATTTTAATGTTGTAAGTTTTGTTATAGTCATAAATTGTGACTCATAGCGCACCCTAACAATTATTATGGTTTAATGCAAATATCACATACTGGCTTATCAAAAGTTGGAATATTTACACAATTTTACGAATTACCCCTTTAAAAATTTATAGAATGGGAAAATTTTGCCAGAGATAAGTACATATTCATGTTCATACGCTTGTTTTCGATGTTATGTAATGTTTATGGAAGTTAAAAATAATAATAAAAAAGTAACCAACCCAGCTTAATGTAAGAATGGGAAAATTTTGTGTGCGATAAGATTAAAAATGCTAATGAGTTCATTCGATTGTGTTCGCTTTTGTGATACAAAAATATTCCAACATTGATCATTCTTACAAATTATATAGGAATTGCGCAGTTTTTTTCTTTATACATGCATTAAAGTTTACAATTTAAGATGTCTTTAGATTTTTCTGTCTGCTTTTCTCAGACTTTAGAGTCTGAAATAAAAAATAAGAACATTCCCACAGCAATCAGCATCTATTTGATGGCTAAATACTTCCCCTGCAGTCAGACTTGAAGCACTTACAGGGCCTCCACCTTACATACATATATGCATATTACTTGATTTTCCGGGGAAAAGGTGGAGGTTTCTTTTCACGAAAAAAGGGGGAACTCCACTAGGGGTTGTTCGAGGGCAGATAGGCCAGCTTTTTCGGGTCACCGCATTGCCATTTGGGTGCATTTAGGGTCTGTGGGGTCTGTGACATCGCCATGTGGGGGTGCTCCCATTGATTGTTGTTGATGTTGCAGGTGTGTTGCCTCGCTGCTGCTGTTGCGTCGCTGCTGCTGCAGTGCTGCAGTTGCTGCTGCCGGCAGTCGAGTGTCGTCAGTTGGCTTCCGCATCGTTGTCGCATTAGAAAGTGCCAGTCTTTCGCAGTCCACAAGTGCTCGCCATGAGCGAATGCGGCATTTATGCTTCATTTTTTTTTTTTTTTTTGCTTTTCCCCGCTTTATTGTCTTGTTTTGCTTGGTCTAAGTCGAAATAAAAAAATATTGTGTCGCAGTTCGGAGTCACAGTATGAAAAAATCACTGTCCGTGGCTGTTGCCGCCCATAACTCATCGATTCGATGCAGATTTTCACTCAATTGTTTGGGCTAGGCACCCAAAACGACAACGAATGGCATCAAAATGTGCGTTTAACGACGTCGTTTTCACTTACTTCAAAACAAAAATAAGCTGGGAGAAAACCACAGCACGGAAAAACTGACGACGGATATCGAAGTAGGAAATACTCTAAGGTACAAAACAATTTATTAAAATATAAGGCTTTTTTAAGTAATTTCTTTTTAGAAATACCAATATTGTTCTGATTATTAACCAAGTTGTTTTAATTTTCGGCAAGGTAACTTAATATCGTAAGTACTTCCTTTAGAGACCCCAGTGTCAATGTTTTTTGTGCATATTAATTTGTACACAGACAGTAATGTGATGCCGGTGGTTCAAAGTTTAATTAAAAAAGAGCCCATGGGAAGCGCTTCCTGCGGTGGCTTCTTACCCTATTTGCTGCATGTGTGTGTAAAAAGAAAGGGTATATTGTACCTATACCGAAAATGCAGCAAACTAATGTTAAAAGTTGTACGATACTTCCGTTTTCTGCTACTTGTTGCTGCCGTCCAAGTGCAATGACAGCGGCAACTTTTGGCGGCAGCTGCCTAAAGTCAAGTTGACAGCTGCTCCTCGACCGGCTGTCACTTTTGGCGCGCGTTTTTCCAGCAAATTTACCGCAAGGGGGAAATGCAAATGCAAATGCAACTCTGCAAATGCGAATGGCATGCGGCTCTTGTCCAAGCTTGAACCCATTTGCATGCCACATTCGCCGGGGTCAAACGCCCAATGGGTCGCGTGAACAGGCAGCCAGCTGAAAAACAGCAAAAAGCAGGCAACAAGCAAATAAGCCAAAGACTTGGGCGCAATTTGTTGCTGCTGTAGCTGCCGCAGTGTTGCTGCCACGACAAGATCGGCCAACAACAAGATCAGCAACGAGGCAGAAAGCAAATTGGCAAGAGGGGAACAACAAAACATGAGTAACGAAAAGCGAAACAAATAAGAACAAGGTAGTGACGATGGGGACTTTAAAGTACCCATTACTAAAATCTAAATCCAAATTAAAACAAATAGCATTATAATAAATGATATGGTACTTATGCCCAAAAAAACTGTAAGCTCTCAACTAAAATGTTGATTAAAAACACTACTATATGCAGTTTAGAACAGAAGAGGCAATACAAGTTACATTAATTACCTAGAAAGTTTCTAAAGATTGAATTATTTACGCCACCTTTGACTTGAGCAACTTTAAATGGGAAATCAATTAGCTTATGCATAAGGAAAACCGTATACCCAAATCGGTGGAATTAGGGGGTACGAACAGCAGAAGAAGAGAAACAAGAGAAGAAACGTTAAAACAGCGGGAGAACGTGACAAGAAACGTGACCGTGACTGTGGCTCTTTCTCCGCGGCCCCCACTTTCCCTCTCCCTCTCACCATAGCGCGCTATCTCTGTCTGGCAACTGATCCACTTCAGACAATACTACACAGAGACAAATTTAGAAAGGTTCTTAAGAATATTAAAAAAAAAATATGTTGCAGATCCGGTAGAACTGTGAAATTACTATTAATGTTTCAATATGTTTAATTTGTTATTATATAAATTATTAACCACATATTATTAAAATTTGGGTGTCCTTATAACAGTACAAATACAAGAGTAGCTTTTCTCTATGTATTTCCATTAAGCTAAGCTCAAGTTACAAGATGCTCGCACATTTTTCTTGCAGTGTAATCTTCTCTGCTCTGCTTGGGCCGCTGCTGCTCTGCTGACGTCGTTTCCAGGCGAGCGATCAGCATTAGCATAACGATCATCATTATCGTCATCATCGCCTTCGTGATCATCGCGTACAACACTCGTATTTGGGGCAATTCATTTAGCGTTTTCCTCAGTGACCGCCGCATATGCAGCTGAAGCGTGCAAAAAAAATTGTACAAATCAACAAAGAAGAAGCGAACCCATATAAAAAAACTAACTAAAAGTACAAAAAAAACCCAAAACAATACATTGCATATGCAAACGAAGGGCGGTACTTAACACTTTTTGCCATTTTAAAACCACAGATTCAAAGGGAAAATCACAAGATGTCAAAACAGACAGATTGTGGTTATATCCTGTGCTTAGAATAAAGCCAGTGTTTGAAAGAAACAATTGATATGCTGAGTGTGTTAATAATGTATAGTTTCATACCATCATGGTAAATTTGTCATCATTAAATGTTTTATAAAAAGTGATTACTAATAAATGCCTTGCGTTTTCTGACTAATTTGCTTAGTAAATTTGTTAAAGCAAATCAACAGCATTTTAGTTGAATATTTAAAAATACCACATTTAAAATTTGTTTCTTAAGTTGATTCATATTCCTGCGTTTTCTTCTAATCTCAAGCTAAAAGCCTCTAATAATTATGTTATTGTTAAATTACTAAGGAACTACTGAAAAATATTTGAAAGTTCTTTGTTCTTTTCTTCTATGCGAAATATTGAAGTAAGTTCATTACTATAAAATTACTAATTACTTACTAAAAAATTTCAGAATTAAATTAGCTCATAAGCTATTACAATTGATACAAAGTTTGAGAAATTGTTATTCTGGCCTCAAATTCGCATCAAGTCTTCTTTAATCCAACCTAAAGATCTGTTTTCAGATATATCCAACCGTAGACCTTCAGTTCCCACGAATGCATGCTTGTAGCTCCTATCGTAGGTATTTGCCAATGCCATTATCTTTTTGCCCAACTGAACACTGCTCTGGCTGAACGAGCTTTAGCCACGATCCGATCGACCCAGTTTTGACGTACCTATAGCAAATCGTGATCCACACACTATATATTTTGGTCTAGAGGGGGAACAGAGATAACCAAAGCTACGGAGACGGAGATAATCGCCGGGGGAAATCTAAGGCGGATGCACTTGGAGCATGTGTCAATTATGACGCCATATCATTAGCATTACCAATACCATTAAGAATGGACCGTTACGGCGATGGCTGGTCATTAGATTTGTGGATTTGCCATGCCACAGAAGAAAATGTTGGCCAAAAAGCAAAGTAAGGCAAAACAAAAAAAAAAATCAACAGACCAAAAGACCAAGACACCAAGAGACCACTCAAAATGATGGCCAGAGTCACGTCCCCAGCTTTGGGCGCTCTATTAGCAAAAAAAAAAGGAAAAAAACCAAACAAATTGGTCAACAACGCGAAAACAGGCCGAAATAGATGGCCAAAAATGGTACAAAGGGGGCGGGAAGGCGAGCCCAGGATTGTGGGTGGGATTTGTTGGGAAATGGGGCCAAAACGATATTGGCTTTTTGCGCAATTCCCTGGCAAATTATAGTTCGTGTTGCTTTTCATTCGAACCTTATCTTATATGATGGGTAGGTTCCTATAAAAGGTTCCTACACATATGTGTGTTAACCAAAATGAATTTGCGATAACCGAATGGATGGCTAGGGGCGGGGTGGAATGAAACGGGCGAGTGCTGATAAAAAAAAGCCCGTCGATTCGATCACCAATTTCCCAGCCCCTCCAGGTTTTCCAGCTTTTTTTGGCCAACAATGCGTGACCTGGCCAAATCAGGGGCTCGAACTAAAGTTTGCTTTTTCAATTCCGTCTCGTTACATTCGGCGGCTTGATTGCGGATTGTTTGGCCATTAATTTGGCTTCGGTTGTCGGTCCTGGTCGGCTTTTATTGGCCCCGGACAGTTAGTTAGTTAGTCGGTCATTAAAGTAAGTGCCTGGCTGATGGGAGGCAGAGCACTCAGCTCAATGGATGATTCAGTTCGGCCAACTTGGCCAAATGAAAAAAGAAACTAATTGTTATCTTGGGCGGAACTATTTTATTGACCCAAGCTCCAAGCTCAAGGCAAACAAATTTATTCAACGTTAAAAGCTTACTTATATTATTATTAATTAAAAAAAAAGAAAATATCTATACTACGGTCAAAATTCAAATAGGGTATTGATTGGCCAAATACTCTATAATTTAAGAAAGAAACAATTAATAATTATTCAGAGCAAAAAGGTATAACATCTGGCTTTGCAAGCCGACTTCCCATGGAAAAATGTGGCCTGGCCACTCAACCGGCGCACCAAATATGCGATCCGCGCCACATTGTGCCGCAAAAAAATGCCATAACAATAGGGCCTAAAAACAGATAAAACAAAAAGCCAAATGACATAAAAGCAGATAAAACAAAAAGCCAAACAAATAATGAAACAAAAACCAATTATGTCATACGAATGCAGAGCAGAGCTGCATGCCGATTGACCAGACCCACAAAACGTGCCCAGCATATATGTTACTCCGTACCAAATGATATGGTAAAGTGGAGGAGCATTATGTCATCTGTCCACTGCCAAATGCAGCGGCAGCTGAACATCTTCCCAAAGGAAAGGTGGCAAAGTGGCAGCTGGTCTCTGGGCCATTGACACGCGGCGTGGCAAATAAAGTAAGCGCCACTGTCGAGGAGAAAAACTGCTGAACTGTTGAGAACTGTGGACGCAAAGAACAAGCCATGTAGACACACATGTATGTGCAGCTGTAAGTGCAACAAACAGTTGCGTGTTGAACTTGGGCCGCTCCACGAAGCACGTAAAAGATGCAGGGAACACTGAGAGAAATATATGATGTATGAAGTGCTTTACTATTTTTTCTTTATAAATTGTGTAAAATATTATACTATTATGTTGTAATTAATACTTTAAGGCTTCTAGTAGCATTATTCTTATGAGTGTATTACCTGGGCATCTGTTGCCTGTTCTTTTGGCCAAATCAGATCGCTGTGGTGCACATATCTGGGCCTTTTGTAATTGCCATGTCTTTTGCTCACCGCTGTAATTGAAGCTGTGTTTCATATTGTGTCGCCCCGACTGATTGAAATATGTACCTCAAGCCAAGACAATGGCAAATATTTGCGAAACACTTTGTCGGTGAGCCACGACAACCGCAAGATTCTTCTACGGATGGGGACAAACAGACGCGATTCAGATACAAGATACACGGGCAAAGTTAATTGACTTGCTTTGTTCGCATTCGAGCTATTTGCTCTGTTTTCAGTATTATTATTTGTTTTCAGTTGTTTTTTTTTTTTTTGGCAAACTTGAAAACGGAACAAACAGAGATCGATGGGGTAACTACGTAGTGCCAAGAGCAGCAGTGACAGGCGGGAATTAGCTCAGTTTTTGGGTTGATTAAAAGCGAAACCATTTCACTGACTGCCTTGAGAAAGTGCCAACACTTAAGACGTGACAATGGCCCGCGTTTTCTGAACGGTTTGGCTCATTTTCCCGCTCAGACAGTTGACCGTTAAGCATTCAAAGCCCCACCAATCTAAGTCCACACACCCACTGGAGCTGAACTTGAGCCAAACTGAATGGGCACGGTTTTCTTTTTCCCCCACATTTTTTCTTTTTATATTTTCTTTTTTTTTATGAATGAAATGCGCCCGTCCATTGTCCGCATTTATGACATTTAGCAGCCGCTTAGCCACTGCCAACGAACGGTAAACGGTTTGGATGCTAACTGCACTTTATAAGCGTCATATTTTGTCCGTTTGTCCGCTGTCCGCTGTCCGTCAGTTGGCATGGATCGTAAAAATTATCATTATCATTATCGTCGCTGGGTTATTCCTATATTTTTTCCAACTCCCCTAACACCTTGCATTCCATTTTCTTCACTTTTTTTTTTGGTTGTTTTGTGAAAGGTTGTGCATACTTATTAAGACCATGTGCTATGGAAATTTTTAACTGTTGCCTTTCACCAACTTTTCCGGGTTTTCCAGGCTAACAGTATGCACTTCCTAGAATTTTCGTGATAGTGCAAAAAAGATAAGTCTCGTGGACATTGGCTAGCTGCAAATCAATGACAAGGTGAAGCCATTGATAGTGTTCATAAATCACTTATAGATTACTATACTCATAAAACTCAAAATATTTGTACTTTTATTTCTTCATTTTTTAAGCGGTTGATCTTTTTACAAAAAATTCTCGCTACAACTCAAACTATTTTTGTGAAAATGCTTGTTTTTAGCTACCTCGTTAGAGCTTTTTCCCAACAAACTCTGTCAAGAAACTAGGTCAAATGAGACGTAAACCGCCAACACCTTCACAAAATTCGCCAGCGAAAACAAGCCGAGTGTTGAAACAATAACAATATCTGTCTCTAATTTAGTTAAATGTACTTATAACAAGCATAACAAATGTGGGAATGTCTTTCCCACGCCTTTGAAACAAAATGGCGTTGGATACGTCGTTTTCTGAGTTTTAGACTTGGTAGAGACAATTGCCAAATCATGTCAGAGATAAATTACGCGAAAGGCAGAAATCTCCAATGCATATGCAAAGTAAGTGACTCTTGTTTTATACACATTTATATGCAAATACATATATGCTCCACTCGGAATGGATGGGGGCCAACTGTCTCCGCTGGCTTATTTATGTTACTATGTCTGTGTGACAACCGATGTGACGATACTTAGTGGCGATGGTAATGCGTCGACCGTTAAACACCCGACCATTGTTAAGCAAATGCAAAAAACAACACAGCGGATAAACGGCATTCGAGGCATTTTGCAGAAGCAGGTGGCAGCGGAAGTGCCCGCACTGTGGAAATGGCTTCATTACGGCGGTCATAAACTCGATGGCACGAGACCTGCAACTTCGATTTCAGATCGCTGGTTATGCAATCCACGGGGGAAACAAATTCACAAAGAGTTTCAATTACTAAATAGCTACAGAGCTATCGATAAAAGTTTGATAGTATTAAAGGTCCACCCGGGGGCGCCACAAAAATGAATTCTCTTGAACCAACCAAGTCATAACCAAGATGATGGGTGATATCAACCGATTTGGTACTACTTTATATATAGAAACTGTTCCAATGCTTCTTCAATAACATTTGGGGAAGCACTCGGGCCGGTAAAACACACTCTGCTGCTGCTGCTGCTGCAGTGAATGAGTCACCTGGCCATTTATAATTGGCAACGGCATTTTCAATTACTTTCGGCCAAAGTATCTTATCTGGTTTCTGGTTTCCTTTGCTCCAGTTGCCGACATTCCCCACTTGTTATTTCGTTTGTTTAGCACCACCAACACCACCACCAATTGGAGCAGCCGAAGAGCACCACCAGCAGAATGAGCACCACCATGTACTATGTACTCGGTGGTTTTAACAACAGCCTGCTGCAATATTATCTGTAGTTGGTTTTAGTTAGGAGGAGCTGAGGAATTTGGCGCCCCTTGCAGGTGTCTATATTCCATATTTACACCATGGGCTTACGAATGTATGCAGGAAAGTTACGACTGATACGCCTTATCAGCTATCATTTCGTTATCGATATACATATACATATTTACAGTCAAGTTCAGTTAACAAATTGAGTCATCAGTGCTGGAAATTTTTTCAAACTCTTCTTTTTTTGTGGGCCCGAGATATATGTACCTTCATGGTCATTGTTGTAAGGAATGGCAGTTCAGTACGATATCACTTCTATTATTAATAGGTTATAAATCTGGGCTGGTTTTTTTTTAAATCTAGGCAGAATTCGGAAAAATATAGTTCTCTTTGTGGAATACGATTGCTTTGCTAATAGAACTTTTCGATTAGATAAAGTCGCTGATTTCTTGGACATAAGCCCGTTGTTGTTAAATTTTTTTTTATTATTTTGCCATTTTTTTGCGTTGCGCACCTAAATGATATTTAAAACGGAGTAGAAATTGCAATTAAAACAATAAATATGATATAATAATAAATATCAATTGATTAAACCGTATGTTAAGGCTAAAAGAAGAAACACTGAAACCATTTGAATGAGTATACAAATGAAAGGTTTAGTGGCTTCCCAAAATATTATATACAACATTTCCGGCTAATGGCTCTTATCAAGCGTCACTTAATGCCAGCCATATGCTAATTAGCCCCCAGCCCCGCCCACCAATTTGTGTATATAACACCTTGACATTGATGAATTGCAAATGTTGAAAGCGTTAGCAAGCCTTTCGTTGTGAAACGTCCATGGCATATGAGCTGAAATATTCTTATCGTAGATATATATTGTTGATAATGACGCTTATCATTCAATGTTAGCCGCAAGTCAATAGAGCCTTGACTTATATAGAGCCAACCCAACAATATCTAACCATATACAATCCGTCGAAGTTTTCAATTGAACTTACGGCTTCGGGCCGAGACAATTGCATTTGCACTTTGGTACCATCCATTTGGCGACTCTCACGCCATGCCATATAAAACCGTACCGTACCATAATATTCCATACTATACCGTTCCAATAATAATTGAATTTGGAGAAAGTACAGTCACGGCCCATTGTTTAGTTGGTTTTTCAGATGGTTTTGCTGGTGGAAATTGCGACACGCTTTTGCCAGCGTCTGCCATTGACACTTGCTTCTCTCGCTTTCATTCAAATTTTCGCAGTCAAAAGCCAATAGAAATAAAAGCCGCCCGACAGAGTTGTGTGAAAAGAAAGATCCATTCCGATCCGATCCCATACCATCCCATCCCAACCCATCACTCAGCCAACCGAAGTGCAAAAATGTAAAGTAGCACAAAATGTTAGTAAGTCGAGCAAACAAAATGCATCGGCAGGGGGTTTAACTCCATTACAAGCCATAATACACCGTCTCATATACAATGCTCATTTCATACGATACCATACGTATCCACCGTAATGCAAACGCCCACCCAGGCGATCCGACATGCAATCGAAAGCGGCTCTTCTGCCGGCAATCTAATTGATATTTCTACTGGCTGACTGGCATTTACATGGCTCGATTTTCAGAAGCCTGTGAAAAAATGTTGGGCTAATTGAAAGAGAGAGTGCGCACATCGGTGCCAATGGGTTAAGGTTGCCATGCAAATCACATTGCCTAAAAAAAAAAGAAAAAAATTGTGGTAGGTCACCGGGTTCTCCTTTTTTAGAGGACGGGGGCTTATTTTATCAATACCCCAGACAATGGGGGAAAAGGAAAGTGTTTTGTTTCTTTTCGGTTTGGCATGGGAGCGCCAGTTATGAGTAAAATGCCTGGGAAGTCGACACATTGAACCTTTGCTTGGGCGAAAGTTTTCCAATAATTTCCATGACGTGCCACAGCACAACAATATGTCGTATTTTTATATTTGCCAGTATGATTTAAAGTCGTGGGGTTTGGTTTTTAGTCTTTGAATTCGAAATTGATAACACATTCAGTTCTTTTAGAAATATTAACTTATTTCAAATATTACTTGCTATGCAAAGATATTAGCGGAAATATCGAAAAACAACTAACTTCCCATGAGAAACTCTGTTTTATCTTGGCCAACAAGGCCATCTCCAACTGGCATTTCTCACACTGACGAAACCTTTTATCTCCCCGCAAGCAATCAATCAAATGGTAATTGAAAAACTGCAAGTTATGAGCATATGTACTTTTGCATACACGCATGACATCTGCCGCAATGAACTTGCATCTTGGCAAGTTCCTTCTTCCGCTGCGGAAAAACAAATCTGAGCAGCTGGAAAAACAATAAGCGAGAAAATTGAAGAACAAAAATGAAAAAAAGGTCAGGCTGTGCTGAAGAGGAAGAAAACTTTCTAGAAAAAGAAAATATAAAATCTCATTATTTCTCCTGCACGTTCTTCTTCGATGACTTGATGCTGGAGGATGGGGTGAGTGGATTCCGAGTTGATTTGAGAAAACAACTTTCGAAGCGAAGCGATCATGAGAAAGAATGGAATAGATCTGGGTACTAGCAATGCATCTTTCATCATCTGGTCAACGATTTTCCTCGGCCACACGTTGAAAAATAAATATTTTCATGGGGGAAATAGATGTCAGGAAATATTCCTAAACTATTCAAGAGATATTCAAAAAAACGGAATGTTTTCCCTTCTTAAATGTAAAATGATTTCCATAGAGAACTGAAAAATGTCCTTTAAAATCTATGGAGTGTCATATTTTTATTGACTGTACAGTGTACACTGATAATTTTCTTGTGGCATGACGAAAAATCAATTTCGGCTAATCGGCGATCGTGGATCAGTAAGTCGCGGCAAAATTACAGCCAATGACATCGAATCAATTCGATATCGGAGGTATCCGTGGTACAATCAATTGACTTA
Organism: Drosophila simulans; assembly: GCF_016746395.2. NCBI lineage: Eukaryota > Metazoa > Arthropoda > Insecta > Diptera > Drosophilidae > Drosophila > Drosophila simulans. The sequence goes on along the minus strand of NC_052525.2, from coordinate 11,982,582 downwards.
CTAATTGCGAACAATTTAATAGCAATTATGTGTTATGTTCGGCTGCAATCGTGAAAATCTGTATCTGTGAGATAATCGATGACTTGCGATGACTTCTTTCACTTTGATTGACACGGTTTTTGGGTTATGGTTTATATATATATATATCCATATATGTATGTATGGCTAATTGATTTCTGAGTCGAAGTTATAAAATCGACTTGCGGCCGGCAATTATATCAGCCGGCCAACGGTAAACGAGCTGCGATCGATCAATTAAGCAACGCGCTATAGTATATTGTATCTTATATAGTATCTATTGGTATTAGGTATTAGGTTTTGGGTTATGGGTTCGCTGCGGCTTGGTTTCATTTTGTCCGCTTCGGATTGCCGCATAAAATGTAGTTCAAATCACTTTCGAAAACAGAGCTGAATATATAAAGGAAAACATTGCTTTGTGTGGCGCTGTGTTGTGGGGCAGTTAAATGCTTGCCTCAGTCCTAACGGTCAACGCATTCACAACATTCACTTTTCATTGAAAAGCCGGGAACGAAACAGAAATTAGCCTTAGCCACATTTGAATTTCTAATCGGCCGGACGAAATGTTTTATGTGCGTCTTATTACTATTATTATTCAGATTGGGGCTTATTTCGATTTCGTAATCGACGAGCATTTCGCTTTTACACCTCGCCATGTCGAGATACATTATTCCAATTTTATTTGTTACAACAAACAATATGTGTTAAAGTCTCGGTCTGGGTCTTTGCCTTTTGAGTTCATTGCCAGAACTGAATAAAAGAAAAAAACTGGTTTTCTGTTTCGTCGTCGGTGAAATTTATGATGCATAATATTTGTTTTATTTGCCATTGTTTGTGGTCATAGGCAGCAACGTTGCACTCGTCATCTCGAAAAGATTTGAACGCCAAGATGCAATTGAAAGTTCCCAGAAAAAAAAAAAAAACATTGGGAGTTCCCAGAAAAATATTGGGGATTTACCAAATACTTAAACCGTTTAAGAAATACAATTTATGAGCTTTTTTTGAGGTAATCTAATATGGGGACTGTCAGTTGAAAGAAGTTTTAGATAATTTTTCATAGTTTATGGTTCATAAAACATAATATTTTAGTTTCATCTTCAAATGATTTATATACCTAGCATGCTGAATCGTTAATTAATCACTGCTTTTTGATGACCCAAAATGATTGATATTTTGTAACCAAATTTATTGTTTGTTTATCGATTCGATTCTAGTTATCATTCAAATGAAATCAAATACAAAAACTAGAAAATAGTAAAATTAAAGTAAGTGCTATGCATGAAGTGAAAATTAAACGCTTAATGGCATTGACTTAACAAGCTCCATTTGCAGCTTAGATTAGCTTACGATCTAGTTTAGCTTAGCCGCCCATAATTAGTGGATAATTAACTTGTCCGATTGTGTAGGATTCTCGGCATCTGAGATACATTTGCTATGCTTCGTTTTCCATATCTTCGCTTTGGATACCTTCAACTGCTCCAGTTTTCGAGATAATATCTCTCATCTTTTTGGTTTGAGTGCTTCAATAATAACCGTTGTTTTTGGGATTTTCTCTGTTTGTTTTTTTTCCCCCCCACTTTGAGATTGCCAGAGGTCAGGAGTCGTTGAACCCAGACATTGACCTCCACCTTCTCCACCTCCGCCCCTTTGGCGATCGACACACGACAAGTTTCGGGTTTTGTTTTGTTTTAATTTTATTTCATTTCATTTTTTTCAAGTTTTCTTTTTTTTTTTAGCGTACTTTGCGTCTGCTGTTTGCGTTTTTCATTTGAGCCTGACTTTGGCTTTGGGCCATCTCCCACCTCCCAAAAAAAAGAGGTAACTTTCGGCTATCCCCTCTTTTATCTGACCATCTGCGCTTATGTGTAATTACATCGGTCTCTTGGGTTCCAAGATTTGAGTTTTTAGAGTTTTTGGGGTTCTTTGGATTTCATTCCGATACGCCTTTTGCCTTTTGTCCACTAGACCAATTTTCTTCTAGCCACTTTGGACAATTTTGGTAAGAGCAGTTAGCCCATCATCTTCGCTCCCCGCGCTTCAGTCATTATCTTTATGTTTTTCGACTTGGGTAATTTCCATTTTCTATTACAAACTTTGTATTGGCTGCGAAGCTGCATTAAAACATTCATTAGGCATTTATGAAAAGTTGCTGTCAGGATCTCACGGTTTTTTCGTTATTTGACTGACCGGTTTTCGGGCATTTTTACTTTCAATTGGCAAACGGGAAAAATCGACGTGAAAATCTTACTACCGCCGTCTGCGTCCGCAATGCGCAAAAAAAGCGAAATTTTAATAGACCAGCAACGACCAGAAATGATGCATCAAATTCTAACCGGTTTTTGGGGCTTTTTCTTCTACACATATTGGGAAAAAGTTTTTTTTGAAGAAAATGGGGGGAAAACAAATGGAGATGTTCGGTCAAAAGGTAATTATTTAGAAATGAATAGTTAATAAAGGAGTAAACCAGCTTGTTCATATCTACATCTTTGAATATATATTAATTTATGTTGGGTAGATTTCAATTATTAGAAGATTGTAGGTAAACACAGCAGTATTATTTCTTCTCTAAATAGATCAATTTTTGTATTGCTTACATTTTAGAGTATAATCTAATATACTAATAATTGTTTTTAAAACCACAAAATAGGCTAGTTTTGGCTTTAGTCGTTCTTAACGGAAACTTTCAATAGTAAAGATGCAAATATCTGTGTAAAAATCTACCGAGTGTATCGAAGATAATCAGGAATTGGATTCTTCTTTTCACGGATTTCAGACTTCTGCTGATCGAGTGGAGATCTTCAGCTTGGCCTGAATCGCATCGCATCCGTCGGTTAGATGGAGATCCTCGAGCTCAATCCGCTGCCATGGCCAATCGGCCAGTCTCAATCACTTGACCATGGAGCCACCACTGCCCCCGTTCACCGTTTCACCCACCTCTGCAGCGGACACCCCTTCCTCCATCGCGATCATGTCCATTGCGATTCTCGAGGCATTTTATTTGGGTCATGGACAGTCATCTGGCTCAATGGTCCTCTCGGCGATGTCTTGTGTCTACAGGTTTTTCGACTTTTACTTGCAACTGGCATTGGCCGGGCCGAAAAAGGCATTTTTCTGGCTCTGCGGTTCCGTGTCTCATCTCGTTTAGGTTTTCAGTACGAAACAGTATGTTTTTTTGGGGGTTCTTGGCTGTTGAGTAAGCTGCTTAAACAGCTGTTATGGCATTTCTTAAAGGTAATCACATTTTATATTTATGACAGCTATACATTTAAAAAGATCCGTTGTTTATAGACTGTCTTTATATGGCTTTTAAAGCTTTTAAATATAGCGTAATTTTATTTGTGAAGATTTTGAATAGGAAGTTACCAACTAATAAAGTTAATAGTCAAATTCTTTCAAACACTAGAATGTGTTTCATTTGTAGTTTTCTGGTCTGCATATCTGTATTATATATTAAATTTTTGTGTGTCATGATGTGAATGATTTTGAAAGAGATTTCTTATCGAAAATGACATTTGTGGCACACTTTTGGACTTAAGGCCTGAATTCTCCATCATCGAAAGAGGTGGAAGAGAGAGGGCAACGAAGAAAGAGAGCAAGACAGAGAGAAGGAGGAGCTGCACGAGAATTGTAGACCAAAACAATGGCGATCACAAATTTCACAGCTCTTACCATGACTTTGGTTTTGGCCCTCAAGCAAAAAGATCAAGACGGGTCCAAAAATATATTAAACACAATAAAACACACGCAAAAAAAAAAAAACAGCGGCCAACTGTGCAAATAAAGCGCCAGCAACAATAACAACAATGGGGGACACACACACATGCACACCTGTGGGCAACAGAAGAAGAAAAACAAAACAAGAACAACATGTAAATGAAAAACCAAACAAAACCATTTTACAATTGTGGCCAAAGCATTGTTGTTGTTGTTCGGTTTTTTTTCTCTTTTTTTTCTGCGGAAAGTCGGGAAAATCAGTCAATGGAACGTCACGGCAGAGCAGCGACAGCGGCGCCGGCAGCGACGCCAGCAGAGGCTGCGCAGCATCGGGGGCGTACTAAGTTCAATGAAACACAGGAGAATGCAGGGAAGCAAAGGAGATAGGAGAATGGGTGGAGAAAAATCAAAAACCAAAAAATAAGAGAAAATACAAGAACAACTTCATGAACTGCAAAACTAATGTAATCATCTGTTGGATATTAACGATTATTTCGTAAACTATAATCGTAAAATGTTATTGTTCAACATTAACGAATATGTGTTATAAGACTTTTCCTCAGTCATAAAATATAAAATGCTCTAGTTTTTGCGAACTTTTAAGTTCCTACTTAATGTCTTTTTAATGCTTCTGAAATTATGTAAAACTTTCTTCACTTGCTGATTTTGAAACTATTTCTTTATCTTTCTTTATTCATTTATATTTTATTAAACACTATTCAATTTTCTTATAATATTAACTTATTACTAAGATTTGATTATTTACTAACCTCTTCGACTTTCTGCTGCATTTTGACGAAAAGTTTTATTTTGCTGTGACTGCAAAAACTCCTTTTTCAACACTTAACAGAACAAAATTTAAAAAAAAAAATGAAACGAAAGTAAATGTTTCAACTGGAAAACATTCACGGGATCGTCTATTTAAAATTGCACTTCCAGTGTTTGTTGCAGAATTTCTCCTTTTCTTCTTTTCTCTGTTTATCGGCGGTTGCGCGCGCGCAAAAAGTGCAACGAAGAAAGGAAACAACCAAACAAACAGACGGATGAATGGGGAGTTGGAGTACGCGCGAAGAATCGTAGACTTGTAGAATCGTGCAGAACTGCAGACTTGGAGGAACGACCAGCACGCAGAGCAATCGAAAACACAACTGGCGGCCAAAATGAAACGAGGAATGTGGAGTGCATAAAGCGGCCGACGATAACACAAACACACCGGCAAAGCTTCGCGAGTAATCGATAAGCCTATCGAATATACCAAAGCGGAGTTGGTATGTTCCAGGGCTGGCGACAGTGCAGCTATCAAGCTAAAAACGTTTAGCGCTAGCTGTGTTATTTTATTAACTATTTCCAATCCAATCTATATTGTATTTATGCTTATAATAAAATAGATGAGTACATCACAATTTGTACAATTTAAATTTATAAACATCACATTGAGCAGCTAAAATAATTCTGGCTATTTTCTAGCTATCATTTGCCAAAGACAGTTATCGGCCTTCATGGTTGTCACGGCAACAATAGTTGGTTTTCGGTATATAATCGATTGGTTGCCTGGGCAACGGTATTTCAAAAACCATAAACAAAACAAAACAAAATGGAAAACAAACAAAGAAGGCCAGTAGTTTACAATCTTTGAGGTTTAAACAAAGAAACTAAAAATTTACTGGGCAAAATAATCATCGGCGCATCATGCAAAAAAGCAGGGACATAAAGCGCACTGGAGTTTATCGCGTGAGCGGAAACATTGGTGATCTGCAATTGGAGCTGAAGCTGCGTCACATCAGTGAATGGCTGCCGGTCCCCAGATTTGAGTACGCGGGAGCGCAGTCGACGAACGCATATGGTGACCACTATCCCGGATCGGAGGAAGACGTCTGGCATGATTGCTATATTCATGTTCCCCAGGGCGATGATTCGTATGGGGGGAGGAATTGCTTGGGCTACAACTGCAGTTATTATAATGTGGGAATTGGTTACACCGGCAGGCGAGTAAGGAGTTCCATAGCTCAGCATGGGGAGGAGGACAAGGAGAAGAATGAGGAGGAAATAACGGATCTGGATCTGGAGTCCCAAAGTAATCGCTCGGGGAGCATCCTAAGTGATAATAGTCGTCCTCCCGCTGGTGATCTCTTCTATAAACGGAATAAGGAACTCTGCAATGGTGCTATAGCCACCATGCGCATATCCTGGCAGCAAAAGCACTTTAGTCAAGCGGAACTGGAGCAATATATCAACAATCCTGGAAGTTGCGCCCCGAAACTGCAGCGGCGCTATCACGATTGGGCCTTGGAAACCCTGAAGCTACAACAGCGATATCTAAGGAAACTAGAGAATCTGGAAAATGCGGAGAAGCAGCAGGAACCTGAGCCCATTAAAGTTCGTCGCCGGATACGAAAGCCCAAGTCGAAGCAGAGAGGCTGCTCTGCCGTAACTCACCCGACAATTGCCAGTCTGTCCTCGGCGAATATGTCGGAGGTTTCAGTACTGGATGATCCCAACTTTGCCGCCAGAACGTGCCTTATACACACCTTATTGGATAATGATTCCGAGAATCTTATGCCCGCCGAAGCGAGTGAATTCCATAAAAAGGGCTACCAGCTAATGTACATCTATGCCGATCTGCAGCAGGACACTCTGTTGGTCAGTATACGATATGATCCCGAACAGGGTCTGCTCTATGTCTATCCGGATTTCAGCAGCAGTGCCCAGGATCTGGATTATGTGGTTCAGATCGAGCGGAATAACGATTGCCGACAGTTGTATGCCTTTGGCTTTGAGAATGTCACACCGCTAGAGGCCTACCACGATGACGGTTTCTCTGAGGAGGCGGATGGCGAGGATGAGCAGGAACTGGGGGATGGCTTACCCATCGAAGAAGATCTGCCCGAAGATGCCTCCGCCGGGGATATTCTCGAGTTTTACCACAGACGGCGAGCAGCCGCTAGCGAGAGGAGAAGTCTCCTCCAGTTCGAAATGCCGCCCAAGAGGATGAAGCGGGTCAGCCTGCTGCTGGAACTACAGGAAGCCCAGAACTTTGAGAATCCCAACATACATGTAAGATACTATCTGAAAGCTCCAGCAAATACCTACTATGAGGGTACACCTGGGGTGGATACCATGCAGGGAGCCACGGCCACGTGCAAGAATGCCGGCGACTGGAGGAGTGCCCATTTGGGTCACTGCTGGCAGGTGACCCTGTTCCTGGAGGAACAACATCATCCGGCTGACCTACTGCATCTGTATTTTGAAGTGATCAGCATAGATAGCTGGCAGCGGGAGCGATGTGAGGGATATGCCCACTATGCGATACCGCTAACATCCGCCCTGCCAACAGACTCCATACGGCTGCAGTGCATCCGACCATTGGGCAACTGGCTGGATGCCCTCAATCGGTATTTCATAGGCGGTCGGCAGCTGTTCGACTTTGAGTCCTTCTTCGACGTACACCGGCAATCGGAAATGCATTCCCGTTTGGACTTCAAATCTGACAGGCCAATGACCACAACGGGAACACTTTCGCTTCGGCTTCAAAAGCTTCAGCAGCGCCAAATAGACACATGTGACCAGTTCCACCACCACTTCCATTTGGATCTCGGCAAAAATAGTAGCGACGATGGCGACAGCAATGATGACGAAATCAGATCCAGTTCAAATCCTGATACTGCGAGGGCCACCACTCTGGATGAGGTAATGGCCGCCTTTGTGGAGGCCAGGAAACGGATCGAGCTGCTCCTGGGAAACAGCTCAGAAACAGCCTCACCATCATCTGTATACTTCCAGGCTGAGACTTAGCCCTTCAATGAGTACAATAATATGATAGCAAATGATTTTTTTTTATATATAAACTAAAAAAACGATTATTTTATTTCAGAATGCGGAAAATCGTTTTTGGGAAAATATTCATACATTTTTTGATGGGCATTTTAATCATAATTTGACTAAAATTAATCATAGAGATGTAAAATTAAGAGTTTTGGACAGCTAATTACCAATGCTAACGATCCCTATCACTTTTTGAAGAATTTAGGAAAAATTATTTTTGGGTAAATTTTCGCATTTTTTGTAAGGGGTAACATCATCAAAATTTGCAAAAAATGGCAAAAAAATAGAATTTGCATTTTTTAACACAGTTTGATTTGAAATTTAATTACGAGCTCAACGAGGTATTGCATTCCATATTCAGGCTATTATTTTTAAAGTTGTGGCCAAAAAACTGATTATTTGATGACCGAAATTCGGAAAAACGACTTTTGCCAAAAACTTGATATTTACAAATGGAATTATCCTCATAACTTCGCCAAAAATTCTCATAAAGATGAAAAAATACCTGTTTTGAGCAGCTAATTACCAGTCCTAACAATCCCTATCACTTTTTGAAGAATTTAGAAAATTTTATTTTTGGGTCAATTTTCGCATTTTTTGTAAGGGGTAACATCATCAAAATTTGCAAAAAATGGCGAAAAAATAGAATTTGCATTTTTTAACACAGTTTGATTGGGAATTTCAATACGAGCTTAACAAGGTATTTCATTCTAGATTGAAATAATTATTTCTAGAGTTATGCCAAAAATATTGATTATTTTTGGACAAAAAATATATAAAATCGACTTTTTGCTGGAAATTCAACGTACGAAGGAATAGACCAAAAACTGTTTTGGGCAGCTACTTAAATATGGTAAGGACACCAATTGGCGGTTATTATCATAGCTTGGCTAAGTTGGACCAGCTATGTACCGATCCCTTTGACTAGCTTAACAGAGAAATCTGAATACGTTGGATTTTCGAAAGTTTATTTCACTTTTTGCTATGCTTACTAACTAGAATCAATCCATGGTCAATATCGGAATGTTATCAGATCTACAACTTGAAGTACTTGGTGTAGTAGTCGTTGAAGAAGGAGTAATCGAAGTGACCGTAGTTGGAGTATTCCTTGTAGTTGTAGTACTTCTCCATTGTATCCGCATGGTAGATGGTCACATCCTTGAAGTACATGTTGGGCACGTGGAACTCGTACTCGTTGATTTCGCGATCGAAGGGATATCCAAAAGGCAGGCTGTCCACGTGGCGAGCTCCGGATCCGATGCCGCAGGAGTAGGTGTAGTCAAAGGTGGAGAACTGCTCGTGCTGGGGGGCCATGTAGGGAACCACCATGAAGAACATCTGCATGGGCATGCCCTTCTTCCAGCCCATGGGCAGAACCAGGCGATCGGGGTATCCGCAGTGGGGCTCAGTAAGGTCCAGCGGGTAATCGTACTTGCCATCGAAGGCCATCATCGTGTAGTAGTACAGCTCGGTGTAGGTGGTGCGATCCTTGACGGTCCAAGCGAAGTCGGTGGACTTCCGGGTGATCAGATTGCTGCCCGTTTTCAGGGTATAGGTGAACTCATCGATTTCCATAAAGTTCATGCGGTTGTCCGCCAGCGAGATCATCCTGCCGTACTCATCGAACTTGGGTCCCAGGAAGGCGCGAATGACCACCTTCTCATCCCTGGCGGAATCGATGGTGTAGGTGTAGCTGAAGGGCTTGTGGTTCAAACGCATCTGGCGGGCGAACAGGGACTTGTCCCACACGAACTGACCCTCGTGGAAGACCATCTTGCCGTTGAGCATGTTGGTCACATCGAAGTCAACCAGATCGAAGTAGGTAACCAGCTCGCTGACCTCCACGTGCTTCAGTGTAACGCCCGGCATGAGGAGTTGCTCCTTGGTGTACTTGGGCAGATGGTGCATGAACTGGAAGTAGACCTGGGCGATCGACTTGTAGAACATGTAGAACATGGGATCCCGCATCATTGTCTCGAAGTTCAGCATCACGTTGGGGTACACCTCCATCTGATAGTAGTGGGTATCGGCGAAGTACATATGGGCCAGCATGTACCAGAATTGGAAGAAAATGTTGTCAATGGCATCCACGTTGCCCTGCAGCATGTTACCGATGATCTCAATGGACTCCGGCTTGCGCAGATCGATCATGTGGCCATCGGTCGTCTGGTAGTAGCCCAATTCGACGATGTTCTGGATGCGTCGCTGGAAGCCGGTGATCTTGTCCAGCATCTCAAAGTTGCCGTACGTCTCCAGTTCGTAGTAGTTCTTGCGATAGCTGTAGCCAATGCCGTTGTAGTAGATCATCTGCGGATCGTAGCCCATCTCGATCTGGTGGAACCAGGAGAACTGAGGAATCTCGCCGAGGCCGTGGGACAAACGCTCCATGTGGTATCTGCTGAGCAGCTGGTGCACATTGTACAGCCACCATTCGCCGCGACGATCGTTTTGCAGGCCAAAGGTCTTGCCGTCCAGGAAGAAGGAGTAGTCCATGTTCAGGTAGTACCAGTAGGTGTTCCATCCCAGATCCTCGGTGAAGTAGGACAGCTTGGTCTCCTCGTTGTAGAGGTACAGGTCGCGGCTATAGTCCACCGGCATGTAGAACTTCTTCACGTCCTTCATCATCGTCAGCCAGTTGCTTTCCTGGTTGTACTCGTGGATGTTCTCGCGCAGGATGTAGTTGCTCTCACTGTACCAGTGCTCGCCCAGACCCATCAGCTTCCACCACTGCCATGTCTTGAAGTCCTTCATGTACATGTAGTCGCTGGACTGGTACATGCTGCCAAATCCGTGTTCGTATGTCTGTCCATGTCCGTGTGTCTTGCCGTATCCGTGTCCCATTCCCTGTTCGTATCCGTGTCCGTATGAGAAGGAGGGGATCTTGTGGTACACATCCAGGTACTCCTTTTCGTACAGGCTAGTCTTCATCCACATCTCGTAGTCGAACTTCTCGGCCTCCATCACAAATTTGCTGTTGAAGAAGAACTGCGGGAAGATCTCGTGGATGGCGGGCAGAACGAGTCCATGGAAGTCATCGCGGTGGATCACGGCCAGGGTCAGGGCGTAGACGAACATGCCCTCGTTGAAGTGCATACGAGCGAAGGCCACGTTGGCCGCGAAGGTCTCCCAGTCCTTGGCGTAGTAGAAGAAGTTGAAGAGTCCACGTGCCTGCTTGGCGTGGTGCTTAACCAGGGCGCCAAAGAACTCGCCCTTGGGCAGCAAAGCGTGTGCCTTGTGGGCCTCGAAGAACTTCTCCATGTACAGATCGAAGTGCTGCGAAGAATTGAAGGAGCCTTAAGGTACTGACCATTCGGAATCCGCATTATTCCCCCACTCACCGTGTAGTGCTCCTTCTCGAAGAAGAACTGCTTTCCCATCGCAATGTACTCCTCGAACATCAGGGGATCCTCGACGCGGTAGACGATCTCGAAGAGGAACTTCTGCTTCATCAGGTAGGCCTTGTCAGCGACCTTGATGTCGTGGGTCTTGTGGTAACCGGTCGCAGTGACCACAGCCACACAGGCCAGGAATGCGATGGCAAACTTCATGCTGGGAACTCCTTCCTTTGCTCGAAACACTCAACTTCAACTGCTCCGGATCGGATGCACTTGGTGGATCCAATGCCTAAAGACTGTTGCCTTACCGACGCCCACGGGTCTGCTTTTATAGCCGCAGATTCCCGCGGTAATCGGAAATAACATATCTGTGACGACGGGATCAGGGATCATCGGGTGTATCTCAGGTGCTCGCCGCGAACATCTGTTGCTACTGCACCGCATCAGCTTATCTCTGGACAGGCTACGTTGGTCCCAACATATCGAGTCCACATTTGCATTCCAAAAATAGCGTTCGATTCGGTTCTTTGTCTGCAATTTCTGCACATGTTCCAATCGTTTTGGATTTTAATTACTCATATGAATATATTATAGAGATACTACCAATCATATACCTATTTCGAACTAAAGTTTTGCATTATTTTGAGGAAAGTGTGTGCAACGTGGCGTATGAGCAATGTCATGCCTTTGACCAGATGGGTACCACTCTATTCCGATTTTAAAAAAGTTTTAAATTCCATATACATAACGAATTCATAAAGCAAACTTGTCTGCTGCTAAGAGCCTAAACTAGAAGTCATTATAGATTTTATTTAAATATTTTTGTATATGTGCACGTAGATGCAAAATAATATCACATTTTTGTTGCATGCTTTTAGGCATTCGAAGGAAATCATATCTTAGTTCGAAAATTGTATATACCATGCTTATTAAACAGTAAATTATGAGAAATTATTATTAAATTAAATTATTAATTTTAAGCTAATAAGATTGAACTTTATTCTAAAACAACAGATTCCCGTTGTATCGATAATTCATTAAATTTTATGCATGCAATAAAATGTACCAAAGCCAAAAATTAAAAGTAAATAGTTTTAAATATCCCCATCCATTTTATTCCCAATTAAAACACATTTAAACTTTGATCGTTAGTTTAGCCATTTTATTTACTACTAATATCACTCAGTGTATATACATAGATTCGTTTGCGTCTTTTCTCGGGATTTGTGTGTGTGTTTGTTTTTGTTTTTTTTTTGTGTGTGTGTGTGTTTTTGTGTGGGCTAGATATATAACATATATCAGTGTATATAGGTATAATATCATATAAAATTGTGCTCCGTGTATAACACTAAAAAATGATAAAAAAAAATTTCGCTAGCTCTGTTTTACTCTTCATTTGCCTGTTGGAGTTGCACTTAAAAACTAAATACTTGCAGCTGGGGGGAAAATCGGGGATCGGGAATCAGGAATCGGGAATCAGGAATCAGGAATCGGATGGGGCATAAATCTCGCGGGAGAAGGGTGTTGGATAAGGGTATATCTAAATAATAACCGCCTTATGCCGTGGGCAGATACAGACGAGATGGCGTCGCCAGTGGCACCTGAGGTGGCTGATAGTCGTAGCCATTGCCGTTGCCATTTCCGTATCCGTTTCCCACTCCATTTCCGTAAGCATTGCCATTTCCATAGGGAGACGTGTAGCTGTAGTCATCGCCACTCTGTCCACTGCCCCTCAGAGGTCCTTGGGATCCTTGGTCGGAGTCCAGGGTCTGCTGCAGGAACTGGAAGCGGTTCTTGTTGCCCAACAGGCTGCTGGGATCCACGGTCTGGCGCTGTCCGGCGGAAGCCAAAGGCTGGGGTCTAAAAAACGAAAACGAATATATATAAAATAAGTTTGTGATATCTAATATATAGTTTGCCATTATAGTGAATGAAACTTCTGATTTGTAAGCCAATGTGTTAGTTTGAAGAAGATTTTAAACGTTTTCTTTGGTTTTTGGTAGAGTGTATTGGTTACTCACTCGGGGATGTCCAGATCCAGCTCGGTGATGGGATGGTAGCCGAACTCATCGGCGGTGTAACGGGTCTTGTACCGCTTGCCATCGGCGCCGGTGAAGGAATAGGAGCCGCTGACCACGAAGGTCTTGTCGTCCTTCAGTTTGCCCACGCTGCTCACTTCGATTCCGTTCTGGGTCTTCAGTCTGAAAAAAGGTAGTTTTAAGTTTAGTAATGCTTCGTAAATTATTTAAAAAATATATAAAATTAGTTAAATTTATTTGCTATGCCTCAAAAGTTATTACAGATCTATAAAGCTATGTTAAAGTAGTTCTATAAATCTTTAAGACTGCGATCCAACTTCTTATTAACCCCATAAATCAGTTTCAATTAACCCAAACACTATCTCTGTCTATGAACTATATAGATACTATAGATACTCACTCCAGCTTGAATTTCTTGCCCGAGTTGTAGTTCTGCAGGGTCTCGGTCTTGGCCTTCATGACATCGCCGCTGAAGTGCACCGCCGGCTTGTCGTCATCGATGTCCTCGGGCAGGGTGTAGATATCGCTGGGATTGTACTTGAAGAGGTCCAGATTGCGATCTGTCAGATGCTTGACATCGGCAGCGGCCAGGGCAGCGAAACCCAGAAGGATCAGCTGAAAGATAGAATGCCTGGTTAGTGCCACTCGTCACACAATGCATCGTTCCGTATCTGTGGATCACAGACGTTACGATTTATTCTTTTCGCATTCGGATTTGGATACGGATTTGGATTTCGATTCGGATTCGTATTTTGCATTTCGCATTAGCGGGCAATTAATCAAAGTCGCGCGCGAATCGCTGGCGTTTCTGACCGCACAGCGTCGCTTTGTCTCGCAAGTCTCTCGGTTTTTTTTTTTTTTTGGTTTTTTTAGTCTTTTTAATTTTTTATCTATATTTGCCGTGATTTATTTGATTTGGTTTCGGGCCGAGGCACTAATCATAATGGGTTCCAACCGTTTCGATATTTGTCATTCGTCTGTTTCGACGTTGATGAGCTGTGCGGCTGCTCAAGGTGATTCAAACACTTTAGGTTTCGGACTTTCCTTAAAGTGTGGGTCATTAGTTCTTTAATTTGGCATACTAATTCTCAGGTGATCCCAGAAGCGAAAAAAAACTATAAGGCAGCCTCACAGGAACTTTGTTTAAATTGATTTTAATGTGTATCTTGTTTTTTAAGATTCAAAATAAGCTTTAAAGTCATTTCTGTGGCTTAAAAGTATTCACACTTTTTAAGGACATTTTTTGCGCGCACTTTCACTTGATCCTTTCTTTTTTTTTATTTATTGGGACAGCACAAAAAAAAAATAACGTATAAAATATATATACTTTTCAGTACTTTCGGGCACTTACAAAACTCTTCATTTTTATGTGTGTTTTGGCGAACAAAATTCGTAACGAGGACTAATTTATGTTTTTTTTTTATTGTAGCGGCTCGGTTAGTTCCGATGCTCACAGATTCTAGCAAATAAATACAAACGATGCGACTTCTTGTTTCCTTATATATGGTATTATCTGCGACGCCGGCAGCGAAGTCGGCAGAAATAGGAACCGGACAACGAACTGAGCCTCTGCCGGCGTCGCAGCCGCTTAGAATCGAAAAAAGCCAAAGTTTGTCAACGCTGAAATCGGTATATATGCATATATATTAAATATATATATATATATATATATGTATGTGTGTGAGGGAGTGGATTAGCCCAGAAGAGGGGCATCATCCATCTGCGAATCTTCAGCTTCCCGAAGATGTAACATTTTAGGGTCTTCTGGACAATTCTCCCTTGGTTTCTCGGTTGCTGACGGAGACTGATCGCAGATCGAAAAGCATAGAAATCTGGTTTTCGGGGCAACAAAATTAGAAAACCGCCATCATCAAATTAGCATACACGTTTAATGATGATTCTCGCCCTGAGTGTGTGTGTGTGTGTGTGTGTGTGAGTGTGTGCATGTGCGTAAATTTAAATCTGCGTTAATTTTTTATAAAGCATGGAATATATATAAAAATATATATATATATATACTAACGATAAAATATGCGTCGATTCACGATTAACGATTTTGGGCGACCAGTTTGTTTTTAGCGGACACCCAAGTTCCAAGTTCCGAAAGTGCCGCTGAATGGAACCCGCAAATCTCTCATCCGTTTCTTCAGCGGAAAGAGGCGACGGTGATTCTTCACCACTGATAAGATGCCCCATTCTCATTCTTCGGTTTCATATGCTAATGCATCGGTCAGCCTTCGCTTAATTAGCCGTTTCGTTTTCGGTCTTATCAAAATTTATCAAATGCGATTCTTCTGGCGGATCAGTGTCTGTCTGGGTGTCTTCGGGGCTTGGTGTCTTGCGTTCTTCTTAAGATCGTGAGATCTTGGGCTCAGAAATGCCATTTGACCATTTCGGACCGCACAGGGTCATCGGATTTTCGCTTTCGGTAGCTTTTCAGCGTTTTGTATTTCCATCATTTGCATAGTTATTGGTTACACTAATGGCTCTATTTATGAAACTGTTTGTTTGGTCTTCTGAATCTTCCAATTTACTTGTAAATTGCATTATTGTTATTTGATTGATGGTCCATGTTTCTGTTTGGGTTCTCAGCGAGCTCGCCTTGAAATCTAGTCATCTTAAGATAATTATTCATATTCCATTTTAAAAGCCCAATAAAAATGTAATGTTCAAACTTAACGTTTTCATAAACTAGTTCTCGATTAATTAATATTTATTTCCCTTTTGCCAATTTTGAAGCTCTAAAAGTAAACAGTTTATACAAATCCTGATATATGGCAAAATGGCTTATCAAACTGTTTTAAAAACACAATGACACACATATACACCCAAAATTCAAGGTATAACGCAAATATTGTATATTTTAAAATGTTAATATTATAGACATATTCTTTCGATTTTCTGTTTGCTAAACCTGGCTTGCATTTGAACATATAAACTTATTATTTATCAACTATTTTTTGGTTAGCTTATTAAAACTATAAATTTATTCCTGGATTGCAGATTTTGCAAACATATTTTGACTGGATTTATGGCTATCAGCAATCAAGTCAATCACATTTTGGCTTCCCATCGAGGGGATGAGATTGAAATCAAACCGGACCGGACACGCAGCTCTAATGATAATCGCTAATGGTGCCTCTAATTTAAGTTTTATGCTTAATAACTTAAACGAATGCCGCACGGCATTCATTTTTCATCCGAAAAGAAGTATCTCTTATTTTTGGCCAGTTGATTCTTCTTCTGGGGTTGGCTGTGTGATCTTCTTGGCCTAATGAAAACGTTTTTGGCCATTTCAGCGACTTGTCAAATGTGTGATGGCTGTTAGTTAGTCAGTCGGCTGGCTCACTTAGTTAGTTCGCCTTGGAATTTAGCCTGGTGTTTCTGATTTCTGATGTTTGATGTCTGCTGTTTCGTCCGTGTCTTTGATATCAAATCGCATTTGTTATGCATACTTGCACACGCCCCAGAGTTTTGTCTTCGATCTGTGATCTGCGAGCCGATCTTGATGGCTCACTTAGAGACCATGTCCAAGCAAACGAGTTAACAAAAAGTCCGCCCAAAAGGGAGTGGTCGTCTGTGTCCGTCCAATCGATCTGACTCATCATCTCGATCTATCACCCCATTAATTGTCATCGCCTTAATTCCAAGTAAAAGGCTGCAGCTGCCGTATTAATTACCATGCGATTAACGTGAATTTTTTAACTTTAGATTCGGCTTTACATTTGCCATTTGCATATACAGCAAAGAAAAGAAAGTGTTTCATTTTTTGTCTCTAATTTTTATTGCGATCTTTCGCCCGTGTCGTCGCCTGTGATTTCTTTGGCAAATTAACAGATCGAACAACTTGTTACGCAGCCCCCAGTTCCCTCGTTTCGCCGAACGCTTTGAATTTTGCCGATTTTCGGAATTGTGCCCCATTATCTGGGGGTATTTTGAATTTGGCACGGATTTCGAGGATCACAGAAGTATTTACCATGCGATTTCAATTCAAAAACAAGACAAATTATGTCATTTGCATTGGATTATTATAGCTTTAGCGAGTAAGAACTTTTTAAAGTATATATTTTGAATTTATTGTTTATATATATATTAACATTATTATTTTGTGTTGCTTAACGTATTGTTTACGAAACTAGTAAATAAATAAAATTAACAAATATATATATGATCGTCCGTAGAGCATTCAAATCTTCGTTGGGTCGTAAAACACCCATCTCTCTGTTTATTTTTTTCCCGTCAACGCTTAGCCAAAACAATAAAGAAAGAGCTGAAAAAAAACGAATATAAAATAAATAAATAAATTAGCAATTATAAGGAGACAGAAACGAGATTTCTTAGAAACCAAAACATTTAGTTCTGTACCCATTCGATTCCAATCCATTCGATTCGTTTCGATTCGAAACGATTCTATTCCCTCCTACTTTTTTTGCCCTTGAGCAATTTGTGGCATGGATGATGTAAAAGTTATGTAAAACCAAGATTCGATTAGGAAAACACGCACTGAAATCAGTGCCTAAAATTGACCAGCATGACGAGGAGTCATTAAGTAAGACAACGAGTAAATATGTTTACGAGACAGATCGGCTCCACTAATTCTTAAAAACTGTGGGAATTTTTACGAGCTACCAATATTCACGGAAGCTTGCCATTTTTTCAATAACTTTGACAATTTGCTAAGTAAATTAAGCTAAGGTTGATTCCATTAGATACTTCTGTATAAATGTTCCATTGATAAAAAAGTTTGCGGTGTTCTGTGATGATGTTTCTTATGCAATTAATGTGAGGAACTTAGCAAAATGTTTATACTTCTTACATATATTTTAGAATTAATTTGGATTTATTAATGGATAGAAGCATGCATATAAGGCTCTGTTACCGTTTCCAATTCATGTTTCTGTTCCAATCTCTCAATATATAATTCGCACAATTTATTGACCAAATTAAGCAGTATCTATCAGTGCATCTAATATTCTATTCATATGCAGATCGCATTGTGAACCTCTCCTTATAGACAGTTCCATAAATCTGGGCAGCTCCATTTCGGAGCAACCCATCACCCGACCAATCTGATCGGATCTGCCTACATCTCTCTCCAACGAACTGGTTCGTTCGATGCCGTCCGTTAATCCAACTGATTTGCATTGGGGCACATGCAGAGGAACCCCCCTTCTGCTCCACACACATATCGAATCAATACCCCCCGCTCCTGGAATAATATTATAATTATTCTTGTAGGTGGCCGAACAACGCCCCTAATTTTTTTTTTTTTTTTGGCAATAGCTGGTTGTCATTAGTGGAGCATGTCCAGGGCGTGATTGAATCTGAATGGAATATTAAGAATCAGTTATGGCTGCACGTTCTGAATCAGAGATAGAGAGCGAGAGAGATCTGGTTGCGGCCATAAATAATATGTGGCTAAATCATATTTTATGGCCAACTTAAGGAAATACGCCATACTAAACTCAACTCGACTGGGAGCCCAGTGGTGGCGGTTGGTTCTACGGGTCTAGAACCCAGCCGTGTAGCCGAGCAAACCAACTAAATCGAGTTGCGATCAGGTTCTCTGTGGTCTTTGACCGGTTATGCATATGCCACCTGAGCCGATCCATCGATCGATCGATTCAACCAACGCTCCTTTTTATGGCTGTTTTCTACGGTTTTTTTCACCTTTTTTCCATTTTTTCCAAGTTTTTTTTTTGTTTTACTTTGGTTTTGAGGGGGGATTTTATTTTTGTTATTTCTGCGAGAGCCAAAAAATAAATAATCAATGCGAATTTGCATAGTTTAAATAGAAAGCTTAACACGTTTTGCTTTTACCCCAAAACGTAAAGTTATCTGTCTCTGCGCTCGGCTTTTTGTAGTTTTTTGCTGAATTCGTATAATTAAGACCAGTATTTTATTTGTTGTATTTGGTTTTAGGGGAGTATTAAGTTCCTTTAAATATATATGCAGACATACAGTGCGTTTCGATGTTAAAAGTGTCAACGAAATTATGGGATGAAAGTAGAAGCCGCAGTACCATATTTTACTCATTTTATTCATTAGGCTTTGATTGCCGAATACCAGTTCTTAATAAAATTAAATAATGTGCTAAATATAGAATTAAATTTAATAAGATATTTAAATCTTCATTTTTACTAATACCAGTTTTTAAACAAGTTTAACAATGCTATTAAGTAGGCCATTTGTTCGAATTTAATTTAATGGGATATTTAATTCGAAAGCTTTTTAGGCTCTGCATGAGGTAATCCATTTGATAATACAAATATTTTTCAACTAGCCATAAAAGAATTTTGTTTAAAAATGCTTTAATCGACATTATTGCAATCACGAAACCCACTGTTCGTCACTAAATTATTCCAGATTAAATCTAGATGGAGCTCCTCGAGCGTGACAACAAGTGCAGAGCCACAGGTTCAGAAATCAAGACCCACAGCTTGGCTCCAGAACCAATCCCAAAATATATATATAAAAAATAAATCGCCAGCGAGTCTAAGAGAAAACACATTAAAGTAAAGCTGTCGCCATTTAAGACCGCCATTCAATTAACTCTGCCTCACTAATTCCATTAAAGTTTTATAGGGATTATAAATCTTCTGGCAGATATATCAAACTCGTATTGGAAACGGGCGAAGCCAAGAGGAGCATTGATGATCCATCTAATTAATAGTTGGTAGGAGTAGTTCGAGTTTACGACTTGTTTATTTAATAACTTATCAGAGTTTTCCGCAAAAACTGAGATCCGGTCAACCCCCACCACATAAAATTCTGGTTTTCAAGATAATTTTTTAGCTTTTGGCTTGTTAGCGTTTTGTGCGCACAAAGTCTAAAAATAGCACAGAAAATAACAAAAATATTTTTTTGGAAAACACTTTTGGGTGCCTTTGTCCACGCTAATGCGGCGCCAAGGGCAACAATTGATTGGGAACTGTGTCAATCATGATTGTTGGACGGTTATTAAGGAATAATTTGATTGAATTTATGCTTAATATATTCTAAATTTAGTTGGGGACTCACGTTTTATAGTCAAGTATTGCTTGCATGATGCTTTAAGTTAAATATTTAAATGTACATTAAAGTCCCAAAATAAACTTTATTAATAATATAAAATTTCCTCAAAAGAATCCTTTGGAATTTATTTTATTAGTATATTTCTAGTATTTAGCTGATTAACATCAGCTTATAATAGTTAAGTAATTTAACAAAAGCCTTCCATCCGGTTATTATAGTTCAATTTTTCTTCATCCTGGTTCCCAGTTTATTTATTTTGCCAATCAATAATTTATTGCCTCAATCTCTACATCAACAAGTTCTTAAATTTCTTAATGATCAGCCAACTTGCTCAAGCTTTCAATTAAGTTGAAAGACGAATCAATCATTCAGCACCGGTGGCGCATAAATCAAGAAATCCCGGCCAACAAAGAGGGGGGTAAATAAGTTTATATGGCTCTGTTGGATTTGGATATATAGGTCTGTATAATGCCGCACATGGAGTTACTCAGACGATCTATTAAAACTCGACGGAAAATCGAGACGCGGCGGCGAAGACACTTGCTCCACTTCCAAAAGCTTACAGCGCAGACAGCGCGACTCCACCGCATAAACAAACAATCACGATCACAGTGATGGCACAAACAAAAAAATGAGAATCCGATAATAAATATAAACTCTTAAAAAATAAGAGTAAAAGTTAAACTTAACAATAACTAAATATTCTAAGCCTGAAACTAAAAACTTTCTAAGGAACGCTAGAAACTAGCTATAAGCTACTTAATCTGGCTAAGAACTAGCTAAATTATGAGCAGCTCTGCGCAGTGGGAGCAAGCGAGATAGCGCGAAAACGGCAGCGCGTGCGCGTTTGTACAGTTAGGCACACATGCGCCAATATTACGTATACGTATACATCAGCTAATGTTACGTATACGTACAGGGGCAACTGTATTTGTATTTGTGTGGCGACGCGTGCGGCGCATGCGCAGCTTTTATTTGATTGTTGTTGTTTTTTTTTTTTGGTATTTTATTAATTTTTGTTGACCGATGTGTCCGTTGCCTAACTAACCGATCTTTATCTTTATCTCCAAGCGTGGCTACCTTTTGCCCCTCCGCCGTTTACACATGTCGCTTTTTTATGGACCCCCCTCGGTAACAGAGCTTCTTCGTTATTCTTCCTGAGATTTTTTGCCATAAATTATTGCGGCTTTTGTTGCTTTTATTCGTTGTTTTGGCTCGCATCATAATTTGCACCTGCACGAGAATCGCACTCGCAAATTAGGTGCGCTTTATTGGTTGGCAAAAAGAGAGATATGAAGGGGGTTTTTGGGAACAAGATTTAGAACCACAGTATCCACAAACTGTATGTGTTCTCTGCCTATGTTTGTTTTATATCGAAATTATTGAATATTTTACTAGTTAATGCCTATTAAAACGAAAAGAAAGTTTATACCAGGCTTCATGGAATCGTTGCTAGTAAAACTGGCTAAAAGAGGTACATATATGTAGTAGTATAAGCTGGTAAACAGACTTTTTTCGTGTCAGGCCATATGCCCATAGAAAAGAAAACACGTTTGACCATTAACGATGACTGACTTTCATTAGATAGATGGCCAAAATCCAGTTTCCCTTCTCCATTTCTGAGTGGGTGCCTTGGGTAACATCACCGATCGCCAACAACTAACTAAGTCGCATCATCATCGATACCCAAATCAAATACAGTTCAATTCCATTCAAATCGAAACGCGGACTCAGATCCAATACGATGCGATCGTGATCGTGATCAAGAGGCAAAGACATTTCCGCTTACTTAGGCGCAACAATTTCAAAATTGACAGCTCCCCGGTTGCCAATTAATCTTTGATTGGAATCCGTATGCGAGTGTGAATCGGAATGGCCCAAAGCCATAAACCAAATCCAGATAAATTGCTATAAATGTCTTTCCGAGTAGAGTTCATAAATTAAATCAACTCCAAATTAATAACACAAAAAAAAAGAAAAAGAACCAAATTCGCATTCTGGTTTTTCATCTTTAAAAGCGGCGTGACGTGGGTGAATTCAGAACTTGATAGTTTGCTTGGGAAACCGTTGACCCTATCCGGAATATTCGAAATATATTTTAAAATCGATAAAAAACCAGTGATATTTCCTACTTGCTCTGCAGTTGTTCATAATTTAAAGGAATTTTATTAAAACCTAAAAAGTAGTCATTTTTTCTTAAATATCTAATTTCAAATGGAAAAATGTAAAGAAACTTATTCAAAGCTAATAAAAAAATCCTGGGTTTTAGAGTATTAACATTTTAATAAGCTTGAGCCGCACATTTGGCTAATATAATTATGCAGTTGCGCCATGCGATTAATTAGCCATTAACAAATTCGAATTCTACGTATTGGTTTTGCCTAAATTCGTCGATGGGGTGAAAGGTTCTTTGGCAGTTCCTCGTTTTGTTGTTCATCGATTGGAATACTAAATTTGGTCGATGCGGAAGCATTAATCGATTTGTTTGCCTTAAACAATTGCAATCAATTATCCCTCGATCGAATGAACTAAAAGCATTCATCAATCAATAAGCATTTCTATCTCTTTCGCTCTGTGGATCCCACGCGTAGCATATACATATGTACATATGTATTTATTTCTAAAAGCCTAGAAATGCGCTTCACTTTGCCAGCCCCAAAAGTTATGCTATACTTCGAAAAATACGCACATTCATTCATTCATTTTTGCTTTCGTTTTTTATTTAGGATTTTTTATACAATAACTTAACATTTTGTTGGTTTTTTTTTTTAATAGGTTTTTGCTTTCTTTTTGGAATCGGAAATTTACAATATTAAATATTGATTTTATTGCTGTACTGGCTGCTGTTTTAACCCTCTGATGGATTTAGTTTACGGATTTGTTTATCTTCATTTGCGGACTTTGGAATTTCCCTTTTGCTGTTTGCTTATATTCAGTTGAAACAATATTGCTATTTCATATATCTGTGTGTGTATATATATATATATATATATATTTAATTTATTTTTTGTTTTTCATTACGTTTATCAAATGCAGCACATTGATGCTTAGGCTGTAGGTGTGTGGGTGTGTCTGTGTGTTTGAGAGTGTGTGAGTGTTACATATTTGTGGGTGTGGCTGTCCATTTCGGTGTTCTCATTACTTTCTTTAGCTATTTGGTTGCTGCTTTTCTCTCTGTGTAAACATTCTTGTACCTCGCTTTGCTCGATTTACCTGCATATTACTTTTGCGTATTTGTTTGCCTTCATTTTTCTGCTTTTGATTTGCGTTCAAACTGAGAAAAATACTGAGTGAAAGGGGTTGGAGAAATGGGGGGTTGGTTGGTTGTTTTGTGGGGGGTTGTATTGTGCTTAACTAAGCTGAAAAACGGTGGTTCTTCCTTTTAATATACTTTCTCTGGCCTCATTTCTAAGCTTTTGTCTTGGGATTTCGGTTTCTTCAAAGCCTTTCTTTCTATATATATATATATATTCTGCTCAAAGAACTAAGACCTTTTCTACCATTTTCGCCCTCTTTCTTCAGCACCGCTTTCCTTTGATCAGCCGCTACAGTGGGCCCAAAAGTCAGCGCACCCGGTTTCAATTGTCTGCCTCATGTAAATAATGATACAAAATAATTACTCATTATTTAGCCTTAGAAAATGGGGATTTTTTAATTAGTTCTCTTTTTCTACTATTTCCGGTTCATCTCGTTTTGCTTTATTGCGTCATTCATTTCATCTCATATATCGTATAGTATATATGCGTATGTGTGTGTGTATTTTGTATATGTACGTGTGTGTGTGTATATTTGTTTTAAGGTTTAACATTTAATTTACTTTCATCTGCTTCTTCGTCATCATATAAATAAAAATAAATACATTATTCTTTATGTTAATTTTTTTTTTTTGCATTCTTTTTTCGATTTTGTATCCATTATGCATGCAAGCAAAACGTTTTTCGTTATTTTTTTGTTCTTTTAGTTTTTACTTGTTAAACGTCCCTACATCCTTTTCATTATTTAAAAAAGCCGCACTAAATTTTACAATTACAAAAAAAAAATAAATTCACATATATGCATACAATAATTTTTATAATACACATATGCAGGTCGAGTCACATTACAGAAAAAGGGGGAAAAAAATAATATGTATATATAATAATGGTGAATTGCAGTTTAGCATCGCCTGCAGACACACAGATATATATATATATAAACATATATAAGTGCGGTCTTCAGGTTTACAATTCAAATGTTGAAGTGTCCATCGACTTATGTTTCGAAGCTGGAGCAACCGCTGCAGGGTGTTGCATAAATGTTGGTTCTCACTGTGGCTGCTGGTACCGCTACAACGTTCTTGACAATCAGCTGCTGTTTGTTGGTCAGAGAGCTTGGTTTTCCTAATGTTCTTCTAGTTCATTCTTGTGTGGTCTGAATCTCAATCTCTGTATCGGTTTTGGTCTCCTCTTGCAAAGCGAAGCAAAGCGATTTATGCGGCATGAAAAGTATTAACAGCTTGGCTCCATTTCGTCCAAAAAACATTAACATCAAAAAAACAGGGCTAGCAGGAAAATGACCGCCCTCCCCCCCCATCCCAAACTGCTCTTCGCGTCCCCCGCCATTTGCCCCAATTATTGGAGGACGCAGCAGCCCTTCTTCTTGTTCTTCTTCTCGTCGATGACCACATGACTAGCGGACGTCGGTCCGGGAACCACCTGTTTGGACACCTGTCCCAGCGAGGTGACCCCATTGTTTCCGGTTCCGCCGCTCAGCTCGGTCGCCGTCGCTGCTTTTCCGGCGCCAGCGTCGGCAGTTGCAGAGGCATGGGAATTTGTACCATTTTGTGCTGTTGCTAGATTCTGCGAGAGCTGCAAATAATGACATAGGGCTTTAGTCACGTATGCACATAGGGATAGGTAACCAATATTCCAACTCACATTTGATTTGATTACACTCTCGCCGATCGCCGTACCGCCGTTGCAATTGTCGTCCGCATGCTGGGCACTCCCGTTGCCAATTGTACGCTCCTCTGTGGGTGTGATGGGCTTGCCACCTGAAAGTAAGGGTATTTCATTACACACAGATCGAATAACTGGGGTCTATAATATATGTTCTCCGCCCATCACTACAATTTATTGATGTTCATATAATTTTTCATAAAATGATACCCAATTATAATGCTAAACTATAATCCGAAATACTTGGAATTCCAGTGTAGATAGAAAATAATAATGAACTAAAGTGAATTACCAAGTTATAATAACCTTGTGGAAGTTCACGCTCTCCGCCCAACATCGTGATAAACCTTATCCGAATGCACAGATCTTGATCGATTTGATCAAGTAGTACTTACCTCTGATCATGTTGACAATTTCATCAGCCTCTCTGGACAGATCGCCGCCTGGTCGAAAGGGATTGTCCCAGCCGGAATCGGTGCTGCAATGGAGGATTACCCAAGAGTCGATAATATATTTACGTTATATGGTTCACGATGATGGCCACCCACCTTTGCTGTCGATCGTAGGCCGCTCCCAGGCCGATCACCTGCTGCTGTTGGATCCCCGCCGCCGTCGTGGCCATCGTGTTATAGTCTAGGAGGTTGCTGCTGTAGTTGAACTCCGGAAAGTCCAGATACTCCGCCGGTGGACAGATTACTTGCGGCTGGCTGCTGTTGTAGATTGAAACGCGCACTATCGAACGCTCCGATCTGGAAATGAGCAGAGCAGGCAACACAAATCGAATTAGGCATTTTCTATATATTATATTATGTGTATCTATATGTGCAGTGGTTGATGTGCAGTGTGTTTTATATCGCGATTAGGAGAGGGGCGGTTGGTTGGTTGGGGTAGAAAACCGGCGAGCACTAAAATCACGCATCGGCGCATGTGACCTTAAAATAGCTGGGCAAGTGCGTCATCTACTGAGGAGCCACCTCAATGTCAATTAAATTAAGTCATTTGGCAATTGGCTTTCAGCTAAATATCTGATTCAATTGATTGCAACTGCCAGCGAAATACGATTTTCTCTCTGTATTTTGGCCAGGTTCATGTGATAAATTTAGAAATGTGAACTACATTACTCCCGAATAATCAGCTTGTCCCCGTCCAAAATGGATCTCTTCATCCAGGAATCATATAGAAATACGGCGGGTTCAGGCAAATATTCGACACATATGTTGCAGCCTTCTATTTTGTTGGCCACGAAAAAGAAATCTGACTTCTGCCACTAACACAAATATCACCAGGTCACTAGATCAAAGAAGTTAAATCAATACAGGGGGAAAGTGTTCCAGATTTTTTCTTTTTTTGGTTATTGAGGGATCATTGGCGTTATTTTAGGATTATTGT
This sequence comes from Drosophila simulans, assembly GCF_016746395.2. NCBI lineage: Eukaryota > Metazoa > Arthropoda > Insecta > Diptera > Drosophilidae > Drosophila > Drosophila simulans. The sequence continues at coordinate 11,956,314 of NC_052525.2, read as the reverse complement.
TCCTCGTGGAAGACACAGTTGAAACATTTTTAGAGCATCCAGAAATACAATGCGTTATTTGAAGACGTTTGCTTTATTCTTAAAATATTTATATTATATTTAGCTGCACTGGTGAAAAAATTGTATCGACTGCATTTAATGAGCAATGACATTTTTTTTATGCCCAATAGAAAACCAGCAATTTGACAAATCAGTTCAGAAATAAATTAGGTTTTATAGCACAACCTATTTTTTATCTTTATAACTGGTTTATGTCGATGACTTCATTTATGGCTGGTTGGCTGTGCGAAAAGACCGAGACTTACTGAGCCGAAACGCACTGTACTATCAAAGAACTGGAATGGAAGATCTAACTTGTAAGATCTCAATCTCCGCCATCCATCCAATGGCCCTTGGGACATTCACTTCCTCTACATCTTTCCAGCATTCGGTTTTATTGTCCCAGAACTTTGAACCCCAAGTGGAAAAACCATTAGAGAAACCTGTCGACAAAAAAAAAAAAACAAAAAAAAATCGAGAACCAGAAGAAGTAGCAAAAAATAAACAGCCTACAATCGAATCAGACAACCCGTTCACTATATAAAGACCCCTCCTCCTCCCCCACACAACACAGCGTTTTATCTGTTTACATTTCAAATACACTTCATAACTCAGTGTGCTTGTTGTTGTAATTATTTCTTTTGTTGCTGCTGTTGAACATGTGAAGATTACGTCATGTGCCGAAATTGATATGGAAAAATTGATACAGGGCACGCTCTACAGTGCGAACAAGCTTTGCTATGCAAATATTAAATAAATAACAATAAAAAAAATTAATAAAAAATATTATTATTACTATAATTAAGTATTCAACAATAGAACATGAAATAAATAGATAAGATGAAATACTCCAGTAAGGAAATAAATAAATGTGTGCACAATCCCTAGCATCTCTATAATTGTTACAATATTGATTTCTATGGTGTGTCTATGAACTCTAACTCAACTCTTTAGTCTACTATATCGACAGCGGCCTGTAGCAACTGGAACAAGAACAAGACCATCAACAAAACACGAGTGTTACAAGCTCGAAAAACAAGTTTTAGGCAAATAACAAATACCAAAAAAAAAAAAAGAAAAAAAGATTAACGTTTTCATCTTGTTTCGGCCCAAAGCATTATTAAACGTTTTTTCCTCGGAACAAAATGCTTGTTAAGTTGAAGTAGAGAAAAAGTTTAAGGAGTTACCACTAACTCATAAACGCGACTTCAAGTGCCCCACAGCAAATTAAACAACTGAAAAATATGGGAAAAATACTTGTTGCCATTACTGCGAAGCAGGAGGCGGAGTGAATAGATGGATAATGCTGTGGAGCAGAGGAGTGGAGGAGGAGACACGAAGAGGAGGTGGAACATGAGCTGTAAATGGGAAACAGAAGCAGAAGAAGCAGCATCAGCTGGGGAAAAGCGAACTCAAAGATGATCGCATTAATTATGTTTGCCACCAGCGATCTAGTGGTGCTGAGCGCTTGGCCATTTTCTGGCTAGTTAATAGCTATACACAAGTCTTAAACTAGCAGGTGATCTTTATCAGTGGTTCGCCATGCGGACACAATGCATTATGCTAACTTTTGTTTAGCCTTTTCATGTGATAAGAAAAGTACATTAAAATTAACTCTTTGATCAATTTTATAGCTTATTTAGTCATTAGGTTTTTCATTGATTTAGATGAATGAATTTGTTAAATTTTAAATCGATATTGGCTCCCACTGCAATAATATATTGTAGCTTTCATTAAAAACGTTAGTTGTTATTCGAAATCATCTATTTTCCTTTTGGAGTATTATACAAGTTTCTTGTAATTTTTTGGCATTTTTCTTGAGAACATATTCAAATGAAAGATTGGCACATTGAAAAAAAAAGCACTTGAAACATATGTTTATGTTGTCATAAAACATTTGGCTATATTTTAGCCTATTTTTTTTTTGCATCGAATGGATGGCAACACTGTTTGACGACTGCGACGTCGGCAGCGCAGCAGCTTTTCAATTAGTTTTGGTTTTTGCTGTTGTATTTTGGGGCACACACGCGAGGGACTACGTCACGGGCGAATAAGAAGAAGAAGATAAGGGGGAGGGGTAACGTGCGAGAGGGAGAGTGAAAATTAATTTAACAAATTATGCGACCCCACCCGCAAAACACAAAAACAACAAAAATAAAACACAAGCACATGAGAAACAAATAGCGGAAAATTCAATTTTGCACTTGAAAAGCGAAAACAGAGAGGAAAATAAAGAGCGCGATAGACTGGGGCGGGGAGAGAAGAGAGGGCAACTGCAGTGCGGCGTTGATTTCGATTTGTTTTATTAAATTTCAAAATATATACACTGGCGCAACCGATGTGGGCATATATTGTATAATGCATACGGTTTATATATAGTATAAATAAGAGCGACTAAGGCTAATTTATGTACAAACAAGGTGCTATTTTAACACGCACACACACTGGCGCACAGTTATTTTAATTGCGTTTAGCGGGCTACACAGAGCGAAATATTGTATCTAAATTGATAATTCAATTGAATTCAATAATGAAATATTTAATCATTAAGGTTAGGTATGTACTGAAAAGACAACATATTTGTTAATTTTAAAATGTTGTATATATCAAATCTTGACTTCATTTATAATCTAGACTCTGTTTTTCGCAGTGCAGGAGTGCGAGGGAGAGGAGGCGTTGTCGTTCTCTCTCACGCTGTTCGTGTGTGTGTGTATTATTTTTTGCGATGAACTCACTGCGCGCAACAACAACAACAATTACAAGTGTACTACTAATGTTTAACTACTTAAGTGTGTGTGAACCAAATAGCAGAAATTACTTTCACATTGTTTTTGCTCTTTTCAAATATAATTCAAGTGTTTTTTTTTTGTTTTTTTCTCAACCACTTGCACTTGCTTTTTCGACTCTCTTTGCCCGCCTACCCGCCCTCTCACTATTTCGCTCACGCAGTTAACTGTAATTTTTCCCTCTCTTTTTGCACTTTTCTTTGGTTTAAATTTAATACTTTTCTTATTCGTATGTTAAACACACTTTTAGGGTAATTCTACGCGCGTTTTACACTCGCTCTCTTCTTTGATCCTTTTGCGAATTAAAAAAAATAGCCGAAGAGCGGGAAGTAGCAGCAGCAACGATTGATGAGCGCGTAATTTTCTTTCGTTTCGGTTTTTGGGTTTTTGTGCTTTTATATTTTGTGTGAGGTGAGCGCTCTTTTTTGTTTGGAGGCTCTTCGGACTTTTGCGTTGTTGCTGCCTAAACTGAAAAACTGAACTGAAACTGACTGTTTGAGTTTCACGCTGCTGAAAAGTAAAAGATACAAAACACACACACTCACACGCAGGCGTTCACACGCACGAATGTTTGCAGGAGCGGGAAAGAGAGAGGCCGCTCTCTCGCAAACTTTTGCCAGGGCTGCCACCTTACTTACTGTTAAGTGGCGCGCTTTTTGAATACCTTAACTTAACAATAAAACTATACGTTTAACACTCGCTTTTATCAGAAAACTAAATAAATGCGTAGGTGAGAAATAAAACTAATGTGTGAGCTTTGAAGTTGATGAATAGTTTACTTTTCGTTTTTAAGCTTACATTTTAGAAGCAAGTACCTCACAATCATGCAACTTACTTTCAATCCGTATTGCAAAACAACGTACTTGAGATAATAAAAAGTAGTCCTTTGAAAAACTCAACCCTCTTTCAAACTTAAGACCCGAAGTATTCGAAATAAATCACTTGAGATATCTGAAATACGCCGCAAGCGTTTCACTTTACAACAGAAGACACAAAGAACAATTAACATTCTCTTTAATGAGCTCTTTAATGGGCTCCAGACACACACGTCTACGTCTATCTTTTGTCATGGTTTTATTGCGATCTATTTTGAGCGAAACAAAAACATTTCCAAATTTTTCATTTCGCGCATTTCCTGGCTAGAAAATTTACACATTTCGGGCAAACAAATGAAAACAAACAGCACAGCCGGCAATTCGTGCTTTTTGTATGGGGATTTTTGGCAGCTGCTGCAGGCAAACCTGAAATTACACTAGCCAACAACGACGCAAATATTTTCTCAACATTTCGCCAATATTTTATTTATTTATTTAGAATTATCAGGAATGTATAACTTATTTTTATTAATTTTAAATAGATTTCTGACACGAACTGATTAATTTTGTTTTATTGCAGTCAAAAATCAACAGCCGGAAACCTTACAAATTTTGAAGAGTGTTCTTGCTGCTAAGTGTAATTTTGTGATTTACGTATTTGCTGGTATCTTTTGTTGTAAAAGCGCAGATGAAATGCGCAATAAGCAAAGGGCGAAAACGCCGCGAATTTGTAATGGCAAAAACGGGAAAACAAACAAAACGTAAATCCAAATGCGCCACATCTGGCAACGTTGCCAAAGCCAACAAACATGACATCACTTTTTTGCGCACTCACCAAAGTAATAAAAGAGCGTAAGCTCGCTCTACCGCTCCTCGCTCTCTTTCTCTCTCTCACTTGTTATACACAAGCAACGGACCGAAAATAATGTAACAACAAAAAAAAATAGCCAAAGAGAGCACAAGGGAAACACGGAAAAACATAAACACGTAACCGCACACACATAAAGGTAAAAGCGGGGAAGCTGCTGGAAATAGCGATGGAAAAGGGCGAGGGGATAAAGAACGACACAGAAGGGGGGTTGATTAAAACAGGGTTGCCACCGCCACTATGGAGATGCTTAGAATCGGGGTCCCCATCTATTGTTGTCAAAAAAAAAAAAGGAAAAAGTCGAAAATATAGGCGGAAAAATAAGAGCAGAACACAAAATCAAGAAAAACCACGGCACACAAACCACAAACACATTCACACCTGTGGTCAGCCAAATAGCACACTATAAAAATATAGATCCGTACATTCAACAGTTTGTGGTAAGCAGTCCGAAATAAATTGAAATATTCAACATTTCTCGAATAATTTTAAGATTCATGTACACAAAAAGAAAAAATCTACGAGTTAACGATCGAAAATTCGATTATTATTTTTAGATTGGGATATGATTCATTGAACGCGTGATACTATTTTCTCTGTGTACAATGTGCCGCAAAAATATCTCACAGTTTGCCATTTAGCACTTCAGATACTTTAGCTGTAAATATTGGCAATAAACAATTATCGTTTTGGCATTGCTTGCTAATTGCAAGTTACTCACAGAAAATGTTCAATAGCTAATAACTTTATTATACATTTTTTAAAAATCAAAATTTTTTCAAGATGGTTAGATTACAAACTTTGAAATGGAATGATCATATTTATACAAGTCTACATTTTTGTTTTGGTAATATTTTTACGACCTGCACGGTGCACACGTAAATGGGTAATAGGGCTAATGCTCAGTGGGAAATACGAAAACGATCCAATTTGAATATGACAGCATGACTGCGGCTAAATATAGAATTTACTACTCCCGATTAATTCGCCGTTGGAATTACGCGCTCCTCCGCTTTTGCCGCACAATATATTTTTTGGGCATTAAGTGATTTGAAATTATTTGGCATTGCGGCGCGCTGATAAGTTCACTAACAATTGATAACGAACGATTTGAGGCGAAGATGGATGAGTGACGTTGGTAGCAGAAAATAAATATAAATACTTATAACATTTCGGCGATTTGTTGCCATTGCCAATGGGAATTTGTCGAGAGTATTATAGTATTTACGAGTTATTATAAATCTATTATACATAAACATTTGAAAATCTCACAGAATGCTCGAGCTTAGGAGCACACAAGTGTTGCTCGCATTTTCCCCATTTCCGTTACAATTTCAAACAACTAATACACAATTGGCATAGTTCCCAATGAAATTGACAGTATTCAAGATTGGCGCACTAAAAGATATAAAGAAATGCTTGCTATATAGGAATTCTTGCAGAGAAATTTAATTGAAATTGAGTCGACACTAGAATTCGAATTATAACTATAAAAAACTAGTACAATAAAATTAATAAAATAAACTTTATTTGCTAAAAAATATCCTATTAAATGTATTATAACATCCGCAGCATCTGGAATAAAATAGTTTTTGCAGGGCTTCCAATTGTTTTATATCACAACAATTTAAACCAATTTGTTTTGCAAGTATTTGTTGTAAAGCTGACAGCTTTAATTCCATAAGTTGAACAAAACTACACTAAACTATGCATAATCTTTGTGTGGAAAAATGTATTCAGCCCACCTTGTGGCCTCATAATCGCATATCTTTTGTTCCTGCTCGTTTTTTTGTTTAGCCTAAAAGTTAATAATAATTTCCACTGTTCCGTTGCACAGAAGCGGCAACAACAATTACACACGCACTGCTGGCCAGCGGCACAATTACCGTTGTTGGCATTACAACAATGTGACAATGGGCCTGTCCCGTCTGCCTATGATTATAATTATGCCTATATGATTATGATTATGACTGGGTCCACTGGTGACGATCATGATGATGATGATGACGACGGCGACGATGATGATGATGAGCACGCTGTATGCATGTCAAGTGTGCCGTGGGTACCGGAAAATCAATTGACTGAGTGACAGGCGGACAGTGCGAGATGTACTTTCACAATAGCTATAGACATGAGCAAGGCCCACCGGTCGATCGAATTTCTAAGGTCCAAAAAAAAAAGAGAAAAATCAGAATCATGTCGAGGTCAGCTGTTCAATCAGCCTCCTTTCGTTGGTTTTAGCAGAGAAAACAAGTAAAAAGTTCGATTTAAGTAAAAGTAATGCTCTTTTTCAGCGCAAACGGTCACACTGTATCTTTTTAATGAAATAGCACACTAGAAAAAGGCATTGATTAATATATGACTGATCATTGGCTAAATTGTTTATCAAGTTTTTCCCCGTGTATCTGGATAATCGATTAGTAGAATAAAGAGCCGCAAGATTCCCGGTTTTTCTTTTCTTCTCTCAGCGTTCTTTTGCCTTTTTCCTTTCCTTTCTTTTGTGACTCTGACTAACTGTAAGAAAGAAAGTTCTACAGCAAGTGCCGAGCTCAAAAGCTGATGACATCACGCTCCACCGGCAAATTAATGCTCCCCACATACAATAAAAAATGAAGAAACACACATGTGGAGAGACTGGCGAACAAAAAGGTCACAACATGTGTTAAGTCTAATCTCTCCCAAAATGGAATATGCCACCTAGACGAAACAGCCAATAGACAAAGCAAAACAAATTGTCAGCAAATTTGATTTGATGCCCGTTTGACAGCCATCACAAGAAATAAAACACCTTCTATATTTGTCTTGTCAGCCGTTTAAAACCAATGCTATTTGTTGAGTTCTGGGCAATGATAATAGCAAAAACTGTTTAGGAACTTTCTTATTATACTCATCACATTTGAAAACTTAATCTTTTACTAATTATATAAAACATTTAACTGATCAAAGGCTTTAAATTGCACCCGTTATTCAGATAATCGAATAATTTGGGCGTAGATTATCGCAGTGCAGCTCTACTCCATGACAAAAATCGATTGTCAAGCTCGGTTATCGGCGTGAATCCAACTAGAACTAAAGTTAAAGCGCCCAATTCGAATCTAGTGGGTGCGGCACATCCATTAGATACGCGTTCAGATACGGATACACAAAATGCAGCCGAAAAAGATGTGGGTCAACAACCACCAAATGAAGTTGACCCACTTATATACATATATATTGCTTTAAAATGCACACACACACAGACACACGTACATTGGCGACACACGCACATGGGGTCATTATGTAATAAAAACGATGACGATGTTTAACGGTATTCCAGTTAGAATGACTGCAGCGCCGGCGCATTATAAACTCCAATTGGAGTTCCCATCTGGTGGTGGGAAATGCGAAAAGGCAGACGAAGAAAAACCCAAACAAACAAACCCATCTTCCAATTGGACTGATAACACGAAAGAAGGGGCATAGGAAAAGGGAGGATAAACAAAAATACAGTGGCAGCTCGCCAATTAGAATCCTTTTTTGGCGGGTCTTCTTATTGGAAAATAATTTCGTTTCCTATTTTGAGACTTTAGTTTCATATTTTGGGGCCATCTTCAATTTACTTGTGAATGGAATATCTCCTATTTCAATTTTCAGTTATTTTAAAATAGTTACAAACTGTTTTTATTGCGTGGAAAGAACCCGAATAATTTTAATGAGCTTCTCAAGCAATGAAAACACAAGTTGAAATGTCTTTTTAATTGTTTCCGCTCCAACTTGTCATTATACACCTCGTTTCGATTTAATTCAAGGCCTAGCCCCCCATTTGATTTGCCATAAAAATGCGCGTCCATCAACTGAGTGAACACTGTACGTGGGTTAAAGCTACACAGGTAGCAAAGTTTATAAAACCAAACTGCTGACGACGTTGAGCGGTAATTATCGATTCAAAAATTTGTGTGTCTCAAGCTTCCTGCCTTTGGGGGAGGTTGTGGGTAAAAAAAAAATGGCGGGGATTTGGGGGGCTTTAGTTTTGGGGTTGGGTGCGATGAGCACAAAGTTCATCGCTTGCTATTTGGGTTGATGGCGCTGTACATACGTATGGTGGCGATGCGGTACAACCCAGCTGCAGTTTTTGCCCACAGGCTTTGGGAAAAGAGATCAGCTTTGGATTGGCCCAAAAAACCAAAAATGCCCAGCTTACTATGAATTAGAAAAGCGAAACAAAAGTGAAAGCTGCCAAAAAGTCATTAGACGGATATTTTAATTAGGTAAAAGTAGGCCCACTTTCGGGGCATACACAATAAAAGCCCTGCAATGAATATCGAAGATAAGCCACACATTGTTACACTGACAAAAATACATACAACATTATACAGTGTCTTCGTTTATTTAAATAAGCCTAGAACATATATGCATAACCTTGAAATTCAGCAAGTCAATTATATCTCTCATATATTTCTACATGTCTAGATACCAGAGTTTACTTTTTCTCGCGATGATAGACCACAAAGAACCTTAAAAAGATATCAAATTTTTACATTTCTTGATATCCAGAGTTTACTTTTAGTCATTTTGTGCGGTGCAAATAAGAGATTTCCTTCAAGTAGGGCAAATAGTGAATCATTTCATTTTTTAATTACGATTTCTATTAAATATTGACCATACATTTAGACAACCACTGCCTTAATTGGCCATAACTATCGTATATTTATTTGGTCATGAGGGCAGGTTTTTATATTACCTACATAAGAAGAACTCGTCTGGAATTTTTAAAATCTAGTTCCATATATGGCAACGGATTCGTTACTTTTGTGTTTAGTTTAGTTACAGTGTATCAAGTTTGTTACTTACTCTTCCTGCACCTCAATGCCGCTGTCATCCATGGTCCCCTTGGCATAGTCTCCACTGTAGCCACCGGCGAGCGGCTGTTGCGACGCCAGCGTCGACGCCAGCTGCGGCTGACCAGCGGCGGCAGCGGCGGTATCCGCGGCATCGAACCCAAAAGTGGACTCCATGTGCTCCGACAACGGCGTCGGCGTCTCGAAGACGAGCGTCTCCACCATCGAACCCTTCGAGGAGCCAAAGGAGACGCTGTGGACACAAACAGTTAGTATATAATACAATAATACCTATTAAAAATTAACTTAGCAAAATATGCTCCTATATCCTATCCGTATAAACTATTAAAATATAAATAGGCTATTATAGAAGATAAGTCTACTTATGGCTTAGTAACACTCCAGCGGAAAAAGTATTCCAAAAAAATCTAGGAAGAAAACTTTTAGAAACCACGAACCTGTTAACTAGTGTTCATGTTGCTGTTAAACTAAATCAATTTCATTTTAGGATAAATAATCGACAAGTAATCCCTTGAATACCCTTCAAGATATATACCTGTGCTTTGTTGCGAAGCAAAATCGAAATTATAATCGATCGGTCAGGTTGCTTTTTACTAATACCTATTATAGCATTTTTGAAAATATTTGTACATAGACTAGAGTTATGGCGAATATTTTATGTAAGTAAGTTGCTTACTCTGGAGTTACAATTATGATGGGAAAGCTAAAGGAATTTATGTTATTGAAGTAAGGAGAAAAAGTTCCCAAGACAGTTGTTTATAAATATAAACTGAATAGCTTGATTAAGAGTAAGTAATTGTAGGAGATTTACCGTTTGAGGCCGACGCTTTTGGTGCCCAATTTGCTTAGTTTGCCGGGTTTCTTTTGGGGGCGTGGGAATTTATCGCTCAGATCGCTGGATATATCCTCATCGTCAGCTGCTGCTGTTGTTGTAGTTGTTATTGTTGTTGTTACCGGTTCTTCTCCTGTCGTCGTTGTTGTTGTTGTTGTAGCTGCTGCAGCTGCCGCTGTCGCCGCATTGTTGTTGTTGCTGCTGCTGGCCTCGTTGTTTTTGCATTTGCTGTTATTCTTATTACTTTTATTATTAGCCATGTTTTTCGCACTGACCACAAGCGAACCATTATTGTTGTTGTTCACATTGTTGTTGTTTTGCTGCGTTGTTGTTGTTGTGTGCACCAGTGGCAGCGACGTTGGCGGCGCAGCAGCAGCGACGCCGGCAGAGAACGCCGACGCAGGCAGCGGCGCAACAACAATCTCCTCGCTTAGCAAAAGCGTTCGCTCATCACAGTCGGCAGCGCCGCCGGCGGCGACGTCAACGTCGGCTGAGACGCCAGCAGAGCCGTTCGACAGCATTGCGGTTGCAGCAAAACGATTCGATTTCGATTTCGCGGCTAACGGTGCATTTCGAGGGGGCGGCGTGGTGGGCGGGGCCAGGGCCAGCATAGGTATATCTTTATATATATATAGGTGCGCCAAACACACACACAAAAACTTAATTAAATCGCAATTTGTGTGTGCAAAATAATGACAACCCAAAAAAAAGCCAAACAAAATCAGCACTTGCACAAAGGCACACAAATATATATTTCTATATTTTTTTTAGCACATTAACGCGCACCTCTGTAAACAGCAACAAAAAAAAAACAAGCAGCAACAGCTACCGCAACTGCGACGTCGACGGAGGCAGCGGCTGCGGCAGAGGCGTCGGTGACCTGCACTTTAGTTTCCGACCAAAAACTCGCGTTTATAAATAAATATGCATGTGCATTTAATAAATCCGTTAGCGCGCGCTCTGTTGCTCTTGTCCTGCGAATTCGGATCTCGGATTTTTTCGGATCGGAGCGACACAATCGGAACAATCGTGTGTGTATATTTGGCAGCGCTTCGAATTTCTGTTCTGTTCTGTTCCGTTTTGTTCGAACGCACTGGCGATGACACCCGGCCGATAGCGCGACTGTCCGATAAGCAGCACCCCACTTGCGATAGCTGGCTAGATAGTTTTTGTAAAGGTAAAAATCTGGGCAAAGTTAGAAAGCCCAACTATAAAGTATTTTATTCTTACATTTCCAAAAACAAAAAGTTAATGCAATTAAAATGAAAAATAATTGGCGGTTATAAAATAATGTAGCATTTAGCTTAAAATTGTTCCAATTTGTTATATACACAGTTAGGCTTAGACTTAATCAGTTAAATGTTTGCACAAAATAATAAAATAAGAAATGTTTAAATTTTTCAAATAGTTGTAAAATCTATATTTTAAATTTATTGAACAACACTGCTTAGCCGACTCGTCGCCTATCGATAGCCTATCGATAAGCGCAACCTAGCAGTTCTTCCATCCCTATAGAGATGAGCGAAATTGCAATTTTCTGTATTAATATTCGCAGCAGAAAAAACCACAAATAAACAGCAATAAATCGGAATACATGGGATATATAGCCGCGATTTAACTTGCGTAAATCGTGGGACTGGAAAAGCGTGAAAAGCCCGCCGAGGACAAGTCGCCGAAGCGAGGAAAATCGCTCATCTCTATTACAAATACGAAAATGAAACTGCGTGCATTCTAAATGGTAAGTTAAACGCTCAGAAAAAACGGTTAGTGCTGTTCACTAAACAAAATACCCCATTAAACGGCTATAATTAATTGTTTTCCAATTGCTGCGAGGGAAAACAATAAACATTCTACACATTTGTAGCAAAAACAACAATCAAAATAAGCACGCATACTAATACGAAAAATGTTTTTCTCTATTTTCGTTTATTTCTCTTTTTGTTTGTAAAACAAAGTGCATAAAACGCAACAATTACACGCTTTAATGGTTTTGTACACATCGATAAATTGTGAAATACATTTTCATGCAAAACCAAAACACACCCACTTTTTACCTGTGCGAGTGTGTGTGTAAATGTGGAAAATCCTTTTACAGTGCGCGAAATGAAAACAAGTGCGAAAATCTATAAATAAGTGCAATGCATTTGTTTATAGTTTTTATTACCATGACTCACATAGAAAATTACTGGGTCTGCAAAAATAGAACGCACAAATATTGCCGGTTCAAAAATACCGGTTAGCCCGGTTAAGAAAATGCAAAAAAAAAAAAGAAAAAATGTTTAAGAACCACAACCACTTTGGCCCACATTTAATTGCAGTTAAAATTACGTAAAAGAGAAAAAAATGTCTCATTCAATGAGTAAACCTCTTGCGGTTATAATTTGTTAACTGGGTTATCTAAAAAAACATATTTTAAAATAGAAAAATGAGTGTGTAAGGTAATTTCCGGCATTCATTTGGAACGCTCTAGAGGAACTATGTATTTAAAAATACTTTGCCCTAGAAAGTGTGTTAAGCTGCTTAAAAGTTTGAGGTACACACACCTTTTACAATCCATTTAAATATTAAAAAAACAACACGTCGTCACGTTTGTGTAGAAATATATTTGAAATTTAAGTAGTTTCATTATGAATCGCCTCAGCTGTCCGCCAATAGTTATTATTCATATGTATCTATTTAATTACAATATTTAAATTTTTCTACCTTGCCAGCCACATGGGAACCATGACCAAGGACTACGACTATCTGCTGAAGGTTCTACTGGTGGGCGACAGCGATGTGGGCAAGCACGAGATTCTCTCAAACCTGGAGGATCCCTCCACGGAGAGTCCCTTCTGCAGTGGGAACGGTAAGTGTTGGGCATATCCCTTGAACGACCACCGATATGCAAGCCAATCTAATAGACTGCACATCTCATATCTTCCAAACGGTAGCCTACAAGACGACCACCATCCTGCTGGAGGGCAAGCGGGTGAAGCTGCAGCTGTGGGACACCTCTGGCCAGGGACGCTTCTGCACGATCATTCGCTCGTATTCGCGCGGCGCCCAGGGCATCATCCTCGTTTACGACATCACCAACAAGTGGAGCTTCGACGGTATCGATCGGTGGCTCAAGGAGGTGGACGAGGTCAGTTGGGAATTATAAGTTGCATCAGGAAAGGAAGCACATGAAAGAGATCTTTGTGACGACATTTTTACGTGCTGTAAAGTAGTACTTAAGGAGTGGCTACTTTTTCATTTACAAGATAGATCCACAATTAATACGACAATGCTGTAACGAAGATTATTATAGATTTCAATGTGTTTTCCTTTCTAGTTTTACCATACATGATTCCAATTAATAACTCCATATGTACGATTAATTTGCAGCATGCCCCAGGAATTCCGAAGGTTCTTGTCGGCAATCGCCTGCACTTGGCCTTCAAGCGACAGGTGGCGGCCAAACAGGCCGAGACCTACGCCAGCCGCAACAACATGTCCTGCTTCGAGATATCGCCTCTCTGCGACTTCAACATCCGCGAGTCCTTCTGCGAACTGGCGCGGATGGCCCTGCATCGCAACGGCATGGAGCACATCTGGCGCAGCAATAAGGGTAAATATAACTAGGCTATTAAATGGGAGAAGGATAGTGGCTTTTCGAGTTAAAAGAACTAAAGTGCATTATCTAGTTTGGCTAGACCAGGTTAAATTTACTTAATCGCATCTATTTTTAGTTACATTGTGAAAAAGTCATGACAAGGCCTTGAGGTCAATTTTGATTGAGTTCCAATTAAAGCGTTCATTATGTCAAGACAATCATTAATCTTTTTCCGACCGTTGAATAACACTTAATCGCTATAATGTGTGAACTTTTGTTGATTCACAAACAACTAAAACTGTTGATATCATACAACTTATGAACTTATCAGATGAACTTTAAAGAAAACCCGAAATGCACTCTCCCTAGCAGAGAGACATGTATATTGTTCTTTAATTCACTTAGTAACCCAATTTGAATGCCATTGCAGTGCTGTCGCTTCAGGAATTGTGCTGCAGGACGATCGTGCGAAGGACGAGCGTGTATGCGATCGATTCGCTGCCGCTGCCGCCGTCGGTCAAGTCGACGCTCAAGTCATACGCGCTGACCACGTCGCAGTGCTTCAACTCGCTGACCCAGAGCTCCAAGAGCAAGAACCGCTGCAAGACGCCGACGAGCAGCAGTCGGAATAGCTGTGCGATCGCGTGATCGTTGCCTTGTAGGCCGCCGCCCAGCCGCCTACGCCGCCACGCCCCTAACCGACATTAACTTTAATTGAGCTCTACTTATGTACTCTAGGCTATAACAGACAAACACACCCAAACCATACCCATTACCATACCACACACCCATTCAACCCAGCCCTTTGGTTATATGTTTTGTTTCATTGACATTGATATGTTTACTTTTTACACAGTAAAGCGTGCACCTTTTTAGTTTTTAACCACCCCCATCCCGGCCCCATTCCCACGACCTCTCTCTTTTGCATTAATCTAATGTTGTTAATATTATTATGTTTGAATAATTCTAATATTTAATGCATCAAACACATCAACATATAAGAAAAGAAAAAGAAAAACGAAGAAATAACGTCAAGTGAAAATCAACTTTTATATGGATAAAAAGAATTACTTTTTTTTTTGTTTGTTTACCATCGGATTAAAATATTCTTAGAGATGTATTGTAATTGAAGCGAATTCAGCAAGAGAAGCACACACAAAGGCGAATTGATAAAAATAATTCATAATGAACTAGAAGACTGTGTTTTCATTTATTTGCCATCCCTTTCTGATTCCTGGCCAGCTGACTCCATCTCTTTCCATTTAGGTTTCTAATTTGTGGTAATTTAAAGTGAAAGTTCGCTGCATCTTTAATAGGATCAGTCTATATAATTATGCAACTCTTTAAAGTTTCTCCTGAAAAAAAGAGTTTCTATATTCATTGTCCATTTTTCTAGATGTAAATTCAAGTGTACCTTTTAGCAGAACCAAACTAAAGTCGAAGAAAGTTAAATGATTTCTTAGATAGAATTTTTATATACATATAAAAAATTTAGATATTCTCAGTTTTTACTGTTTTTACTGAAGTTAAAAAAAATGTTTGAACAATGTTTTAATGAAAATTAGCACATCTGCTTTATACAACTGCAACTTTGATTGAAGTAATATATATTTGAATACCCTGGAGCTTATTGGGAATATATGATATCATTGTTATAAGAATATTATTATTTTATAGAATAATAGTTTTGGGCTAGAACAAATTATTTTTAAAATGGCCATTGATATGTGTTGGAAAATGCCATCGTTTAAGCATAGGTATCTGTATAGCTCATGTATCTTGTATCTTTGAAGTATTATTGTGCATCTATTATTATTATTATTATTTTATATCACAGGATTATGAAGTTCCATAACTGTTGTATAAACAATACTCTTCCCCGGTATTTCAGCTTGTAGAGCACTTGGATTGTCGATGTTTGGATTCCTATCTTCTTTGCTGGGTTTCCAACATCTGTTGGGGGTTGTCCCTTGTCGGATGTGATTAATCGGTTGGCTGCAAACCCAATTTGATATTGTAATATTATTTAAATGACTCAAATTGCCTTTTCGTCGGTTTGCTTCGCATTGGATTCATTCGCCCTTTGAGGCAAAACATTTCGCGGCTTCTTCTTTTTTTCGACATCTATTGCCTTCCCCAGATTTCGGCTGTTTGGCATTTTGGCTTTACACAATTCCCAAAGTTGGGCAATCAAAAGGGGGCGGGGCTCTCGGGGGCAGTGGACTCGTTATACTTTAAACGTATCTTCAAATTTCGAATGAATGCGAAGTGATAGCGAAATTATTGCAATAATTTGCATACGCTTTAATTTACTTTATAATGGGTTTGCCTTTTTTTTATCTATTTTGTTTTATAGTTTTGGCAAGTTATAAAATACTTAAGTGCAAATGAGCTGACGTGTAATAAATTAAATTGTTTATTCTATCATATGTATTGATCAGCATTTTTTATCTTTTTTTTTATTTCTATTTAGCATCAAAAGAAAAGCTCTTATATATTTTTATATTTATGTATATTTTAGTTAAACTTACATTTAAGAAACGAGGAAAGATTTAAAGAACTTTAAATCTTACAGAACTTATATGGTACTTTATGGGTATTGTTGAAAGAACATATCTAATCTTATCTTCTTTTTAACAATATAGTCAGCTTTTTATACATTGTTTCTAAATAAGTTTATTTTCTGCCCTTTAGGTAATATCTTAATTTTATATATATATATTTATGGATATTTGGGATTGGCTTGTAACTACCATTTGAGGATGGTACTTCCCCTTATTTAATGATTGTTCGTTATTTCTGAAAATGCATTTCCCATATGGGCCTGCATTGGGAAAGTGTTAATCCGACCTGAACTCAACTGAAATGAACTGACCTAGCCCATCGATCAGGTGACCTACGGGGGGCGGGGTCACCATCATTAAGCGGTTCGTTCATGCCCGGCGGATTAATTTCGGCGGCTGGTCCCAATTATGGAACTGCTATGTTTCCCATTTTTTTTTCCACCGGACTCATTTGCATTTGCCAGCCGTCGATGCGTTTGTTGTTGGACCAACTCGAATCCAGATGGACGGAGATGGCTTTCGGGTTGGTGGTCAAAAGAGTGGTGGGCAGCAAGATGACGAAAGCCAGTTCACAGACAGACGGAGCATCTCGCAATGCGGCTGCTATATAAACCGCGGATCGTTTGGATTGGAGCATCAGTTGGCTTCCTCTTCTGCTACGTGAAGTTCCATAGTTTTCAACCCCCAAGCAAGAAACTTCCAGCAATGAAGGTGAGTCTGCTCGACAAAATCAGTTTCAAAATATAAAAAGTTAAAAAATTACCCAAAAAAAAGAAGGACACAACAACAAAGCCCAATATCATGAAAAAAAAACACAAGCTGATAAATTATTGTTTATATTTTATATATTTAATAATTGCAACATCGAATCGTTTACAGATCTTTGTGTGTCTCCTGGCTACGTTGGCTGCCACCGCATCGGCTGGCTTCATTGGCGGATCCGGCGGTGGTGGCGGTGGCGGTGGCTACAGCTATGGAATCGGTTCCGGCGGCGGCGGTGGTGGCCACCAGGAGGTGA
This sequence comes from Drosophila simulans, assembly GCF_016746395.2. Taxonomy (NCBI): domain Eukaryota; kingdom Metazoa; phylum Arthropoda; class Insecta; order Diptera; family Drosophilidae; genus Drosophila; species Drosophila simulans. Next base: position 11,938,977 of record NC_052525.2, on the reverse strand, counting down.
AGACCATCCAGGTGATCCACCAGGAGGGTGGCGGCTACTCCGGCGGCGGCGGTCATGGCGGTTACTCTGGTGGCCATGGAGGATACTCTGGCGGCGGCCACCAGGAGATCAAGACCATCAAGGTTATTCAGCAGGAAGGTGGCGGCTATGCCGGCGGTCATGGCGGTTACTCTGGTGGTCACGGTGGCTACTCTGGCGGTGGACACCAGGAGGTGAAGACCGTTAAGGTCATCCATGAGGAAGGACATGCCCTGGGCGGCGGCGGTTATGCCGGAGGCCTTGCCGGCCATGGACACGGACATGGTGGCCATCAGGAGGTGAAATTGGTCAAGGTCATCCATGAGGAGGGCGGTCATGGCCACGGTCACGGCGGTGGCTACTCCCACGGTGGATTCTCCGGCGGTCATCAGGAGGTTAAGACTGTGAAGGTCATCCACCAGGAGGCTGGCGGTCATGGCGGTTACTCTGGCGGACATGGTGGCTACTCTGGCGGCCATGGTGGCTACTCCGGCGGCGGTCACCAGGAGGTCAAGACCGTTAAGGTTATCCACGAGGAGGGACACGCTTTGGGCGGCGGCGGCGGCTATGCCGGTGGATACTCCGGTGGCTTCTCCGGCCATGGACATGGACATGGTGGCCACGAGGAAGTGAAGGTGGTCAAGGTGATCCATGAGGAGGGCGGTCACAGCCATGGCGGCCACGATCACGGACACGGTCACTCGCACGGCGGATTCGAGGAGGTCAAGACCATCAAGGTCATTCACGAGGAGGGTGGCCACGCCCACGGCCACGGACCCGCCCCCATCATCAGCAACGAATACCTGCCGCCCAGCAATGAGTACCTGCCCCCCGTATCCGCTCCCCAGCCCGGATATCTGCCCCCATCCTCCAGCTGGAAGTGATTCCATGCCATTCGATTCGAGCCATACTGATCCTTGAGTCTTGTTAAGTAATTTTAGGTCTCCTTTTTTTTCATTTCCCATGTTTTTTTATTGTTGTTCCCATTTTACCTCACCCTTTGAACAAATATACCATCTGTAAATTATAAACCATTCGGATATTCTGTGATATATGGGCGCCAAAAGTTTTGGAAAGTATGTTTGCAGCATACGAGAATGTTTGAACAAATAGTTGGAAAGTTCTGATTGATGGCGAATTAACGTATCATTGATCATTTGATTATTTGATTAAAAAACCCATTCTTTATGCATTCTAATTCCCCTGTATTCACGGTTAGTTAGGCTGTGTGAATTAGCATTTTATTCATTTTCATTTGATTCCATTCATGCGGCTCAGTCACTTTCGATTCGCGTTTCAATTTCACTTTCAACTCGAATCGACCGACCCATATTAGCATAATCACAGTCATCCAATTTAGCGGTAGCTCAACGACCTTTTCATCGGCGGGCTTATGTTCATTATAGATATATATATGTCGCATCTAATGGATATATTTATGTGTATCTTAACGTTTATTTTTATGTTTCGAAACGTATTTCGTGTCTGGTGGATTATGTTGTAGCGTGTTCTTGTGTCTTATGGATTATTTTGTGTGTGTGTAGTACATTTTGTATCTTGTGGATTATTTTGAACGATGTGGCTTAATTTTAAGCTCGAGGTTAGGTTTTTAGTTTTTTTTTAGTTCTTTTGATATTAATGTAGAAAGAAAATAAATTATAACTTTTTTTTCTATTTTCAATTATCTTATGCATTTTTAGAACTAGCATTCCATCATTTGGCTTTAATATAATTTGTTTTAAAATATTAGAAAATATTTAAGGAGTTACTTTTTTTTATCAAAAATTCAAATGAATATCATTGAGATTTTGCTTAAAATCAGGTCCATAAATGTGAATGTGCTCTGGGTGCTGTGATGTTTAAGGATAAACAATTAAAATGAGTTATGGTAAATATGAAAATATTATATATTTTAGTTATTATTTGTGTGGCCATATATCCTGCCGCCTCCTTTTCGCCGTATTTTGATCGATGCGATTTGTGTTTTGGCCAAGATACTGATGCAGGGGCAGTGGGCGTGGCGATGAGGAGGTCACACCCAGCGGAAATTCGCTGGTGGGTCTCCATTTCGAGGGCATCCATGGTGAATCGTAGCTCTGGTATCTGCTTTGGTATTTCTCCTCCTGATAATTTTCCGGTGCCGTCCCCTTCTGATCGTTGTGAACCTTGAGATTCAGCAGTAGTTCACCATCGTCATCGATCAAGTTGTAGAGCTGAACACCTTTGGCCTCCCGCAAAGGATGCGCTCTCTCCAATCTGATTTGTTGCTTGACCTTTGGCCTCACTATGGGCTTTGCCCTCTGGCCAATGTAATGCGATGATCGATCGTAGGACTGCAACTGCCGCAGGATATTCAATGGCAGTAGTAAATCCGATTCGAAGGGCATAAAGCCGCTGGCTCGCACTTTGATGATATTTCTCAGTAGCGGCTGATGGCCATAACTATCGACCAGGCCTAAAAGGCTCAGAATTAAAAGGCCCAAAGTGTGCATTTTCCGGCAGTTGTTAGCTCATTTTACACAAGGATCACTGGTAGTATAAGCACTCGAATAAAAAATAAATAAAGTGTGTTATTTGGTCGAGAGTGGAGCGAAAAAGCAGCGCGTTCTAGGCCCGTGTTGCACCAACTGAACGGACTAAAAAATACACGGCTCAAATCAACCTAAAGCCAGCTGACTGCGCTCGTAAAAGCGAATTAATTAGAGAAAATACCGTACGGTACACGAACGCACAGTGGGTCAAAATATATGCAAATTTAATTAAAAATTAATATAAAAGGTACTGGCTATTTTAAATATAAAAGACGTTTTGAGCAAATTTTAGAAAATATATGAATTTAACTATAAAGTGTTGGGACAGTAAAATATTATTAAAAAATAAATTTAAAAAATGTTTAATAAACTTATATAAACCTAGCATTGCACTTAATCGGTTTAAAATAGATCTTTGCATGTTTGATGATGAATAGATTTTACTAGCTTAGATGTTAGTTGAATAAATGAATCAGAAGTTCATAGCTTGGCACCACTGTGCGTGATATGTCCAACACTTTGGATTGAAAATAAAAACATAACTGGCCGCGGACTGGACGTTTATTGTTTGGGGGCCTGTTGAAGTGGCTCTTTCTTCCATTATTTCCTCTATTTTGTTATGGGCAACACAAATTTATTAACAACATCAAGTGAGTCCAGCGTGTGTGAGTGTGTTGATTTATGCCAGCAGAGTGGAGAAGAATAATTCTTTGAATGCCTTCGTGTGGATTGACATTAAAACTGGTTCACTAGCCGACAGTTGAGCCATTACAATGGCCATTAAAACATAACCCGTCCACTCTCGCTGCCACTGGTGGTGACCCAAACAAAAAGCCAAAAACAACCATAAGCACACAGATCTCCGGCCCATTAGCATTAAGACAAAAGACACCCGCATTGAAAAAAAAAACAAAGGCAGTAAACTCTCTATGCAGATTAGCAAGGTGGAAAAGCGTGGCTCAGAATTTTCACTTCAGCCGACTTTTGCAGTTGACAAACGCTCCGCTGATCACTCTCACTGTTCCACATTTGCATATGGACAGTCCGGTACAGTGCGTGACATAACCAAAGAACTTGATGAAAGTCCACTTTAGCATTATAATGAAGTGTTGGGTTCATAATGAGCCTTTTAAATTCCATTTTTGTATTTATATGGAAGTTATCATCTAAAACCTTTATTGCTACCACTTAATATCGTTTCAAGACTTACTCTTTCGAAACGCACTGTATTAATTGATAATCACCGGAAAGCGCTGGTAACGGTAGCTAAATCACAATCTCATTTGATTGACATTGTTTTTATTCAACATCAATATCCACATTAAGCCCGCATTATGTTTGTATTTTTTATTTATTTTTTATTTCTCATAGACGTAGACCTTTGCTTAAGCACTAAAATTTAGAACAAATAATTTGCAAAAAAAAAAGATTTATATGCATACGTATATATATATATATATAGGTAAATGTGAGGAGGGATATCTGTACAATTAGACTTAGACATAAACGTATAGCTAACTGACTAGAATTACGAATTTTCAATGTGCTCCAAAGCTTAACTACAAGGTATTAAAATTTCGATTTCACTTCAAATATTCTTTGGTTGTTAATCTCTTGTTTTCTTGGCCATAATAAATATTTACATATACAAATACTGTTGCTCTAAATAATTAATTAGGACATTAATTAGGCTCTAGTCCAGGGTGATGTGAGGATTTGTGTAGGTGAAGCCGTGGAACTGCTTCTGATCCATGGATGCCAGTATCTCCTTGTCGATGGGGGTTAGACGCACCCTTTCCCTGGTGAAGACCCGATCGAAGTACTGGGTATCCAGGGGGTGTTTCTGACGATTAAAAAAAAGCAAAACGTAAATTCATAAATCTAGTTAATTAAGTAATAACTCCATCAAATGCTCACCACTTGCGGCTTGAAGGGCGGCTCGATTTGTCGCTTTTCCAGCAAACCCCAGTCGATCGGGCGGAAGAATATATGATCGGCTATATCACCAGCCGGGCTGTACTGCGAACCAATACGCTTCGTGTAGTCCTTCTCCAGCAACTGCGAGGTATTATTAGTGTGAAAGTGTTATAAAGTATTTATATTTGTATTATATGGATTTATTTATCTTACCCCCTTGAGAATCCCGGTGGCCTCGGCGGATATGTAAACTGGGAACCATGGAATTTCATTGCAAATGGACCAGAAGAGCTCGTCTTCATCGCAGCCACTGAATGGCGACTGTCCAATCAGCATTTCGTAGAGCAGCACACCAAACGACCACCAATCCACATTCTGATTGTACTTTTCACCCTACAAATTGAAAGGTAAGCGTTAAAAGTAGGTAGGTAAATCTAAAAAATGTTACATGTTAGTAACAAATTAATACCTTAATGATTTCGGGCGCCATATAATCGGGTGTGCCGCAAAAGCTATCTGCCGTCTTGTCCAAATAGATTTGCAATTTGCACATGCCAAAATCGGCAATGCGAACATGTCCCTCGTAGTCCAGCAGGACATTATCCAGTTTGAGATCCCTATAAATGGCCCAGAAATATATAACATATAAAATCAAATAGTTAAAAGCAATATGATATGAGCCCACCTATAGATAATGCCCTTTTTGTGCAGGAATTTGAGGCCCGAGATGATTTCGGCCCCATAGAATCTGGCTCGCTCCTCGGAAAAGCGACCGCTCTCCTGGATGTGGAACATGAGATCACCGCCATTCAGGTACTCCATCACAAAGAACAAGTGGCTCTGCGGCAGAAAATATATAGAAAATATAGCGAGAAGTTAACAAACAGATCGAGAACTGGCGAGAGACCTATAATATAGCGAGAGATCGAGATTCCGATTGAGATTGAGATTGAGAGATCGTCCCCCAAAGTCATAAATAATTAAAATACCTTCTAATCGGTGTCAATGCAAGACGTTGCATTTGCAGATGCAGATGCAAATTTTCGGATTGAGAGAAAAACACACATACACAAAAAAAAAAAACAACCAAACAAAACAAATACAATAAAATAAAGGCACCCTGATCTACATGATGTCCGATCGACGTCGTGTGCCCCAATCGATGGCCAGACCCCAGTGATCCAAAAATAGAACGTTTTACCTTTCCTCTGGCTATAAATAGCCCGCCCGATCGATTGTTCTATATGATAAGTATCGATCAAGAGTGCAGACACACCTTCGACTGGTGACCCCCACCTGAGAATTGCCTCTAATTGAAAGCTAAAGGGGCGCATGTAACACCTTCGTCTGAATATTTTTAGCTGGATAATATCAGTTTGTATGCCACATTACGTCCTCAACTGATTTGGATAGTTTTCCAGAGCAAAGAAAATTTTTAAAAATATTTTTAAGTTAAATATGAATTTTATCCAAGGGTCATTGAACTACGGTGACCCCAAAGTCAAGGTTTTCTTAAGAGTTGCTAGGCAATACACTCAGATTTCTACTGTATATATTTCTTATTTAAATTTATATTATTTTATTTAGCTTACCTCCGTTTGGAAGGTGCAAAACAGATGACACAGATACGGATGTTTGGTGCCCAGGGCCAGGACCTTGCGTTCGATGAGCGTGGAGTCCACATCGTCATCCTCCAGGACGACATCCTTTTTCAGGCACTTGATGGCATAGTAGTATGTGGTGTCACGCAGCTCAGCAAGCAGGACCTGTATCGAAATTTCGCAATTAGACGAGAAAATGTGGGAATATCATATTCTCAACTCACCTTGCCGAAACTTCCCTTGCCAAGAACGGCCAGAAAGTGGAAATCATCTACCGAATAATTCTTAAATCTAGGTATTACTGTTGCTGGCGCAGTGAAACGTCCGGATTTTTGGAATTGTGAATATGTATATGATGTTTCTGTGCGATCGAGACAGCAAGGTTTTTTTGTTTATAGTTGCAGAAAGAGAGAGACCGCAGTCATGGAATAAAAGTTAAAGTTAGTTAAAATAAAATAAATATATATGTTAGCAGAATGCAAATAGATAATGTTCGTTGATGAGTTCTTCCGATGGTCACTTGAATTTGGGCTACATATGTGGGACTTATATCATATTTAATCGGCATACCATCGTGTTCTTCGCTGGCCTCGATTTTATAGGCTGGATTCAAACTGGGTGGAGTGCTGGGTGAGTCACGGGCTTCTCGGGCTCCTAATTATTCGGGAAAATTAGTCGGGGTCTAGCACATGGATCTTTATAGGATCTCTATTAAATTCGATATTTTTTTGGGTCTGATTTTGCTAACAGAACTCATAAAAATGTATTGCTCTTGATTAACTTAGCATACGGCCAAATGAATCACAGCACTGCATTATTTAAGCAATTTCTTTTTAAATCTATATTTTAAATGCTCTTTAAATTTATATATTTTTGCTAAGATTTTTCTCTCACAAAATGCATATATGAAAGACTTTCCCCAGAATAATTATTTCCTGGTTTCCAGTCGCTCTATTAACACATTATAAATTCTGTTCTGAGCAAAATCGGACCCATAAATTCGAGGCAAAAAATATGAATATTATTTGGCCTCCATATTTCCCATTTCGAGTGTGATTTGTGCATTTTGTCTGGTTTTTACCTCGCTTCACGTGGTTGAGTGCCTCAACAATGAGTTTCTGATTGACACCGCATAAATTGGCCGTGAGCCGCTCGCATTTCTTGTGACAATTCACGTCACATTCTGGTTGTTCGCGTGTTTCGATTCGATTTTTTAAATTTTAAATTTCGACGTGGACGTAGATGTGGATGTGATTGTGGATGGGGCCCACGCATAACATCGCATTGGAGGGGAATTAATTGCAAACAAATTATTAATAAATTTTTGTTGCGGCAAACTGGGCGGGTTACCCAATCTTCTGTTGCGATTTATTGGCTGCACGCTTTTTTGACTCGAGCAAAATGTTTTCGAATTGAAAATGTACTGGCAAAGATGTTTTGTAGTATAAATTAGCCAGGTACAAGACCAAAAATGTTCAGACTAACTTGGCAAATAAGTTAATAATTCCCCAATTTTGTCCCCACTTTGTTCAAGTACAATTATTTTATGGATATTGTAAAGTTAATTATAGTTATTTATAATTAATTCATTTGTTCAGTTTCAAAAATGCTAGATTTCCAAATTATCCTAAGGCACAAACATTTTGAAAATGAGAGAAATTTTTAAAAACAGTGCTCTTGCTTTCAAACAAATTTCCCATTCATTGAAATGATTATTGTTCTCGGTGCATTTCAATCGGTTTAAAGACATGAATTTCCGACGATTATTTTGGGGTGGGAGGTTCTGTTCGCATAAACAATGCGAATCCGCAATTCTTGCTGCCCACTTTGATTGAATTTCCAACTAAATGAGGCGGATAGCCGGATATCACGTATACGCAGTGTGGCAACGGAACAAAAAACAAATGATTTTCCGCGCTCCGCACAGCGAATTTATATAATCTGTGAATTGACTGTATGTATGGCCAATAACTGCGTTGTTTTGTTTTTACGTATGGTTAAAACAACTGCAGGCGATGTCTAAATCTATATAGTATCTTTGCAGATATATCTGAATTTATGTACACAAAAGCTTTCTCTTTGACGCTCAGACAGACACGACGATGACCTAAACAATTTGTTTTCATTTGTTGTTTTGGCTAAAAGTAAAATGCCAACTTGTAGATTCTTTCTCTTTGCCGCTTTTTGCGACTTCTGGCAGCGGATCTCTAGCAAATTCTCGCACAAACATCAAGGAAACGCCACCACGGAACAGTAAGCAACAATAAAATTCGCGGCGAAAATTACATAAAACACGAATCGAGCAATAGAAATAGGAAGTCGCTTCCCCAAATTCACTATCGCACAAAATGAGTAACAATGCTAATAAATAAAATCGTAAACAAAATAGGCGGACTAAAATCCGCTCTTTGAAAAGTGTGTGTGTTTTTTTTAGAAATAAAAACACATGAAGGAAGAAATTGTTTCTTATGACTTGGTAAAAAAAAACACAAATATGAATCCACTCAATAAAATTAAATCTTACAACAAATTACGAACTTAAGACAAAAGTCTTAACAAATAGAAAGAACTTCTTCATCAAAGAGAATACCAAGAAAACTAACACACATTTAAACAGAAATTAAAGCACTTATAGCTCAGAACAAATCTTTAGTAATAATAAAATCATTACTTGGCTATTAAAATAGTCCCATGTTCCGCACATTTTTTCATTTAAAAAAAAGCCATAAAAGAGTTTATCTATAAACTCAATTAACCCAGATAAAAGTGTCCCAGAAAAATAGGAAAAACTCCGCATATTCATATTCAACAATCACTCACAATTTTTTCTCCAGCTGCAGGTCATTGAACCACTCGCATTTTCCGCTGAATATGATTTTCAGCACTTGCACTTCCTAGTTAACAGTTTGGGCTCAATTTTAGTACTATGCCGTCGACTAGACGAGAATATATATTTATATAGACGGGGGCATCTTTGCCCCGGATGATATACTAGCTATTGATCGTTATGACTTTGTTTATTTCTTTGTCTCTCTACTTTTCCCCAAAAATCCTCATATATCTTATATCTATAGATCGGTGTTTTTTTTTTTTCTTGTGTGAAAACGAAGGCATTCCGAAATGCCTGGGATAGTCGAAAGTAAGTCGAAAGCTCTTTTTGATCCGGACACGTGCCGCCCATACAAGTGACCAGCGGAGGAAATGGGGGAACGGTGTGTGAATTGATGTACACTGGGAAAAAACTGAGCAGTAGCTTTTATCAATTGCATTTTAAAACAATTCTATAATTATTACAATTCTGTATTTCCTAGCAGTTATGAAATGTAGACTATTTAAATGTAAGATATTTTACTAAAATCTTTTTAAGCTTTCTGCATAGATTTTCCATATTTAAAAATATTGGTAAATATTGGAAAATCTAAGCTAATTAAAAAATATATTTAATAGTACTAGTTAAAATTGGAAACTAGCCCTATTGCTATGAAAAATTTCTGAATTGAGTAGTTAGCTTGCTCTGCGTTTTTCCCAGTGTATTGACTGATTTGTCCGCTATTTTTTCGAGATGAACGTGCAGGGTATCGATCGCGTCGACCAATCGGCCAGCCAGCCTTACCTAACATCTTCTTGGGACTGGAGGGCGCGGTGCCGCCTTCGAATCCGGAATCGTTGCTGCAGGTGCTCATCCGGATGATGGACGGTGAGCTGGATGTGGAGGCGCCACCACCACCGCCACTACCAGCACTGGGAACACCCAGTGTTCCGGCATTTGAGCCGCTGGAACTGGGCGAATCCAGCACCGTTGTGGCATTGGAGCTACCACCCTTGGTGGCCATGGCCACCGCATCGAGATCCTCGGAACTGGCGCTGCTGCTGGTGGAGCTGCACTCCTCGCCGCCGCTCTCATCGTCGCTGTCCTCGTCCAAGGAGCCGCCGCTGCCCTCCTCGCTGCCGCTCTCATCGTCCGTATTCTCATCCGAATAGACGATCTTCTCGCGCTTCCACAGCGGGCGCGGTGTGGCCACCAGTGGATACCTGGGCGCCTCCTCCTTCACATAACACTTGTTCGTCGTATCGATCTTGATCTTCTTGTGCGGATCGAACCTTTTCGCCTCGGCGGCGGCGGCTTTCGCCTTTTGCTTCTTTTTCTCCTTGCGCAGTTTCTTTTTCATGCTGGCGCTTAAGTTCGCACAACCGTCAACACTGGAATAATCGTCGGAACTGCTGCCGCTCCCGTCGTCGTCGTCGTCTTCTTGGCTATTTTCCGCCGACGAGGGTATATAGTCGTCTAGCTCGGCATCAACGTCTCGCAGACACTGTGCCAAATTCGATACTGTTGCAAACTTTGATAAATTATTGCCGACGCCTTCGCCGCAGCTGTTGTTGCTGCTGAGCGAGGTAGTCGCATCAGCAGCAGCATCAGTAGCAGCAGCAGCAGCAGCAGCAGCAACAGCAACAGCAGCAACATTAACAGCAGCAACACCAATTGTTATTGTTGTGGGCGTTGTGGTTGCATCGCCAGTTGCCGCCGGCGATGACGCATTTGTGGCCTGTTGCTGCTGCCGCTGCTGCTCCTCATGTTGCTGTTGCAATTGCAATGCTTGCTGCTTGTTCGGTGATGTTTTGGCCGCCTTTGTGGGGGCCAGCGTTATAAATTGATCGGCATTGATTGGGGTCACATTGCTCTCAGACAAAGCCGTAACAGCTTCTGTTGCTGCTGCTGCTGCTGGTGCGGCGGCTGCTGCTGCTGCTGCTGCTGGCGTTGCAGCCTTCTTTTTGCCAACATTTGTTTTGCCGGCACTTTTTGGCTTTGTCGTTTTCGGTGATTGCACCTTTGACTTGCTCGTTGGCTCAGCGGCTTCCGTCAATTTCGTTTTGGTTTCCGTTTGTGGCACCAATGTTGCTGCCGTGTCGATCAGTTGTTGCTGCTGTTGCTGCGGCTGCTGCTGCTGCTGCTGTTGTTCCTTGTCCGTTGTTTTATTTATTTTCGTTTCGACTGCGGCTGCTGTTGCCTGTTGTTGTTCAGGTGACTTGGCCGGCTGCCCGCTATTTATTTTTGGCCCTGCTGTTTCGTTCAATTTTGATTTGCCTGTTGCTGTTGTTGGTGTTGTCGGTGTTGCTGCTGGCATGGCTACGGCGTTGCCAGATTGCTTGATCCCCTTGGGTGAGATTGTTTTTCCTGCCTCGGCAACAGTTGTTCCTGCCATTGTTGTCATGCTGATCTTGGCCATTGTTGTCTTTGGTGCTGCTGGTGTTGACTTGGGCTCATCTGTTGCTGCCTTGGCTTGCGGTGTTTTTTGTGGTGTTGTAAGTGGTGATATTGTTGATGCAGCTGCTTTAGCTTGTGGTGTTGTTGGCGTTGCAATCTTTCTTGTTGGAGAATCCTTTGTCGGTGTTTCGACCTTTGCCTGTGGTGTTGTTGGTGGGACAATCTTTCTTGTTGGAGAATCCTTTGTCGGTGTTTCTACTTTAGCTTGTGGAGTTGTGGGTGCTGCTACTTTCGTTAGTTCTTGTGGTTTTACTTGCAGTGCTGTTGGTTTATCGGCCTTTATTTGTGATGTAGCTGCACTTTCTGTTTTTTGTGATATTTCCTCCTTAGTTTGTGTTGTTTTTGGTGAGGCCATCGTTGGTGTTGCAGTTGTCGCTTTGGTTGTTATTGTTGGCTTAGTGTCTTCTGCCGTTTTTAGTTTTGGCAAGTCTTTTTTGGCCATCGTCGGCTTGTCCTTATTATTATCAGTTGCGGATTTCAATTTTGGAGATTCAGCAGTTTTTGATATTGCACTAGCAGGTGCTTTGCTTGAAGTATCGATTGATTCTACTTTCTTTGCTTCGACTTGGTTAGTTTTTACAACCGTTGGAGTAAGTGGTGCTGATGGTACCTTTTGAACTTCCGATTTGCCACTTGTGGACACAATGGAAGGTGTTGTCTTCAGCTCGATGAGAATTTCCGATTTGAGCTTGGGAGTTGTTGGTGTCTTTAAATCTGTCTTTGCTTCCTTTGGCGTTGCTGGCGATTCCTCCTCCAGGAGCTGCTCCTGTTGCTCTTGTCGCATGTTAAAGACCTTTTTGCGATTGGTCATGTATAGGGTTTCCCTGGAACCGATCTGCGACCAAAAGTCCTCGCCGCTCTCCGATTTCTGTATAGCCTTACGAATGGGCTTGGCCGTAGCCACGCCCTCGACCTTGGCCTCGGTTTTAGGTAGTTCCGGTTGCGGCTGCGTTTGTTGCTGCTGCTGCACTTGTTGCTGCTGTTGTATGGCTGCCTCATCAAAGGTAAAAATCTGGGCCTCATTCACAAGTTGCTGCTTATTTGCTTTCTTCAGAGGCGATGTCTTGGTTGTTTTGGGCGCAGCTTTCATGAAACCTTCGGGCAAAGACGAATCGTCCTGATCCTTGGGCACTGTCTTTTTCTTGGGCAACTTGAAGATCTTGTGTATCTGATGATGTTCCTCCACAGTCTCCACATTAACGGTGAACTTCGGTTTCGGACTGGGAGTTGGAGTGGAACTCGAACCGGAACCGGAAGTCAATGGTTGTATTAATAGGGATTCCTCATTCAACTCCAAAACACTGGGCATATGTTCCACTGGCTGAGCTTGGGGCGCATTTTCCACCTCAACAATGGCGGTGATCTTGTGGCGCATCTTCTTACTCTTCTTGGACCGCCTTTTGGATCTCTCCTTGAGATCTTCATCGTTTGTGGTGGTACTATCGTGACTGGATCTACGTTCCAGGTGGATCAACTGAAAGCTGCCGGAGTTCGACTTCTGCAATTTATTTAGTATTTCCTGTTCTTGCTCCTGAATAATGGAGGCCCTGCGTCTGAGTTCTCCGGCATTCAGATCATCATCAATTTTATCGGATGAAATATCCTCGCAAATGTCATGAAATGTCGGACATTGGACCAAACTCAAACGACGAATGGTCTCCTGCATTTCCTCCAGTTCCTGTTCCTGTTTATCGGAGTCATCCTCCTTTTCATCATCCACTTCCTTTTTGGCACTTATCTCCACTTCCGGAGTCGAAGTTTTATGAGCACTTTGTGGTTGGACAAGCTCTTGGATTTGGGCTCTATTGAAATTGGTTGGTTCCTCCTTCTCATCTTTTATATAGAATCTCTCGCGAAGCAATTCGCCGGGTGACTTTTTGTTGCTGGTCACTGGAAAGGCTGCCAATTCTTCGGCCAACTTTTGACGCCAACTCAAACTGGGCTCGGTGGCAGGTGGCAGATCCCTGAATTGATGCTCCTGCACTTGCTCCTTCTTGGGACTCTCGGCACTGCGATCCTTGCTGCGTCTTCGTATGGTAGATAGTCTTACAACCGGACGATTTCTCCTGATGGTTGACCTACGATTGGGTCTGCTTTCGGCACCTGCATCTGAACTTTCGGCTGGTGTTTCCTTGGGAGAAGGCTTAACCTCCTCCTCTGCCTGCTCCTTCTGCTCCTTTTGCTTCACCTCCTCCTTGAGCTGCTCCTTTTCCTGCGACTTGGATGGCACTGCCCTGCGATATCGCGAGGAGCTCACATCGATATCCGCCGTATTGATGGCAATGGGTCTGGCTGGTATGTACCGACTACTGGCGCCCGATGAACCATAGCTCGGAGTGGTCACCGAGCTGCTGTATTTCGGTGAGTTAATCCTGGTCAGAGGCATTAGGCTGCTATGACCACTGTGCCGACCCGTCTCCGTAATCGTGGTCAGTTTGGGTTGATATCTGGAGCCCAGGCCATGGAGGGAGCTACTGCCGCCGGAGCTGCCACTGGAATAACTGCTCGGCGATCTCGGCGAGGAGGGACTCAGGGGTACCATATAGCTGGCCGGATATGAGCGATTGTAGCTGGACGTATAGCTCGATCCTGGTGAGGATCCCATGCCCAAGTTGAGACCCAAGCCGGAACTATAGTACGGCGAATACAGCTGACTGCTGCCGCCACTATAGTAGTAGTTGGTTGAATCCGAATACAGAGGCATTTTGCAGCAGCCACTCAAACAAAACAAACAAAAAAAAAAAAAACAAAAAATCACAATACGCGAAGAAAACCTTCGGTTTGAATTTTTGGTTTGCTTATTTTCCGGCGCTTTTCCGCTGCTTTTAGCTTAATTGTTTCCTTCGGTTCGTTTAGGCTCTCATATTTTAATCGTAATTACGCTGTATTCGGATGTACACATAAATATCTTTATCTAAATGGCACCGTCATAGCTAGTTTTGACTTTAATGGCGAACTACTATACTACAAACTAATAAAAGTAATTTGCTAACAAAATTTTATAACAGCATATATTACATTTTAATTATTCAAATAGTTTAATGTTTGTTTTAAAAGTCAAAATTGATTAGAAATTATAAGATTTGGCCTAGATAAACTGCTTGGAAGCACACTGTACTTCCTCATTCGGCCATTTGTCTATCATTAACTAAATAAACCGATTCGATTGCCGATCTGTTCATTTCCAATTCGATTTCCGGCTAAGCCAATTCGATGTCAATAACTCAATTTAATGGCCATTGCGGCCTTTAACCAGACTAATCCCACATTCAATTGGGCAAGATGATAAATTTAGATTGGGAACGGACACAGAGATTCGACCATAAATTCGGTGGCACTTCAGTTTATTCTTCACAGGTTAACGCTTGCTTGAAATATGTATTTTTGGGGCTGTCGTTCATGTATCTGCATATGTATCTTTCCCTTCGACGCTGCCGCAGTTTAATTATACAATTTTTACAGATTTCAAAACGGCTGTCATAATGTGCCAGCATTTGGCAATACCGAAGTCACATTAATTATTGCCTAATTGGCTCAAAGGTAAAATGCCGCATGATCGAACAAAACACTGCGATCGAAATTTAACGAAAGCAGCCAATTTTCTTACAGATTTCAATGTACTTTTTTAGGCAATTAATATTTTAAATATGCAGAAATATTACAGAACCTGTTTCTAAGTATACGTTTTAAAATGGAAATAGTTTGGTAATTTATCTTAATAAATACTCATTAATTTTTATTGAAAACATTACTTTCGGTTACTATTTAAGGAATTCTTTGTAACAGTCTGAATCAGCTAAACTTTGGTAGAAAATCCAAATGGATATCAAAAAGATTGATAGCCATTTTTATTCATTTGAAAAATGAAAGCTATCCGATTTGTTTATGCGACTCAATAAACAAAGCGTTTCCAGTGAAGTTTTATGCTAAAGTGCTAGATTTTTAAATACCGCAAAATAGCCATTAGATATGGATTTCAAAATTGAACTGTCATTGGCTGAAGGTCAGCTGGAATCGATGGCATTTCAATTATTCCAATGGACTTTTTTCGCTCGATACATAATATGTTTATTATTGGCTTTCGTCTTTAGCCCACATGTGCCATATAGATATAGATATATAATCCGATGTAGGAGATAAATTTTTTCGCATGACGTAAGCGCTCACGAGTCGTTGTCTGCGATTTTCCTCAGCTATTTTCCACGCATAAATTGCTGACAATTTTGTCGTTGTTGCTTCTATGTTGTACCGTAATATAATTATTTCGTTTTTTATTAGCCACTTTAAACACAAGGTATAGATTTTTTTTGGTACATTCGAATGCTCTTTTGAGCAACAATTATTTTTTGTTATGATTTTTACCGTCAGCGCGACACAGGAAAAAATTCAAAGGAGCTAACTCGACGAGGCGAACGCATTAACGGAAACTACTGAAATGTGAAAGGCAGCGCAGAATATTTTCAATTCCGATTTCTGAACTCACAAGCACACACGCACACACACACACACACATGTCGATGATTTTCACGGGAAAATTCGAAGTCCATCTGTGTGAGAGAGAGGCTAACTTGGCAGCAGTATCTCTGTATCTTGTATCTGTATTTTGTGTTCATCTGCATCTGTATCCGTGTTGAGGCACAGGCCCAGATCATCATTTTCCTCTTCTTTCAATTATCTCTACGTGTCTGCCAATTTCGAAATATGCCCCCTCACAATTTTCAACACAACCACACGAAATTTCTAGTCTGCCATAAATTTCACACGAAGGCGAGCGGTTTTTCGAATTTCGAAAAAGCATAAAAAAACATTTTTGACGTCTTTCAAAATGCTGTTCCTCGTTTTTGCACAGCGAAAGTAAAAGCGAAAACGGCGAAAGAGCGAAGAACTCATATGGGAGATTCTTCAGAAGAATTGAGCGAAGAAGAGAGTCCATAAAGTATGCGGAACAATTAACTAAAATAGGTATGGCAACATATATCGCACTTGTTTATTACAAGCAAATAGGACCTGGCATTTGAGACTTTTTACTCGATAAGTGCAATGTGTAATGTAACATTCAAAGATATAAAGATTCTCTTAACATTTCGGGTATTCGAAAACATAGTAAAAGGGATAGTCCTTAGACAATAGAAAACATATAGCAACATCACTACTTTTGTTTTATTTTTTGCAAATAAATAAAACTGACAACGAGCAAAAAACGATCTCAATTCAAAGTAGCGATAGAAATAGACATGGGCTGAAAAAGAGAACAAGCAATGTGGGGGATTGCTGTCATAAAATGTGTGACCAATTAATTGTCACTAAAATGTGTATAAGTCATAAATTAAACGAATTAGGCAAGTGTAATCAAACATCAAAGTGTTCATCTGAGCGATGTACAGTGAAATGGCAATTTCAACAAATTGAGATGCTCTGAGATTGGAGAAAGTGAAAAGAAATGTGGGTATTGCAAGACTGGAATGTCGAGAAAAGTCTAAGCAAGATCTTTAATACTTTTTCTATATGAAAATATATGGAACAAAATATAACAGTTAACAATGTAAGCTGAGTGGAAAGCATCCTTAAAGAGTTTGAAATCAAAAGAAATCAATAATGTCTTAATAACCTTATTTTTTATATGGATTTTATATGAATTGAGCTAAAGATTTTGTATCTTATTTTATTGAAAATCCAATGATGGCAAACATCGTTGTACATGGCTTATGGCAAAAGTGGATAGGATCCTTTTGGGCCATCATCAATCTGCCTGTTGGTAGCACCTGCTATCGAGATGTTTGGCTAAATTTGTCCATCCACCCCTCCCTTCCCCCCGCGAATAGAAAGCGAGGAAATCGAAAACAAATGCCAGAAATGCCGCACGTAGGATGTATCTCACATGAGATGTACTACCCGTAGCACTCGGAATCGTAGATGCGATGCTAATGGTGACGCTTTTCGGTTCCGCAAAGTACATTTATAGATCCCCGAGCAAGAGGAAGAGGCAGTTGGAAAGCGCCAAACAACTAGAAATAGAACTGCAACATGCTCTTCTTTCTTATTTGTGGGTTTTGTTTTATTTATCCCCTGCCTCAGTACTTAATCTTTGCGATTTATAGTGAGTCGCGGGGAGATCGGCTGAATGCACATATATATATGTATATATTTCGGTGTGCGATATTTTTGCACTGCATTCCTGTCCCGCCAGTTGCAAAAGTGCATATCCATGGGCCTACTCTTTCACTTAAGAAAACATATTCGCTTTCATATCCAGTTAATGGGTTATTAAGTTTTAATACCCCTTAAAACGAAACCACTTGGAAAATTTACAAAAAAAATCCTTTTATATGTTTTTAAATGCTTCTGTTTGTGCTAAGCACTTTCCAAATGCTAAACTAAGTGCATTTTGATTGACTTTCAGGCTTTTATTTAAAATATATGAACGGAATTAAACTTAAATAAAATAATCAATTGATAATATCTGAAGGTTATGCTATATCTAGTTGAAGTGCGTACTTCCTGATATTGTCTTGTTATTAAAATATTATTTTGTGGTAAATAATAATTTATTTATCTATCGATGATTTGCAAAAATAAGAGCCTAAGATGCCTAATTATCAATAAACAAATTTAGTAGTAAGCGATATAATAGTTTGTAAAACTGTATAACTGTGATAATATATGTACTCTTTGAGACTAAAGGCTATGCCATAAATTATAATAGGTATCCTGTCAGTCGAATATCACGGCATTTTTTCTGGCTGCGTTGTATTTTCGTCTTGTTCGGTACGCCATGTTTTTTTCCCCCCTTTTTCGCATGTCTTGTGTTGGCAGAGTCGCAATAAATTGATTTCTAATGCAGTCTGGCTATCTGTCTAACCATCTATTATATATAGCGATTTCAGCTTAATCTGGCTTTCGCATTATTTCCGCTTTGATCGCACACACATCGAGTGAAAGTATTTATTCCTTTGTTCGTCGAATAAAAAGAGCAAATGTATTGCACAATTTCATGCACCTGCATAATGAATGGCCCTCGTTTCGGTTTGAAAAATTACGACACCATTGGAGAAAATTGCATATATGTAACTTAAGTGCGTTTGCCTTTCATTGCACTTCCAGCAGTGCAGAAATTTCATAAATGTACAATGTGTAATGAGTACAACCATATTACTCATACGCAGTGTTGGCATAAAAAATGGTTCTTAAAAGTTGAATGTAATGATTGTCTTTTCATTTTCACAGAAAAACGTACTGTTCATGATAATTTCAAGAATTTATCGGGAAACGTTAAATGGGTCGCACATTTTAATTTTAAAAGTTAATTTATTTTGCCTCGTTGAATCGTTAGCACTGGCAAATAGCTGCTAAGAACAGTTATTATTTTATCTATATAACAATTTTCAGCAAAGTTATGACGAAAAATCCGTTTCTAAATATCAAGTTTTTGGCAAAAGCAGTGTTTCCGAATTTCAGTCATCAAATAATCAGTTTTTTTGCCACAACTTAAAAAATAATTGCCCGAATATGGAATGTTATACCTCGTTGAGCTCGTAATTTAATTTCCAATCAAACTGTGTTCAAAAATTGAAATTCAAATTTTTTGAAGTTTTTTGCAAATTTTAATGATTTTTCTTCGTCGGAAACTTTAATAACAATTATAGCAAAAATCTATTAAGCCTCAAAAATACCCATTATTTTTGCTGACCGTTACATTTTGTGGTTGGGAATAAGCACAAATTTCTGGGGTTGTTATGACCACTAAAGAATCGGGGAAGCTTTTTGTAAAAGCTTTGCGGTTTACCTCTGGCACAGATGGTGCCACCTGCCAAAAGCTCGAGCCCATGTAGCCAATGAAAATCGCAACAGAATTGAGTTAAGAACTTACTTGCTCTAAGATTATAGCACTTAATACAGTCTTATAAAAATTTAGATTTAGAAATGTCATAAGAAATATGTAATAAATTTATTGGTTATACGGCTTAGAATTATTGATGCCAAGTTAAAATTGGTTTATTGCAACTTTGAAGGAGTTAAACAAAAACATTTTAAATCTAAATTTGATTTGACGAATAAAGTGCATATATTTGTATAATACAAATTGGCGAAGACTTACCTTCGCATTTGAGGCCCTGAATGAAAAATCCACCCATTAAAGATCCGCAATGGTCACAAAAAGTCGGCGACATAAAAGTGTGCGGCTTAAACCGATGTGGCATATCGATCTTGAAACGTTCGCGTAGTAACTAAATTGATACAAATTATTTAAGGAATTTAAGTTAATTAACTTTACAATAACACCTACAATTGTACTGGCTGAGGTGAAGACGGAACCGGAACATTTACCCAGGAGCTTATCATGGCACTTTTTGTGCACCACCGTTTGGCAAACTGAAAATGTTGGCATTGCATTAATGTTTCGAATTTTAGTACAGGGTATTAACTTACTAATGCACTGATAGCCCTGCTTGCCAAATCCCCAGAGAAACAAATTGCAGAAGGCACAAAAGGTGGGCTGGCGAAAGAATTTGGCCACAAAACGATGACCATTGATGTCGTGGGTTCTGTAGAAAACGTAAAAGAAAGTAAAGATTAATAACAATAGTAAAATACAATGCTCTAAAATGAAAGTAATACCTCTGGAAATGTGTTTTTATTTATTTATACATTTTTGATTTAATTCAAAGGGTAATGTGAATTGCAATTTACCTAAAATTTTAATCAATTGCTTTTAAAAACTGTTGTTTAAGTTCTGTAAATTTCTATTTTACTTTCATTTAAGCTGCATAATTTTTGTTCAAACTCACTTCTGATGTTTGATCGCCCCCCGGCGATTGGTTATGCTCCTCGGGCGAGTTCTTCTGTCCACGTAGACGCCACCGCCGGTGACGCCGCCACCATTGCCACCAATGCCACTCCTTTCGCCCCTGTCGCCACCACCCGCACTGCTCTCCCGATCCCGATGATAGGCCTCCTCCTTGGAGTGCTGGCGTGGCAGCTCAAAGGAATGCTTTCCATAGTGATCCCTGTCCCGATACTGATCCCTTCGGGCGCCGGAGGCTCCACTGGCGCCACTCAAGCCACTGCCTGCTCCACTACTGCTGGTGGAGCTTTGTTTGTAGCGTGTCTAGAAAAAAACAAAAATAATCAGTATTAAATTAAAATTAAAATTGGCTATGTAGAGCAACAAAACAATTTAATAACTACTATGAAAAGCAAGTCTTATTGTAAGTTAATCATTTTACCACTTCACATGGTCATAAATACATTTAAAGCTTATGGCAAATATTTAATAAAACATTGAAAAAATAAATAAATTGTAATTTTGTTGAAATTGCAAATTTTTCCTTTGCCAGACGTGTTGTACCATTTAATAGCCAAATAGCCCACTTTTATAAAATACCAAAAGCACTCCTGCTTTAAGGTAAATACCGGAAAAACACTTGTGTTTGTGTTTACACATTAGTTTTATTCTTTTAAATTGTTGAACAAAAATGTGGCAAAACATTGCTTGAATGCTCTCAATGTGTAAATATATACATATTAATTGTTAATTAGCTAGTAATGACTAGGCAAACAAGTCAGTTCACTTTTCTTTTAATATTTTTGGCATACATTTTAAGATTCACATGGAATTTGTTGATATTAATTAATTAATTATATAAAATAGCTGTGCATGCAAAACTACTTATAGTTTAAGCATAATTTAAATGGAATTCATATTGATAGTCACCTCATGGCGGGACGATCCTCCCGAGCTCCGTGGTCGCTGGCTGCTCGAGTTGCTGGTCTTCTGTTTGCGCACCTGGGCACGTGTGAACATCATCTTGTGATCTCCCGGTATCCGAATCCGAATCCAAATCCCATCCACATTCGATATGATCCCCCAGGTTTTTGGGCCGTATTCCGGGGGCTTCTGGTTTGTGTTTCGCTTGCGGCTTTATGGCGCGTACAAGGCGTTTTCTTTTATATTTATATTAAATAAACAGCTAGCATTTTTAGTCAGCTGTATGTGGTATCCTGCTTTCGGTGTACTGGCATTTTTGCCACAACTGTGTTGGCCACGTTTAAAGCCTCGTTGATGGATATCTGAAAGCCAACAAAGGCAGGGGAATATCAAAAGAATATATATGTAAGTGTATGGTATACAGAATCGGTAGCTGCTACAACTGCCAGTTTTGTTGTGGATCGTGCCTTGATATTATATCGTGGCCTCCAGCCCCCCTCTTTTGAAAGTACTTCCCACTTTTGATCCCCCCTTTCCCCCCGCCCTAGGGAAGTGTGTCACGTATGCGAAATGACATTGAAAAATGGTGAAGAGGGGGTGGGGCAGACGTTGATGAGGGTGAAGAAACCTCAAGAACTATTTGTCTCTATTAATTACACAGTGAGAAACCTGTGGCGAATGAATACTTTTCATTTTAGTTAATCCCTTTACTGTAATAATTAATATTTTGAAATTCCATCTAATTAATATTTATTCACATTTAATTTTTCATAAGATTTTAATCATTTAAATTATCAATAAGTTTGGAAAATCTAGTTTTAATTGGTTGCTTAGCTGCATTTATTCAGTTCAGGGCAACTCAATCTTTTCTGTCATCGAGTAAAATATCTAGGACTATAAAGTTCACATTTTATGTTTAAAAGTTAAATGTTTTCTGAGAAGTATTCGTTTGGTCGAAATAGCTTTTGATTCAGCGGAATCAAGTCGGATTAGACATTCTTTAGGTATGTACTCAGAGTCTTTCTTGCATTTAATGTTTTTCCCCCTTTTCTTTGATTTATTCTAATATATCTTTTTGGGCGTTTTGCTTGGGAAAGTTGACTGGAGAGGCCGATAAATGTGTTTTGAAATTTTACAGCTCCACACACTCAGGCGAAATTCTTGGAGGGAATCCATTGGCAAACGTTTAAAAATATGATTTCTCTGTTGCTGCTTCGACGCGCCACCAAAATAAAAATAAGCGCTTGATTCATTTAGAATTTGTTGTGAATACTTTTTGGACGCCCCCGCCACGCCTCCGGCCGCCCTAAATGCCATGTTTGTTGTTAATGTTATTAAAAATAGAAATTAAGTGGCGAATTGTGCGAGATAGCGTGCCAATTGATTGCCGGATATGATAAAAACACAAACAAGATGTGCCAATAGTGAGGCAACCATCGAAAGGATGGAAGCTATACATTCCGATTCAGGGTTAAGGTTTTTAGGCCAATCGAGGCTAAAGCCATTATGAATCCGAAAGATATTTTCATTTGAATCTGGGTGCCCTTGAAGAGTGCATATGTACACAACTGACAATGCCAAAGAAGGCCAAGTAGGACATTGTTACTAATTTAATTGGTAATTCTGAATTTAAATTTGTATTAATATTAGTAGTTTTAAGCAAGTAGTTAAGTAGCTTATATACTCTTGTGGAATAAGTGGCTATTAAAAAAGATGTTTGTTTACTTAATACACAATTGTGTGTCCCATTTATATGAAAAGCTGGAATTGTTTTTATTTGTTTTGACTGTTTTTTCTCTCGATGCTTTCAATTTCTATCATACAAAATTGTTTGGCAATGGCAATTTAAATTATTAAGCTTTGGCACTATTGTTGAACTGACTAATATAATTATATACAAATTACACACATCTGCTCAATACGTTTTGTATTTGATTCCTGGGCTAAGAAATGCAAAACTTTCCATCAACGTTGAATTCAAACACAGATATTTATCTTTCGGCTCCCGACGATCACTCACCTTTAAGCAATGTATGTAAACATCGGTGTTAGAATCGTAATGTCCAAACTCACACGATCGATTTCGTTAATGAACTGATTTCACACCGCAGATACATTTTGGTTTTTTCTTATTTCCGCTGCCAGTTTCTTTTTGTTGATTGATTATCGAGTGGGCCATCAGAGATGACAAGCAGTTTATATGGCGGAATTATTCTGAATGATCGAAGGATTCCAGCTCTTAGCACGTGTCCAAAATCTATTTGTGGGGCGGAGAGAGAGGGGTGGAATGAAAACACACACACACGCACACAGGAAAATGTGAACAAATTGGAAAATGTAAGTGTGGGTGAGTTTGGAAAATAAAGGCGATTTCGAATCTGGACTTTTGGGGGCTACTATAAACACATTCCACATTGGTACACACGATAATAAATATTTCGTAGTGAAATGCTTTTGTTTTAATGCCCCGAAAAACACAGCGCAAATTGACTGTATGATTGTGCGGTTGCCAGAGCGTTCTTTAGCCTTCTCTCTATTCTTCCCTATATATGTATATATATATGTTTATATATTTATATATATATATTAGTACATATATATATTGTCTATATATATAGTTCTATGTGTGTGTGACGTCATGCCAGGGGGAAAGCCTTTTTGGCCAGGTGCACAGGTGTGGAAATTCAAACATCAAAAATCTCTCTCTCTGCTTTGCACTTTCACCATCACCATCACTTTCACTTGAAAAAAATAGAAAGAAATTCGTAGTCGATAGTTAATTTGCACGCACATTTAATTGGCTGCATCACGCATCCGCCACGTTGCACATTCCATAATTTTGTGTGTGGCGCGACAAAACAAACAAAAAGAAAACTAAATAATTTAACGATATATTATGTAGTTGTGTACGGTCGAAAAACCACGAAATTCTTAATAAAGCAAAACAAGAACACACCGAAATGGCAACAACGTGGAACAATACAAAAAGCCAGCCGCAGAAAGTAATAATAAATAGATTCGAGTATCTGTCAGATACAAAGATACAACGTCAACGCGGAATCTTCCGCTCTGTTTGAACGCTGCGTTCGCACGGGAGCGCACAGCATCCGTATCTGAAAGTGATATACCCGGAGACTACTATATCTGAGAACGTGCCCGATCTGAATATGTATCTGTATATCGGTATCCGCATCTGTGTATCCGCAAATCCCACGTATCCGTCGGATCCAGAGAGAAAGCCCAGCGATCGCGGTTTCTTTCGGTTCTCAATTCTGTTTTTGTTTCGGTTTCTGCCTTCCTCCTTCATATAGAAAATATGAGTTTCGTATATGCTGGCCACCAGCTCCACCGATCATGTGCTCTTTTAACATTTTCCTTTTCTTTTTTCTTTGGCTAGTTCTTGATCATATGGCAGAGATGGCCAGTGAGAGAGAGAGAGCTACAGAGATAGAGAGAGAGAGCGTGAGAGAGTCGCAGTCGAAAGCTTCACTGTACCAAGAGAATTTATTATAGGCTCACAAACAAAACAGAAAAATTAATATAAAGGTAATTCCCTTTGCAGATTTGCATCCTTGAAGTTTCACAACATTTATATTAGATATGTTACAAAGATTAGCATAAACATTTTTTATATGGATACAATTAATATATATTAACAAAGTTTATAATTAAAATTGGCATTTAAGTTTCACCTACTCAATAGCAACAAGTTGAATTAAAGACTTAACTTATTTAATTTTATAAAATCAAAGAATTGCTTCGTTTTATAGGAAATCTTTTTATTCGATGCCCAAAAAAATTTCCAAAAAAGCTGCAAGAGCTTTTGTTTTTGGAATGGGCGCGCGCCCTCTCATTTGCACCAAACTGAATGTTTATTTATGTATTTTGTTAATTTTAATCTATACAAACAAAAACAGAGGTAGAGAGAGAGCCCAGAAACTTTGGCACTTGCAAAATATTCTTAAGTCCCAAAAATTGAACACTTCTACAGAAGTGCATGACATTCCTCTTGATTTGTTTGTTCGTTTTCCTTGCATTAAATCAATAAACTGTGTGAAATGGACCCATCAATTTTCATAAGGCGTTCATATTAATCTACATCAAAAAAATATAGTGGGATATTTTGACTCATTGTTTGTGATATGTTTGGAATTTTATTTGATTTAAAAATGATCTTAAGTAATTTCTAAAGAACAAGGAATGATTGTTCATATCACTGGCATAATATCACTGCTCTCCACAAATGGCAACTTGACCCCTGTTTAACCCCTGCAACTCTGTGGACACCATCGGATATTGCCGGACAATCCGGACGGAAGCCCATCCGCCGGACTGTCGGCGGGACATCTCCCATTTGACTTCGACTTTGCCATTGCCCATTGGTCAAACACCGAGCCAAACAATGATTGAGTTTCGAGTCAAGGCCACCGAGCTGGGAAAACTTTATCGTTTAACTTCTGAGTGAATCGGGAAAGGGGATTGGGGCATATGTGTGCAAGGGGGAGTCGGTGGGTCAGAGGTCGGGGGTCAACAGCTGCTGCTGTTCGGCATTTGTATTCCGAATTGGCCACACTACTGATTCATGGGCTTCATTTTCCGGCGGTTTGTCTGCCGAAAGCGAATTGAATGGCATAAATCAGTTGGCCAGACAATAATGAAAATGCTTGCCCATATTGCCACACTTATGTATCCGTATCTGTATCTGCATCTCGTCCTTCTGCCCCCATTGTTGTTTTCTATACACATTTTGCGATATTGTGTATTGATATTCATTTCAAAAGTTAATCAAGCAAAAATGTTTGCAACTTTCCTTGCCGCAAACTGTGGTCTCACCACGTTGAAGAGCTCTTTGCCATCTTTAAGTTCGCCTGATCTAATGGATAATGGATAGTCGCGTGCTAGGGGTTTATAAGTAGAATAGAAAGAGAATGTATCCTGGACGAAAGGATTCGTGTGGCATCCAACAAATGTCGGTTGCATGCCATGCGAATTATAAGAATGCATCAAGATGGCGGAGATTGCATGCTGCAAGGATTTTTGCCAGGTGGAAAGCAGTGGAAAAAATCTCTGAAATTCTGCACCTGGCATTTGTTGGTCATTATGGTTTGCTTTTCCCGTGTATTATTTCTTTTTTTTTCCACCTGCCAGTGGAAAATGAAAGTCCGAACAGCCAAGTTAGCAAGTATTTAATTTTGTGTGCATTTTAAATCGTTATTGATACACTCACAAGTCCATGCAAAAGTCTTAAAGTATTGCCTAGCAAAGCACAAGCCCAACGTGAATATAATAATAATTTACGTAAACTATAATAACTACGGTTTATATGGGTTTTCGCACAAAGGCTTCGGCCAAATGAGTCAGCTTTCTGAGCCCCTGGATTCCGGCTGGATTAGGCCAAAACATTTTGATGACCACAGCTGGAACGGATGTGCACACACACACACACATTTGACAATGATTTTGGTTGGGGAAATGGAGTGCGTACAATATATAACCATTATCAGGTGTCAGTCCCGTTTGTTTACTTAGTCAGCGACAATTTCCATTCCAAGACAGTGGGGTCACCACTGGGTGATTTTCCGGATATGAAGGGGGCTGCAAAAGGGTCCGTGGCAGTCGTACACGTCGTACAATCAATTGCTATTAGTTTTCATTACACGCAAATTACCATAAAATCACACACAGCCAGTCCACCCAGACTCCTTTGGTTACCCCCGTTTTTATTTGGTTTTTCTTTTTGTGGAACTACTCACGACGACCGCAAGGTGAACACTTTTTCGATATTCATGGAATAATTACACTTTATCAGGGACACTTCATGAATTAACAACGGCCCAAAAGGCAGGGTCCTCGCTCCTTTGCCGCCACTGAAATTAGTCAAGTTTTGTTGCGTTTACGTGGAAATTATCGTAATTAGAATATATTGAGCAATAAAAGTGATTTTTATTATTGAACTTTCACCGGAGCGAAGGCGAACGAATTAGAGAGGGGGCGGGGTCAGAGTTCACATACTCGTTGCCAGTTGATTTTGTTGCCCAGGTAAAATGGTAAACTTTTGCCAGCCTGATTTTTGGTGAGCAAAGGGCAACTTTTTCACTTGCAGGGCTGCCGAACTTTCAACGTAGCCAGCCCGAAGTTCTTCAAAGAGTTCCAGACCGTAAAGCCCGAAGCCCTGGACTCTGGGCCAAATTAACTTTGATGCCTGGCCATAAAAACGCCGGCCATTTGCCTGCTACTAAATATCGTCGCTCCGCAGAGGGAGCTGCAAACACTGCGAAAAGCTGGTGACTTAAGCTTGATTTTGACCGAGCAATCTTGACCACAATTAACTAAATTAAATTCACTGTCTAAATGACAACGCGCACGACTTTCTATGCCTTCGAGCTACTACATTTTACACAAAATCATTAAATTTGTTCCATCTAACTGCGGTGTACTCCAAAAAGATGTCTTAGGGTTCGGGTTAGGAGTTCCAGTGGTCAATGGTTCCAGGAGTCGAGTTGCTGGCTCCACATGTGCGGGTGTTTTGTCAAGAAGCGAATGTCAATAGCCAAAAACAGCTGTCAAAACACAGACGCTGCTCCTTTACGAGGATGATAATGTAATTTGACAATCAAGCGAGTGCCACCAGGGCACCGAAAACGAGCTCTGAACTTTGAACGAAGGACATAACACCCTGGACCCTGGAATCCTGCAAGCCTGGACATCAAAATCATTGTGGACCTTTGCGCCTGCTGGACTAATGCAACTTAATCGATTGACATGCTGGCCATTTTCTAGGTAATCGACTTTGATGGCCATACTTGGATGAAATGAATTCGGATGGGATGCGAAAATACGAACGGGGATTTAATGAGCAGCCAACTGACATGAAGAAGGCCTCATAAATTGTTGCCTTGGTCGTCGGCTTTTATGAAAACATTTCCGTGGCAATCCCCCCACCCCTATTAAAAGGGCAAATGGATGGAATTTGACGTGGCTATATGGCTATATAGCCGCATTGCACTTAGCCGAAGGTCCTGTGTATTGTTTTGTTTTATATGCAAAGAGCTTATAAAATTGAATAGAGCCGCGCGTATTCATAATAATGGCTCCAATGTGGGCACTGCGTATAACCCGGCTTAATGTGTGCACTTAAATCTATAATATCGGCGAGCGTGTAAAAAATGTTGCATATAAATGATGCCCTTTTTTGCAGGGTGGCTCTGGTTCCCAACGCTTTTGCAAATAAAGTCAAAGATTTCAAACTTAAGTGAACTGAAAGATCAGACGAGATTTGTTACGGCATTTGTTGGATTTTATTAATATTGATGCAAATATTACTAGTTTATTTACTTTAAATTGCAGTGTGAAAAATGTATAAGTAATACTATTTCTCCAAAGACTGCAACAATTTTTAAAACCTACAATGTTTGGCCAACATTTTCTTGAATGCAATTTGGGTCCAGCCCAAAGGAGTGCCCAGCAATAAATAGAAAAATTACATTAAAATAATGTTGTGTAAGCGAAAATTGCGTTTGCAAATCCAATCTGTGCGGAGTCGAAAAAGAGGCGATATGGAGTGGAATTGCGAATGGGTATGGACTACTATGCTATATAGTCATGGCTGATGGAGGAACAGCTTTCAGCAGTGTGGCACAAAATGGTCGAGTTTTTATAGTAACGCCCACATTAAATTACAAGCGGCCAGATAACTTTGCCAATGGCACTTTGATGATGCCGTTTGCCATTTGCAGCTACTGCCATCCGGGAAACCCTGAAACCTGAGAGTTGGCCAGTTGGTGTGAGTTGGTCGAACATAAAGTTTCGAGCATCGTCTTTTTGATGATGAACAACTGCATTTTCAGCCGGAGATGGGAGCGAGCTGTGGCAGGACACTGAGCGAAAAGAGGGCTTAATCGACAATATAGCTTTTAAATTCTTACAACGGATATAAAATATAAATATCGAACTTTGAAACGAGTGATGGATTACGGGTTGACTCATCATATGTAGATTGCTAGCTAAAATCTTTTAGCACCTGTCTTATTTTCGTAGTGAATTGATCTTAATTTCGAAAATATTTCAAAGTGTGACGAGCCTTTCGCCTTTACGGTCTCGCCCTTTTTCAGGAACTCGACTCTTGGCATTGCTTCCCGTCACTTGTGGCTTTTCCAGGAGAAAGGTAAAAGTGCGGGAAAAACGTAGTGAAAAGAGGGGGTCAGTCGGCTGAAGAGAAAACTTAACAAGCTGGTCAGGCAGGCAAATAGATAAACTAGCACCGCATGCTCGGCAATTTGACTCCGCTCGGCATGCAGGTGGTGCAAAGGTGTTGCCCCCACCGGAAATGGTCAAGAGGGTACTTTTCAGAGGGGGTTTTCGGGGGGTTGAGGTGTGCACACCCGTACACACAAACACATGCCCCGTTTATAGACAAGCGTTTCAGATTTACAAAACATTTTATTCAGTCGAAGTCATAGTAGCAACAACCGCTCAGGTTCACAGGAATGCGATGCATTCAGTTTCATGCACTCAAAGAAAAAGAGAATTCTTGTTGATTCAATATAGTATTTATAGCTTTATATCAAAGTTTGCGATGCTGTACTATAGCGAGCTAATTATGAGAAATCGGATTTTATGTAACGAATTTTAAGTAAGTAAGTATGATTATAGGTAAGATAGATCTTATATTTTTATATTTTATAAAATTTAACTGCTTTCCGTAAGCACACCGATAACTTTTACGGCTAATGTGCTAATATGTTATACTATATTTTCCATATGCATTATTATTACCATTCTACGCTAAATTAATTTGTAAGTGGATGCCCTGTGGTGATTATTTATTTTGAGCAGTGCCAAAGTGGCTGGAAATGGAACGTCTATGTTTGCGGTGGCCAGGAGTTGGCCGTGGCAGTAGCAGTAGCTGGAGCAGGAGCAACTAGCCACTAGTTGGAGCTACTAGCCACTAGTGGCAGTGCAATTGCAGCACGTCCATCAGTGGCCCATTGTCTGTGTCGCGCATACATAATGAAGTGAAGTGATTGGACTGCAGGGGAATGAGTGTCCGGCGTCCAGAGTCCTTCGAGCTGGAGTTGGAGCTGCAGTTCACCTGACCCGGCCACCTCATCATCATCATCATTCCCATCCGCATTCGCATTCGCATCCGCATCCGCAACCCCATCTCCGGCAGCATCATCATCACAATCATCATCGCCAGCTTGGATGTCAGGATGTGGGGCGGCGATTGGCTGCTGTTTGTTAGCGTTCATTGTGGAGCGAGGCCAAGAAGGTGGGAAAATAAGATTGGGAAATTGCTGGGAAAATTGTTGGAGAACGAGGGCGGCAAAAGTGGGCGGCACGTCGGTGTCGGATTGTCCATTGAAAGAAGCGCAATTAGCACTTCGATTGTGTTCAGTTGACGCGATTTGCATCAAATTAATGTCTTCATCAACAGACAAACCGGACGGACAATCGACGACACGGACAATTGAAAACATTTTCCTATCGAAAATGATAAATGGATTCGAGCGAAAAACAAATCAGATATCATCAGCTTAACCGTGTCATTCGTTTGGGTATTTTGCGTTCTGAAATGGCTTATAAAAAATCTCCGATCACTGTAAGTTAATGTTTTTGTTTCTATGGAAAGTAAAAATATATTAAACTATATTAATTGAAAACATATCGATAAAAGGATTTTCCCTGTGAAACTTGTTGATCTTTCAGGGTCAAAACAATTGATTGTGAACACTCACCTACATGGAATCTGTTCTAGTATCCGTCCTTGGACTGATCCAAGTGGCATCTGCTTATCCTGTCGCCCATTTCTTGTCTCCTGGCATCCTTTATTTATTTATTTTCCCAGCTTTCTTTCGCCCCGGTCTTTGGTTTTTCTTTTTTTCCCAGCCAGTGTGTGTGTGTCTCGTTCTTGTTGTTTTTCTGGCTTTCCTTTTCTTTCATTTGCCTTCAATGCAATTATACTGGATAAATATCTTCTTCCGTTTTAGCTGTAATTACAAAAGTTTAATTGAGTTTTCTCGGCTCGTTGTGTTTTTTTTTTTTTTTGCTGCTGCTTCTGCTGCTCGCTGTTGTTGTTGTGCTGGGCGGAGTTTAGGGGGTGGCCTGGGTGGCAGACGAAGTTTTCCCTTCCAGAATTCGTCCTGAAGTTGTCGTATCGTTGTCGCCGCGACTGCCGTTGACGTTTTCCCATCCCAATCCCAATCTCGAATCCAAATCCAGCTCGGAGTCTGAGTCTGGCCCCTACGTCTGCCATATCTTCTCCGTCTGTCCGCATCCTACAGATTTTTTTGAGTGCACAGAGCGAAAATGTGGTCATGAAAATAAGGATATACATAAGATTCAATATGCATACATAGGGTTAAAGTAATATATGTTTTTACGTTTGAAACAATTTATTTTATTTATGTGCATGTTTTATATTGCAGCTTTTTTTGCTTTCCGTGTAGTTTCATCTGCAGGATCTTGTTATTGTTGATATTGCAAAAATAAGAAATAACAAGAGAGAAAGTTATAGTCCAGCCGCTCGACTATCAGATACCTGTTGTGGCAGTGCAAACGTTTTTTGGCATATCGAAAGAAATTGGCAAAAAATAAGAATAAATGATAATTTATACTGAGGTAATACTTCCTTCTACCTATTACATACTGTCTAATAATCTGATATACCCTTTTGCTCTACGTAAGTAAGGGGCATAAAAAGAGTTGCCGTTCGTTGTCAGGCTGCCCGAACAGGCCTGGCTGTCTCTTGGCCACGTGATTGTTTTCCTTTTGCCGGGCCTTTGGCAAACACTTTGTTAACACCCCACCCAGCCAGCTAAGCCACCCACTCACTCCTCAAGGACACTGCATAATACGAAGTGATTAAAACAGAGAATAAAGCTGCTGGCTGGGCTGCGCATTTTTTATTGATAAGATTAAGAATGAAGTTGTGGTCCTAAATATTCCCACTTCGTTATTAGAGGTTAATCGGTTTTTTAATTTATTCAAATAATTAATGTTTATAGGCCTTACGTAATTTTCGCGCCAAAAATGCATATGTGTTTGTTTGATGGAGGCGTGAGTTGAAAAGTCAATTTATATTTTAATAAATAGCGAAAGTGTTGAGAAGCGTCACAAGAACGCTTCTCAAAAAACTAGAGGATGGGAGGGAAGAAGCAGTTTGACTCCAGTTAATTTATTCATTGCAAATTTACATGCTCATGTTTGCAAATTTAAAAACTGCACACACACGCACACACGTACACTGGGAAAGAGCGGGTAGGGGAACTGGGCGGATAAGTGTGGGAAGTTTATTCAAAGCAGACTTTCCCTTTAGTAATATGTAAATCGGATTGCCAGCCCAGCAGTTCCCCGCAATCTGCAGCTCAGAAAACACACACATCACACGCATCTGCATCAGCGCCTCCACTGGATGGCATCCCCAGCATCCCCAGCATTTACATATCATAGTTAACCCAACAAGCGGCGATAGGATATGGTATTATGATTCGGAAATTAGCTCCCCGGGGTCCACAATAAACTTGATTATTTTATGTGCCACTATAAAAACGAACTTTGCAATTTCGCCAGACAGCTCAATCTTATTGAATTTACCTCGGGCCAAAAATAATTGACAAAACTAATTTTTAGATTAATTGGAATAATAATTTAAAGTGGGCAAGAGTGCCTTAAAAAGCATGGATGTTATAAATGGTTAATATTCATTTCGATTACATTATGTATTATCAGCCTACAGCTTTAAAATGAATTGCTTGTTTAAAATGTTACTAATAAGATTAGCTTAAACATATATTTTTTTATTGTTCATTTCCGGTCGATGGAGTTGGTCGTCCATTATAACAACGGTTCAAAATTTATCAGTTTTTTTGTTTCGGCATTCCCCAATTGAATTGGCCGTTTCAAATCTAATATAATAAATTACATACGCTCGAGTAATCTAATATTTATGATGAAAGTATACCTAAGCATAAACCACTCGGTCCCAAGAAAACATAACCAGACTTATCCGCACCCATTTCATATGCATTGGATGAAAAGAAATTCGCACAAAATGGTAGGTGGAGACGGGGTGTTTTGCCGTGGGATGTGGGCGATTCCGTGGGATGTGGGTGTGCGGCACTCCTGTCAAAACAAATCCGTAAGAGATTACATTAAAAGGCGCATTTGGACAGCTCAATCGCAAAATAGCAAAACATTCCAATGGAGAATCCACTCTGTGTGTGTGTGTGTGTGTGTTCGTATGTTTCGGATATATCCCCAGCGGATTTACTAGACGCCAACACCCAAATCAAATCTGCACTCCTCATTCCCCAAGATTTTCCTTCCGGTTCCGCACTTGCCGGGGAAATGATGGAAAGTTCCCTGATGCAAGCTGACAGTAGTTTTTTATTACGAATTCATGTAATCTTTCTACGTGGCTCGCTTTTTTAAACGGCCAATCTCTCAATTTTCCCGCCCTCATTCTTCGGGGGAAACTTGAGAAAACGAGGAAATGGAGGCAAAGGTGGTTGACAAGCTGGAACTTCGATTGATTCAATAAGCGATAAATTATGTTAATTTCAGGTTGGATCCTGGGATCGACAGAGTTTCTCTTCGCCTCAATTTAGATTAATGATTTCTGCAGATTGGTATGAATGTACATATGATACTAAATGGCAGCTTCAAAATAGTTAATACAGCTGAAAATGGATATTAATGATACTACACATAATGTTGCTATCTATGTAGGTAGCTATTACTAAACATTATAATGAATAAAATTACTAATTATTTAAAGTAATCCTTTGAAATGTATACCTTCTGAAATAACTATTCTCAATTATTGGTATCGTTTTTTTTTGAGCTTTTCAAATCATTCCGATTCTGTGCATTATAAACCAGCAGATCATTTGGTATCTCCTTGGCACATAACATCACTTGATGGGATTCCTTACACATAACCAAACTTTGGTTATGGCCATCTTGTGTGACTTGGCCGTAAGCCGACAAATCAGCTTAGATGGAGTGCGATGCCGTCGCCGGAGACAAGTATAGTGGACTCAGGATTCAGGGCCCAGGACCCAGGAGTCAGGTCCTTAGGAAGCCCCACTCGTTCGTCCACCCACTTTTGAGCCGACAGTTGAATCTGACATTCTGAAGGACCTGGCAACCGCAAGGAGCCTTTGTCATGCAAAGAGCTGTGGGCGCCCAGCCGCATTGCCACGCCCACCGACCAGACAAAGGCCAGGTGAGACACTGCCAAAGGGGGCGGGATAATGGAGAAGGGGGCGTCGCTGTAGCAGGGGGTACTCTATAAATTGTAAAACTATTTTCAATAACAGCACACAACAAGGATGCTCGGAGCTGAGGTCTCTGATTATTTGCCTTCTACCTTGACACGACAAGTGCACTGAGAAAAAGTACTTGTCCTCAAACGGATATTTAAACAAATTGAATTGAATACATTTTCATGTGCAAGGCAAGTGGAGTGAAAAGTAGCTGTTCAATCAACTATATTTATATTTCAATAGCTGTATAATTCTACTTTCATATTATTTTGATGTTATGTCGTCGATAAACAATTAATATATCTAGTATTTTTACGTGTTGCAGAAGGACTGTCCGAAAGAAAGGCAATCTTCCCATCCCCTTTGTAACTCCTTTTGCAAAAGGGATTTTAATACCCAGTAGAAGTGACAAAATGGTGTAAGGGACTTTTGAAAAAGTATGCGCAAATATTTGGATTTAATTAAATATTAAATAATAATAATTGCTATATATGTTCTTAAATATTTTGCTAAATAATATGACTAGCTTCATTTCATTGAAGAGTTGAAATTGTGAAATTCTAAATAGCTTACCATTCGTTATTAACTTCTCATTGATTCATTTCCGATCTGTGTTTATATATAGAGAGAAATCGATTAATAGGTATATGTTAGTCGTGCCTCGCCCCTTACATTTGTCGTTAGCCTGGGAAGCAGGTTCCAGATTTCAACTCGACTTTGGGCAACTTCTCGAGAATACTTTTTTAGAGAGCGGTCGGGGGAGTCTAACAAAGTTTATTCTTTCTGCCATTCTTTTTTCGTGCGCCGTGTTTGGTTTTTTGTCTTTTCGTAATTTAGCATATTCCTTGCAGCACTTGTTGTCCTTGTCTGCTGTGTTCTTAAGTTTTGCTTCACCGTTTGCGGTGTGCAAATGCAAATTGCTTGGCTTGCATATTTTCCCCACCGTCCCCGTCCCTCACCGATGGTTTTCCTCGGCTTTTCCTCAGGTTTTCCCGGAGACAGGACAAGGATTGGAGCTGATGTAGCTGAAGTGCGGCCAGCCGCATTGATAGTTCCATTCCCAGAGACAGGTAAGTGGCTTCTTTTGGGGACTTGGGGCCATTTCTGTAGTGGGCTGCACTGGGTTGCAGTGGGCGGAAATCAATTCGCAAATAACTCAAAGTTAACTCATCGAATCAGGGGAGTTGATAAAGGGAGTTGCCCAGGTCCTCAGTGGGAATTGCTTCACTTAATGAAGCGGTGTCTCAAATATTCTGGGATAATTGAATACTTGATTTGTAAGCCAAATACATACATCACATTCAGCAGACATTGTTTTATTTATGCTTTCCTTTTCAGATTTATGTTTCAAGTTTTCAGTGACATTTCCGCAGGTGAACCCGAAGTGAATAAAAGAGAGTGTAGTTACATTCCTTAATTATACATAATTGCTTTATGTATAATTATATTTTATTGAATTATTTCTCAGTCTGCATATTTCACTTAATTAAGTGGAAGTCCTTATTTTCTCACTGATTCTCAACCTCTCAATTATCCACTCGTCCGCTGATTCGTTTAACAATTTAATCACTCAGTCATCCAAGCCATTCATTCATCTTCTTCAGTTTGAATAAATGATGAAAACTCTCCGTTTTTTCCACAGTCCTTCAGTTTTTCGTCTGTTGTCTTTCGGTCGTGTGTCCAGATGTTTTGATTCAGTTTTAATTCATTTCACTTGGTGACCCAGCCACCCGTCCACCCCTTGAGTCCTGACTGTTATTGCTCTTCCCATTGTTATTGTTTCACCACTTGTTGTTTTATTTTTTTGGTTTTTGTATTTCTCTGAGTTGCTATTAAGAAAAACGCCTCCAAGAATAATCGACTAAACGAGCGAGCAAACGACAATTGCTTCACTGAAAAAAATATATCCTTCAGTGTAGCAACGAATCAATTTTAGAATGACAGAGTGAAATGTTTTTCATAATATTAAATTTTAAAGACAGTTTTTGGTACAACTTGTTGTATTTTTCCCACATACTGTTCCATATTTTTAAAAGTAATGTGCAAACTCTAGTGTTTTCTGTGGTTCCTGCTGATAAGAAATATTTAATGACCAGAGATTGCCATTTTTTCACCGTGTGGAACGAATGAACCACCCGCTCCTTGCCGGAGGTCCTTGATATGCCACCCGACCCTTTTTCGCCGTTCGGCAATGTGTCCGCTTCCTTGGGCTCGCCTCGAAATGCAGCCAACCAGCCGGCAATAAAAATATGATTGTATTTTCGCTTGAGTTGTTTTCATTTCTCGATGATGTCGAGGACCAGGACGAGGTCCTCTGTCTGCGGCCGAGTCCTCAGTTCTCAGTTCTCAGTCCGCAGTCCTCAATTTCGAGTCCTGAGTTCTGACCCAATGCATGGTTAAATCAGGCGAACGCCAGCGGTCGAGCATTGAACCGCTTGGCGTTGTTTTTCCAGCGCCGCCTTTTGTTTTGCTTTCCCTGTTTTCCGTTCGCCTGGCTTGCCCTTTTCCACTCCCCCTCCCCCCACCATCCCCCGTCCCTTCCCTTGGCAGATCCCCATTTTGAAATCAGGACGGCAACTCTCGCATATTCGCTACATTACATTTCTCGTTGCCATTAATCGTGCATCTCAGGACTTTCAGGACTCGGAAACTCGTGAACTCAGAGCTCGCAACGCATACACATACATATCGTGCACAATTTTCCCTTCGAGTGTCTCGCTCGTATTTACTCGAGTGATGTAATTTTTGAATAGCTTAAGGCATCTCAAAATGTTTAGCAAGGCAAATCCTTTTTAAACGTCGATTTTCCCTTCGTGTCCGTGACTGTTCGCCCACTTGTGTGTGCGGTCGTTTGGGCACTTTGCATATATGCATATTTCCTATTATTGTTATTAATAATCATAAATTATGTTAGTTTTTTTGGAAAATACATTTCTTAAGGAGCTTGTATCGCAAGTTTTCGAAGGAGTTCAGTCAAGGAGCTCCGGTTTTGTTTTACTATGCGTTATCCAACACGGAGCTTTAAATATTTTTTAAAGTTATATCATCAAAAACAAAGAAATTAAGCTGTTGCTTTTAAAGTAATTAACTTAATCCTTTTTCATCAAAGGTTTTCTCAAAATAGTCTCCAGATAAACATGCCCTACGGTTAACCCAAGCCAATCCAAAGAACATACGATGAGGGCAGTGCAAAAAAATAAAACAAGAAAAATGAAGGCAACAAATTTGTAATGAAATTTTGTATGCTGACATTTCGAAAAATTGCTTTTTAACCTTTGTGCGCGCCGCCATTCCCCTTTGACCCCCGGCGGCACCAAACTGCAGCTACTTCGTGTGTGTCAGTGACATGTTAGACGTGTATCTGAATCTCGACTCCTCGCCATGGGCTGTCCCACGACCCGGATTCAAGTCGGGACTCAGACCAGGACTTAGAACGGGACCTCTACCTCTACACTGCTAAAAATAGGGAAGAAAACATTCTTATCAATCTCATTTTATACTTATTACATAAATAATGTTTATAACTTATACCTTTTAATGTTGGCTACCAATTATATTATTTTCTGAATTTTTTATTAAAGATTACAATATAGATATTGTAATATATTTTGTTTTCTGGATCCAAAATAATATTAGAAAAGAGCTTGCTCTTTTTTGTGGGAATTAAAGAAAGCTTGAAACCGTTTTTAAATTGCAATTTGTTCAATATTTTCTTTCAGTGTGCCGACGCAAAGTTGTGTGTGCAGCCTGCGAAAATCTGTAAACCGAAAAGTCTGTGACATGTTTTTAAGTTTCTCAGCTTGGCATGCAGATTATTATTAGGTTGTCTGTCCGTCCGTCGTGCGTCTGTCCGTATGTCTGTCCGTCCGTTTGTTCATCTCGTGCCAGGTGAGTCCCCGGGAAAACTTTGCCCATGTCCAGTGACAGAAACAACTTCGAGGGGGCGATGCTCCTGCACGCGCGCGTGTGTGTGTGCCATAAGTTTTGTTCTAACAAACCAATTACTCGCACCAATTTCCAAAACAGGCTGACTTGCCTTTAACCTCCATGATGGAAGAGTTCGACTTTGAGATATCCCAATACCAAAAACAGAAAACAGAGGGGGACGGAGCGGACGGAAACGGGCGACAGGGACAGAAAAGCTGAAGAAAATACAAATACGACTTTGAGTTACTTTTTCATTATTTTGCCAAGGAGTTTGTCCTCTAGCGTGTGTGTTGCAATGTTCAAAACATTGGCAGATGTCGCCGCACTAGCAAAAGTTACGAGAGCAGCAAGTGGAAAGTGGCACAGGAAATAGGGGGAGTGGGCACAAAAAAAGAAGACAGACAAGACAGCCCAGCCAGCCAAGTCAACAAAAAAAATGTAAAAATTGTAAAAAAAAGAATCGAAAAAAGGAAAAAAAAAAAGAACAGCGCATACATATGAAAAAAAGTTGCTACAAGCGTTCCTTTTTTTTCTAATTTTGTGCTTTCTTTCGGTGCCTTTCCCTGGGAGCTGGAAAAACCCGAAATTGTTTAAGCCAAAAAGAGGGGAGACAAGGTGTCCTTAAAGCAGCCACTAAGTGCTCTTAAAACCAACTCATCGGAAAGATCAGGGAATGTTTTTGGGCGCATCGAAAGGGGGAAACAACATCTTGGGGTAAGTGAATATCCATTACACTTAATGTCTGGGAAATATTTAAGAGGCATTTGCACAGGAAAACACGGTTTGGATCAAGTTACAGTTGCATAAAATCATTTTAAATTCATTTATTTTTTATATTTAACATGCCAACTTTTCTCTGCCAGCAGACAAAACTAGACGAATTTTTGTTATAAATTTATAACGAGCTTAACTCACTTAACCTTCTTGTTAATAGTCTTTGATTTACCATTCCCGGATAAAATGAATTAATTTTTAATAATTTTCCTGCCCCCCTTTGATGTCAAAGGCTTACCATATGGGATAGTAAGTCCTGTTTTTGTGGGATGAGCAAGTTTTCGCTGTTGCAGCAGGCTATATCTGACATGTGGCATGCTGCAAGTTGCAAGTTGCATGTTGCATGTGGGTGTCACCGCCTGCGGTTGTTCTTACTCGGGATTAAGACGCTTTTCCACGTTGCTGGGGCTTTTTGAAAGGCCCCGGCTAGTGCGACATAATCTTCTTGCCACGCCCCCTTCGCGTGCCGCCCCCCTCTCTGGCCGCTTAACTTTTTCCACTTGCATTTTGGCCCCGCTTACAGGATATTATGGCAGCGCAAAAGAAGCAGCAGCAGCCGCGCATGTTGTGTGCGCTGTAAAAAGTTTTTAATTTTTCTTTTCAAACATTTAACTAAAAGAGCAAGTGCAGCGCCCCACCTACCCCTTCACCACACCAAAAAAAAAAAAAAAGAAGAAGTAAAAAAAAGAAGCAGAGAAAAGATTCCCCATTTTTTCTTGGGGCTGGCTGCCTTTGCCTTTTGCCAGCTTCCTTATAGAACTCATAACTTTGGCCTGGCAAAATATCATACGCATAAAACAACATACGATGCAATCTGCCACCGCCTTTGCCCCGCATTTTCCCACCCATCCCCCCCCTGCCCCACCAAACTGCATTTTCCACCATTCAGATTTTGCTGCGATTTTCCTGCTGGTTTATTTTTCTTTTAATGAAACAGTTGTTGCCTGGCGGCATTATGACGATTATTATTATTATGAGGCATGCAAA
Organism: Drosophila simulans; assembly: GCF_016746395.2. Lineage (NCBI taxonomy): Eukaryota > Metazoa > Arthropoda > Insecta > Diptera > Drosophilidae > Drosophila > Drosophila simulans. The sequence goes on along the minus strand of NC_052525.2, from coordinate 11,898,982 downwards.
AGTTGCCGTTAAAGCATCGTGTAAAATAATATTTAGACGGCAACTTTCGAAAGGCTTTTCCAGCCCCACCACCCTCCCTCTCCCCTTCTCATTTTCACCCTGCGGCACGGCTTAATTAAATTTCAAGCAAGCCAAAAATCCAAGCGAAGACCGCCAAATGAAGAGCAATACCAAAACTCAATCCGATGTCGCTCCAATTGCACCACAAGCTTCAAGTTCTTCGCCAGAGTTGCTTGGGAAATCTCTCAAATTAATTGAGTCCGTAAAGCCTTAGTTTCGATGCTAGGTTAGCCAACTCCCTATACTCCGTACCCCATACCCCATACCCCACATCCCAAACTCCAAATCCCAATCCCAATCCCAATGCCATTCCCAATCCAACCTGATGAAGCCCTGGAAAATTCTTCAGCTGCACTCGGTTGACGAAATTAATTTTCCTTTGTTGAGGTTGAATTCTCATTGTGCGAATGCCATGAAATTCATCTACACAGTCCAGATTTGAATGCACTACGTAGTCATTTTGATGTGGAAGCCCTTGCCAGTCGGCAATTTCAATTGAGCAGGCAGTTCTCTTCCAGAGTGCAAAAGGGTCTCTTGGATATACACCCCGTACACAAATTGTAACCAAGTTGACAGAGGCCATTCGAATTTTTTACCTCAAAACTTCGATGGCTTCATAAAAAGAAAAGAAATGTCGAATTGAGACTTCAAAGTATACATCATTCAAAGTATTCAATGTATTAATCATTTGCAAAGGTGCATTATTTACATTGGAACATGAGTATAAAAATAGCAAATATTCTGTATTAACCATTTTTTATTTCCGGATTTTTTTTGAGTGTGCGCTCCCCAAAGCTAATTGGCTTTCGATGCTTGGTAATTTTTAAATGGCCAAAACTGTTGGATGGCTGGCCAAAATAAAGGTCCGGCCGAAACGTAAACCTTTGGACGTTCCGCCGGCATAATCATAATAGCTTTTCCCCCTCCCCCATTTCCCCCATGGACTTTTCCGACCGTCGGAAAAGTCTGTCTGGTGCGATAAGCAGCGAGTGCTTTTGTAGTCGCACTTTTGACAAACTACTACTCTCTCTGTGTCTCTTGATTGCCAAACAGGATGCGGGCCTCGTCCCGGCTCAGTCACACTGTCACCGGCAGAAGTCGTCGGTGCTCTAAAACAATTTGCCATTAACATTAATGACAGCAATCGGTGGGTGTTCATTATATTGCCCCGAAAAGGCAAACAGCCTGTCCATGCGACCATGCGGCCATGCGGCCATGTGGCCCTTATGATGACGTTACTCCACTGATGGACATGAATCTGTAATGGAATTCAATAAAAGCTGAGAGTGCAGAAACCGTTTGACACGGAATTCAATCGACTCCGGTCCTCCGGCGCTGGAAACTGCCCCAGAAATCGACAAGGGGTTTTCCCGGCCTTTTTCGGGGGCGGTCCTCGGTTGGGTTGGCTTTTCCGAGGCAATTCCGATGTGGGCGTGGGCATCGAAACTCATCAGCCGGACGCTTGTCGGGCTCATTTGTTAATTTTGTGCAATATCGGCGAGTGGCCATCGCCCTGTAGCCCGTTGGGTGCCTCGAAATCCCCCAATCCCCCAGTGCCCCAAACGTCCAGTCCTTGAATCCTCGAGTTTAAGCAGTCCGGACCATAGCCCATAGTCATCGGGAGAGGGGCGAGCGAAACATTTAACATGCGGCAATATTTATTGCCATGTGACACACGACAATGGGGTATATTAACTGGAAGGTGAATAGCTGAGTCGCCGGTAAGGGGAGTTTATTAATTTACGAGCACTCACTCCGGGTACTCATTTTATGCGCATAGTTTATCGGTTAAACTTACAATGATTACATATTTTTTGTATATTTATGTTAAATAACTATAGTATTAAACTTAACGGAATTTTTCTACCGCATATATTTACATTTTTTCAAACCTTTTTTTTATGTATCATTAATTGTTTTGGAAAGTATACGAGAGTTATAGAAATAGGCCTTATAGATTTGTTATTATTCAGAGAACTTGTTTCGGGCACTCGAAGTTTGATCGTTCGGTTAAGAAGCTCTGTGGATTCGAATTCGTATGTAAACTCAAATCGCCTTTGGATCATTAGCCATCACCAATTAGCTCGCCATGGAAATTGCAGCAAATGAGAATTGGATTGCAACGAGAGCACAGTTCGCGGATGTGGCATCATCATGTGCCCAACTCCTCCGAATTGCTCATCGTCCTCCGCGTCCTAATTAACCGCCCACTTGCAGCACACCCATTATGCAATGCGATTATCGACCCAAGTCGGTGCCATCCCACGTCCCATTTGCCACATCGCACATCCCACCATATCCCATATGCCCAAAACCCATCCGTATCCACATTCGAAGCTATGACGGATTGTCCGAGCTATTTGCCTGTTTGCCGGCAATCGCCAATCGCCAATTGCCAATTGGAATCGGGCGACTCTGTGGGATTAGCACGGGTGCGAATGCAGCGACGCCTGCGGCGGTTGACACATTTGGCGGTTGAGGGTTCAGTGGGTCCAGAGCGGACTGGAGGGCCAACGGGGGTTAATGAGAACAGGTGCAGGAAGCATGGACGAAGTCATCACTTGTGTGGTTTGCCCCTCTTGCAGCAGGAAAAGAACAAAGCCAGGGCTCAATTGTCTTCAAGTTGCATACGGATATGCCTGAATATAACTAGCGTAAAGTAAAACGGTTTAAAATAACCATACCTTATTGAACAAATAAATTAAGTTTAATAAATTGATAGTCAAATAAAAATATAGAGAATATGAATATGCAATATTTAAATAAATCCGATGAAACAAAGGGCATTTGTTCGTCGTTTTAAGTAAACTTCGCTGGCGACAGTGCCTAGCTGACTTCATTTTTAACGGTCAAGTTGTCTCAGTGCCACCAACTTGCTTTTATTGCATTCGCCCGGGAAGAAGCCATCCGATCCGATCCGATCCCATCCGAAGCGATGCGATGCGAATGGCCAAGGACTTTGACGTCCAGCCCGGATGTCGATTCCAATAAACGGGAATCGGGACAGGCGTTAAGCTGCGAGAGCTCTTTATGTACTACTCAGTGCGTATGTTGTGCTGTATGTGCACCATATGTGGGTGCTGTGGGTGGTTGGGTGATTGGGTGGTTTGCTGTCCTGGCACTTTAATTAATTTCTTTAAGTTCATTAACGTTTGACTTGTCGGGGAATAAGGGACAGACAAGCGGCAGACAGGCAATGGGCGGTGATATTGGAAAGGCACTCGGCACTTTGATGACATTGTTGGCCAGACTCGGTATCCCAGGGATATTCGTTGGGGATGGATGCGGAGGAGTTCTCCTGTCACTTGGGCTATGCGTTTATCACCCAGAATTCATGAAATTGCTGTGCGTTCTGGCATTTCCGCTAAATGACAGTATCAATATTGTCACTTGTAGCCACGACGGAACGGAAATGGCGCATTGCTATATTAACATTCGTAGGAGTTACGGAATATTCGTTTTCATTTTGCAGCTATAGAATCTCATATATATACCTTTATAACCAAGTTAAATTTCTTGGTAAATATAAAGTTTTTGCCAAAGATAATAATAATAATAAATTATGTATATACATTAACCTTGCTGCATATATAATACCATTTATTTAAGACTAGAGTAAATAGGTACTTAAATAGTAAGTAAGCTCATAGTCAAGAAGCGTTAATATTGGGATAGCAATACGTTCTTTAGTGAAAAAAATTAATTTAATAAAGTTGAATACTCTGTGCAAATACATATACATATGCATAACTTTATAAACCATTATGCAGCAATGAATTTCCGGATTTGGTCATGGCCAACTGCCTACATACCGCTTAGAAATTCCTGATCACATTGTCCTTGGAACTAATTTCATCGAACAAACGGAGCTGTCAAATCCATGTACCCCTGCCCGACCCGAGATATATTCAGTTTGCCACCAGAGCTCGTCTGGAGCACAACTCGTTTCGGAAAAATAAAAATGTGAAAAAAACACAAAATTCATAGTAAAGCGACGGGTGAGTTAAAAGTTTCGGTTCGATTCAATTCGGTTTCCCAGAAAAAAAAGAACAATTTTAAAAAAATGAAAAAAAAAAACCAAAAATTAATGAAATATTTTTGTTTTAGAATTTATTGGTTAACTTTCCGAGTTATTACATCCAAACAAACACGTACAGATAATGCAGTTTATTCGAATAAGGAAATAACACGAAATTAGTGCAGTTGGTATGTATGGGAACTCCCACTTTCAAGCCATAAACTAAACTAATTGCCATCCGGCAGATACACAAGATAGCTGCTGCTACCGCAGATATAATCACATGTGCAAACACATTTACTGGATACTCATCCCATCCCAAATTTAGTTGGTCTGGCTAAAATGCAAACTAATCAAGATCGTTCTGCCTACACTTGGTTAATTAACAGTCTGAACAACCTATGATAGGTTTGTTCAACTATCACACTCAATTGCATTAATCGGATTGCTTCCACAGATAAAATGTTTTTCAATTCGATGGTACCAGTCCCGTTGGACGAGAGGATTGCATCGTTTTGGACACAAATGTTCTCTTGCCTGTTCTGCATACACCATGCTATTGGATTATCTGAAATGCAAACTAATCAAGATCGTTCCGCCTACACTTTGTTAACAGTCTGAACAACCTACGAGAGGTTTGTACATCTGAATTATCACATTCAATTGCATTAATCGGACTCTTTTCACAGATAAAACGATGGTACCAGTCCCGTTTGACGAGAGGATTTCTTCGTTTTGGTTACAACTGTTGCTAACATATTGCTTGCCTTGCCCTCATCCTCATACGCTAATGGACTGCCTCGCCTCTCTAGGATTAGTTGGATTGCCCCAAATGCAAACTAATGAAAAGATCGTTCCGCATATTCAAGGTTAATTGATAGCCTTTCGATCATGTGAACTATAATCAATTGCATTAATCGAACGGCTTCCACAGGTAAATCTAATTCAAACTGTTGTTACCGGTCCCGTTGGACAAGAGGATTGCATCGATTTGATGCTCCGTCGTGCCAAGTGCCCAACATTCACATTTCGCTTGTCATTGTCTGAATAAACGTTGTTCGTCGATTGGAAAAGTTTTAGATCTGGGTTAATCCTGCGCTTCAGGGGGTCCTGGGCAATGCGTACCAGTGCGCATGTAGTAGCTTCTGATCCATCAAGCAGAGGAATTTAATAGGCTCTTATAATATCGAGAAGAATTCCATTGGCGTTCTTTGGTCGCACATGTATATCATAATCGTACTTCTCATTTGGCCCCGTAGGAAGGCGTCGAACGGAGTCGTCTTAATGAAATTCTGTGAATATAGCTTGAAGGCGGGTGTAGTACGTGAAAATAATCGGTATTTTGATCAAAACATTGGAAATAATGCTACCAATAAAGAATGTCATACCTCGTTGAGTTTGTTTTTTAAATCCCAATCGATTTGCATTCAAGTTTGGGAATTCTAGGATTTTTTAATTTTTCGCAAATTTTGATGATGGTACCCCTTACAAAAAATGCAAAAATTTGGCCAAAATTTTATTTTACAAAATCAGTCTAACAGTGAAAGGTGTTGTTAGTATTGGTTATAAGGAGTATAAAATGGTAATACTTTTTGCTGTGAGACCATTTTTAGTCAAGTTATAGCCAAAAAAGCCAACTTGAAAATTGAGTTTTTTATTAAAAATATTTTTCCAGATTTTTTGTGAAAAAATAATCGGTATTTTGATCAAAACATTGGAAATAATGCTCCCAATAAGGAATGTCATACCTCGTTGAGTTTGTTTTTTAAATCCCAATCGATTTGCATTCAAGTTTGGGAATTCTAGGATTTTTTAATTTTTCGCAAATTTTGATGATGGTACCCCTTACAAAAAATGCAAAAATTTGGCCAAAATTTTATTTTACAAACTCAGTCTAACAGTGAAAGGGGTTGTTAGTATTGGTTATAAGGAGTATAAAATGGTACTACTTTTTGCTGTGAGACCATTTTTAGTCAAGTTATAGCCTAAAAAGCCAACTAGAAAATTGTCTTAAATCAGTCAAATGTTAAATGCTTTGAGCCAAGTGATGATTATTATGATGCTCATCGAAAAATGTTGGATTTTTTTTATCATAGCCGTTTTCGTCTATAAATTTTGTCATAAAATAATCATTTTGCGTTTAATATTTTCTTAAACCTTAGTGTTTCTTTTTGCTGGCAGGGCATTAATTATGTCTGCCTTTCGCGCTTTCTGCTTAGTGCCACATGAGCATTAAAGATGGTCGGCTTGAATATTTAAATATTTTGAGGTGATCAATTGAGGTGACCCCGATGTGCGGCAACCCTTTTTTGTCCATGGTCCTTTGAGCCCGTGTCCTGTGTATCGTTGATGGCCTGCATCGCCATCTTGGTGGGATTCGGTGTGGGCGTGGAGGTGCTGGCATCCTTAAACCGTTCGCGTTCCAATTCATTTTTCAAAGCTAACCAAAAGCAACCCACCCACGCTTCCATTGGGCCGTGGATGTTTTTCCAACGTTCATTTTTTGGCATCTCATGAATATTCATAGACATGAGCGGCCAAAGGACCGCGTTGGCCTATCTGACACAGTCAGCATTCCTGGTGGGGAGGGGGGTCAGGAGGAGGACCTCGACGACCAGGCGGAGCAGGGTGGGCAGGAGGTGCTGGCACATTACGCTGGGAGTATTTTGAAAACTGCTTGCCTTGAGGAGGCATTTTTGAACAGGGTCAAAGGGCAGGAGAAGCTCTCAACTGGCTTACATTTGTGGGCGCCCTTCAAAAACGCCATTAAAGCGAAGAAAGTGGTATCATTTTTGTATAATGCGTTTTGATATGTTTATTTTATAATGGTATTTAAGGTTATTAGGTTAAATTTGATTGGTTACTTTAGTCACTGCTAATTTTCTTGCTGACCTGGCATTGAATTTTCTTCTTGGTTTTGCTCATTATGCTGATCCGCATCCTTTTCTCTATTCTTATCCTGAGCCTTGGTCATCGCAAACAGCTTGGTCCAGTGTCTAGCAATTTTGTCGTGCTCCCTGCGATTGGTCTTGTACTGATCGGCAATGCACATGACTAGTGGATCATCTGGATTGCACTCACTCATTAGCACGTAAATAGAAAGTAGAACCTAGGGAAAAATCCAAAAATGCTAGTAACCTTCTACCAAGAGACTCGATAGTAAACTAACTACAGAGATAATATCTAAGGAAACTGAAAAATCGAACCCACCTTGGCCACATTCATCACAGGGGACCATCGTTCGCCGAGGACATCCAGGCAAATGGCGCCGCGACTGTCCACGTTGCAGTGGTATATCCGGGTGGTGAACCGAATGCGTGGCGCCCGGAAGGGATAGCTGGCCGGAAATCGTATATCCAGCCGGAAGTGACCGCCTTCGTATACGGAGCCAACTGGCCCGTTCACACCTGCCGTCCAGTGAAGAAGATCCCCGTGATGCAAATCGGCGGAGCAATTCGGAGGCGGATTTTTCCGAATGTCCTGCAGTTCGCGCTTAATTCGCACCACACAACCAGTGAGTGGTGCCTCGGTGGATTTTCCCGATGGACTTTGACTGGTGCTGGGTGCTGTCTCTTCTACGGAGCTGGCCACACTGGCTCTCGAGAGCACTTCTGGTTCGACCTCCACATCAACCGCGGCTTGGGCTTCCGTTTCCATTTCCGGTTCTGAATTCACCGGATTGCTGGACATTTTGGCGATTTCGAGTCCCGATTTCTTACTTTAATTTTGTGTGGGTTTCATGTTTCCAGCCAACGCACAGGGCTGTAATGATTTTAGTCTAAAGATCGTTGAACTTTATTCAAAGGCTTGCTTAAATGGGTGACAGAAACCAGGAAGTAAGAGTCAATCGGATTTTGGTAATATACGTTTGCGAATAAAGGAAAATATAGGCGTAAATCTAGATAACATAAATAATTTATATTAATATTTATACACTCAGAGAAAAAATCGAACGATCATAATTTGAGTATTTTCGATCTCAAAATCTAGCCAAGATCGCATCATGATCAGCATATTCAGATCAAGATCGTACCATTCTCAGGTATCATCGATGTAACGTTGAGGAATCATTTGATACCTTCAAAGAATCATCACATACTAGTATGAAACAGGCAGAATGAATCGTTACCGACTTATTAAGTATATATATTCTTGATCAGGATCAATAGCCGAGTCGATCTAGCCATGTCCGTCTGTCCGTATGAACGTCGAGCTCTCTCACGAACTAAAAAAGCTAGAAGAGATCACCATACAGATCCTAGAGAATAAGACAAAGATTCATATCCTTCCGCTCTCTCTAATTTTTTCCGCTTTCCCCTCACGACCGCCCATCTTCCACTATCTTAACCACGATACTGTTTCCGATTGAAAATATCGACATTGAGCACGTTTTCGTCTCGAAATCAAGAAAGTTTCTTCTCGTTAGAATAAGTCGTGCAACTGAGTACGCTGAGCACAAGCTTTCTCTCTCTCAAGCTCTCAATTTGTCTGGGTATTCATTCCACTTACAAAATTGACTTACACTAGTCGAATAGCAAAACGATAAGACATTATACACTAAAATAACACAATATACATACATATTTTTCGATCTTTTTAAATTCATTATGAACTGTGGGCTGTGCCGTAAGCCCACTATAACGCCGTTTTCAGCGTTGCAACAGTTTCGCGTGTGTGTTTGCCTGCGGGAGCACTATCAGTGTTTGGAATGCGATAAAAGAGAGCGTTTTAAATGTGCTTTGTGCGGCCTTGCAACATTCGTGATCCACCTTGACCTGGAATTCGTCTTCGATGACGTCTGCAGATCAATGATGGCAACCCAAAACCCTGGTGAGATTAGAAATAGTGGCAATGATAGTGATAGTGCTGTCGAGATCCGTGGACAGCGCAATACCCGAAAATATTCGACCCCCAGGGACAGGGGTCGATCTCATTCGCTTTTTTCACCTAGGATGACCACTCTTTTACACAAAAAGAGAAGTTCTTCCATGTACTGTACAAAGGATTGGCATACCCAGAATGTTCCTCGTTCCCAAGAAAAGACCACCAAGAAAGTGAAGGGCACATTGACGGGTCGACGGATTGATACAAGAGAGAAATGCGTTGAGGAATCAAGACTATGTTTGCCTAATTTGCCTTTGAAGAAAGACGAAAGTGAGATGATCCCTTTGGCACGTTGTTCTACCACGATGCAGGAACCAAAGAAACCCATTAATGATGTGGACTCCTATGCCGCTGAAGGGATGCGTTTGCAAATGGGTGCTCCCTATGAAGTAAACAAATCCGTAGATCCAGTAAGTAAAGATATTGCAACTAGGGATATAAGATCATATACTAAGGAAGAAAGACGTGCACTACTTCAATATGTTAACGAAATATGTAGCTTCTCCGATCTACATGCGAAATATTTAGTATTTGGATGTCAGTTTCTGACCAACCGACGACATATGGAATGGCTGTCATCGGAACCTAAACAACGATTTGCCTGTAGTGGTATACCCATAGTTCGACGAGTTTTATATACTTGCTCAAATTCCATTGAACGGCATTGTGAACTAATCGAACTTCCAAACGATTTTGATAATAATCGTTTTTCCGGAGATGCTTTAGCATTTCCATTTATTCGCTTGGAAAAGACACAATTACTAGCCAAGTGTCCGGATCAAAAATGTCAAGAACCTCTCTTTGTGTACAACATCGCTTTTCATCTGACATCTAAACACAGAAATTGGCTTGTGAAATATTTGGAATTAAATACCCCATTTACTTTTCAATTGGATCTTAAGGTTACAAGCGAGAGCGTAAAATGTCATGCTGTAATACAATTGCAAAATGTGCTTTTTGAATATTCCAAGTATGGATCTAACCTATCCCTCACCATAATGAGTAGGCATGTGCAACTGAGTGAAATTATGGGAAACTGCCAACCGGATCAGCAATTAACATTGATTTGGGTAGCAACTACAATGTCCAAAACATTTCCCATGATAGTAAACTTGACTTTGTGGTCAACGGGTGGCGATTATCCCATAAGTACGATATCCTATACTGGAAAACCCTTTGATATTAAGCAGTCCATTCGACCCTATCATTTGATCAAAAGTGGTAGGGTCATTATACTAACGGCCAAACAAGCTGAAGCACTCACTCAAAAATGCAATAAAAAGGTGGGCATTCAGTTTATCGCCAGGATGGCAAAATTATCAGAATTCTAAATTTGCAAATATTAACGCATGAAAATCATAAAAGACATAACTCAAAACACGGAATACTTGATATACATGATGATCCTATTTTCTTTGAAGTGACATGTAATTATTTTTTTATTGGCTATCTGCATTTGTACAATGTAAATGTATTACCTAGACTTTTATATCCTCTTCGGTCTTAAGCATTCTTTAATCGAATTGGCTTCTTTCTACGTACTTCTTTTGCATTTTTCGCGCTGTCTCTTTTGGAAAATTAGGAAAGTGAGAAAACAGCACAGGATGATGTGGCCAGGACGAAACAGGAGGGAGAATAGATCTAAGGAAAGCGACACTCAATTTGCGAAATGCAATAAATTGAATGAAAAGTGTGAAAATGAAGAGGAGTCATCAGCATCGGCGACAACACTAACGACCAAACAGAGACAGACAGTGGAGTGAGCGAGATAGATGGAGATAGAGCTTGGCGCTAAGAAAGCCAGAAAATGTAAATGAAAATTCAAGAAAATTTAATAATAAAAACATCAGCATAAAGTGAAACGCATAAAATCCAATGAAATGTAAAAGGCGCCCGCTGGACCTTCTTCCTGTTGTGTTCATGCTTGCCGTCTCTTTCTATACCCTATCGCCCGTCTCCTTCCAGCGCCGTAGAGACAATGGCGTATGCAGTGGTCAAAAAGTATTTTGAATACATTTTTAAGATGGGAAATTAAAAAGTAAGTTAAAATATACCACATCGAATATCTTTTCACTAAAATTCTTGCAAATTGTAATATTGTCTTTATAGTTTTTAAGTTGAAAACGGTCTGCAGGGTTATTGTTAAACTTTAGAGGATTGATTTTTAGGACACACAACTTTTGGATTCCACCCTCTTGAATTATTCTTACCTAAGCCCCTGGACGGATGTATGTGGAAAATAGCGTCGGGTAATCACATTTCTCTGGCATAGTATGGCAGTGTGGCAGTGTCCTGCAGCCAGCAGGATATGCTCAATTGAACATGTTGATTGCTGACAGCGCGTCCTGACCCACCGACCCACCGACCCACCGAATCCGCTCGCCCACCGACTCCACCCAACGCACAGCACCACACCGCACCACTGCAAATGAGGAGTCAATTGAAAATCAAGTTAGAGCTGGCTTTAATGGAATTAGTTCTACATGGCAGCGAGGCATCTGCGAGATGCAAACGCAAAAGCAAACTCGAGCTCAATAGCAAAAGCACCCAAGGATGTATGCGAACCAGGCATTATAGTATAGCTCCGGAAGTTCCACTTACTTACCTCTGAGTATCTGTGTGAGTGGATGGATGGGCGAATGAGTGGGTGGCTGGAAAGTGGTGTGCCGAGTGGGGGTGGGCGGCACACCTAGGCAAACATTTAAATGGAGCTCGATTGGAGCGCTGGGAAGCGTTGAAAAGCGTGTAAATGAAATTAGAGAGCTGCCACACCCACAAGGCTAGCCAACGCCCCATCACGATGGCACTAGTTTTTAGCCCCGCCAACAGCAAACACGGTATGAAAAATGGGAATCCTGGACAGAAGATAGGGGCCTGAACGATAGGCACTTTCCACGCTTAAATGAAGCATAACAAACTGGACAATGGTTTTAATCAAGTATTTTAAATTAATTAATAAAGAAATTTAATCAAAAATGTAAATGTAATGAGGATTCGTTTTCTTAAATATTACTCATACCACACGTATGCCGGAACGAATTGTTTAATAGTATAAGATTGAGAGCACAAAGTAAGTGAAGGTATCAATAATATTCTCAATAACAATTTTCGCTACTGAGAAACTAAAACGTTGTCTAAATTTAATTTTCCGTTAAACCATTTACTGGAATAAATGTTCGCTACAAATTACAATGACATCTTGAACCTTTCGAACTCAAAACTAAAGCGATATCGTCGAGGACTCGACAGAAATGATTGAATGAGTGCCGTCTTGAATGGCTGGCTGGGCGAATTGGTGCATGAATCAATGAATGAGTGAATGAGTGAGTGCACGAAGGGCAATGCTATAAAGTCCAGCCACCGTTTCTACGGCAGTGAATGTGAATGTGACTGTGGGTGTTTCTGGGTGGCTCTGGGTGGCCCTGGGTGGCCCTGGGTGGCCCTGGGTGGCCCTGCCTTTTTCTGACGCGACAGCTGATGGGTTATTGGACGCTTGTGGTCCCTGGTTCTCGTGTGTGCATTGGTTCGAGCTGCCTGCCTTGTGCTGTGTAACTGCCTTTGTAGCTTAATTGAATTTAAGTGCGACGCACAATATGCAATATTGCAAAATGAATCATCACATGTACTGTACACATGTATGCACATTGTACACATTCACATTCACATTCACGTTCACAACCACTCCACTCCACTCCACGCCACGCCACTCCCTCGCTGGCAATTTTCCACAGCTTTTCCTTTAGTTTTCCACCGGTATCGTGAAGTGCATTTGACTTTGTTGCACGATTTGTCGCCGTACTTGAAGTGTTGGCAAACCATCCGCCACTTGCCAAAAACGTCAGTGTCAAAAGAGGTTGCCGTTCTCGGCAAACTTTGTTGGCCCGGCTAAAATAGTTGTATTAACTGCCAATGCAGCTGTAGTTCCTACGATTTCACTAACTGAGCTAGCATAATTCATGAGCCAATTATTAAAATGCGAATATATCCTGGAGGCTTCGAAATGGCCTTACTGTCCTAAATAGTATAAATAGGAAGGCGAAATTTAATAAAGCTGTCAAATAAAGTTTAATCTCGTATTTATTTATGTTTTTCAGTCACAAAATGCAATGCAGAAACGTTGTAAACGAAAAATAAACATGTAGCAATAACTTTAGTCAATGTAGGTATTTTTAAACTGGATATGTTTGTTTTATGCAGTCAAGGATACTCTTTAATTGCTTTGGGTTCCAAGTGAGTACCCGCTGGACTCATGATTTTGAGTTTGAGTGTGGGCGGGAGTGAATGAATGCACTCATGTGGCACTCACTTGGTACTGGAAAGTGTTGTGCTCGACTTAAGAGCATCGTTAAATGTCGCTTTAAAAAGTTTTGTCCCCGTGCCGCGTTTTCACGCCTCTTCCCCAAACCACGCCCCAAAATTTCCTCGACGATTTTTTTTTTTAACATTTTCCACACCCTTTTCCCCATTTCCGCCCTTCTTATCCACCTTTTGCTCACCAACCAGTTACGGCACATAAACAAACAGTGCCAAACAAACAACTCCGATGTACGGTTCCACCTTTCTACCCCCTCTCTCCCCTTCTCCGTAGAATGGCAAATAAAAAGCACTGAGCGAAAATCGATGTGCATAAAAGAGTAGCCAACAAGTGAACAAAACAAAACAAGCAAAAAAAAAAGTTGAAAAAAAATTGCCGAGGAACAGGATGAAGGAAACTTGGACCAGTCCACATTAGCGCTGAACACTCCCCTTCCGTAAATAAAAAAGAAAAATGTCACACTGTTAAAAACCCGAGCAATTTATGGGAGAGCTCGACGGATTGAATACCCATTCTTTCTTTTCCTTCATTATGCTGATGTTATTTATGTACTTTTAATTTTTAAATAGGTCTTAAAGTTATATAAACCAGTTATCTTTCTAAATAATAATTGTACTTAAGCTATTTTTAAGTACGATTTTTTTCTTATTTATAATATATTACATTACATACGACTGATATACCCAAATGATTTTGGCTCGACAGGGTATAAAAAGGCAGGAGAGGAGAAACAATTTGTAGGGCCGCGTTTTGGCGACCAACGCAAACACTTGGCACTTGGCACTTTTTGATGTTGTTAGTGGCCATGTCTGCTCTCCAGTCTGGTTCTGGATGGGATTGGTTTGTGGGGCAACCGGGGGGAGTGGTGTGCTGTAGCGGGGTTACTGGAGGATCCGGATCCGGGCAGGACGCCCAGCTTGGGGTGACCATTCCTGCAGGTGTCGCCGCGCAGACTTGCAAACTATGCACATGGCGGTAAATACTCCGCTCGCCACGTGGCCAAAACCGCGTTCCATTGCCGTTTCCGCTGGCCAAACTGGTCGGCTCCTCAACTTTCAACATCCAACTGGCAACAAGGAGCAACTCCTGCCGGGCGCTTAAATTTACTGCCCTCAGGCATTTCATTTGGTTTCCCTACTAAATGGGGGAGGAGTGTCTGCCATTTGACACAAAAAAGAAAAAAAAATACAAATAAAAAATGGAAAGAAATGGTAGCAACAGCAGCTACAGATAGGTTAGCATTTTTTGGCATTGGCACTGGCTTAAAATTTGTGGAAAAAAACATTTGTTTGGACTGGCAGTTAAGCCTTATAAAAGATTACATTTAAATCTATAAATTGCTTATTTATACTTACGACTACAACGTTTGTTAAGTTAAGTGTGACACAAATATGGTTCATATTTAAAAAGCAATAAAAATCAAAAGTACTCGATTCAATAGATTTCGATTCGATTAATTTGGTTTATGGCATTCATTCGATTTATTCGACAGACGCAAAATAGCGACATCGACGTCGAAGTGCTGGCATTTCAAATTGCAACGCTCATAATAAATTGAATCAACCTTAATTCGATGCTCCAACTATGGGGCCTCCGGATAGTGAGTTTTGCCCAGAACTTGGATATTTCACCGCCACCCACATCATTTCACGCGGAAATCAAAGACGCTTCCTTATTTTTCTTTAGTTTAAATTGCAGGAAATTACTTTCCAGTGGCAGAGTGGCACTGAAGGAGGTCTTGTCTCGTTCCCCTTGCCCATTTTCCCCATCATCTTTTCCCTGATATTAAACTCAAAGGTAAGCCGGTGAAAATCGGGCGAACAACATGGAGGAGGGGTGGAAGCTCTCGCCTCCCTTTTGACCATGCGGATATTGAGAAGAGCAGCGAAATCTTAACTGCTACTTATCGAGTCGCGCTTTCATTTTGGCCCCGTTGCCACGGAAATTCATCAAAATCATATAAACTTGTTCCCTGTTTGCTTGACTGCCCCGCCCACTTTGCCGCCTTTCCGCCCCGCACGAAACTCATCTCTCGAATCTGAAGTCTCTGGCTCTGGCAGCATTGCGGTCTATCGTTGGCCAAAAACTTTCCTTTGGACCATCTGCATGTTTTCTTACACGGTTTTCCACGATAATCGGCTTGTTGTTGTTGTTGTTGCGGTTGCTGGTGGGTGCGGCTGCCAGTGGCACTTGAGCAATATTTGATTTTCCTCTTTGATGCCATTAGTTTTTCTTTTATTCGCTTTCCCATACCCTTCGAGAGAGAGCCACTCTTCTCTCTGCGGCAGTTTTATCTTCTATAGGATGAGTTCCTTTGAGGCATCAATGGCATCAACATAGTATATTTAATGTTAAAATCTTGATTGAAGAATATCATTTAAATGTATATGCATAAAAAAAGCAGTTTTTTTAAATTTTAATTTCACTTTTAGGACATTGTCTTTTGTTTACATACGAATTATATATACGTTTAATGCATGTTTACTTTTCCTTGATAAAAATGTTCTGCTAAAAATACTTTTAAATAATGCCACTTTAATCTTTTGATTCCAAAACGCAACTTTTGAATATTCCCACTCGCAAAGTAAGGGTATCCCAAGTCTCGACCTCTTGAGTTTGACATTTGATGGCTTGATATTTTTCGTCCTGAGCCTCGTCCTGGTCCCGATCCTGGCCGTGGTCCTCCACCTGAATCTGGGCCTCCTCCACCTGGTTCCACCTGGTCGCAGTCGCAGTCCGTTTCCTGGCGCAAAACGCGCACTCCAAGATAAACTTTTGTAAATGAAATTGCAAAATATATTTCTTTAGCTTCGCTTTGCGCTCTCCACTTGCCGCATTTCCCGCATTTTCCCCGATTTTCCAGCCCGATTTTCCCCCGATTCACAACCGAATCTCCACCCCGCCACTTGCCACTTTCCACTTGACAGCTGAAGCAGATAATGCGTTTTGCCACTGTTGCATTGCCCCAGAATGGAACCAAACGGAATGATGAGGGGACTGACTGCTTGTAAAAGGATGGGCTGTTCAGGACGAGATGATGGGCGGCTTGGGTGGTGAGTGGTCGGGGTCCCCTTTTGGTGCTTAGAAACCGTTCGAGTAATCAAAGCTCGACTACTTGCAATGCCAAAGCAATCAGCTGTCGGGCCCAGGGAGCACCTGGAATAACAGTTTCCGCAGCCCCACGCGCACCTTTCCCCATCTATATCCCCCAAATATGTATGTGTATATATATTAATATGTGAGTTGGCAAAAACACTCACGACAACAATCTGATGTGTGTGCTAGTGATGTGCAGCGCCTCGTGACACGCAAATATAATATAATTATTATAATAATTAAAATTATGTAAAAATTGCTATGTTTTGTTAAAAAAAGATGTCCTAAATGGATCTAGCGCTTGAAACGCAAGAAAATATATATAGTTTTATATAATATTCAAAATATTTCGGTGGCAATATTTATACTAGCTTAAACTTGCATTTATTCATTATAATAATTTAATCTACAGTTTTAAAAATTACAACGCTGTAACAAAGCTGTCATATGTAAGCTTAAATTTGAGTTGTTTGTTTCAGCAGCACGAAACTAATATAGTGATGTAGTGGCACCACAAGAATAAGTGAACGAAAAAATGGAAGCAATCTTCAGATTTATGCACCTCAACTAGGCAAAAACATCGTCAAGTTTTCCACGTCTGCCGCCATATGAGAAAAATGTTCGTTGGCTGCACAAATACAAATATGTGCGAGCGTGGGTGTTTGCAGGATTTTCACCCAAAAAGCAGCTAACACACGTGGAGCAGCGCGCAATCTCAGTTGCATTTTAATTACCGAATCAAAAATCAGGCAAGCGGAAATACTTATGAATTTCTTATGAAGGAGACGACGACCAAGAAGGCGTCGCAGTCGCAGTTGCAGTCGACGTCCGCGTCGACGTCGCAGCCAGCGTTAATATCAAAAAGATGGCCAAAAAGAGCAGCAAGACTTTTAGCAGGAAAAGCGAAAGAAAAAGGCAGCAGCTGCTCGCATTAAATTCCCCAACCCGCCCACGAAACTGCTTTAGTTTTTGGCTGAAAACGCAGGGAGGAGATCGAAAAGTTACGGGATATTCAGAGAATATTTCTCCTAGATGTAATAATAAAGAAATAAAATAACAGTTGTCTTTTGGTTTTTGGTTTTTAAAAGATCTTAAAATATATCTGTTTATATCTAATTCATTTAATAGCTGTTTTTTTAGCATATACTAAACGCTAGAGTTGTTTTTCATTCCTATGTTTTAGAACATTATTTAATGAAACATTCAAACTTTTGCTTATATTGCTTTATGTTTTGCTTTCAGTTAGTTAATCTTAATAATTAATAATAATAAATTAATAATATTTTGTAACTGCTTGATCTCCCCTCGATGGGAGAGCCAAAAACAAGAACTACAGCAGGCTCACCAACACATCTGCAGGCAGTCAGACAAATTGGTTTAACACACACATATCTACACTCGCACACACATGCAGGACGTGTGTGTGTGCGAGTGTGTGGGTGCATATGAAAGCAGGACTCAACGTACAATTGCGAAATGTGAAAGATGTTTAATTCAAGTGCGGGCGTTTTTGGGCCAGCTTCTGTATTTGTATAGGTATCTGTGTTTGTGTCTGTGTCTGCCACCGAAAACATGTGCTTGTGTGTGTGTGTGTGTACTGTCTGTGTGTTTGTCTGGGGGTCTGGGTCTAGGCCACGCCCCCCCTCTCTTCGGCCGCCCCTTTGCGGCTGCTGCGGTTGCACTTCACTAAAAAATGATATACTACTGACATTTCGCATGTCTACTGGCCGGGACTTTGGCTGCTTGTTGGATATCCTTGTTGGATACTCTTTAGGATCCTTTGCATTTGAGATACTTTCGCCACATCTGCAAGACTCACTCGCATTCACATTGCCACTTGGGCGTCCATTTGGGTGGAGCCCATTCCTTTTCGTCCTTTTGCGCCTTTAAGAGCTTGATGAGCCGTGACAGGCGGTTTTGGATTCAGTTCGATTTGGTCTGTCTTCATGGCTGCTCAATTACGATATCCTTTGTGTTCGGTGGCATGCAATCAAGTGCACTGAAGATGCTCCACTTGGGAGCTAAATATCAAAGCAAGAGGCTATAATAAATTGGGGAAAAACTGGTCTTAAACTTTCCAAGACATTTTAACACCAGCTCTGTCCGGCTGAAGTAGTTTTCACTGTGGCTGCCTTAGTGAAACTTGCCTGTGGCTGTTGCAACACCTGTAATACATACATAAAGATTTGCCAGTGTGTGGGTAGAATTTTACATTCGTAGACCGCGTTTTTGTTTTAATTTTTGTACTTTTTTATTTCGTATATTTTTTTTTTTTTCGGAACGAAGAACTTTTGGCAACATTTTGAACCGTTGGTAATTTGTCTGCTGCTGCCAGTGAAGCTACACACATTTGTGCTTAACAATTATTTATTTATGAGGTAAACATCATTCAGATGCAGCGACGGTGGCTGCTTTATGAATACATAAATGACACGCCCCCATTAGATTGGCTGGCTGGCCAAATGACCGTTGCGAATTTGATTGCATTTACATATGCAGATACAGATACTCGTGCACTTTCGGGTCATTAGGGTTGGGGGGTAAATAGGATAAAGCCGACGTCATTATTTTCGCTGACATGGCGGGTTTATCCGCGTTACCTCATAAACAAGTGGGCTAAATCAAATTAACATGGTTCGCAAAAAAGTACTTGGGTAGAAGTAAGCCAGAACACATATTGATATGCCAAGGTAGCAAACAAATAGATATGATTTACTTAACAAAAGCTAGTAAGAATATATATTGTAATAATACAAAATTAAAGCTATATTTAAGTATAATAGGCATTATATTCTCCTCATTTACTGGCCCGCTGATAAAGTCCGATTTTTGAAGCCCCTAAATGTACGAAATATACTATCTTTACCTTAATCCAGCTTAAGCCTAGCCCCACACTCTATCCATAAGTCCAACGACTCCAAACGGAAACATATTTGAGTGGGCCAGCGCAATATGTGGATTTTATTGTGCTGGGCGGGATAATTGCTTCGGAGGCAACACCATCCGCCATCCCATCAACCCTAGCCAACCGATTCGATTCCATCTCAACGCGAATCTGCGCTCGTCTCCAAAACGCTTTTGGCCCGTGGCCCAAAACATATCGAGTGGGATATCCGGATGGATATATAGGGACTTGGCCATTGTTTGGCTGCTGCTCATTTGGTTTTGGCTTATTGGAATGGCGAATTGGCAATTTGCTGCACTTGCCGCGCGTAACAACTGAATATTGAATATGAAGCGATTGCTTGGCGGCTTCCCCTGGCACGTCCATAAATATTTGATGCCGCCCACTTCAGCCCCGCCCATTTCGCACACAGTTGCAGGGAAAGCTATACAGACACATGCGAATGCAGGAGGAAAAATGTGTGTAATTGTGCACTACTCATATGCGAAGATACGGATCGTTAGGGGAGGCATTTCATAAAGAAGAGCAGCGCCTAAATTCAGAAATTCATTGCGAAGCCCCAACCCACCTATGATTATGCAGAAGCAGCACCACTTCTTACACTGCAAGAAATGCACTTCAATTTAAAAAAAATTCGAGGAATTACTTAAATACAAACAGCTAAAGAAACCAATGACATTTGGTAAATTATTATCGAAATTGGTAAGGAGTTGTATGGTTGAAAAAGCTTAAATACACTTTTAGAGAGTAATGTAGAGAAAAGCTTATATTATATATATTTTATACTAAATAACATTTCTTTTCAGTGTCTATGTTTTATTCAGCGGATTGGGCTGTGGGAGTCTGTTATTGTATATCGCAATATTCTTATTTAGTTTCATTGTATTTTCTTCGGTTATCCACCACAAGGGGCATAAATATTTGAGCACCTTTAGTGCCCAACATCCTGCGAATTCCCATCATCCTGTTTTCCCTGCCCATTCCCAATTCACCGTACCACTTTCCCCCTTTCCCCTTTCACCTTGCCTTTTTCCGTTTGGCGCCAGGAAAATATTTTGAAATTGAATCAAGTGCGAGTGCGAAAGAAGATTAGGAATTGGCTTAGGCCAAATCAAATCGGCTAAGAAACATCATTATTTTGTGCAGAGTTTCAAGAACGTTTAAATTGTTATTTTCCATGGCAGGACTTCAATAAAAAATGATTTTTTAAGCTAAAAATATAAATGTTTCTTTAGACCACACACATGCAAACTTCTAAAAGTTGTGCGCCCTTTGAAACGTATGAACAACTGCTTTAAATACCTAAATAGCGGCAAAGTTGATGGAAACTACTCCGATGTAACTCTCGAATGCGAAAGGATATTTTGGCTTGAAGCGAGTCAAAGCCAAACCGAAATCGTTTAAAAGTTAAGGCCAAGTTTCTGCTCTTTCAAGGCTCTGCGTCTTTTGACTGGAGACTAATATCCCTAACGAGATTTTTGCGATGATGGCAAAATGGTTGCCTCGACTTTGGGGTCATTAAATCGCTGGAATGCGTGGCTGGCATTTCTTTTTTTTCTTTTGGTTTTTGGGAAAGGTTGCGGGAAATGGGAAATGGGAAATGCGTTTGCCAAAAATGCCGACCGACTCATAAAATGCAATGCTGGAATAAAAACAAATTCACGCGGGTGCGACAAACCAAATGACAAGCCCATTAAGGACTTACCAACAAACACACACACGTGTGCAAACAAAGCTCACCTAGCCATACACATAGGACGAGAGAGGGAGGGGGATGGAAAGAGAGAGACAGAGAGAGAGATACCCACGCACACAGGCACATGAGGCAGGAGCACGTCTGTATTCGTAACTTTTGCAATGATTTCGCCATTAGATTTTATTTGCACTTTCGTTGACATTTTGCGCAGCCCAAAACAACACAAAAACAAACAACCCAAAAAGGATATGGGAATGGGATTTTCCGAGGGTTGGGGCCCAAAGTGGGCTGTCCTGTGGTGCATAACGTTTTAAAGCGGCTACAAAATCTCCAAAGCACACTTGAGTTAAATCCAAGGAATATGCCACGACCTGAGACAGGTGCTCCGGCAACATCGAAGGATGTCGAGGTGGAGTACTCCTGCCCGGACAAATACGGAGCAGTGGATGTGCCATTGCCACAGTCAGACAGATGGAGATACATCCAGCAACCACATATGACACTTGTTAACCCGGCAACAACAAGGGACTCCAAAGTGGGTGGTCGGGTTGGGTTTTAAGGACGAGTGGAGTGCGCATCCTTGAGGGGGCCGCTGAAAATGATATGACAGTGCTGGCACTTAGCTAAAGAAAATTAAGAATAAGCTGTTTATATAAAATAAATGTATAAAATTTAGAAGAAAGAGCTACTCTAAGTTAAATCAGTACTAAAGGCCTGCTGCATATTTGTAAACAGTAATATATTTAGAGAACTTGTTCATACTTTTAGTCAAAATTATTTAGTATTGACCTTGCTTCTTCGGACATCCTTGCTTTTAATAAGGATCACAAGCAATAAGATAAGTGTAAGCTACAAAATAGCTAAGCTAACAACACGAATTCGAGAAGAGGTTTATAGAACAGGGCTTCTAGAAAGGCGGATGGTAAAGGGAAGCCAGGGGACCAAAGGACATTACATATGGAACTGGACTAGTTCAAGACGATTCTCGTCAGGATTTTGGACAAACATCAGCCAGGAAAGAGACGACGGAGGGGTTGCAAGAGGGAGACGGACTGAGTGATAGGGGGCTGCGACACACGCACACCAATAAAAACAAACGAAACGATAGGACATTTGGAATCCTCATTGCAACGAAAGTGATTTTAATAATAAATGAAATTTTTCCCTCTCACAGGAGGGGCCGCAAATGGGGGCGTGGCCTTAACCTCAGCCCTGTTTCGTGGCCAACTATCCCCCTGGACACCCGCTGAATCCACGCGATTTTTAGGACTCTTTTGGGCCAAATCAGGCGACTGCCGCATCAGCATCGAAATATTGGATGGCTTGGTGGTACAAAAATGAGCATCAGACATTTGGAAGTCAATGAGGACACTTTTGGTATTCCGCAGAGCCGCAAAATTGTAATATACGATATGAAATTCATAGGAGAAAACAACATAAGAACAAAGATCTTTATTGAACTGGCCAGTAAATTGGACTTTAACTCTAGAAGTGGGATTAATTCATTGAATCTACTAACCCATCTGTCAATTGCCGGCCACATTACTCATTCGCCTGTTGGCCAATGTTCATCCAATTACTCGAAAGTTTCCCCGCAACTCGACGCCTTCGAAATGGACTGTAAACTAATCCGAGACCGCGAAACGAAGTGCTCAAAAATTAATAGCCTGCCAGCGAGCATAACCTCAAAGAGCCTAGACTAGAAGCTCATAATTATGAGTGGGCGGGTGGGAAGAAGGGGGCGGGGCTCCCTGGCTCGGCCATAACTCATAAACATAAATTTAAATTAGAAAACAAATGAAAACCGCGCCGTGTCGTTAATTTTCTCAGCCATCCCTTACCCATTTTTTGTCCACCCCTTTCGTTTCCATCCCCCGCTTTTACATTTTCCTTCCTTTTTTATGCCACTCACCGCAGGAAAATCCGCCAAATCGGACTATATAGAAATGAATCGGTGAAAGTCAGCGAATCGGGTCAGCGGGTCAAGGTATTCGATGGGTAGATGCTTTAAAGTAAATCAATGGCTCGAAATTATTGAATTTCTGACTGGTCAAATGCTTTTTGACTAGTTATTTGTATAATATACATAATGCATTTTTAGACCAACTATTAAGCTGAATATATATTGCTTAAAATGCTTCTCTTTTTCATCGTTTAGCTATGAACCAAGAGTAAATACTTCTTTTCTCTCTCTTACCATTTTATTTATGCACTTACTTCTAAATAGTGCTCATATCGAGGATATATTAAAACCACAAACGGAGCTAAGCGGATGATGAAAGTTTCAGCAGACCGAAATGGCATACAACACAAACAGCAAAATGCGACCACAATCGATGATTAAGGATGGGTTTGGTGTCCGGCGAGGAGGTGTGGAGGTGCGGAGGGGGAACGGTGGCGACGCTGGGGAGATGCTGAAATAGGAGCTGGAGTGGCCTTGCCTTTGATGTGGCCAAAAAGCAGGACGAACAACTTTTTATTCCATTCCAATTGACTCGACTCCACTTTGCTACGCTTTTTGTTGGCAGATCTTGATTATAAGCCACATTAATGCACAGACATGCCTCGAGTAGTGGGAAATCGGGGGGCAAGAAATGCGGTCGGTGTCTGAAAATGGGAAAACGGGAAAATGGGTAGTAGGGTTCGCACTAAGAGTACCCACAGAACGGAAAACGCGCGGGAAAAACTAGGTACAGCTCTTTGTCGGTCAGCACTTTTAATTAAAACAAAACAAAACAGGACCAAATACGGCAGAGAATGGAGGACAGAAAATAGTTAAATAATGCATGAAGTGCGTGCGACAGGGACGGCACGACCCTAACAGAGAGAGAGAGAGACGGAAGTGCCCAAGAAGACAGAGGCAGTCAGAGTCAAATAAAGAAGTTCCAAGTTCACAGTCCGCAATAAAATGTGGACGCAAAATGTGCGGAAAATGTGATGGTCAACAAATTATCAACAACAATAACCCCGAAAAGAAAAGCAGGAAGTCGCAACAGAATACAGAAATGGGTAAAAATATAAAAAGGGAACGGCGAAAACGAAACAGAAGCGGAAGTGGAACGGAAAAACTGGACGGGTCACAAAACAAGTGGCCGAAAAAAGGCACTACGAATGAACAGCTGTGAACTATGACCCCAGTTTTTTCCCCTTTTCTTTTTAGACATTTAGCAATGCCAAAAAGAAAAGAATTTATTATATGTGCACTGAAACTTATGGTAAATGAAGGCAATTACGATTTTATTTTGCTGTATTTTGTCAAGTTTTGAATAAAGCAGGGTATAATTCTGCGAAGAAATGCAAATGTTTTTCATCAAACTGAACTATTTGCTGTTGTTGTTCGTTCAGTTTTTCGCAGTGTATTTATATCAACATATAAATAAAAGTGGCCCACAAAACGAACGCGAAACAGAGAGCAACCAACTTTTTTGCCCGTTATTTAAGGCGCTTGCCTTGGCAGCTTGAGTTCCTTTTCCCCTCGCGGGTCTTCTAAATTGGTATTATACGGCTTAAGTGGGCGTTGGAAAAATGAGGGGAGGGAGGGGGGAGGCTAGGGTCAAGGGTAACTAACAAAGAGACACCTGATGATAGTTCTTAATAGGGCTTAAGGGAAATGAGCACGGTGCTTTTAGCTAATTTCGAGTAGAGTGTTCTGTTATATTTGATTTTTTTAAGTATTGGGGTTTTGCTATGTACATATTTATAGTCAAATTCAATATAGACTTGTATTCTTTATTCCATTATTGAATACGTCAACCGACTTTGGTTCCCAGAATTCCATCAATGGTTAACTTTTCGGCTTAATTTGATGTTCCTTTCTTCCAATTAGTTGGCCAAAAACCACTAAATTGGCATAGAAAATGTGACGTTATTATAACGAAACGCTTACAGAAATAATTTCAAAGAAAAGACATTTCGAAAAGTCTTGAACTTTGTGAAAAGCGCCAATCATCTGGTAGTTCCATCTATTTCTGCCTCCCTGATTGATGGACTACGTTTCAATATTTCAATGGATTGCCAATGAGGCCAGTATGAATTCAAAAGGGTAACCAAGCTGCAAGCTGTGGAAAGAGGCAGTTGAAATTAAGTTGTTACTTTTGTGGAGCTCCTCTTTCTGAGTTTTTCGTGTGTTTTTTTCCTTTTTTATTACTCCATCATATTGTCCCAGCGACGAATGGAAGACATTGAAGTGTTGTGCATGGAAAGAAATTAACATAGTTTCGGTTTTAATTTTAACAAAAAAGATTATGATTCAATAGTAGCTAAATTACATCATTTTTATAAATGTTAACTGCAGTAATTTAATTAAAAATGCCAAGATGCCTGATAAAAAACTGAACTTGAAAATTAAAGCTTGGATAAATCGCAGGTTTAAATATTACAAGAAAATATATGTAGCAATTTTTTTATTGTAGATTAAATTGTAAAGATCTCGAGATGTCAGTAAAGTCTATAAATCATGGACTGGTTCAGTATTATCTCAGCATTTTGTTGCCGTGTGAAAATAGAGTTTTCCCTGGGCCAAGTCCTTTTTGGCCTGGTCTTTTTAGTCTCGTTTTGCTACCCGTTGACTGTTTTTGCCCCTTGGCCCGGCGAAAAACCTTTTGGCCTTTCATTTCGGTCAGCTTGCACTTGGCCAGCCAGTCGCTGGGAATGTTTATTGTTGCTGCCGTTGTTCTTCGCCTTCGACCCCTCATTCTTTTGCTTTCCCAGCCTTTTTTGTGGCTAAATACAAAAGGCAGCTGGTTTTCATGCCTACCTCCCCATTCTACGCCCCCCTTCTGGCCGCCTCCGAGTAGAAAATGTCTGGCTTTCTGGGCGGTTTGGGCTGGCCGGTGCCCTTTTTTGTGCCGGCTCGGTCGGTTGTTAGTTGCATGAATATGAAGTGGTCTTATAATCCACACCAAACAACAAAATGACCCAAGTGCGAAATTAAAAGGCGAAAATGTGCCATGGGCGGAGTAAAACGGGGTGTGGGCTAGGGTTGGTGAAATGGCAAAGAGGAAAAGGAAGCGGGCTGAAACGTGATGACTGCAAAATGAAGACGTTGGAACCGGAAGCCTCGAAATGAATGCGACACAAAAACAAAACTCCCTCCCACGCCGAACAACAAACAAAAAAGCCGAAACAATATAGTTGATGTTCCGGCTATAAGATAGCTGCTACTCAGGTTGATTTATTGTCTGTGGATTCTCGCCAATTAATAAAACAAGGGCACGGAAACTGTGAATCTCCTACTCCTCAATGCCTAAGCAATACAACAAAATTTGATTCGGTTTTTGGGTAATTAAAATTATTAAATTTTGTTATTAATGTATATTTTTAAGTAACAGTTTCTGAACTGCATGGGAGATCTTAAACCATTTTAAAACACCAAATGGTCATCACCTTTTCACGGCTACAAAATTCTGAAATATTTTTGAATGCTTCAATGTTAAAAACCATTTCTTAATAGCTTGCCATTTTATTCATTTATTGATTGATTTATCGAGTTGTATAGTTTGCAGGCAGAAAGGCAGAATAAATATTTTGTTTGCCCATCTTTTCGAATCATTTGATAAAATGAAAACAAATACTTCACGCTAAGCTTTTGGAAAATCGTAAAGAATTTTTATTGTGTTTTACATACATTAGCACTGCCAGTGATTTGTTGCCACAGGTAATTGAGATTTATATGAATACCTCGAGGATATGGACAGAACGAAGGGTTAAATGTGTTTTGCTGCGACTCAAAATTCAGCTGATATTTCAGATGAAATACCCCTCCTGTCCAAAATAAAATCCGGCAAAATTCTTGCTGTTAACCAATTTTTTTTTTACCAGCGATTTCCCAATTTCTCTCGGATTCTGCGCAATGGAAGAGAAAGAGATTTCTGTTTATGGTTATGGTTATGGTTGGGTGTGAAACTCGGCTAACTGTAGTGCTTGAAATATTGAGAGCTCCTTTCTAAAAATTGAACTGCGCTCTTCACCGCTGTTAATCCTTGAGCCATGCGCTGTTTTGACCTTTTGAACTCTTTATATATTTCTTATATATTTTTTTCTCTTAAATAGCTCTAATAACAACTCAAGGACTGTGTCTCCGCTAATCTATCCTTTGCAGGCATTTTTATTCGGAGTCTTTCATACTTGTTGCTAATCTCATGTGGGATTGAATTTAATTCACCTCAAACATTTCCAGCATTTAATTGGCAAGGTATTTTGATGTGCTGATTAAATTAATTAGGGAATGGCAGCTTCTATCAACATTAAGATTATTGATGACTGTTAGGTATGTCTAAGTAAATTTATACAAGTCTAGACTAAATCAAAATGAATATATGATAAATGATATTTGATATAACATATTTTTTTTATAACAAATGCAAAGTTTTTAAAGGTATTTTGGTTTGCCGTTTACTTTTTAACTTTTGAATTCTTTGCTGTTTGACTGTCTAAAAGAAGTTTATATCAAATTTTATGGCTTATTGGTTTATTTTTATTAAAAGTTGTATTTATTATTATTTTTTTAATAATCAACTTGTATAAATATTACTTATATTAGAATCAATCAATTTTCTGTAAGTATACCTTTACATTTGTAGAAAAATTGAATTAAATTCTATTTTTTTTTTTTTTTTGAAACAACATGATATATTTGTATAAGTCACAAGATACCCATAATCATAAAATTTTTATATGCTAAGAAGTCATTGTAAAATTCATAGTATAAATGAAATTGTATATCTTCTGTTGGTTGTGTAACTGAACTCTACTAGCTTTGGTTACAGACAAATAGAAACTGAAATTGTTTATTGCATAAATATTTTAAACATAAGCTAACTTTAAGGATACTTTATTCATTGTAAAGGTTTTTCATATTTTCCCAATTTAATTTTATTTCAAATTAGAATTCAAGTCATGTACATATACATACATATATAAACATTTTCTGGTGTATTGCATGAACATAAATTCAATGAAAGATAAGACAAAAAAGTTTGAAGATGTAAAGCTAGTGTAAGAGCAATAACAGTCATTTAGCTTAAAGCAAATGTTACTGATCAAATAGTAAATGTTTAACAACGTTGTTTTAGCTTTTATCAACAGAAGTCTGATTACAGAATGAGTGTTTCGAAAAACATCGCTCAGCGAATGCGAAAGCTTTTGGGACACAATAGCTTTCCATTTGAAAATATTCCAGATACCCCCTTTTGCCAGCAAGGTACTTTTTGTTCTTGGCTGGGATTTTCATGAGGTTTTCCCACCCGCAATTGACCACCCAATAAAACCAACCACCCACCGCCCACTGCCCACCACGCCCACAGCCGACCAATCTCTTGGGCATAAGTGCTTGCGTTTCATAATTGCCCTTGTTTGTGGCCGCGTATTAAGTTGTTCTTGTTCCTGTTTCTGTTGCTGATTGTCCGCATTGCGTATACGCCACGTGGCCGCAGAGAGAGATGCAAGAACTTAATAGACAGAGCGAACGACGAGGTCCGAGGGAGACGGAGAGAGATGGCAACACAATTGCATATTGATTACAGCAAAACTCCCCTGTCGACAACTCCGCGGTGGATAATAAATTTCCAATTATGATCGGTCGGCGGAGGAAGAGGAGCAGGAGGCCAACAGAGAAAAGTGAACAAAATGAGGAAAGAGTACGAGACAGCGAAATTTATATGTTGAACAAATTGGATTAATTATGAAACCATGAAAATGAGGTTAATTCCTTGTGGTTAAATAATCGTTAACTATTCGACCCGGCCTTTAACCAAATCCAATCGCAGACCTCCCGCTGCACTTCCATATGGCTGGACACGTGCAACATGCAAAGTGCAATGTGCAACTGCATCGGTTGCAATTACATGTGGCGTTAATAAAAACAAATGAGTTTCGGCCAGAGAGATCGGCTGCCATTAAATGTAATTATTTTAATACGATTTACAGTTCGGTCCACTATACCCATTCCCACTCACAAAACACTGCAATGCGCTCAACGGGCGTTTATGTTTTGATTTTCAATATCTGCAATTAAATCTGTTGTTTGGTGGCGTCTTCCTACAGAGGAAAATATTATAAATAAATATAAGTGGAAAGGTTGAAACAAAAATAGTAATTTGCAAGTTGCATATATTTACAAGATCATTTACAAATAATAAACTTCATTAGGTGTATGCACTACTAAAGTTTACAAATTTGCAAGAATTTCCTATCCACTCGCGTTCAGCCCAACATTTTCGCGCAGTGCACCGTCGATGCTTCTGTAATTAGTATTGTTGCTATCCTGTCTTAACTGATTTCGTGTTACTGTCATTACCGCTATTGCAGCTCCATTGCATTTCGGTGCATTTCGGTGGAGTTTCGTAGGTACTTACAGCTTAGTTGCATATACCAGCTTAAATGCATTTATATTTACAGATTGCTGCCGATTCGGCTGTCATCGACGTTGTTCAACATGCTTTATAACTACTTATCGGCTAGCGACTGTACTTGCTAGGCATTTAAAATATATTGTTATATGTAATTATTAAGAGTGCATTTTCTTACATATGTTGCATTCTGTACCTACTTCTCTAAGCTATATTTTTTTTTGTCGAGCCATTTTAAAAGAGATATATGATTGAGAATTATTTATTTTCACAATATTTATTTCTGTAAAAAGATATTATTATATTATTATTAATATTTAGGCAATTACTTTATATAAATATCTTGTATTATTTATATCTATTTATTTCCTTTTAATAAAAACCCCATATCATTAAAAAGTATTCTTAGCTTGGCATAGCGCCATCTGTTGTCTGAAAAATCATGTTTTCCTCTTTGTACGCTAGGGGGCGTCTTACAAAGCTCTCAATACTTCAAGGTGTTTGAAAGTGCAACATAATTTAAAAATGACAGCCAACTTTCCAAAAGCTATTTACACAAATAATTTCAATCTTGCTGCGTAAATACCACCAAAACTCAACTATCTCTTTACTTATTATTTAATAGTCCCATTCTGTGGAATATTCACACTTTTTGCATTCCAAATTACACCGCATGACTAAACCCGTTGACGGTTTCCCAATTTTTGCATAATTTTCTGGTAGCTAATCAACTGGTAAAAATCCATGCACGAGGATTTTCGGGCGCTTTTCGCTGGGGGCATTGTTATTTATTTGAATGCCTTCAATAAATAATTGTGTCCAACGATGAGGCAGCGGCATGCATAATTTTGCGATGATTGTGTTTTAATTAATGCAACACACAAAAAAGAGAGACGCACTGAGTGGCGGGAAAGAGAGAGGTAAGGGGTTAAAGATCGGGCCGTAATAGTTGCAAAAAAAAAAAAAGGAAATCAACTGGCCAGCAAACTAACTAGCGGCTATTGTTTGGCCACGGCGCCAACATTTACATGCACTTGCATTTAACCCATTCACACATATACACATGTAAACGGCAACAAACACGTATGGGGGTGCACTGCAATAAATAATTAATATTAATAAATATATGTATTTCACTATAATGGTTTCTCGTGCCTTATTAAAAAGGCTAAGTAGGTATATTTGTTTGTTGTCAATATTAGTTGTTTTTCTAGACAAGCTTTTTGCTAATGCTAATCCAGGACTATTTGACATCCTAGCACAATTTTCAGCCCATTTATTAGAAATTATTTAGAATTAATCTGCATGGATTTACTATCTCAAATTGATATAATTTTATTTATTTCCTTGGTACATTTTCAGGTATTATTGTGTTTTCAGTGCACTCGCCTTAGAACAATGGCCTCAAATTAAAAGCTGAAATCAATGGGCCCTCATCGACCCCTCACAAAATCTGTGTGGCTCTTTATCCCCTTACCCCTTAGCCCCTACCCCTCCCCCCTCCAATTTATTCAGTTTGTTCATCGCTTGCATTAAACATAATGCACGTAATTATTATCATTTTGCGGCAGCTTCTACATGCAGTCACACACACACTTTTGGCTTCCACCAACCGAACCGAACCGAAAATACAGAAATCCTCACTTTTCGGTTGAAACTGCCAATTTATACCCCATTGTGAACTATTTATTAGCGCATAACTTTATAAATGAGCGGTATTGGACAGGAGTTTTTGAATTAAAGGGGACATCGCCTGCACATATGTATGTATATATTCCATGGATTTTACCATGATAATATGCGGACCAAGTTAAGTCCGATGGCAACAGCCATCCAGAGTTTGAGGTTTCGAGATCGGATCATTAGCCCTTGAAAGCCACCGAGTGGTGTGGGCGATGTGTAGTGATTATTTTCATAGATTTCTAATTTGTTGCACAATTAGCGGCATTGAATTTTACATTGAATACGAAGCCATTAATCAATGCCTCGATACTCGGACTGGATTGGATGGCCATTGGTTCGATCAAAGTATTGGTTGATTGATTGAGGTTCTGGTTAATTGAATTACTCGTACTGTGTTTACATTTCCGAAAGCTGAGGTAAGTTTTCCTTACTTCTCCATTGCAGTACAATTTATTGCCAATTGAAGGATTAATTGTCTGCTATCTGGCACTTGAATTAACTGAACAGCTCGATTTAACAAAGCCAAATTTGAGTTTCATTTACTAATGAATATGAAATCATTTCTTGGTCCAATTTGACTGTGTTGGTATTCATTTTTCAAGATATGTGGAAGGCTCGTTTGATTTTCTTGGTTCTTAATAAATTCTTTTTTTGTATTTTATTGGCCTTATATTTATTGCATTAGTCTTATGAAAATTGTTTTATTTGAGCATTGAATTTGGTATTTTTTTGGACCTTGGAATCACAGAAAGTTTAAGCTATTCACCTGGCTAAAAAACCAAACCCCAAGGGTTCGGATAATCCAGAGTCAGTGGATCTCGGTGGGGAATAGCCGCCTCAATTGCCGCTGTCCCCGGGAGAAAATAAAGAAAGTCCCTAATCGCATTTGACTTTACCAATGTTCCCAGCTGGCATGCGAGCTGCTTGGCTCGCCCCAGTTTTCCTTTGGATTTTCCATGGGCTTTTCCTGTTTGTAGTTGGGTTTCGTACTGACAAATATGTGTGTGTAGCCGGCAGAATGCCAACAATATGCAGGTGCATATTGTGAAGGCAGATTGTGGCTTGTCGTTCCGAGTGCCTAACAAGTGCCAGCAAATGTACCGTGAAGAAACCATTTAGGATTAGTTTAATATGATACACAGGGATCCAGGACGAGGGGGCTGCAGATGGAGGCGGTGCCTAGATAACGCTCCTGGAATAAGCAAACAGTACTTAAAACTGCCGGGGCAGGACTACTTAAGATGGGGGTGGTCCGGATTCCCGGATTCTACGGCACAAGAAAAAAAAGTTGGGCGAAAAAATAGAAAAAGCCACAAGGAAACGGACAGACAGACTCTGGCAAAATATTGGTGAGATAAAGCCAAGGCTCAGCCCGAGCTGCACAAAGGAAAAAAATGACAAATTTGCAAATGTTAAGACGGAAAGAAAACATCAACATAAGTTATAGGCTTAGTGCGTAATCGTTTTTCGCAAAAGGACCAAGGACTCTCCACGACTCGGCAGGCAAAAGCCGAAAAACTGGAGGCAAAGAAGTCGGTGGTTGTCGGTTGGTGGGCATGTTGGTGGGCATGTGGCAACATGGATATGTATGTCATGCCACCAGCGGTTTTTTCGAGAAGGGACACTTTTAAAACTGGAGCACAGCTATCCAAGGGGCAGGACCAAACAAAGTCGTTAACTCCAAGTATATTGATATCGATGGCATGTAATTGATGCGTGCTGAATGACTTGGTAAATGCATAACAATATAATATCGCAGCAGATATTATTGTATTTTTGCATCAGCTACTTGTGTTTAGAGTGCCAAGTATATTATTACCCGCAGTTGTTATCATATCATGCTATAAATCACGATTCCTCCTCCTGCTCAAGCAATTGACAATCGAAAAATGGCAGCTCCTTTTAGATCACCGACTTATCTCCAGTCCGCCTCCATTAGACATTAGACATGCGGATTTCCCTGACTGTTCAAATTAAAAATTCATAAAAGCAGAAATGCGAAATTATGATGATAAAATAAACACAGAAAAGAAGCCGCAGACGAGGCGACGACCAACGACAGGCTAAAGAATCAGAAAAATGCACTGGGAGAAATGAGCTTTATAAATGTGGCAAATCTATTAAAAATATTAAGAATCATTAAGCTATAATAAGCTATAATTTATAAATAATATAATAATAATAGTATTTCCTCCTTTCTTCAAACACATTTTTTAAAAATATGAATAGCAAATGAAATGTTTAATTAATAAATTATTATAATAGTAAAATTGTTGAATTTATTTTATATTGCACTTTTAAAAATAGTAGTAATGTAATATGAATTTTCCGGCAGTGCACATCCAGATGGTGGGTGGCGAATTGGGTGGCAAGTGGGGGGCGGTGGGTGGCCCTCTGAACGTGACATTGGCCGGCTACTGTGAGAAAAAGCCAGCCGCAGATTCGGACCCTGCTCCGGAGACTTGAGCGCTGATGATGTGGATAAAATAAACATGGGACATTGGTTTGGCCGGGCAGCGTTTACGGTGGGCTGGGAGAGGGGGCGGCGGTGGGCGGTGATGGGCGGTGGGTGGCTGGCCGAGGACGAAAGCGTGTTTAAACATTAAAAGGACCATTAGATACGCCTTAAAGTATGCTTCAAGTAGATTATCTTCCATCAGTTTTGTTTGCTTACTTGGAATTGTTTCGCTTCATTTTTCTCGTTTGCAAACACACACATACACCCACACACCCAAAGCTTGGTTTACTTAGTCAGTGAGTGAGAGTGGGTGTGTGTATGTGTGGGTGCGTTTTCCTTTTGGCCAAGCGAAAGCGTCTTTCGGAGTAGAAAGCCAAAGCCAACGACGAAGACGAAGAAAAGCCCGAGACGAAGACGACGTTATTATAAATTGTGCGCGTGTCCTTGTAAAATAACATCTAGTGAACCCAAAAGGCGCCCTGCACCACTCTAAGCCACCCCGGACCACATTCTGGTCAAGTCGTGGCCTCGGCAATGCTTCTTAAATTACCAAGAAGTGCGCTCTCGGTGGCGCTGCTGCCTCTGCTCCAGCCTTTCGCTTTTGGCCATGGCTCACGGCTCATGGCTCATGACTGATGGCCAAGACGGTGGATGGGGGTGGTGGCAAGTGGGTGGCGACGCCGCCAGCCTTGACTCAATTTAAAGCCCGCCCAATTGGTCGTAAATTTCTATTTCTGTCCCTGGCGCCTCGGATGCTCGGAGATCGAGAGTCCTATCTTGAAAGGACATCGTGGTCTTTATACCTGGCGAAATGCTTAAGCTTCTTGAATCGTATTCTATTTAATAACATTTTAGGAATTGCTATAATGTAAAAAACCTCACCCGATAATCATAATCATGAGCTTTTTTATTAGTTAATTTTATATTTCCCGAAAGAGTATATATATTTCTGATTTATTTGTAAAGCCCTAAAGGTGATTATATGTTTATAAAACCTCAAAATTCTCACTTTAGTAGGAATATCGAACATGGTCAATCAATATTGGAGTCTTGGCAATTAATTAATCATATCAGCCAAGTGCTATCGCCAATTACATTAGCACCGTGGCTCAGATGTCCTGGCTACCAGAGCGTCCTGTCGCGGTTTCCACAAAGGCCATTCAGTCATGCGCCTCGCTATCCTGTGGCTGTTCTCCGGCTGCCTTCTGCCGGGGATTCAGGATGGGATGTGGGCTTCGGTGCGGGCACAACAAACTGGTCGAGATGTGCTCCTCTCGCGGATGGGGAATCCGCAGAACGAGCTCAACACCAGACGACTGGCTAACGCCTCGAGTTATCTGACTAGGAACTACATTGCTAATAGAATCAATACGCTGGTAGTTCGAGAGAACTGTGTGGAGTGTCGATATGAGCTGACCGACCGCCAGCGACAGCTGGTAGACCAGATCCTGGCCAGCCTCGCTCCGGACCTCAGTGTCCTGCTCCACAAGGGCACTGCAGAGGAGACTACCTGGGAGTACACACTCTTCGTGGTCAACGACCACACCGCTTTCACGTGAGGCACACTCCGGTTTTCAGTTTAGCAGAGAAAATATCTATTCAATATTTTTGAGAGCTTAAAATAGTTGTAGGTTTCATTTAATTGTTTAATGCCCTTTTGCAGAGGTCAGGTCTTCATCTTTCCCGACGAGCTGCTGGAGCGCGAGTTCTTCTGCATAGTGGTGGTGTCGGAAATCCAGAGTCCCCAATTTGTTAGGCAGACCGTTGGATCGATTGTGAAATCCAATCTGCGGATGCATTTCGTCAATGTGGTGGTGGTGGCCCAACTGGAGGACGGAACGGTGGGCACCTACAGCTACAAGCTCTTCAAGGCCAACTGCACGCCGGGCATCACGGTGCGGCAAATCAATCACTTCGACAGGATCACCGGAGAGCCGCAACAGAGTATGCCGGACTTGTATCCCGTGCGGAATGGCCACTTGGGCGATTGTCCGTTCAACGTGGGCGCCACCCACCTGCCGCCCCACTTGATCTACAAGCGGTACAAGGATCCACCTCCGGCCAGCAATGAGTCCATTCCGGCTGAGGATCTCTCCGGCGTCGACTGGGATCTGCTCCAGCTGCTGGCCAAGGCGCTAAAGTTTCGCATCCAGCTTTATATGCCCCAAGAACCCAGCCAGATCTTTGGAGAGGGAAACGTGTCCGGCTGCTTCAGGCAGGTAATTTGAAATAAAGTATATCAGTGTCACAACTTTCTGAAATTTTTGAAATTTCAGCTGGCAGATGGCACCGTGTCGATAGCCATCGGCGGCTTGAGTGGCTCGGACAAGCGTCGCTCCCTGTTCTCCAAGTCCACCGTGTACCACCAGAGCCACTTTGTGATGGTGGTGCGCAGGGATCGGTATTTGGGTCGCTTTGGCCCGCTGATCCTGCCGTTTCGCGGCAAAGTGTGGGGCATGATCATCATGATCCTGGTGCTGGCTGTGCTGAGCACCTGTTGGCTCAGATCCCGTTTGGGCCTGAGTCATCCAATGGAGGATCTGTTTACGGTGATTGTGGGCAATCCGATACCCAATCCAAGGCTGCCGGGCAAGGGATTCCTTCGATACTTACTGGCCAGTTGGATGCTACTCACTCTGGTCCTGAGGTGTGCCTATCAGGCGCGACTCTTCGACGTTCTTCGCCTCTCGCGCCACCGCCCGCTGCCCGAGGATCTCAGTGGTTTGATTAAGGACAACTACACCATGGTGGCGAATGGGTACCATGACTTCTATCCCTTGGAGCTCACCTGCCGGCAGCCCCTAGACTTTTCGGCACGATTCGAGCGGGTTCAGAGGGCAGCTCCGGACGAAAGGCTAACCACAATCGCGCTGATCAGTAACTTGGCCTACTGGAATCACAAGCACCCGAACATCAGCCGTCTGACCTTTGTTCGCCAGCCGATCTACATGTATCACCTCGTCATCTACTTTCCCAGAAGATTCTTTCTCCGGCCAGCCATCGATCGGAAGATCAAACAGCTGCTGAGCGCCGGGGTGATGGCCCACATCGAAAGGAGGTACATGCAGTACGAGAAGAAACATAAGGTGGCTTCTAACGATCCAGTTCTCCTGCGCAGGATCACCAAAAGTATAATGAACGGGGCGTACCGTATCCACGGTCTGGTGATTGTTCTGGCCACAGGGATGTTCATCCTGGAATTGCTGGCGGGGCGCAGCAATGGCAGACTAAGGCGATGGATGGAGTGGGTGCATGAATAAATAAATTTGATGACTGTTCAAAATGATATATAATAATAATAAGCTTAATCTTTATAATAAGCTTAAAGCTATACAAAAAATAGAATATAATAAAATAAAGGAGAGTAACTGCTTTGTTTTTAGAGCCAGTTCGTTAATGGCCAACCACCCCTCTTGCTAATTTGTTAATCCTCGGAGTGAAGGAACCACAAATCAGCCAGATGTTCCTACTGTTCAATATCCTTCTTTGCGTGTCCTTGGGCGATGGTGGAACCTAAGTGCTTGGCGCCTAAGCCAGACATGCTGCACTTAGATGGATTTTTGTGCGGTGGCCGGCTGGCCTTAAAAATTGATTTAAGACTTGTAATGCAGCTACTGGATGGGTTGGGGCTTACTTCTGTTCCTTTTTTTTGGTTTTTTTTTTTTTTGGTTTCCCCCCTCTGCCGATGGCTGCACCACTCTTTGCCACTCGGCACCACTCTTAGCCATGTGTGAGCAGCGGCAACTGGCCAACTGGCCGAGCGGCACGGAGCGGCACTTGAGTTAAGCTGTGCAAACGTTTGCATAATCACGTTCCAATTTAAATTGCTCTATTTGCCGGGATGCCACCCACTCAGCACCCATCGACTATCCTCCATCGTCCATCCTTGGCCAGTGGGCGTGGCCCATCGTTGTCGCCTCTTTCGAATTGGAAAATCCGAACCACTTTTATTAGCCGTGGGTGTGCGTACACATGTATGTATGTAGGTGGGCATCTGAACCATCTGTTTGCGGAGTCGAAGCAAAAATGGGATTCCGTTTTTACTTGGTCGCTATCCATCTGTGTGTCCACTCTTCAAATCACTGTTTCCTGTATCGGTGCGTAAACAAAGGGCAACAGTTGATAGTTGCTGGGAAAAAAGCCCATCGGTTCGATTTACATAGAATGCATATGGCCAGCAAGGAATTGTAATGTTGGGGATTAGGGCGAGGTGAAGACTTTCTTTGCTCCAGATGGGGCTAAAAATACGAATATTTATTTTTGATCCAATTAAACTTTGCTCAGGGAAACAAATATTCAAATATTTAAGATATAAAGGTGCAGCTTATTTATGTATGTATACAGTAATCGAAGCAAGTGCCGCTTTGGTTAAATGTTCGACTTAAATAGACAAGGGCTTACAATTGAAATTTTAATACTTTATTTAACTTTTCGTTATACTTTATACTTCCACTTATTATTTATGCATGCAATTTATAAATGGTATTTGTGAGTGACTATTCCAGTAATTCTAGTTACAGGTTACTAATTAATTTAGTCCGACTATTGATTTACATAATGCAAGCTGGAAACTTGACGATTTCTAAGGATTTTTCACGGCCAGTAGTTGCACTTCTCATCTTTGACGATCGGCTCACCGCTGATACCGTCATCTTCCTTCTGTTTGGGTGGAAATACACGCATTCCAATGCCAGGATTTTTCTGAGTATTGTGGAACTTCATCATCAGCATGTCCCAGTCGTAGATGAGACCTGGTCGAAGATTGAGACCATTCCGCAGCATCCGAAACATGCGGCAGATGAAGTCGTAGTTGGGCTTATCGTAGAATCCCATGCCACGGCAGTAGTTTAAGTACATGGTGAACTCGCAGGGAAATCCCTCGCAAAGGACCTCAATGCTCACCGAGATCTTTTTCTCATGTATGCGTTCATACTTCTGCTGCTTGGTGGACGCCTTCAAATCCTGCCACGGCAGTGAACCCCGATTGAAGTACATAAGGACATAGCCAACGGCCACCATGTCATCCCTTCTGGCGGATTCGACACCCGCATGGGCGCCAATCGAGGCGTACCTGGCTGTTCCCGTCAAGGAACGCTCCTCGCGATATGGTATATGCACACCAGTGGTTATGTCAAGGTACTTCTTGGACAGCCCGAAATCGATCAGGTACACTTGCTTGGACATGGTACCCAGACCCATCAGGAAGTTGTCCGGCTTGATGTCGCGGTGCAGGAATCCCCGGTTATGGACGTACTCCACCCGGCGAAGCATCTGTTCGGCCAGGAGCAGAACGGTCTTGATGGTGAATGCCCTCTCGCAGAACTGAAAGAGTCTCTCCAGAGAGGGTCCGAGCAGATCCATCACCATCGCCTGGTAGTGCTCCTCCTTGTGGAAGTACCTAATCCTTGGCAAACCGGGTGCGGGCCTCAGGGCCCTGTAGATTCGCCTCTCGTAGTTGAGCTGCGGATGGCGCACCTTGCTGCTCTCCACCTTGATGGCCACCCGCTCCCCACTGTGGATATAGATGCCCAGATATATATCGCCAAAGGATCCGCAGCCGATCTTGCGCACCACCTTATAGTTGCCGATTCGCACTTCGCGGTTGTGGGAGGAGCGCAGTCGTTCCATTGCGCTGCTTTCTTCCCGGGCTCGGTTTTCTGTCTAATTTAATAAAAAAATAGCTTCTAAAGTTAAATATGTCAGGAATGAACAACTCAAATCCCGAGAGCCCGTAACTGTTTAAAACTAAAGAAAAATTTTGACGACGATTAAAAAGGTAAATCTTTTCCAGATCAGCTACCAACCATACTTAAATCAAACCAAAGCTATCTATTGGCTATTTAATAGAACCGTTATAGTTTGTCTCGTCTAAAGAGACGTACTGCGCGATATTAAGTATCCGCCACGTTGATCTCATCCAGGGTCTGCACTTTAACTGCGATTTAACGAAATGCCTGGCTACGGGCGAGCCCAATCCAATCCTTTAATGTGCCATCCTGCCCGGGCTGTTAGTGGCGTATGTGTGTGAGTGTGTACTTGTGCGTATCGATTATCCTGGCAGACGGCGGCATCCGTAGACGGAGACACAAATGCACAAATGAGAAGCAGACGGCTGAGGAACTCGGGGTTTGGGGCCAAGTGGAGGCGACGAGGACGGATCAACTAGCCAGTAATAATGTCTTTCGCTGACATTTGACATTTTGGCTATATATCACTCACATTGTGACAACTGGCAACTTGGCATTCAAATATAGCAGGAGCACCAGGACCCGGGCTCTCAGATGTTTAAGAACAATAAATTTGTGGGTCTTCGGCCCGTGCGTGTGCCATCTCCTTCTTCCATACCCCCTTAAATGCCACCCGACATGTCCGCCATATCGTCCGATTTTCCTATGCCCCGTAATACACCCATATGTATGTATATGTATATCCCCCTGGCAAATTTCAGTTCGGCAGCAGCCTTACTGGCAGCCTGCAAACCCAATGACAAGACGGAAGCGACATATTTGAACTGGAATGAAGCGGGATTGAGGCTGCAGCCGGGTCCATTATCATCATCGTACAGTGAGAAAAATTAATACAAAATTTCTGGACAAAATATGTACGTCTCAAGGTTATAATTCATCATAACTTAACATAACTTAATGGTCATACAGCTAAAAGAATAACTGTTTTGTAAAGCCAATTGGCATCGCTAATGGCCCATCTCATACAGACTATTATTTTTATAGTTTTGGGCAACAGAAATGAATATTTTATGACAGGAATTCGAAAAACCGGCTTTTGGCAATACGAGGAGGAGCTAAATGCCGCTCGCTACCAGGCCAACATGTACTTTGCCGAGAACATTCGTCTAACTAAGGAGCTGGAGACAGTACGTCAGCAGTTATTAGTCGAAAAACAGCGTGCAGATGCGGCGCAAGATTCCCAAGATTTGTCGGAACTATTGCATTTACCTGGCGACATAATAATAACATAAAATAACATTTACACCCGATACATGAGATTAGGTATCTTAAAGCTTACTCTCGCTCAATCGCACTATAAATGAACATACCATCTATACCATTTTTCGGGTTTATTTAACATAAATGGTTACAAAGTTTCTGATCTCCCCTCGTGGATCATTTGGTTGTGATCGACGTTCCGTTGCTGCTTAAACGAAGAATGCGAGTTCCGTCTGCGGTGTTTACTTCTTGTCGCTGGAGACGGAGTTCATGGACTCGCGATTGGAGGCAGAACGGCGGCGCTTGGCCTTGGACCCCTTCTTCTTCTTCTGCACCAACAGCGTGGCGTATTCGCCGGCAGCCTCCTTGGAAGCGGTCTGGCTCTTCTTCTTGTGCTTGCGCTGCATCACAGCAGGAAGGATCAGACGCACATCCTTTATCTTGCTTATTTGGTATTGCTTCCTGATAATGCTGGAACGCATGGGTCCCGGGCGACGTGGTATACGATCCTTCTCAATCACGATCAGAGTCTGCACGGAAATTTTGGAGTCCATAATGCATCTACGCGTAGTCTTGCACTTGCGCACGCAGCAGCGGCGTGGATGGAAGCACGAGTGTCTCTTCAGGACACGTATACGGCCTGCTGGAAAAGAGGATTGTCTTTTTAGCAGTTTCTTGAGAGCAGTACATGGTTATGATGGTGCTTGGAGAGTTATTAGCTTGAAATGTGCTTGCAATAAATACTTAAGGAAATTTATCCTACTAATTGGATGCACAACTTTGGAACGTACTCCAATCACATAAAGTTCATTACTAGCATTCAGCAACATTACAACTAAATTGTTAGAAATATTCGCTTTGCAGTACTCAGAATAGAGGAACTTACGACGAATGTACACCCAAGAGTTCACAAACTTTTTCATATTTACGTTATGTTCTCTAGATATATTATCACAAGACTGACACAGGTTGCTAGGCTTATGGCAGAAGATACCCAGGTTGCTTGGCTTATTACAGAAGTTTCAAGTTGGTTTTTTTGGCTATAGCTTGACTAAAAATGGTCTCACAGCAAAAAGTAGTACCGTTTTATACTCCTTATAACCAATACTAACAACCCCTTTCACTGTTAGACTGATTTTGTAAAATAAAATGTTGGCCAAATTTTTGCCAAGTTTTTTTTTTTTGGTGTAGAAGCGGTAAGTAGAGGATGAGCTGGCAGCCGAGCATTTACATCATAACATGGCCGCCTGATGGACAGACAGATAGTCAGGCATTACCATTAGCGGCCACCACAATGGGTATTTCGATGATGATGATCATGATGAGAATTGGCTGCGATGATGAAGACGATTTGGATGATTACGATGATGGGCAGATGATGATGAAGATGATGATGATGACGGCAGAAGCTCCTGTTCCTATCTCCTGGATTTGTATTCGGCTTCGGATTCAGATTCAGTAAGCGATTCGCAGACTCAAAGCTAGAAACTCCGTCTGGGCGTGCGGTT
Organism: Drosophila simulans; assembly: GCF_016746395.2. Taxonomy (NCBI): domain Eukaryota; kingdom Metazoa; phylum Arthropoda; class Insecta; order Diptera; family Drosophilidae; genus Drosophila; species Drosophila simulans. Next base: position 11,857,064 of record NC_052525.2, on the reverse strand, counting down.
TTTGGGTGGGCGTGGCCGGACCTGATGTTGAAACATGCGGGTAAATTATCTTTTCATTTCCATCAACGTCGTCGTTGTCGTGGCTTTTCTGTGCCTGTAACTGTTGTTGTCGTAGAAATCGCCACTTCCACTCGCCCTGCCTACTCCAACTTTCATTCCCACAGACCTTCTCCCCCCATTTCTTCTCCTGCCCTCCTCCAACTTGTAGTTACAATGGCAACACATTCGGGAAATCGGGGGATTGAAAATCGCCATTGGCTGTGTGTTCTTCTATTCGCCACGCCCCCGTCCACCTCCTGCGACGTTTTGAGGCTCATTAAAATGGAATTGGAGGCCATTTAAGAGACGGCATGACACTTGTCCGCCACTAATTAGATAATTAAGATCTAGAAACTGAAATTTAGTAATAATGAGCTAAAAGTGCCAAAACTATTTAAATTTCCGTACCATGGATATGTCGTAGCACACTATTAGAAACGTTTACAAGTGATGCCAGGACTTGTTATTTCTGGCACCAATATCTTTAGGTGGTATTATATAATTGCGATTGCTTTGATTGATGCCGTTAACCTCTGTCGTGGGTCCAGTTCAATATCCGTCGTGAACGATAGCATGCCCGGGTGCAAATGAGTATTAATGAATATGAAAGTTATCCTCTCGCCGGACGAACTAACTTGCCAACGTGTCTAGAACAAACGTGACAAAAGTTTATGTACAGCCGGCAATTGCAGAGGCAGTGAAAGAGACGGATTGCACTGACGTGAAAGAGAGAGGGCATTGGCGGGGCTGATAGAGACGGAAAGATGGCGCTGAAGTTGGATGAACAACAAACAGCAAAATATAAATGACTTTAATAGCTCATCAATGATTCAGGCGGAAATCCGGGCTGTCCAAGTGCAGTCGGTTTATTGGATACCGGAAAGGCATTATGTTGCTCTCTCTATTGCCCACTCTGGCCCTCTCGCTCTATCTTTACAGCCCGTCCCGCTCTATTTGTGTATTTGTTTGATTGTGCTGACTGGAGTAGTCTGTCTGACTTTCTGGTCTGGGGTTTTTGGATCGAAATTGTCGTGGTACGGGGTCTTCTGTCTGCTTAGCTGCAATGATTTTCACGCTGCCTCCGAAAAGTATGCAACAAAATTTGCATATTGTTTTGCTCCTGCATTTTGCCCCTGCAATTTGTCCCGCTCCCTGTTTTCGACACCCCTTCCAACAGCTCATCATCTGCTGTTGCACCTGGAAAAAAATTTGGCAAGTTCAGTGGAAAAATTTGGTCTGAAAGTTTAGTCAGATGATTTAAAATCACGTAACGTGCGCAAAAATATAAATCATATCAGTATTTTCGACGATTTCCCCCCTTTTCACTGCATAATTGTTCATGTTACTGTATAACGTTAGCTTTTGTTTCGCACAGTGCTCTTTGGGCATATGCCGACCATTTGCATTTGTGTCCAAGTCAACTCTCACTTCAATTGCCCCCACACCTTTTACACCTGTTTTCGAGGAGTGTGCATGCAGTGTGTGCAGTGTGTGCATTTGCATCATTATTATCATCATTATAGATGGCACATGGCCAGTTTCCCCCATTGGCCATGTGACAGTAGCCGCTTGGCTTTTGTGTCTCATTTATTATGCAAATCCGAGCCAGGGGTCGAAAACGAGGCGTGTGGCAGGAGTGGGGTTAAGACCGGATGAAGGGTGGCCAGCGGGCTGTGCGGCGATGCGCAGATGTGTGGATGTGAGTGGAAATGGGGACAGTGTCCTTTATTCCTTGGCCGATTGTCCGATGGACCGGACGGTCAAAGAGTTCAAGTTTTGCAACAATTATGCCGCAATAATCATCGATGTGTTGCAGTCTTGCAATCGTGTATGAGCTGTGCCATTTGCCCAGAAACAATAATGCTTATCGCATATTAATGAAACGACAGCAAATATTACAAATCAACGCAATTGGAAAATTTATTCAGCTCCCTTCTCCTTTATGGCAAATGTTATTTAAAGTTTCGACAAACACAAATCGAATCTGACAAGAGGGCTTTCTATAAAATCGAAGCACTAAATACACTTTAAGTATTCTTTTCAAATTGTTTTCATAAAAATAAACAGGCCTTAGTGTAGCAAAGCCCTAGTCAAGAGCATTTGAAATAGTTATGTACTTTAGAGCCCATTGCCAATGTTTACTCACTAACAATTTATCTAGCATTTTAGAGATCCAAGCAAATAAATTCAAGGCCCCCAATGAAAGGCAGTGTATGCATTTGCTGCGAAGCTTATGGAAATCGAATATAGAGGTGGGATTGGGTGGACAATAATAAAAAGTAAATATAATTTCAATTTTTATTCTCGCTTCAATGTTAATCAATTACGTGCTTTAATTGAAATCGCCAAAGTCAATAGCGAGCATCAAGTAAAACCAAAAACAAAAACCATTTTGGCACATATACCCGTATTTATATAGGCGAAACACACATATTATTGTGCGTTATTTGTCTATGAATTTTTAAGCGGCCAAAAGATCCCGGCTGGCCACTCATTTTCACTCCGGAAAATCGACTGTCCGCCGATTGCTGTTTGCCTACGAATTGCTTTTCAATTAACTCTAAGCCGTAAAAACATAATTGAAATGCGGCTGCCCCTTCTCCATTCTGCATTCTCAATTCTCCATTTGCCAGGCCAACGCGCAATAAACCAGTGAGATTGGTCGAGGACCTCGACTTTGAGGTACCCAGTAGTGGAGGTTAATCATATCCATAGGTATACAACTTGCACAAGATATATTTCCAATTTAATTAAAGCTTATTATTATTTTAATTTACTTGAAGATTACATCAGACTAATTGAATAAGTGTAGTTAAGTTTAAAGGATCCATATAGTTTTATACAGTCTCCTCAAGCCTGGAAGGCATTATCAGGGTCTTAATGACCAAGCCTGGAGAAAAGAGGTCAGAAGTGTACGAACCATCGAGTTTATGGAGGCTATAGCATTGAAACTGGAGCCTGGAGAGCTATGCCCCACTCTATGGTTGAACCTCTGGCTGGTGTCCTGGCGCCTAGCATCCTGCTGTCCCTAATGTCCCACTCCCATATCATCGTAGCATCGTAGTGCCTCCACTGAACTAAACCAGAACAGGACTGAACTGAACCGAACCGAACCGAACTCGACGTAACTCGACTCGAATGGGCCTCCTGTCGTCTGCGGCTGTAAATGAAGTTGTGTTTTAATTAAAATTCCAGACTTTATTTCTGTAATTATATTAACTCGCTGTTCGAATTCGTTTGCCGGGCCTTCGCTTTCGCTCTCTCGATCGATCTATGGGGTGTGCATGCTGGTTGTTCGGAAGCGGGGAAAGTAAGGAAAAGATAAAACCATTAACGGCAAAGTGGAGAAATGTGGAAAACGTGGCAAAGGCATGCGGTGTTCTCGGCCCAGAGTGTTTGCTCCTGGTTGCTGGGTCGGGGGTCCTGAGTCCCGTGTCCTGTGTCCTGTGTCCTGGCTCCTGGCTCCTCGGTTCCGAGCCGTGAGTCCTGAATATCCTGCTGTGTCGTCATTGGCATCGGCATCGGCATTGGCATCTTCGGCGGGGTCAGCTCACCCCTTGGCGCGTCCTGCCGAGTCCTTCGTCCTCCGACTATCGTCCTGCTGCCCTGCCAGCTGCCCGACTGCAAATGGTGTTAAAATTAATTTAATTGAATGTGAAATGAAATTTGTTTTGACACACACCGGCACTAGCACTTCGAGTCCAACGAAACCAACCACCCACCCACACCCATTTAAACCCACAAGAGCAACATCAATGCCAACTCGAACTCAAACCCCTGCTGCTACACTGGTAAAATAAATGATGAAGCATTTTGACACTCCAAATGAAAATATCCGAAAGATCGAAACATCTATATTCCTGTTATTCAACAATGGTTAATTTAGCCACTTTCTTGTTTGGTTCATTAAATTATGGTCGGTGTCTATCCCGCTTTTTCGCCCAGTGCAGCATCCCAAGCCGGTCGTGGATTGCTCTGGATTCCTTTTGGCCTCTGCTCCCATTGTTTTCCTATCGCTGCATCGTCGCATTGTCGCACAATACAAATGCCCGCCATTGCATCCTGAGGAATTGCGTCCCGCCGTCGGAATATCGGAATGCGAAAGCCTTGCATAAGTGGGAGCTTATTGGGTGTTTTCCGGAAATGGCAAAAGGGTTAAGTTAAGGGCTAAAGCGCTAGGTGGCAGGGGTGTGGCGGGGAGGGAAAGGATATCGCCATACAAAAAATTAAGTTAATGAACTCTATGAAGTGGGTTCATCTGCAAGATAACACAGATACTATAAATTGTATGGAAACTTTAGAGTCATAGCTTAAAGTCAAGCTTCATGTTCTAAGGATACATCATTATCTGTAATACTAACCAGTCGGGAGAGACATGTCCTTATGTTTCGAGCCGATCTCATTGGGTTTTCCCATGCGATTCCACTAATAGAAGCATATAGATAGTATCCCTTGGCACCCAAAACTCTTGCCACATATGACCGTGTGTGTTTGGCATTGTCGTGTTGTTGGTTGCCTAATCAAAAACAGAAGCTACGAAAGCCGCAAATTTTGGCCAGCGGATGCTGTCAAGTGCATGTGTATGGGTGCCAGTGAATGTGCGTGTGTGTGTGCGGGTGCTGGTGCGGGTGTGTGTGGGTGTGCACGTCCATTTTGTGGCGGCACACGTTGCGTATGCGCAACGCATTTCTATCGGCAGCAGCGCTGAAACAACTAAAAGCAACAATTTTTGTTAAAATTTGCTAAATTTGCATTTTTTGACGTTTTTGCGGTGAGGAGCGTTGTAGCAGCTAGAGCAAATGCCTATGCCTCATAGCCTCCTTCCGTCCATCCGCTCGTCCGTCCATCTGTTTGTGTTGCAAATATAATTTTTAATTTAAATGCAAATTTTGGAAATCATTTTCGAAGCATTATGTGCCCATATTGATACGCAAATTGCTGTCAGCACACGCACACTGTCGCCGCCATAGAGACACACACTCACATATACTCGTACAAACGTATACATGTGTAGGATGCGAGTACGCACACACATGCAGATTTAATAACGCATACGCGTCAGTCAACCGCCGGCAAAAGCCGCAGAGCCAACAGTTTTGGGAGTTTCGGGAGTTACGGGTGGCACTATGTACTCCTCCTTGGGGCACTGTGACCACCACCGAGGAGCTGACAGCGTCAGACTCCGTTTTCCCAGCCAGTTTTCAGTTCAGTTTTCCCGCACCGTGTACCCATGTTCAGTTTTCAGTTTCAGTCGCCGCCCATCGATTTTTGAAGAATCCGCTAGGTGGATTTTAGCCAGATTGCCCAAATGCAGGTTGTCGACGCCTGTTTTTAATGTTTATTGGCGGTGGCAGCAGAAGCAACTGAAATGCGATTAAGGTGCTGTCCGGAGAATCCTTTTAGTTTCTTGGGCAGTTAAGAATAGCAACGAAAAAATGTCTTAAAAATTGCACTTCATCTACAAAAATGGTATTTGCTAAATTTATGGAATAAATTCATAGATTATGGCACAGTATAAATAGGCTAAACATAAAACAATGAGAATTGAAACAAAGTTGCCAAATGAAATCCACTAATGCGGCAATGAAAAGGCGTAACATTTTACCTTGCATCGAAGGGAGTAATTTAGCTGGACACCCCTTTAAATGCCCCACTCCCACCTTCCCTGTGCACCATCGCACATCCCGCAAATCAACCAATCGGTGTGAGTTAGTTTTTTGCTCGGCTTTTGCTCTAATGATTATAATTCCATCGGACTGAACGCCACTGAACACTGGCGCATTTAAAACCATTTCACAAGTCGTCAAATCCGATTATGAACTCATTTCACTATACCACTCTGCTCTCTGTCCGCCAAGTGACTTTGATGTTTAATTTGCAATTTCATTTTAATGTGCCTACCGCGTGCCACGCCCCCCGCAGGGCGGCCAACGCCTTCCTTCCTTCCTTCCGCCATTAACCACCGCCCACGTCGCGTTTTCCGGTTGTGTCCACCTGGGCGTATGAGCAATTCATAAAGGCCGTGCTCCCTTTTCCCCTTTCGGCGATAATTTTATTATTGCCGCCAATGTTGCCGTTGTATTTGCCATTTTGCTATTAGTTGGTTGCCAGCAGCTGGCCATTAACGTCCATTTAGCCAGGCGCCACGCATTTCTAAGTCGGTAACATTTTCTAATTGCCGCAGATGGCCAAAACAGCGGAGGTAAAGCAAATAGCACCATTGTGGTTTGTTACCACAGAATAACTTTCCCAATTCTATATTACATCAAATAAAAACAACTATTGCTGTTTTATTGTTTCACTTTAATTAATGCTTAAATCAGTATATAAATAAAATAAAATAATATAGCTGCTACAAAGTTGCAAACTTATAAACATATTGAAATTATGAATTGATAATTTCCCAGACCTATTATTTTGAGCTCGATAGTTGCTGGTGAGTGGATGGGGTGTGACTTGAACGTTGATTACAACTGACAGCGACAACAGCAACATTACGGGAAAACCGGGTGAAAAGCGGGAGAAAAGCGAGCGAAATGTGGGGGAAAAGCGAGTGAAAAGTGGAGTGAGCGTGGAACTAGAGCGTTTTGCATGCGATGGATGCGATGGCTTTGTTGCCTCTGCCAGTTGCCATTGATTTCACCCACTTTGCCCGCCAGCAATTAGTGCAACTCCAGCAGCAACATCAGCACACCAGCAATGTAAACCTTCAACCTCAATAAGTGCGAGGTACAACGTGAAAGGGTGATCCAGGGGCTATAGAACCCCACCTTATCCCATTAGCACCCGACAAACTCTTTTTGCATTCATTTATGAATATTTTAAAATTCATTGCTGATGTTGCTGCCGTGCAAGTTGTTGCCGCTGCTCCTGCTGTTGTTGTTATTATTGAAATCTAGTCGGAAATTAAGTTGTCCCGCTCGACCGTGTGGCAATAATGGAGTGTGGAACTCCCCGCAAAAGCCAACCGAATGCCATTCCCACCAACGTACTCGTACTAGGGGACTTCCCCATTTTGTTAGTTACCTGAGACATCTTAATGGACATGCAAGACCAAAGTTCGGCCTGGATGCAAGTTGATGTACGAGTATGTACATATATGGTGCTCCGAAAGATGGAGGTGAGTGTAATGGCTTGGCTGGGCACAAAGGTTTTACATTACATTAGTCTGACATTCGAGCCAAAGGTCGAATGGCATTTTTGGCCCAGTTTAGCACGATTTTTTGTGATTTTAACTGAAAATCTTCGACTTCATATGTTGTCCAAGCGTATGTAGCAATTAGTTGAATCATTTAGTGTTTTTCTTATGTTTCATTATATTTTAAATAATATATTACTCTGAGACTTAATGTCGTAATCATTTGAATGCTTCAAAGGAACTCCCAGTGTATGTGTGTAAGGAGCGACAGCATGTCCTTATATCTGGTGCCCGTTTGGGGTGGCGGTCCTTGGATTCTGGCTACTGGTTGGAGGTTCGAGGTTCCTGCTTCCTGGTTCCAGGTCACGTGCAGGATGCTGACGCTCCTCGGGTTAACAAGTAACAAGTAAGGACCTTCGAGGCCAAAGGACGATGGTAACAGAATGGTGTCCCCGACAAGGAAGAGAGAGAGAGAGAGCGAGCAAGCGGGCGAGCGAGATGGCGCGTTAATGTTTCTTTTACGTGCCCACAGTGGCTCCCTTCCCCCTTTTAAGTCATAGCCAGGCACTTCTTAGGTTCTTAGGTAATGTAAGTTAATAGCCATTGTTGTGCCCGTGCCCCTCGACCTTCCACCTTCCACCTTCCACCTGTCACCCCGTGACCCACCACCACCGCCCTTCTGCATCTCCGTTCGCTGCTCAAAAAAATAAAAAAGAAAACGAAAAGGTGGAACGGTCAGGTTTATTGATAATTATTGTGCCCGGCTTCCTTTTGGCGTTCACTCGCCTCCCTCTCCCTTGCTGTTGTTGTGCATAAATTTAATTTGGTTAATTAATTAAGAAAAGCTGCAAGTGCGGGAGCGGGAGGGCAAGTCGCTGGGCGAACGGGATGGGGATAGTGGGTGGGTCACTTTGCGAGCCACTAATTGAAAATAAAGACCAATTTTTTAATTAAACTTTAAATTAATTTATTGAAGTGCTCCTGGAGGGCAGGCAAAGGTAGGGGCGCAAAAAAAAGTGAGGGGATTGTCGGGGATTATGAACTTTGACCCGCGGTCACTTCACTTCCAGATCAAAGTGCTCACTAATTAACTGAAATAAAGCGCGAATCATTCAAACATTCATTAAAATGCACGAATTGCGCAACGGATTTTAGGTTTATCACTCATACGCAGCGTTGCCGTCGCTCAATTAATTCATTTTTCAAACAAAATGGAGTAGATAAGAAGTGAAAAGCTTTATTCATGTTTTCAACGTTGAGATGCTGTTATTACCGAGTTGTTGAATATTTAATTTAAAACTTATGAAATTATGGAATAAACTCTATTAAAATTCCCTCTAAAATCGGTACATGTTTACCCAAAGAAACTTTATTATTCTGGCGCTCTTGGAAGCCATAAAGTATTTCAATTCCTGGAAATATCTACTGTTCACGGATGAAGCCTCTCATCCTAATGGCGGAGCTTAAATTCCGGCTTTAATTTAGCCCGTTTAAGGGGCGTTGATGGCCCGGTCGTTCAGGGGGCGTGGCACAGGGCTCGCTGCACTAAACCAACAATGCGCTAATGCTCATTTAATGCGATTTCGCACGTTTGCATTTTCTATTAGACGCACACACACACACCAACTCACTGGCACAGGACCCCCCACACACACATATGCACTGGAAAGTGGACATATGTGATGAGTTTATGGCAGGTTGAAAGTTGTGAATACATAATTCGATCGATTACCATTAAACTTAAACTTTACTAAACGCGATTAATTAAATTTATTGGCCAACATGCACCAAAATATTTTTCTTGCTGAAATGGCATTAATTTTGTTGCAATATATTGGATAAAACTTTAACGAATCATCTGTTTTACGATCGTAAGTGTAAAGCTAATCCCGAATTTAGTTAGCCCATAAACGGATTTGAACCCATCTGCTGGCCATGCGAGTCTATTGCTAAAACGTATTTATCTAAGTTTTACGCAATATTTGCACTATATTACATAGCCGCATTGTTCCCACCGCCAATGAAGCTCGAAATGAAAAGCCAGCCCATGCAAAAAACGGCAAGGGGGCGTGGTCGTGGGCGAATGTGGGGGCGGGTGGGTGCGGCAGGTTGGCTGCCGTGCAAAAGGTAAACACAAATTGTTGCATGGAAGCGCTGAAGCGATGGCTTACAGTGCGGCAAAAATCGTTGGTAATAAAAAGGAAGTGGTCGGTCAACTTATTAATGTCTCTTGCTGTATAAAACTTTTTATTTTTATTTTCCAAATACGTAAGGCTTTAGAAATGTACAGCTAACTATCTCAATTAAATTGAACACATACTTTTGGGATTATATAAAAATATTTGAATACTTCTATAATTTTGGAAATAATTTATCCTCGCAATCCATAAACTACTGCTGTTTGATAAGAGATATTTCCACGGTCCCTTAACATATTGAAATATATCGCATTAAATATCAAAAAGGGCCGAGAATAGACAGAGTTGCGAGCTAAAAATCTGTGCTGGCCAACCAAAGTACACGTGGAGAAAAAAGGGTGAAAATATTAATTAAATTAAAACCACAAAACCAAGCCCGCAAATATCCGCACACACAAAATGTTGTAATCACGATTTATGCTGAGTTGGTTATTTACACTTTGCACTTAATACACACACTACACACCTACACACACACCCATATCTCGTCCTGGGAGAGGGGGAAGGGGGGATGTGCATACATGAGTGCATGTTGCACACGTTGCGCGAAGCTTTTTGCATGTTTAGCAGAAAATAATATGCAAATTATGCAATTATTTTAGCTTCGTCTGTGTGCGTCCTTATCGCCCACTATCCCACCTGTCCCACCTATCCCACCTATCCCAGCTATCCCTGCTATCCCAGCTATCCTACCCATCCTGCCATCTACCCACCCAACTATCCAGCTATCCAGCTTTCCAGCCACATATCCCGCCCATTTGGCAGGTGACCATCGCCGGACACTGGAGCAACATAACCAGAAGGCGCAGCAGAGTGCAGCAGCAACATGGAGGCACTTTGCCTGATTGCACCCGTCTGCTGGGTGTCCAATTCCATAGTCTAGTGTCTTGCAGCATGGCTCTAATCGCTTTGGAGACGGAACGAGCCGAGCGGCGGTTAAGGATACTTTTTAACCTTCCCGATTTCTGGCAGATCATTTGCCAACTTTGCCAGCCTTCCAGCCAGCTAGCCAGCCAGTCAGCCACCTCAGGACTCACATCCTGTGCAAATTTTTGCCATCCCATTTTTTGGCCAGACAACCGCACTCGTTTTGCCTTTGTTTTTGCGCCTTTGTCCCGTTCAGTTTGGCACGGCACATTGTTTCCCAGCACTTTTGCCAGGACTCGGCCGATCATCCAGCACCAGCTCCGACTCCTTGTCGTGGCTTGCAGGTTTGTCCTGTCGGCGCCAGAAATTTATGACAGCATTTGGCCAAAACATATGCCGGCAGACGGGCATTAGCTGCCTTTGCCATTGCCTTTGCCTGCCGCCGCCGTCGTCAACTTAACCTCAAGCTGGAAAATCGTCGAAGAAGGACGAGGTTGGTCCGCCACTTTGGGCACAAAATGTCACTCGTCCTGTGGGTTTTAATAATGCGAAAATCATCAAATAAATGGCAGTATAGAATTTGCATAAATCGGTTAAAGTTTAAGCAGCTGCATTTTGGTAAACACTTCAATGTATATTTTATATATTATTCATTTCTTAAAGAAAAGAAATTATTTATTTGAATTTCATTTTACATAAATAATACAGTAAATTATTTTTAAACATTCTTTGATTATTTCTTGGATTAATTAGAGATTGGCATTATGCATATTGATCTCGATCTCCACCCATCTCGAGATTCCCCCAAGGAGAACTCTTCCGCTCGAATGGCGAAATCAAAATTCACTTATCGAACTGCCAGCGGAATGGGAGGACACTTCGTTTATTAAGGCGACTCCTTGAATGCCTAATGAGCAGGATGAAATAACGAGGGGAGTGTGGCAAAAATCCATGTGTGTGCGTGGAAATTATTTATTGACTTTCATATGCAATTTGGCAGGCCGGCGAGCAAACAGACAAATAAACGCTAAATTATGCACCCCGCCATCCATCGACGATTTCTCCCCGACTTCGGGCAACACATAACCATAACAAAGTCACTTGTCAAATGCAGCTAAAGTGAAAGCAAAAGCCAATCTCCATCCGAATCCATGTCCAAATCCGAATAATGCTGCCAGAAATTAAAAGACCCGGCAGCGGCAGCAAACACTTAATGCCAAAAATATGGATAATGTCATTTTTCTATCGAATGCCCCACATCCACATTTATTGGGCCTGTCGCTTTCCGCTTCCTGATGTGATTATGATAAAATATCCTCGAGCCGTTCTTCGCTCCTTTTTTTATGATTTATGACTTTGAATATGGCAAACAAAACGGCTTCGATTTGTGTATTGGCAGAGGGGGCGGAACTGGGCCAGTAGCTGAGGAGCTGGGGGCGTGGCAGGACAATAAGCACTCGAGTGCGTCGGCATAATTTATCCTTGTTTGCCCGCCGAGCCGCAATTTCGCATTGGTAAAACTTTTCCCAGCTCTGTTCTTTCTCTTCTCCGCCCCCCTATATGTACATATTTTTTTATATTTCCTCGACCAGCAGCAGTACGATTGCCACCACCTGAAATGGGGGTGTCTGGCCATCCTGGCTGAGTAGCGAGTCCTTCGGAAACAAAACCCCATCGATACACCCGTCTGGCCATCATTTTTCGCGCATAATTTGCTCTATTACGGGTCTCGAGTTCCACTTCCACTTCGGTGTCCTGCGTGTCCTTGTTTCCCCGTATCCTTGGCGGGGCGCCTTCAATTTTCATAATTTGCGACTTTTTGGGGTTGCCACGAGGTCAACTCACTTAGCACTGTCACGCCCAGCAAAAAAGGAAAAAAAAATACAATAAAATCTAAAAGGAGAGGAAGGAGCAAGGAAAAAAGGAAGTTGTGGAAAAAAAGGGAGTTCGAATACTCTTGATCGCAATAAGGGGTGAAATCGTGTACATTGTGTTGGCATATTTGCTTAAAGTAGTAAGCGAAAGAACATCCCAAATATGCTTGAATATAATTAAATTATTTATTAGTTAGTCGTTCTTTTGGAATTTTCAAATATTATTAAATTATCATTAATTCGCTTTAGAATTAAAAATAGTATATTATTAGTTGGATTCCTGTCAAAAATCAAATCATACGAACAATAAAGAAAATTGTCCGTGATCTACTCTAATTCCGAATATATGTAAGATTCAAGTTACAGGGTAGCTTTTCCACCTTCCTTGAAGATTTTCCCCATTGCAAGGTGAGAGGACGCAGTGCATGAATACTTCTAATCAAGCAAATGCAATCAGTTTTCCATCGAAGAGAAAGGCCAAATCAAATCAGGGCAGCACACTCAATTACCATATGAGCCAAGGCGAGTGTATTCATTGCATTCATTTCTGGCGTACGCTCACGTATATATTCCTTTCTCGATTTGTTTGCGTCCTTCAATCTGCTTCAATCTTGGGCCACTGACTTTGCATCCACGCCGGACATGGCGTATACGCCATGTGCAACAAGCCCAGACTGTAACCCACTCCCTCACTGATTTTTCCGTGGATCTAGACGGCTTCGCCCCCACTCCCGCCTCCAACAAAAACTGGCCATGGTCAAGAGCGGCTGGCCTCGAGGGTTGTAAAGTGGTGTTCTGGTTTTGGGTGGTTGGGTCGCATTTGGGCGGATTGGTGGGTGGGCATCTCGTCCGCGATAGCCAACATTGCTGAGTCCCCTTCACGTCACAGCTGACCAAAATTCCTTGTCAACAAGCGTCGAAAGGAGCTGTGTTTTAAAGGCCTTTCTGGCCATCATTGCAACTGCTTTGCTACGCAGTAAAATCATTCAAATTGACAGTAGAATACAAAACATTTATAAGTAAATCTTCTTAGAAACGCAACTTCTTGGAAATAGGAATTCGATGTCAATTGGCTTAATCCTTTTTATATCGATTCTGATTTTGTGGCTGATAATAGGAGAGCATGTCATATTAATATGTCATTATTTTCGTCTATTGAATTCGGCTTTTTAGATGAGGTCGCTGCATTGGTCACGCACAGATGTCAGCCTCCAAAAACCAACACACCCACTCACTCCACCCACCAAATGGCAGACGAAAGGTGCACAAATGAGGACACCGCACACCAGACCAGACATACATACATATGTGCGGAATGAAACGTAATGAATTTGATGATCTATTGTCAAAGTGGGCTGGCACTTCTGGGGGGCCTCGGATTGGACTTCTCGGTGGGGGATGCTGCTCCTCGTAGGCCTCTTTTAAAGTCACTTCGTTGGGCTTACTTTGTATGCGTGTCTCGCAGAATGCCAGAGAGTGTGCGTGTGTGTGTGGAGTGTGTGCATCCTTAGCATCTATCAGTCTGTAGAGCTTCCTTCCTTCCTTCCTGTCCTCCAGAAGCGAACGTGCGGCAATGCGTGTGTCTGCCCCCTTATTCAGCCCCTTACCATCCATCGTTCAGTGTTATTTCGGAATGCGTCGACTGATATGCATATGTGGATGTGCACAGGGAGAAAAGAAGTGTATCAAACGGAATCAAGAGAAATATCATGTGCTATATGTGCTACAGCTCTGCATATGGAGTGAAGAATGATAGAACTTGCTATTGACCACTAGCTTGACATTTTCTATATATATATATATATTTTTTTTTTTTGGTTTTAATCAAAGATATAGGGTAACGTTTTTCGCAGTGCCCGGGTATGCGGATTCAAGCAGGGACAACACGACACAACCACGGCCTCATCGCATCCACACCCACATGTGTGCTCATTCATTCATTCATTCATTTCGGAACCCGGGAACCCAGCAACCCAGCCCTGGAACATCCCGGATTTGGATCTCGGGATCTGCTCTGCTCTGCTCAACTCAGATAGCGGTGGACTGAAAAAGGAGCGCCGCAGAGGCATATATATGAATGGGAGGGGGGCATATTCAATTTAGCAACACACGAGAAGATGACAAAACGATTGCTTTCGACTGCTTGTCATATGGATGATGAATTGTTCCTGTTCCGACCGACCGTCGGACTAGCCAACCAGCTAACCATACAACCAACCAACCAACCAACCAAGCGACCAACTCCCGTCCTCATTCTTATCTTGGCCACCATCCTTACAAAACATCCTTTTGTTTTTGCTGCTGCTGCTGCCACTGCTGCATATTAATGCCCAGTGTGTGTGTGACAAACTTAAAGCGGAAATTAAATTTGGGGCAATTAAGGTGTCTGCCCACCATTCCATTCGAAAGTGAAATGGCAACAGCTTGCTCCTTCAAAGGTGTGACTTGCATAGTTTCCACATCACTTTTTGTGGTGACTGTCTTAAAATGTGTTGGCAATTTTCAGCAGAAGGAATTCATACAATCCAGTGTCTTGGGGCCACACAATCATTTTGTTTTCAATTTCGAAATTGCAAAATATTTTATACGAAATATATTTAATAAATGAATGCGCAATATTTTGAGGTCATTATTTGCCTAAGTTCTTTTCCTTTACGAATTTGGCCGTGTGAAGTAATTGATAAGTTCTTTCGGCCAAGCGTAGCCAACAACTTTTATTATTATTATTAGACCTTGGCTTTAGAATAAGGCTATTTGGAACCATCGAATTAAACCGCTCCACTTCAAAGTGCTTGGGGTTTGTCATTAAAAGTGACAGCCCGCAGCAGCTTTAGCAACTCCTATGGCTTCGGGGCTCTAGCTGAAGTCCTGGTAGCGGTGTGACCCCCTGAACCGGAAGTCCTGGATCCTCTATACACGGGCACTAGCGAATCAATTAGTTCAGTGCATGTGAAGAGCGCAGCGTCGGCTTTATTTGCTCTGGAGCACTTCCGCCGCTCGCTGCCAACAAACAAAACTAATTACAAGCATTTTCATTAACGCCTACGAGTGAGCAACTCCCTCGCATTTGCCCCCACTCCTCGCACCCACCGCCGATGCACTTGCATTTGGCTGGGAAAATGGAAAATGGGGAATGGAAAGTGGGCGGGGAAAGTGCTCGGGTTTCGGCGGGGATGGGGCAACTACTTAAAAGTCGATGCGCAAGCAAGGCTAAAACACTTTTGCAGTCACTCAAGTGACAATGCAGACGGCCAGTGGGAAATTGGGGGCAGGGAAAAGTGGGCGAGCGATGGAGATACCAAGTGTGGATCACAACAAGTAGTCAGTCGGGGACTTGGAAAATATTGAAAAGTAGCTAGGTGTGAGCAATAACAAACTAAAGATCTCAAATATGTTATTAGTTATATGATATTATATATAAACCGCAAATCTACAAGAATAAACACCTTAAGATGCTTGAAAAAATAGCTTACTAGTAGTCCTGGTATTTGATTTGCCTCGGTATAAGCAATATATTCATTTATTATCTGAGCATTGCACTTCGAATTTGAGTTGTCTCTTGGCTAACAACATGCCAATGTCGCAGCACTGAAATTGGGCGGAAAATCGGGGGGTTGGGAAAATGGTAGAGTCACCGGAGACGACGACAAAGTTCGGTGGCGCAAACTTTACCGCCAATGCGGCGCATCCCGAATCTGTGCCGTCAACAAAAAATATTCGACGCGGCGAGCGGCGGCGAGTGTGGCCAAAAAACGTGGGGTGGGCCATCCAAGTCCGAGACCTGGGGTCCAGGAAAGTGGAAAATCTGAAGAAATGGTGTGGAGGGGGCGGACGGACTGGCGGACCGTGTGGAAGGGGCGTGGTAAAAGGGCGAGTGAATTGTCTAATTACAGCTGCCAGCTGCAGGGGAAAACAAAAGGCGGCGCTGTCAGGAGCAGCGGGAAAATCCGAGGCCAACTACTGCGCCTTTTGTCGCCGCATCGTCGCCAAAGCGAGTCGAAAACATCTTAAGCACATTTTTAATTAATTTAAATGCGTTAAGTTGCCTGTCACTTCATTTGGCGCCCCAGTCTCTCAAGGACCCGCCACTCGAGTCCACGTTTCGGCACTTCAGCACTTTGGTTCGTTTCAGTTTGGTTTGGTTTGGCTGGCCCCGGGTTCTGGTGCGAAGGGTCTGTTCGGCGGACAGGTGTCCTGCGGCCAGGACATAGCCGGGAAATTCTGATTCGGGATCCAAAAGGCTCTGCAATCGGATCCGGGACCAACTCCAGTCAGTCTGGATGACGCTGATTTGTCCAAGCAGCCAAAGGGTCACTTGCGTCCTGAAACTTATAAAAATTAATGGATGGGCAATATATATATATTTGCATTTGCATATTTAAGTAAAATGCACCAACTATCTTTGTAACCACTGACCAGAAGGGAATTTCCAACCAACTGATTAAGATGTTCAATTTTTGTTCAGCGACTCGGTGACATTCATCCCCTAACCAACTGAAATCTAAGCCAGGATATGTCGTTTATAGACTTTTGCACACACAGGCATATGGCCAATGGCCAACAGATATCGAGGACTCCATCAAATGGACCAAAAACGCCATTATTTCATTCCATTCGCAACGACTGGCTACAAATTGTCCAACTCAATTAAAGAAACGCTGTCTTACTTTGTAATTGAGCGGCCGCCGCACACGACAGCGCCATCTACCGGTCAACAGAGGCATACATATATAAGTACATATGTACGAATGTATATATGTGCGGTTTGTACATAATGCACACACAGTTACGGCCACTAATATATTTCTATGGGAAATCGACATGAAGACTTTAGCAAATGGTAATACTATTAAATTGTATTTATGGCTATCCGTCTACCAGAAAACAATAGCTACTTTGCACACTCTAAAAATAAAAAGGTTTTTTTTTTGCAAATAAATATATACCGACCGCTTGCTTTTAACATTTCATTAAGCACGAAAATACAAATATTTTTGTGGCGAAATCTAGAGATAACAGCTGTGATTTCCAGGTCAGCCAATTTGCCCGCGGCTGTTTCGTTTTGCCGGCGAGAAGGAGACACGAACAGCTGGCTGTCTCGCTCACGCCTGCAACATTGGATCTACTTCATAAGCTGGCAGAAAAAAAGCGAAATACATATAAAAAACAGGCCGAAAAACAAAAACCAAGTCGCACACTCAAAGTGAAGTGAAAAAAGCGGGGCAATTTCCGTGTGTGTTGACGGCGACAACATCGTAGCAGCAACAGCAGCAACAGCAACTGCAACAAATATTGCAGCTGGGAGGAAAACAAGGGGGCGTGGCAGTGACATGAAATTGTATCTGCACAAAAAAGTGCACCGTTGCTTTTAATTGAAAACGCAAATTGGTCATCAATTAATTTGACATACATATAGACGTTGACATTGCCCGACGGTTCTCTCAGAAGCAAAACAAAAAAAAAAAAAAAGAAATATATATAAAAAAAGTGTGTGGAAAACACTCGGCAAAACCTCCACTTGCCGTCTCTTTCGCTTGCCACGCTGCCCGTCTCTTTCTTGGCGGGTCATTATCCTCCAACGGCTGCGATCAAAGTTACCGCCACTTTTCTGCTTTATTTTTTTGTTTTTTTTTTGCCAGCGAAAGGAAATGCAAATCCCCGAAATTCGTTTAAATGGTTTTGATAACTTCAAAATGCAGCCGCAAATTAAATGGCGGAGAAAAGCGGAAAAGCGCTGCACAAATAAATAAATATATATATGAAAATAAATAAGATGCTAGCCGCGGCTCCCCCAATGATTATCATTACCATTTCTGGCGCTTCCTTTGTCCTTCGCTTGTCTGATGATGGTGGTACCCTGTAATTTGAAAGTGGCATTGATCCTCTAAATGCAGCCTAACATTAATCATACGCCCAGTGAGCTTAAAAGTATGCTACCATCTTATGATTTTATAAGATAAATGTAAAATAAATATGTAAAATCATGCATAAACGTCTTTCTCAATATTTGATATATATATATTGATGATACTTCAAACAAGTACTTATTTATAGAAAGGGTACCACATAGTCTATATATTCGTTTGGCACTTATCACTTGCTGTTGCAACTGCTGTTACTGTTGCAGCTTATGTTGCTGCTGCTGTTGCAAGTATTGCTGCCGTCGCCCCTGGCGCTGCATTTGCAATGGAAATGGGCATGAGAATAGCTCCCATCGTCGCCGTCATCATCATCGCATGCGAAATGCATTTTAAACGCGACTCCAGCCGAAAAAACGGATCGCATCGGTCCGTTTCGCTTTCCCAAAAAGTCGTTGACAATTTGGCGACGATGAAAATAAATAAATAGGCGGAGGCGGAGGCGGCAGCAGGCAAAGTTATATCCCCCGACTTTTCCGTTCCCCCACCCCCCTTCACACCAGCGACGAGGCAACGTAAGCATGCAAATATTTAGATTAATGCAAGACTTTTGCAACAAAATACGCGGCGCGCATATTGCCAAACGAATTTTTATTTATGCCAAGGGATGGAGCTGCGAGTCCAAGTCACTTGTCAGTCGCAACGCCAACGTCGCTGACGAAATTAGTTTTGGTTTTGTTTTTTGCTCGGTTTTTTGTTTTTGGCGTGTGCTTTTCATTTTGTTCCCATTTCCCTTGCCAGGAATTACTTTATATTACATATATATATATATATGTATATGTATATATAAAATATGTATGTCTTATAAATATAATCTAAATTTCCTTATCAAGGAAACTATTTATGTCACAAGCCTAAAAATGCAGAAGTCGTAATTTCAAACGCTGAATTTCCAAATGTTTATGTTTACTATATAGCTGGTATTCCCTCTAAGATGAGCTACTCACACTGCCCCCCACATTCTCCTTTTATTTGAGCATTCGGCTAGTGCTCTCTTTTACTCTCTTTTTTCATCTTTCTCTGCTTTCTCCTGCTGCTGCTTCTCTCTGGAGCTGCCATAATCTCGCTTGAAGTTGCTATAAATGATTCTGTCGCGGGTTCGAAACCTGGCTAAACGTCGATTGAGAAAATGTAATTAGGAACCTAATTTAAAAAAAACTGAGCCCCTGTAATTTGTCTTCAGGATATAATAATGCGTTAAAAGATTAAGCAGGGAAAGCAAATGAATTTAAATTAAATCTCCGTTAATGAAATATATGAATGTTTTCAGTTCCAGTTGGCAGTGATTTTATTAGTTTGCACAACCAAAAATATTAATTTTAATAGTAAATACTCCATGCTAAGAGTCCATTTTATGATAAATTGTTTTGATGTAATGTCGTTTTAGCTCAAGGTTTTAATTTAGAAAAAAAGAACGATTTCTACTAAGTTAAAACAGTACAAATGAATGACAGTTCCCGCGAATCGCATGTTATGTTCCCCCATGTCTATTTTGTCAGTGCCAGGATACTGACGTGGTGATACAGCGATGCATATGTGAATTCGGTTAGCCGATAAACTGGAATTGCACTTGAAACTTAATTACGAACTCGTGGCCGACTGGCAAGCAGCAAAATGCAAATGCAGATGCAGATGCAAATGCCACTGCCAATGTGAATGTGAATGTGAAATCGGAATACCTGACAGCCGGGGAGCTAAGGCTGAAAGCCGAAACTAAGTGCCACTCGCCCCTAAAATTCGCCCCACTCCGAATTCCGTTCCCCCAAGCATCTCTCTACTGCTCCGTCATACATGGCGTATGAGCAATGTGCAATGGGCAAACGACTGGCTGCCAAACTAAATGTGTCCATAATGCCCCATAAACTCAGTCCACGGCACAGCCAGCACATATATTCTGACACACTTATGTAATTAAGTGTCTTGTTAAAACGGAAATGGAATTCGGTTTCGGGTTTTGATTTTAATTTACATTAATTGCAGCTGCAACAGCACAAGCACTTGGATTCGGGGGCCGAGGCGGTTGAATCGAAAACAAATACGGCCAACAGGTAACAATAACAATAGCTTCCAAGCGCTGGCCGAGGTGCTCGGATGATGTCTTTCAGTGTCCTGCTTTCCCTTAACATCTTAAAAATGCATGAAACGAAAGTGGATATTCGGTATTTTGATCATGCCGTTAATCGGCCGCACTCGACGTGAAAGGATTTTGGATGATGCGTCCAGGGGATTCAACTGGATGCGCAAATGCAGCATGCTAAATATTCCATTGTCGTTGGATTCTCACTAATTCATAGGCCAAAGGAAATCAAATCGAATGAATTTAATGCAAGTGTGAGCTTAGAGAAATTTGCATCCGGCCCGGATTATAATGGTTCACACATGGGAGATGATTTTGAGAGGTAATGCCAGGTAAACAGACGAAATTTACCAGCTGCACTGGGCGACAATTGTAATCATGTCCGAATGGATAATACAATTCAATATTAATTCAATATGTGGCACAGGACGAGGATTAGAATGGAAACAGGCCAAGATGCGGATACTTCAACTGCAAGCTGCTAAAGATTCGTGTCACTGGCTGGTCACCAATGCCAATTCATATTTACCGAATTTAATTAACTAATTTATATCATTATACATTATTAAATAGATTTAATGGGACCTTTGTAGTGCTGCACTTTGCTTTTTTAAAAACTGTATATAAACTGGCTAAAATGTAACAGAATTTAATTAACTAATGCAATGTAATGGGAATTTAAGAATTTATGCTGCACTTTTTTCCATCAAGTATGTGGTTAGAATTATGCGGCGGTCATTGAATGGATCCTTAATTGCCATTAATGTTTGGGTTTGGATATTTTCATTGCCTGGCCTCATTTCGGATATTTCCCATATTAACCCTTAGTTGGTCCAGACACAAATAAAACAGGCAACTCACCTGGCTTTGAAGGCCTTTTGCGATTGGGGTGTGTGCCGACCACCGAAACCCCCCTTCGCCACGCCCACCCCCCACAACCACTTCCCTTTAGCCAAGCAGCTTCACATCATTTGTTTGCATATGCATTGACGTATTTGCCGAGGCCAGCGAAGCGTGTGATTAAATTTAAAATATTTAAGCATATTTTACGCGTTGGCCAAAATAAAAAAAAGAGCAACAAAAACGTAAAGAAGGCAGGGAAAAAAATGGAAATCACACAAAAAGCGAGCCATTGACCAGTTGCATGAGAAGAGGGGTAAAACCAGCAACAATGAGCGCGAAAATAATAACAATAAAAAAATTAACTGCAAGTGCAAAAAATGGCGCGCAAATTAAAAAGAATAAAAATCCAATGGAAATTGCTCTCTATAAAAATGTAAAAATGCGCGAAGCATGGAAAAAAAAATAAACGCGAAAAATACAACAAAAATGGAAACAACAAGATACAAATAAAACAACAACAAAAAAGCGCAGTACAGTGAAGCCAAATAAAAGGAAACTGTAAGCAAACGGCGCTGAAAATGCGCAATTGTTTATGGCATGGTTGGGGAAAAATGAGGGGGGTGGCACCGAAAAGGGGGACACTGATGCCCGCCGGCGCCTCTGGCGTGGTGTGCGTGTATTTGAGTGACTGCAAAAGCAGGGGGGGGGGGGGTGGACTGAAAGCGGGTGGAGCGGATAGGTTCATGGGTGGTAATGGCTGCAGGGTCGCAGTGAAAAGGGGGGCCGTCGGTAGGGGGGTGGCCGCCCTTGTTGTCTGCTAGGCATGTGGAAAATCAGCGCCAGCCAAGCGGAGACGGCAAGGGGGGTTCGTCAAAAAGGGGCGCAGGGGGTGTAGCCAGGAGGGGGGGTGCAAAAAAATGGGTAGAAAGAAGAAAACCAAACGAGAACGAGATACCGAAGCCAGCACACACACAATATGTTTCCAATGTAGCACATTTAATATTAACTTTTCGAATTTATTTTTATTTCCGCTCGGCGCGAAATATATTTGTGTGCGTGCGTGTGTGCGAGATCGTGTGTGTGCGTATGTGTGTGTATCTGTGTGTGCCACATTCATTTCGCTTCATTTCTTGCTTTCTTGCAGGAAATTACAGCATGTAATTTGCATTCAGTTGTAAAGTGAAATGGAATAATTTCACGAAGCTGCCGCCGTTGATGGTTTCTTCTGCATGCCCGTCTGCGTATGCCTGTGTGTGTGTGTGTGCCATATATGCGTATGTGTATTAATTTCTCAATCATTCAATCATGCATTCTCGCAGGCATTTCGCACTCCCCATCCAACCGCCCATCTCATCGATTCCCATCTCTCGATGTGCAAAAATTTGACATGCTTTTAGTCAAGACGACATTACATCTTTATCTTTATGAGTGTGCGCCTGTGTGTGTGTGTATGTGCGCTAGTGTGCGTCTGCGGAAGTTGACACTTTCGCGTCTAATGGCGGCGGAAGGAAGAGGAAGGCCAACACCAAAGGCCAACCCAGCAAACCAAAATCCCTGTTGCCTAAAGTCTTGGTTTTCGTAGCCTAATTTTCAGGGACATTCATTCATATCTTTATTCTGTATATAATGTATTAAACTATTTATGAAAGCATAATTCCCTAAACTAGATATTTATTAACTAACTAAATATATGGCCGAGTTAAACACAATTTACTTAAATGGGAATTAGAGGGAAATGCATTTTTAATTAAATGCCAAAATTTTTAGTCTGAAATTCACTATTGAACGGACACTTTACTCCCCTTGACACCGTCTTGTAAACCAATTTCCAGTCGAATCGAAGTCTTATTCAAAAATATTAACTTACTGCCAAAAGCAAAGGGTCAGGAATAAAAAGTGGGACAGTAACCCAATTTGCACTCCCAGTTGGCTTAAATGCTTGGAAAACTTGCGCCTTTAACAGAAAGTTTTTATATCCCCCCTCATCCACCACCACACTCTCCCGTCATCGACCTCTCTTTTCAACTTTCTTTTCTCTCCCTTTCTTTCTGTATCTCCGTGGTCAGGATATATATGTATATTTACATAAAGAAAGCCATTTTGCGAAAGAAATCAAATTAAGTGCTTGGGGCAGCCATTTTGAGCATACGCTATATCAAATTATGGCCACATATATGTACGAGTATATGGTTATATAATGAACGTATAAGTAAATCAAAGGGAGTGTGTGCGAGAGGACCAAGAAATGCATATCCTTTCTACCGTTAAACGGTCAACAGTCGCGGCCGTGCCAGCGAATGTTCATTCGCCGTTTAAATTTTTAATTGAAATTACAAATTGATGTCAGCAATCCACTCTCCCCTTTTCACCTTTCACCTGTCAAAAGGACATGCCCGCTAAAAGGACACCGCGCAAGGGATGGTAAGCTGGACAGAGCGGGACGGTGACAAAGGACACACATGGGCACGCTTTTTGCTTTTGTGTCGCTGGCCACTTGAAAAGGTAAACGGAACAAGATCAGCCGCCATTGCCATTGCCAGCTCAGCCGGATCCGGAATGCGGAATCCGAAATTCGAAATACGCAGTCCGGCAATACAGCGGTGCTACACAGAGAAAAATTCCACACTAATGACACCTATTAAAGCTGTTTACTATGTATAATATTGCGCGATAAGATTACTTTCCGAATGATATACATCACTTCAAGCAATATATGTGCTACATTCAAAACAAAGAGAAGCAGTAAGCAAAGTTTCACCAAAATAAACTCTGCTATTAAACTATTAGTATAATAACCAACCTATTGCATACTCCAATCTAATTCTTTTCAGTGTCGCTACAGCTGCAGCTACAGCAACAACCGAAAGAAACCGCTCTTATTTTTTGTTGTTGAGGTCAGAGCCGCATTTAATACCAACACGCCTCGTTCATTATTAACAGCTGACGCCAACGCTACCCACTGTGCTAAGGATTGAGAAGGATACAGGACGATTGCAGGAGTCCAGGAGGAGCGAGTGGACAGCATGGCCAGAGCGGTCCAGAAAAACAGGACAATAGTGGCTGGCCACGTCATGGCATTGACAGTTATGCCTGCCTTTCGGAAAAATTAAAACCTCCCGATTCAAATGTCAATTTTAGCATGGCAAAAAGGTAAAATTCGAAGAATTGGACGCTATTTATTTAAAATTTAGACGACAAGATACGAACATTTTTGGTAAATTCCCCTGAAACTGAACAGTGATGTCATTTATTGTACAAATTATTAAATAACTATCATTTTAAATTTGGACCTAAGCAGTTTAAAGTGCCACCTGTTGCCCCAGGGGAAATCCGTTTTTCAATTACGCCTCTCGCCCACTCAGATCCATCTTTTTATTTCACACACTTTTCTCGGCCAGGGGAAGTCGGCTGTTTCGGGCATGAATGTTTTGTTTAACACCTTCACGTGATTCCGGCATTTATTAAATTGCTTTGTACTTTGTTGCCATTTCCGTTTCGCTGCACGACAGAAGCCAAACATGCGACGTGACGAATGCGAATGCTAATGCCGCGATCCCTTTTCCAGAGGCGGGGGTTGGATTCATTTTCCTTTTTTTTAAGAGGGATGGGGAAGTCCTCTTCGCGGAGAGGTGGCTTCCAGGTGAGTTAGGCCACCGCAAGGAGCGGCACAATAACAATAATGAGGTGTACTTACAAATGCATCTCTGTCGCTGAGCTCGAGTGTCCCCTTCCATTGATTGTAATGATACACTGGGGAAAATAGTTGGGATTTAGCAACATAATGTTTCAATGAAAGGAAAATATTGTATACACATATTGGATATATAGAAACTATATCCTGAATCACCGCTTTATTTAAATGATATACTTCATGACAAATGTTGCAATGTAAATACATATTTTTTTCAGGTGCACAGGCACCTATTCGGCACCTTTTTCATCGCCATACCCTTGCCATCTTCATCAGAGTCCCGCGAGACGCAAATTTGTCTTTTAAATTATGCCCATCTCTGGGAATATGGGCATGGGTGTACTATCATGGGTGGGTACTACGTCCATGGACCAACGGTGGCAAAGGTTGGTGCAGGAGGGCGAAGGGAGGGGTTTACCACGTCCTGGGACACCGGCGCGTTTTAAAATGCGACGCATGACTTTCATTTCACGTTGTTTACTTCGCATGCGGTCGCGTGATTTTCATACGGCGGCGTCTCAGATCGTTTCAAAGGGGTGGGGGGGGGGTAGGTTTTTAAGAGAGGTTTCAGCCGGGAACGGGGTGGTGGTGCAAGGAGGGCGAAGGGGGCGGCGTTAAGGCCGCGGCACGATGCGGCACGTGTCAACAGTTGGAAATGGGTTTTTAAGGCGCCGCAACGTATGCTACAGTTTCTTTGGCTACAACTTTTGTTTCAATTACGATTACCTGTTACCGCCCCCAGCCCCTCGAGCCTTAACCCCCTGAACCGCCCTTAACCCCCAGCATCTCGCACTGCATTTGCATGGATTGTCACGCTCCATGATACCACCCCCTCGCGCACCAGGCCCACTCCACAATAAGTTTGTTGATGTATTTTGATGATTATCTGTGCTGCTAATACGTGGCCAGTGTTGGTAAGCAACTGCGACGGCGATGGGGTGGTGGGGGGATAGATCCTGCGGAGTCCTTAGACTTGATTAATATATATAAGAGACTTTATGTGGGTGGGGATTTTGTACCAAACTGTTGGTGTGCCTAGACTTCGGGGATTTAACTTTTGATTCTTTTTAATGGCGTTAAAGTTTTCGATTTCATGCAAGTTTTGTAAAGGCGAATAGTTTTGTTTAGTTGAATGCAAAACTAATTGATCACTAAAATGCAAAGCAATACTATCAGGTTTTTTGCAAAGCCAGACAAATATGAGGAGCAGTAACAAATTTCTAAACTACAGATTGCAACTTCGTTGGGGAAGCCACAAACATTTGTGAGGTATAAATCACCTTGGCTTTGCATTCTTTCGGCACTTCCTTTTGCATCGGCAAGGATAACTCTGTTGACTCCGTTTAATGGGTGTGGCAACCCTGAAATTGGATACTATTTCAGTTTGCCAAAATCTGTGCAGCCTTCGTTTATGTCACCAATTGCCACCAAAAATGCTGGAGCACCGAAATAATTCTTTGTCATATTTTTCGAAATCCCCCTCAGCAATACGTGTGAGTGTGACTGTGATTGTTAGTGTGTTAGTGCCAGTGCACGTGGCATATTATACACCTAAATGCCGCCAGAGCCATTTGACTCCGATTTCGGTCTGTGGCCAAGTGAAATTTATATGGCCAGACATAATGAACTTGAGGCACCGGCACGTACACCCCTTCCCCGGCTCTTCCGCAAGCCCCCCTACCCCTTTCCACGCCCATGTACTCCGGCAAGTTTGGTAACATTTCACTTCAGCCCAAAGTGCAGTTTGGCTGGTTGACTGCCTGGATTGTTTGGTCCTTTTGGTTCTTTAGGCATTTCGTCCTGTCTGGGGAGAAATGGAGGTCTTGGCAACCCTTGTGACAATACAGAGAACGATACCAAAATCGGTTCTATAGTCAATGAAAATTCATGGATAAATTTTCTAAGCTTACATAAACTTATTGAAACGGCATAGAAATTCGGAATATTTCGATTTCTCTTTCTTATTCCACATACGCTCTTAGCAAAAAATATACTGGCAACATAGCTTAGAGCACTATACTTAGGAATGAAAAATAATATAAGAAATACAAATTTTACAGTTTAAATTATTTTTATTATTATTTTGTGGTTTTTGAAGATTTAATTAGCTCGTGATTTATACCGCACAATGAACCATTCCATTTGTAGACATATTTTGCCAGTGCATTCATTCCTGTTCGTGTGGTGCAGCAGCTCGAACGGCAGTTGCCAATGCATTTGGAACATAAACTAAACTGCGCTGTGAGGATTCCCTATCATGCTGCTGTCCTGTTCCTTTCCTCAATCCCCACTCGATCTATCTCCCTCTCTCTTCAGCTTCTGCCCCATCTCTACACCCATTTCTTTGGCTGTTCCCAGGGAAAACAGCATGAAAATCATATTATAAATAAATTATGCAATTATAATTACACAAGAAAACTACTTGGGGCGAAACACGTTACGAAGAGGGACCGAAAGAGACTGAAGCATTTTGCTGGAAAGAGACAGGTAGCGCTGGGCAGAAAGAGAAAGATAGAGAGTGTTGAAGACTGGAACACACACACACACACATGGACATTCAACGCCAGAAGCCATATGTATACGTGTGAGAGTCCTGGCTTGGGCTAAAAATCCTCAATGTTGTCATGCCAGGCGCGTGAAGCTTTCCCATTTCCCAAACTTTCTCTACTTTCCCACCCCCTCTCCTATCAACACAGTGCATGTGTGTGTATGTGTACCAGTGTGTGAGTGTGTGAGTGTGTACATGTGTGCGAGTGCCGGGCACAAATAGCACAAGTACAGGAAAATAATTACATTTTACGTGTTCCTATTAATCTTGCTGAGTTTTTAGTTTCAGTTTTAGTTTTGCCCACTAATTCACTTGCCTTCCATCCCTTTTACTCCCTTTTCAGGACCTTTCTGCACCCTTTCTCGAATTCAATTTTCTTGGTTGAGTTTGCTTTTTACTTTAGTTCACTTTTCCCCCCATTTTCTCTGAAATTCTTTGGCAGTCCAGTGACAAACAGCTCGAAGTGAGTCATTTTCAGGGGGTTACTTCAAGGGGGAGTTTTCCGATGGGAGGAAGGTCATTCGGTGGTTTACGAAAGAATCATATATAGCACACACACACACACTCGCACAAAACAGTGGTAATCACTTAGACAGCTAGCAAATCAAATTAATTTGTCCCTGCCTAGCGAAAAATTTACAAAATCATTTACCGTAATGACAAGTCATAGTTTATGCCGAATATCTCAGGCAATTGATTAATTACTTGACTGGCAAATAATTAAATGCACAAGTCGTTCATTAATAAAACTTAGAGACAGAAATACAAAGGAAACGTATATGCCAAGCATGTAATAGTCATGCTAGGAAAACGATTTTAAAATTGAAATCAGAAGATTTTAGTAAAAATATTGATAGCTGTATATGAAATGATTCATAAGGATGATTGCCAAACTATTCGGCTGTATTACATCTTAATAAGTATTATTATATAAGTATTATATTGAAACGAATTAAATTCCATTGACACGGATTTTATTTTGTAGAATATTTTATTTTATATATGACTTTCAATCAGAATAAATGCTTTCTTCAATACAAAAAAAAAAACAAGAAGCGAAATGAGGTGGAAAAGCTGCACAAAACCATTTTCAGCTTTCGGCTTTAATGGGTTTCCGGAAAAGTCCTTTTCCCTTTGATAAGGGGTGGGCGGCGCCGAGGCAAGGGGGCGTGGCGTGGTGTGTGTGTGTCAGTAGCCATGATGTTGCATGCAACTAATTATGCTTTTTACCATTCGGTGGTTTGCTCTTTTGCCACTTAGCAACAACATAAGCCGCTTAACCCACTAAAGCCGCAGAATACACGAACACACATACACACACTTATATTATACACACTTATGCACCCACACACACACACATTGAGAGGGAAACACACACGCAAATCTCATTAAAGTTGCGAACATGTTTCAAAATTAATTTCAGTAATTCTCCACTTGACTGCGGCTCTCGGCGAATGTGTTCACCGCTCATCGCATTTGATGTATCCCATCGCCCTCCATCTCGCTCTCTCCGGCCATGTGGCGACTCTTTCTCGGCTGTCCAGGAACCCGATCCTTCAGCCGTGCTCCGCCATTCGGGCTCGAGGACATGAGCCGGACCCAGGGCAACCGCAGTTCGAATGCAGCACTCGCAGGATAATCGCATCACTCGAAAGTTTCACCAAAACGGCAGCAAACGAAATTGGATTGCAATTTCTGGATGGTGAAGGGGATACAAATGGCCCATACACATATCTGCAATCCGGATGAATATACGAAATACTTTGGAGCGCCAATTAATAAGTGATATTAACTGATATCTGGCAGAAAGCTTTCAATAGGATGTGGGCAATTTTATCCAGAATCTTCGGGTTTCAACTGAAAACTTCGCTTAATAATAATTTATTAAGTAATTGCTTTATACTGTGGCCTTTCAATTAATAAATACTATTATGTCATCGAAGCTATTGTCGAGCTAGTATCAAGACTTTCCTTTACTTAAATAAACTCTAAGGAATAGTTGAAAATAATAGCAAATTGTCCTTTTAGAGCATCAATAGGGATTCAGGCTTAGCCGCCGACTGAGTGGTGACCCCGATGCCCGCAAAATGGCTGCTCCGTGCGGAAAGTGCCCTTTTAGATCCCATTACCACTGCAGGCATCCAGAAATGGGTGGCCATGGTCGGAGAACACACATAGAATGACATGTGGTGGCTGCGGAGTGGATGCGGTGACCTCCAAGGTGGACCAAAAGCCAGGAGACTGCATCCAGCATCCAACAGCATGGATCCAGGAGCCAGCAGCCAGCAGGGCGAACTTCACTTAATGTCAACTTAATTGCATTGTTTCAGCCACAAATTACAAAACGAGTTTTGCACAAGGCAGCAAACATGTCGTCACTGGCTCCAGTTTCCAGTTTCCAGCTCCACCCGCTCCCGCTGCAGATCCCGCTTCTCCCCTTGATTCTCCACACTATTCTCTATTTTACCTAGTCCTGCACTGGGAGAAATGTACTATCCCACAGCGGGTATATCGGGAAAACATGCATTAATGAATTTAGATAGTACCGAAGAGGAAAACGTTTTTTCTCGCTGTGCAGCTGCAACAATGGCATCCTGTGTGTGTCTGTCTGTGGGAGGTGGCCCGGTTGCCAGCACCTGTAAAAAGAATCAATTGTGTGTGACCAAATTAAGTTCACTGACTCGCGGGAAGGGGCAGGAAGGAAGGGGCACGCTGCCATTGTCAAGTGGAAGCCAAATGGGGATTCATTTGAATAGAGTGGCGGCCAATGCGGGATGTTGACGGGAACGGGAATGGAAGTGGGTATGCAGAAATGACTGCAGGTCGTCCTGCCGGGCTCTGCGAAACTCCTCTCTCTCTAAAAAGCGGGGGCTGCCGTGTAAATGGAGAATGTAACCAAATTGAAAACAGAACAGAGCATCACTTTGAATGCACTCCCACGGGAGGAAGGAAAAAAGTGTTGGGAGGAGAGGCTGAAACACAGGACTCGGAAGAGTGGAGGTCCTGGCTCATCCATTATCAGACCAGGTCAGAAGCGTCCGACAGGCAAACGCTAATTGAGGCTGCACTTTAAACGGCTTTCGATCTCAAAGAACACAGCTTGATCAGCCTGAAATCAAAAGGACTTACTACATATTCTAAAAACTAATACACGCCGGGTTTTCCGTTTTCGTAAAACCGCAAAACAAAACTGCTAATGAAAACTTCAGAAGTAAGTGTTCATCATATGTAACTGAAAGCAATGTATTTTCTGTACAATTAAAAAAACATTGATATTATTAATTACAAATATTTCTTACAAGCATGTTAATCTTCCACATCTATCTAGGTTTAATTTAAATTATTTTAGCTTGGAATTCAGGTAGGTTTCTTTGGAAGAGGACAACTCTTTGACCAGATTTAGAGTCCACATTCTCGGCAGCCTTGGATTCCTGGTCTCGAAAGGATTCCTGGTGGGCTAAGGTAGGAGGGAGGGAGGTGGCTCGGATTTCTCAGCTTGAAAAGGTGAGGATGGTAGGTGGCAGGTCGGTTGTTGGGTGGCTGTGGGGCAGCACTCTGGTATCTGGGCCTTGGCAAAGTAGAGGTCGTGTGCATATGACAAAAGCATCTGCCTTTTGTTTGGTTGGCGCGCCCTTGGCTTTTTCCTTCTCTTCCCCCCATTGCCAACCCATTTTTCCGCCCACCCGTAAGTCTGTGTGTGTGTGTGCTAGCTGAAGCATTCAAATAATTAAACTCATCAAGCCGGCTTCTTCTTGGCCTCCGCTCCGTTTAGTCTAATCTTCTTTGTTTTCTTTTTATTACAGGCCCGAGTCCTAGGAGCGCTTTTCCTCCTCTTTCGCCGCATCCGGAAAATACACACTAGCAAACTCACACACGTACACGCTTACATGCCCATGGACTGAGCACGCATAATCCTTGATCTTTTGTTAGTTGTTTGCTCAACTTCTGGGTTTTCCCCCGGCTCACCCTGTTTGTAAGAGGACTTCTAACCACCCTGCTGCTCCTGCTCTAAATTATTAATTAAAGTATTTAACAAATATGCTAAAGTTTGCCATGGCTCATGAGTCTGTCATATGGTTTCCCGGCCTCATCGTAATCCTGGTCTCGCCCAGGAGTTCATTTCTTCCGAGTTAATAATGTGGCCAGTGCGTGTGTGTGTGTGTGTGTTGACATTGCATCTTTTTGATGTCCCGCTGCCGCATCAAAGACGAAAACCAAAATAGTTGACATTTCGTTCCTTTTGTGCCAGATCGCCTGGGAATTCCAGGGCTTTCAAATCCCTTTTCCTTTTTCTCAGTTTGTCACAAGAGAAAAGTGCTTTAACACCGGAACAACGCAAGTGGATAGAAAATTAAGTTACATATTCAACGACATTCCAGTTTTGGACAACTATTTTAAATGCTATTAAAAAAACTAGATATTAAAAAAAAAGAAACGAACAAAAAATGTTGTCAAAATTCGTATATTTACAAACGGGGTTTTCTCCATAACTTGGCCACAAAAGGAGGTAAAGCTAAAATAAAGACAGTTTTGTGCTGCTAATAAACATGCCTAACTATCCCTATCGCAATTTTTATGATTTTCGAAAATCAAAATTTTTACAAATTTTCGCGTTTTTTATAAGGGGTACCATCATCAAAATTTGCGAAAAATGGCAAAAAATTTTATTTTCCAATTTGGAATACAGGTCGATAGGGAATTTTGCTACGAATTCAAAGAGGTATGACATTCCACTTTTGGACAGCTAGTTTTATTGCTATTGGGAAAATACTGATTATTTTTTAGCAACAAAAAACAAAATAATAATATTGCCAAAATTTGAATATTTACATACGGGGTTATCTCTATAACTTTGCCAAAAAAGGAGGTAAAGCTAAAATAAAGACACTTTTGTGCTGCTAATAAACATGCCTAACTATCCCTATCGCAATTTTTATGATTTTCGAAAATCAAAATTTTTACAAATTTTCGCGTTTTTTATAAGGGGTACCATCATCAAAATTTGCGAAAAATGGCAAAAAATTGTATTTTCCAATTTGGAATACAGGTCGATAGGGAATTTTGCTACGAATTCAAAGAGGTATGACATTCCACTTTTGGACAGCTAGTTTTATTGCTATTGGGAAAATACTGATTATTTTTTAGCAACAAAAAAACAAAATAATAATATTGCCAAAATTTGAATATTTACATACGGGGTTATCTCTATAACTTTGCCAAAAAAGGAGGTAAAGCTAAAATAAAGACACTTTTGTGCTGCTAATAAACATGCCTAACTATCCCTATCGCAATTTTTATGATTTTCGAAAATCAAAATTTTTACAAATTTTCGCGTTTTTTATAAGGGGTACCATCATCAAAATTTGCGAAAAATGGCAAAAAATTGTATTTTCCAATTTGGAATACAGGTCGATAGGGAATTTTGCTACGAATTCAAAGAGGTATGACATTCCACTTTTGGACAGCTAGTTTTATTGCTATTGGGAAAATACTGATTATTTTTTAGCAACAAAAAAACAAAATAATAATATTGCCAAAATTTGAATATTTACATACGGGGTTTTCTCTATAACTTTGCCAAAAAAGGAAGTAAAGCTAAAATAAAGACAGTTTTGTGGTGCTAATAAACATGCCTAACTATCCCTATCGCAATTTTTATGATTTTCGAAAATCAAAATTTTTACAAATTTTCGCGTTTTTTATAAGGGGTACCATCATCAAAATTTGCGAAAAATGGCAAAAAATTGTATTTTCCAATTTGGAATACAGGTCGATAGGGAATTTTGCTACGAATTCAAAGAGGTATGACATTCCACTTTTGGACAGCCAGTTTTATTGCTGTTGAAAAAAAGCTCGTTATTAAAAAAAAAAAGAAACGAAAAAAATGTTGACAAAAATGTTGGTAATGCTAAAATAAAGACAGTTTTGTACTACCCTAATTTTCGCATTTTAAAAGAAGACTTGTCTGAATCTGGATCTTCAAATTGGCATAACTTTCGGCATGTTTAAATTCTGGATAGCAATAACTTGGGGACTTTGACTATGCCACTTCATTTGCGCCGGTTTCGTGCCATTTATGTGTTTTTTTCGTGTCAGATTTTTTGTTTTTGGCTGAGTGTCAGGTCTAGGCTAGAAAACAGCTCTCGAGGCAGAGGTGCATACTGATGATGCAGATGATGGCAATGGAAATGGGGTGATGGGGGTTGCCAGCAAGTCTGTAATTGAAATGCAGAAAATGGAGAGCAGCCTCGACCTGGGAAAGGTGAGTACCGTCCCCTTTCTGCCGGGGATAAATAATGCAGCAGGTCTGCACAATTGTGAGGTGCAGGAAGTGGATGCTTTCTTCATCTGTCTCGGCCTGAGCCGCTGTTGACACATAGTTTGTAGTTGGTAAACAGGCAACACAAAACTGCTCAACGAGCACCTGAAGATGCTTTGTATAAATTTGAATATTTAACTGCAGCTGCAGTTGCAGATGGAGATGGAGATTGGAACGGTGGTGGGGGGATGGGGGCTGTGGTGATGCACTGGCTTTGGCTGTGGCAGTCGTAGCAGTTACAGGACCCACGAAACCCACCCACAAGTAGCAACATTTCACTCAAATCTAGTACAGCTGCTGGCTCCGGCAACGTGGCCTGGCCAAATCTTTTGGCAAAAGCCGGAGCGACCCCCAGGCCCCTCAGCCCCCGCAAAACGCATTTGGCATGCATGTGTGTCAACGCTCTGGCCAAAACAGCAGCAACGTCGCAGCAGCAACACCAACTGAGTTGATTATTATGTATGCATTTTGGGGCTTAACTTCCTTGGGGGCCAAATGGTTCAACTGACATTCACCCGCTGCTTCAATGATCACGTTTCCAGGGTATTTAAGCAACGCTATTCATGAGCATAGTTGCAATATGTACATATATGCACAGCTGCAGGATCAAATTGGGTGTAACTTTCAAACCGCATCATCAAATTATTACAAGTTTTATTTCAGGCGAAAATAACTCTTAGCATACTCAGAAATAGTTATTTGTTATAATAATCAGCTTGAACAATTTGAATACTTACTTTTCAAATATAATCCGCATTCGGTGGCTGAGATAAGTGAAGTTCAATAAAAACACAGGGGTATAGCTTCACATTTAGTTTTCATATTCATTTATTTATTTTTAATTAATTCATTAGTTTTATTTATTCTTAGACCCTTGATATCCTCAGAAGTTGTGTTGTGTGGTTTTCTTTTTTTTTTTGTTTTGGTTTATCTTTACCGCTTGTCGCATGTTTTTTGTTTTGTTTTTTATCCATTTATATATTTTCATATATAATATAGTTCAACTTAATACGCTTAAAATATTCTCGTTTCGCGTTGAAATCATTACATATATGGTATATCATTATCATTATTGCAATAATTATCGTAATTACCTTTAGTTTATGTCATTTTAGTTTACTGTTCTGCTGTGGTAATATAATGCCATATATAATTGTTCATTTACCGATAGATACATATATGCATATGCCTAGGGGGTTCTAGGTGATGAATGGGGGTTATCGTTTATCGTTTGCATTGACAATGCGGGGGTTGCAGAGGGGGCTGTCCGCCCCGCCGACCCTTGAATTCTCCACTAAGCTTACACAGACAAAAAAAAGTTGGGATGTTTTCTGTTCGTTTCTCAATTAGTTTGAATTTGCCCTACAATATTCCTTAGGTTTGCTTGGTTTGCCTCGGTTTATTTACTATTTGTGAATTACATAGTTCGATATACTACAGATTCATCTTCTCTGCTATTTTGTCTAATAAATATAATTTGTTCTTCTTTTTTTTTAAATTGTTCTCCTCTGCGTTTATTTGTTTATAATAAGTATTTCAACTTTTCTTGTTGCGTCGCTGCCTTTTGGTTGGTTTGTTTATATTATTTTGTTTATTTGTTTATTATATCTCATAAATTCTTGTTGTTGCTAAATTTTGTTGTTTGCTTTGCTGTCGAGTGTATATGTACTTGCATCTGTATTATGTCGGTGTATGTGGGAGGGTGTGTTTGTATCTGTGTGAGCTCTGTTATAGTTGTTGTTTAGCTTGTTTATTTTGTTTGTGGTGTGCAAAACGTTTAAATGTTAATTTATCTCAATTGTTTCCCTGTTTCTTTATTTGCTAAGTATTTCTCATCGTTTTTTCGCCTTTCAACTTTAGCATTATTTTAGTATTAAGTTTAGGTTTAGTTGTAAGTTAGTCCTTCGGTTTAAGTTGAAGTTTGTGTAGCTCTAACATAAATATCCTAAAATACTTGGGTTTTCAGTTATGTACACATAAATATTTCTTGCTGCGTCTGCTTTTTGTTTTATATTTTACTTTTACTTTATTTTATTTCGGTTTCTCCGTTCTCAAGCCATTTCATAGTTTGCTCTAATCAATAATATTTATTTTAGTGTGCCATTTGTTTATCTTTTTTTGTTTGCTTTTGAAGCAATTTCATTTCGTTTTTTTTTGTTTGTTTTCATTTTGTTGCTTGTTTGCTTTTTATGCTTGCCAAATTCTAATAGGTAACTGACTCCTGCTCTTTTTCGAATTGTTTTGGTTTGCCAATCAACGAAACGGAAATGGAAACGAATCAAAAACCAGATGGGAGAAATTCGAGCGGGAAGTACAGTGGTACCCCGCACACGTACAACTAACATGTAGACTCCTATACATATTACATATATTTATTTATATTTATATATGCCATTTATCCAATAGTTTGTCTCGTTTATTTTACATCTAGTTAGGCGCGACAACGATGGAGAAAAAAAAGCCAAAAAAAATGTTCGCACACTTCTGTGTGAGCTTGTATATTTTGTTTTTTCTTGTATATAACTAGAGATTACGATGCACGGTGCCATATACGATATAACACTAGTTTACCTTGATTAGCCTTAATATATATACACAGATACTCCGGCAAATGTCGGGCGACACCGAATTTCCATTCATATTTTTTGATATAACGCTATCGCACGCACGCGGACTCTTTCTCTCTACCTGATGTACGGACAATATTTCTTTCTTGAGCGGACATTGTCTTCTTGAGCGGACATTTAGCAATATACCTGTCGCTCTTCGGCGGACAACACTCGCCTCCATGAACGGACACTCATACGGACACTCATTCTGCTCTAAGCTGCGTTCTACTTGGCTGGCTCCCCATGCTCCCTTCTTGTCCAATTGATCGATCGTTTTGGCCTCGTTTTGTGGTCTGGTTTTCGAGTTGGTAATTTTTATAAAATTTCGTTTTCTTGCTTGCTCGCAACTAATTCAGCAATCTTTTGTTTTCCTTTTCTACGGTATTTTGTTATTAGCAATGTTTTCCTTAGTTTCTAGGAGGCAAGGAAACGATCAACTCACACACGCAATTATTTAACTATACCTACACATATAGTTGTGGCAATAAATTCGATAAGCACCAATTCATGGAAAATAAGTGAAATTCGAGCTGCAAAAAGTGGGGTTTTTCTAAAGCGAAGCAAAATTGGTCAACTAATCCGGTCAAATTCTACTTTAATTGGCATCTAATATCTGTCTGGATCCCTGGCAATCTCAATCAAATTGGACGGAAAGCTCAACGATCTCGATCTGGGTTCCAAAGCTGAAATCATATATCTATTTCGTGTTTGTGTTGTTTTTAATACTGTTTTTAAGCTTTATTTATTTCGATTCGTTTTATGGTTTTGAGTTTATTTGGGCCGCATTGAGCTGAGTTCGAGAAAAGCAGACTTACAAATAATAACAAAACATTTCACTTTCCACATAATAATAGCATTAATATGTATAATTAAAATTAGTTCGATATAAACTTTTTAATATTTTTTTTTTCTTTTTTTTTGGATTGTGGATGTGTTTGCCCTTGCCTCGGCCATATATGTATGTATGAACAATAATAATGAATAAATTAATTAATTAAGTAGGACGAAACTTAAACTTATCTATAAGAACATTACAGCTATAGGTTTCTCGCTATAAATATGTGTGTGTGTGTGTGTTCTATATTTAATATATATCATTTTATATTTTATTAAAAAAAAAACACTTTACCTAACAGCTACATTTTCTTGTTCGATCTCTATAATTACGTTTCTTATTTTCTTGTTATCCATTTAATTTTCAAAGCTGACACTGTGCAAAGCAAACGAGAGAAAGCTTTCGCTAAGCAAAAATCTCCCACAACCCCAAAACCGGTTGTCTAGTGTAGTGAGTCCGTCGGTGTGTCTATGTGTGTGTGTGTGAGTTTTGGTCTGGGCCTGTCCTTCAAAATGTCCACTTCCGTTTCCGTTCCCGCCACCTCTCTCTCCATTTCCGCTTATGTACATTGGATGGTTGGTATCAAATGGAAGATCCAAGGGATCACCTCCTGAAGGTCCGTCGGTCAGTTGCCGTTCAATTGGTTTTGTTTAAAACTATGCCAGTCTCAAAAAGCTCGAGTACCACGAAAAAAATTAGATACGCCCATTCCCATAAATTTCCCGCCCCGCTAATTTTCCTCCTGCGCCCCTTATTGTGGTGAGTATGCATGTACATATGTTCTGTATGTATGGTACGCTTTATGCTCGTATGACTACTACACTATACTATCCATTATCTTTATATATATATACTATATATATATATATATATAAATATATATATATATATGATGAATATATATATATGATGTATATATATATATGTATCTGTATATCTATAACTTCGTCTATATCCGCGGCTGTATCTGTAATCTGTATCTGTACTGTAAATGTATCTGCGGCTTAGCTGACGTCACACACACACACATATATAAACGTACATGCAGCTACATGGGATTATGTTGGCATGTCGCTTTCTTAATTTTCATTAATTTTCTTTCTTTACTTTTCTCTAGTGGCTAACAATAAAAAAAAATATTTTATGTATACGTGTATATATATATATATATAATGTTCCTTGACATCAAAAAACTGGTTCGATAACATAGATTTATGTACTATATATATATATATATATGTTTATATATATATATGTATAAATATAAATAATTATGTCTCCTGTTCTTCGGTTTTCACTGCGCTCCTCGCGATTTAGTGGCTGGTTTTTAGGGGTTTCCTACGGAGCTAACAGTCGGCTTCGCGGTGGAGCTCCTCCTCGTCCTCCTGGATTAGATCGGTGGATCTGCGGCGTCGACGTCGCGAATTGGGCACTCCCGCCGCACCGCCGGTGGCGCCCTTCTTCTTCACGAACTTGATGTTGTACGGATCCTCCGCCAGTTCCGGATAAAGATTCACATCGTGGATGTACTCACCCTCGTAGTTATTGGCATAGCTCTGCTTCAGGATCTCGTCGGTCTCCTGCTGGCTCCACTCGAGAGCCGTGGTCAGTCCGCTGCGGAGTGCCTCCTTTTCGCGGTGCCACGCCTTTCGCACCGCCGTCAGCTTGGCGTGGTGCATCAGTCGCTGCTGCTCCTTGGCTACGGTGGTGCCGTAGCGCAGATTAATGATGGCGTGTGCCCCGTGAATCTTAACGTCCAGATAGTTGCCCGTATTTGAGGACGAGCCACCACCGGATGATGACGACGAGGAAGATGAGGAGCCGGCACCACCACTGGCTGCTCCCGCTGGTCCACTGCCCACAGTCGCCTCCCTTGTGATCTCATGGAACGTGGTGTTCACCTGACCCTGCAGACGCTTCAGCTGCTGCCGGTCCTCGGTGGCCCGCCAGGCATCCTCCTTCACGAAGAAGAACGAGTCCTGCTGTGCATTGTGAACCACAAAGGTGAATGGCAGTAGTTTGGAACGATTGAATACACTAGTGTAGACATCCCGGTAGATGGCGTTCGCCGCTGGTACACTGGACACTATGGCTTGGCCATCGGCGGTACGGGAGACGACAATGCCCTTGCCAAACGGTGGCTCCGTATCGGATCCGATTGTCTTGGGCGATGGATCCATCACATCGCACTTGAGGGCGGAACGCGGTGGTGCCGACAGCTGTTCGAAGTCCGACATTCGGCGCACGTTTAGGTGAGCCAGGAAACCGCTCTCCACCGCCATGGTGGGAATGTTATCGAAGGGTCGCCGCAGATTCAGGGCCACCGGATTGGCGGGTGGTCGGCCCCAAAGTGCTGGCGGTTGCCACAGATCCCGGGCCAATTGAGGCACCAGATTGCCCACATTGTAGCCCAGGGTGCGCATCCAGGCGGCAAAGTCCTCTGGATAGTGACGTTCGTGGCCGACATTAATGGGATCGTTGCCATTGAATCGGTACAGATGCAGGCGCGTCGGTGTGATGATCCTCTCGGCAACACGCTGCCAGTCCGGCGACATCCACTGGCCAATCAATGGATCATATACTCGACCATCGCCCATGTGCACCAGCGTGGTCACCTGATCCAGAATGCCGCCGCAGAAATCGATGGGCAGATAGAGATATGGATTTGAATCGTAGACAATGTGGCCGAATGGTGAACGCATTATCTCCCGAATGCCCTCACCGTACTGGTTGAAGAGCATCAATGGTGTGCCACTCTGATCCGTGGCCACATAGTACTTGTGCCGGTACACCTGTGCGTAGATAAGATGACCCACATCGTCGTAGGTCAGCGACATTAGCTTGCCATCCCGCGGCGAGTATATCTGGCTGACCTCGTAAGGTCGTTGCTGGTTGGTGTAGAAGAACTGTGTGACATTGCCAAAGTTATCCTTTCGCGTCGTCAGACGCTTCAGATGATCGTAGTAGTAGCGTACATCGAAGCGACCCCGCTTGGAGGCCCGGACGAGCAGACCCTGGGTATTGTAGTGGAACCGCTCTTCTCTGGCATTTTGGGCCACCAGACCCCTCGCATCGTACTTATACTGCCCCTCGCCGAACTTCACAATCCTGTCCTGGGCATTGTACTCCATTGGTATCGTGTTGCCTCTGTAAGTGAGCGACAGCAGATTGCCATTGTCGTCGTACCGGAAGCCCCACGGTTCCTGGGCCTCCACGCCCACCAACTGGCCATCGCAGTCCCATGTGTAGTTTTTCACATTCGTATAGCTGTTTACCGCCATGTTCCGCGTGTAGGTGCGCGTCTGCGAGATCCTGCCGTGCACTCCATACGAGAACTCCATGCGGAACACCTCCAACCGATGGATGGCTAGGGCCATTCGCTGCGTCTGGAAGCGTCCATCGACCGTCCGTGTGAAGCTGGCGGTTCCGTCATGCAATTGGGTTTGATTCTGGGCCGGCTGCGAGAATCGGAACTGGCCAATCAGGCTGGGTCTTCCCGTGCGCGGATCGTAGGCAAAGGCCTGTGTCGGCAAACTCTGACCACCGATCCTGCCCTGCAGGGCCACCACTCGCAGCTGGGAATCGTACTCGTAGCTAAACTTGGCATTGCTCAGGCCCGTTTTGGCCACATAATCGATCCTCTCCTCGGCGAGCAAGCCGGCGGCATACTCGAAGTCCCATCGGTATTCCAATTCCCGTTCCGTGTGCGAAACGGTGCTTGGCATTCCGGTGGCCTCGTTGTACTGGAATTCACTCCTTCCATCTCCATGGACCACCTCCGTCAACTGGCCAGCGGCATTGTAGCGGTATACGATGCGGGCCCCATCGCCCGGTAGGATCGTCTGGAGCAGGGCTCCCGCATGGCTGTAGTGCTGCAGATAGGCCCTTGTGCTGCCCGGCGGCGTGTAGGTGCAGCGGATGAATCCAATCGAGGTCTGCATGCTGAAGCTGTGGCGAGTCCCGGAGGGCAGGACCACATGCCTCAAACCGCCGGCATCATCGTACTGCAGCACAAACTTTCGCTGGCTGGCCAATCCGATCTCAGAGACCAGATTCCAGTCATTGTACACGAAGGACACGATGCCATCCTGCTGCGAGGTGATCTCCGAGAGCAAACCATGTCGGTCATAGCTGTACTTGAGCTCCGCTGGACCCCAGGCCCAGCCCTCGACGCGATTGAATCGATCGTAGGTGATGTTTACCGGATAGCCATTGGTGGGGTAATAGGATTTGGGCAGACCAGACTGATCGTAGGCCACTATCAGGATCGGGGTGCGTCGGGCATCGTAGAAGGTCTCCCGGTTGGTGAACTGATCGAACTCCACGCCAATCACCCGCGACTGGTTAACCCAAATCTCACGGTTGAGCGTCTGCTGCGGATTCCTAACATCGCCCACCAAACTGTAGACGGAGTACATTGAGTTGGTCAGTCCCTCGCCCATGGTGACACTTTGATGTGACCACATGGCCAGCATTTCCGCCTCCACGGGCAGAGCTGCCTCCAGAAGGGGGTGCCTGGCCACGGCAGAGGCCTCCACCACCACGCCATTATCGCCATGGATCACCAGGGTGTTGTTAGCCTTCAGTTCCGCATCGGCGTGGGCTTGTCCGCGCTTCAGAAAAGTGGATCGCACTCCGCCCAGAACCAGCAGCTCATTGGCCTCGCCGGCGATCCGTTCCCTCGAGAAAAGGGACTCCACGGAGGCATGGACGTACACTGTGAGACCCTGGCTATCGGCCAGCTGGGAGGTGATTCTCACGATCTCACCGCTGGGCAGTATCATGCCAGTGACCCGTCCAAACTCATCGTACTGGTAGATGTATGTCTCACCGCCAGAGGATCGCGAATTCAGCAGACCCGTGTTACTATCGTAGTCCAGCTCGATCTCCTGGCGACCCTTCTCGCTCAGCTTGGTCATGATGCCAATGCCATTGATCTGGATCTCCGATTTGTGATCCTGCGTGTTCTCAATGGAACTCACCACATTGCTGTAGTCGCGCAGGAACTGGATCTTATTGCCGGAAGCATCCGTTACCGTTGACAATCGGCCGAAACTGGTGTTCTTCGAGTACAGGAAGCTATAGCGCGTCTTACCGGAGGTCAGATCCTTGGTGGCCACGTGCTGGCCATATCGGTTGAACACGTATATCTCACTGGACGGCGGGAAGGGAATGTGGAACTCGCCGTTCTCATCGTGCGAGGGCAAATAGTGCTCCAAGGCCAAAACGTGCAGAGATCCTGAAAAATTATGGGTAAAAAAAAAACATGACGATGTAATCATAGAAAAGTAAAATATAGTATGCATTCGGACTATTTGATCTTTATATTTATTAGGTATATTTTGTTTACATTGACAGTATTGGAATAACTTTTAGCACCTTACGAATTAATTACGAAGAAAGAGTTGCCAATTTGATGGGTCGAGTTAATTTTGAATGTGCGCCGAGTTAAAGGAGCACTTTACTGGAAGTTAAAGGCAACTTTTTCTTTACAAGCGTAGCTTATCAACTTTATTTACTACCTAATGGGTGGCTGGAAATGCTGGAAAAACATCTGCTCGGCATTTGATTACCTTTTCCCTCGAACGCTGGGAAAAGTCGTAAAAAAAAAGTCGCACACTCGTTGTCCTTGCCAGATAATTGACTCATTTATTCATTCCCAGCTCCTTGGGCCATTCCTTTTAACTGGTCATCAAATTTATTCGCACTTCCTTAACGGTCCATTCCCATTCCAAACTCGATTTTCCCTTGGTTTGTTGATCATTTGCTTAAGCTAAACGCCAAGTTCCTGCAGCTGTTTGTTTTTACTGCTCTGGATTTTCCCTTCCTCAGTTTTCACTGCACTTTCCCCTCCCCACCTACCATTGAATATTACCCAACACCCCCCGTTTTTCAGTTTTTGAATCACTGCAAATGCACAAATACAAAATGGCATAGGTAAGTTCTGTCTGCAAGCGAGTGTCTTAAGTATTTTTGTGCAATTTGCTACTACTACTGCTACTACTAGTCATCCTGCCTCCACCAGCCACGCCCCCATTTTGTGCGCCCCTGCGAAGCGTTTCATTTTAGTTAGTGTTGAAAATCGCTTTGGATTTGCATAAATTTGCTTGCCTTACGCCTCACAGCTCCCTGGTATCATCCCCTTTTATTTCAACACCTCCCAACCCCCTTTTTCCTACGGCTTTGCATTGCAAACAGACAACAACAAAAGACGATGATGACAGCGTTTTGTATAAGAAACTAAGTGGAAAAGCGGAGAAAAGTGGGCGATGTCTAGGTGGGGTTGGGGTCTGTGGAACACATTAACTTTACATCATTGCCCGCAACTGCATTCATCTTAAAATGCCACAAAACTTGGTCATTCAAGCTGCTTAAAATGTTGATTTTTAAAGCAAACGAGTGCCACAATCATTGGAACGACTATATAAAATAGTATATTTACGCTTTATACGCAACTGCCGCGTTAACCACACACTCTCCACAGCTCCAAAATCATTGCGCAGCAAGGACCTTTTCAAAATCCACCCCACCATAAACCTCCGTTTCACGCAATTATTGCATGCAACAATTCACCGCTGATTGCGATTTATTTGCCAGTGTGTTGCTATTTGCACATATCACAATAAAAATATTAAATACATTGTGGCTTCTGGCTTCTTCTTATTGCGGTTCGGGCAGTGTTGATTTGATTTGATTGCGTTACAGTTCATTTACCCGAACCCGAATCCGAATCCGAGGACCCAAAAGCACAGCGGCAGCGAGGCAGGATCCTTTCCAGCCAAAGACACATGACCCAGACCACCGCCACCACCACCACCGCCCACAACTCCACACAAAATCCGCATCCACCCCCATCTGTGACCTCGTGTAGTTGGAGCGTAAGCCATTATGGTCTCATTTTAGAGGAGCTTTTCGGTTTCGGGTTCGGCGTGTTGTACTGTACAAAATATTACGAAAAAAGTGCATCGCATTTTGACCGCTTCAATTTGATTGATTTTAATCGGAAATAAAATGTTTGTCTTCCAATTGTTGAACTATTTATTTATCTAATTAAGTATTGATAGTCAAATTCTTGACTTATTTCCATTCAAGGCGGTTTTTTCCACAGTGTAGTCGTCTCGTTTTCCCAACTGAAGCTGGGGCATTGGCATTCGAATTGGCAAAGCGCCAGGCCAGCGATTGAGCGAATTTCAATGCAATAAATGTGTGACGCTCAGCTGGAGGTTACCACCCACCGCCTCCCCCCGCTAAATACATACGTGTGTGTGTGTGTGTGTGTGTGTGTGCGTGGGTGAATTGTAATGTAATGGTAATGACCCCATAAACTGAACAACTTGTTTGTGCCCAGTGCAAAGGGTTGTTGCCATTGTGTCGCCGAATGTTTGTTGCTCCACCGGCCCCACAATCTGCTAGGTCTTTAAACCATCCTTAGTGGGTTTGTTTTACACACACACTCACACTCAGATCCCGGGGTGTCCTGCAATTGTCCTGAGCGTTAAACAGTCGCCATGGCCAGCTGGCATATGTCCAAATCGCTGGCGAAATTGATATCGACGGGGATTGAGGATGTTTAATGGAGAGCTCCACGGTGTTCCCGATTTGCCAATGTCGATATGAGCATGTTTCTGCACAGAACTTTTCCTAATTTTCCCACAATTATGAAATGGTTCAACTTGCTCTAAATTCTGATGACAAAAGTCGAATTTGTTGTCCAAAACGATAGAAATATTGGCCTAAAATAGGATTGTCATACCTCGTTGAGCTCGTAACTTAATTTTCAATCAAAAATTTTTGGAAAAATTGGATGGAACGTATCCCTCAAAAAAGATCGAAAAAATGTTGAAAATCTTAATGTTTCTAAATCGTTTAGAAAGTGGGTGTGGTTGTTAGCCAAGGTTGTTAGCCGTAATGAGCAGTCGCGCTTTTTGCTGTGCGTCTCATTTTGACAAAGTTAGAACTAGAACAAACCGATATCTTTAACAGT
Source organism: Drosophila simulans (assembly GCF_016746395.2). Classification (NCBI taxonomy): domain Eukaryota; kingdom Metazoa; phylum Arthropoda; class Insecta; order Diptera; family Drosophilidae; genus Drosophila; species Drosophila simulans. Next base: position 11,812,124 of record NC_052525.2, on the reverse strand, counting down.
CTCAGTTTTTCTACTCATTGCTGCTGTCACTCTTCGATTCCATCGATATTTCTTTATTTTTAGCTCGATTTTCCTTCATTTTTTTCCGTGGCAGGGCAATTAATGCAATAATTTTTCACATGCTCGCCGGGGAAAAAGGCCACTTAAGCTTGCGAGCTGCTAATGAAGCTTATTTACGTTTTTCCTTGGCCGGCAGCTACATTTGTATGTGTCTTGTCTGCCGCCACGGATGCGAAACCACCCACACACCAACGCATATTTCTACATTTATATGTAATATATATAAATGCGTGTGTGTGTCTGTATGTATTCCTGATTAATGCTGTGTAGGGGCAGCGCGTTTTTTGTTTGGAAGGGGGCGAAAAGTTTTGCCAATTCAATGCCGCGTAGGTAATAAGATTGATTTTCACTTTTTCGCTTTTCACACTCACACAGCAATCACTCACACGTGTGCACACAGCCCACACCACCACCAATGCAGACTAAAACTTGATTAATTATAGCCATTGATTTGCTTTCCACGGCTTCGGCTACAACAACTCGCCCAGCCTTTTCATTAATTTCCGCGCCGAGTTGATGATGATCCATCCAGCCAGGAAGGAAATCCAAAAAAGGAAACGACGCCACCCGAAAATCCACCCTTTTGTCCATCGTTAGGGGAGTCATACACATCCGAGGCACCCCATCCCATTGCTTTTGTGGAAATTTATTAATTACGTTTTTGGTCTTATCAAATTACGCTCTGCTAATGCACTCAAATTTATACCTTCCGTGCTTTTTTGAGCTTTAGCTTCTGCAGAGGACTCTCTAGTTGTACACTGAGAAAAAGCGATTAGGGTTCATGTTTTCAACTGCCTTTCGATGCTTTAAAAATTTAATTTAAGGCCATTTTATATTGCATATAAATTAAATTCAAATTCAATTCAATATAATTTGTGTACTCATTTTCTTTAAATTATTAGGATATTGAATATTTTAAAATATACAATTTTCCCCTGTGCGTCTTTTCCCCCATTTTTCTTGGCTCTTCCGTTTCCCCAAAATTTATTGGCGGCCATTTTGTTTTGGGTTTTTCTTCAGTTACCTGAGAGAATGCGAGTGTGTGTGAGTGAGTGTGAGTGTGTGTGTGCGTGTGAGAGTGGGTCCTAATTTGTCGTCGTTCGAATGGTAACGGAAATTGGTTTCGCTCTTTCCTCTTTGGCCTGCCCTCCTTGGCCCCGCCCACTTTTCCACGGCTCCCCAGCCCCCTTTGGGCATAATGGCCAATTACAACAACAATTGCTTGTTCCTACGCAGCTTGTTCATTGTTCAAGTTTTGTTGCCATTTCCGTGGCTGTTGCTGCTGTTGTTGCTGTCATTATTATTATTGTATTTGCTGTGGTTGTGTTTTGCAATATGTCGAAATTCAACTTCCGGGTTTCCCGTATTTTTCCGTTTGTTTCCTTCTTTTTTATACGATACTCTACCATCCCAGCAGCAGTTAACATTTTCTATTTTTGTTCCCTTTGCCGCTTGTTAACACAATAACATGGCGAAAGAAAAGCAGAAATAAGAAGAAGTGCGAGTTGAAGAAAATTTGCCAAAGGAAATGTTCCATTTTCCATGCTGTTGTGTTTGTGTTGGCGCGTGTGTGTGTGTGTGTGGGAGTATGCAATACAAAAGTAAATTGCCGGGCCCACCCACTCACACACACACCCACACACACATAAGCCCACACACATGTGGGAAAACACAACCAAGGAAGATGACAAATTTGCTGTATCAGATGACAGTTGTTGTGCCCCTCTGTCAGGATACTGGAAAAGCAATATGTTTTGAGGGGAACCCTTAAAAATCCCCCGAAAAACGGCTAAAAATGCATCGCAAGTAATGTGAACTTTGAACTGAAATGCCTGTTTACTTTATGCCTTGACTGCAGTACCAATGTTCTAAAGATCTTCCTAAAAAGTGAACCATGTTTTGTAATTTGTCTTAAATTCGTACTGTGTTGGTCAATAAATATATTGATAATTATACCAGGTAAGCCAAATAATTGTTATAAATTATAGAAGGCACTTACCTTGATCGGCCACATTGATGACTCCATCCTGCGCCACCGCAATGGCGGATATGGCCTGGAATCGGGCATTGGAAGACAGCAGCGTCTCCGCATTGCTGAGCGTTCCGTCGTCGTTCAAGGTGGCCGCTCCTATGCCCGCCGCCGTCGTCTTGGCGCCCAGTAGCACCGTGGTGGTGGTGGTGGGTCCGGTGGACATTAAACCGCCGCTGCCGACGATGCTGGCCAGGGTGCCGGCGCCGTTGCTGCCGGAGCTCGATCCGGAACCAGTGGACAGGGCGATGCCGCCCGCACAGATGCAGGCACCTCCGTTTGCACCACCACCGCTGCCGTTTGAGCCTCCCACTGAGCCACCGGCCGAGGTCGCCGACGAACCGTTGCCATTTCCGCTTCCGTTTCCGCCCGACGGGGTGGTGGGCGTGGTGCCGCCATTCGGACGCGTTGGATTGACGGTCGTCGAGTAGGCGCCGCCGCTGGCCCCGCCCACTCCTGAGTTGGCAGCGCTGCCATTGCTGCCGCTTCCAATCGCACAGTCGCACGTCTGAGATCTGGTGGGGAAAAGGTGGAAAATTGAGGGAAATGCGTGTTAGATGATATATAATTGAAAATACACTAAGCGAGCATAAATATAAGTTGCATTTAAATTCAATTAATTAATTCTATTCTACTTCCAAGATAAAGCGACTGTATAGGCTGTTCCTGGCCAACTTCCAGTGTGCTTCTGCAGCAGATGTGGTTCATATTGTACGAAGGGTTGAGAGCCATCAACCCATTGCTGTCATCCTTATTCTTCCTATCTCTGGCCGCACCCTTTCTTCGGGTCTTCCTGCAGGATTTCCCCTTCTTTTCTGGCTGCTCGGGACGCATATTTATGATGACATTGTTTGTTCGATAAACAGTCTAAAGTAAAGCGAACTCCGGGTGCCGCTTATCGCAGCCACGCCCACGCAACAGACACGGACACAGACCGCCCCCATCCACCTAGCCCGCCGCCCTTAACCCTTAACAGCCCCGCGAGCTACCCCTCGGGCGCTTAACCCTCTTTGGCCACCTCTCGAAAGATATAGCTCCACACAAAAGACGCCGGGGGAAGAAGCGAAAAAACGAGTGAAAAGTTGATTTATAGTTTCTGTCTGTGGCGCGACGGCCGCTAATTACTTTGCCACGTCTGCCGGCCACGCCCACTTCAATCGTCCGCCGCCCGTATCTACGCTTTAACCCCCTGACACCTGACGCCATTCGCATGACCCCACAAAATTCAGAGCGAATAAAGTTGAGCAATATATCCTTACTATGGATTTGGTAGGTATTTTAGATTTAGATTAGGTTAAACGTACGATTATTCCAAAAACTTCTTTAAAAGTTTATTTACAAATACTTTGTCGTGAATTTAAGCAATTTTATACGAAGAAATATGTGCGAAGGACTGTTTCTTTTTTACCCCAGCCATAAAAAGTTATATTCCTCTTTCTTTGTACTTAATGCTGAAATTAAACTGACCAACACTAAAGACCCATTTTACAACACTATGTAGCACTACGTTTTTGCGCTTGGCAACGTGGCATAAAATTATTCCGTTGGCGTCAGGAATTTAAGTTCATTGACTGCTGTTTCCGTTTCCGTTTTCTGCCCCGCTTTAATCAATGCACAAAATGCAAATGGCTTTAGTGCCTCTGGTACACGAACACATTTATAGAAACACATGTATGCATACACACAGTCACACATACGTATATGTTGTGTACTGGGGCAATGAAAAATCAGACAATGAAATTCCCCAATGTGAGAATTCCAATTAATTTTTGGTCACCGTTTTCGATGCCTTCAAAATGGGTTAATAAAGTCAAATAAAGTTAACATGACTGTGGATGGCTAAAAGAGCAGAAAGAGCTGAAAAGAGATGGATATTTTTGCATACCGGTACTATTGCATTTATATGGAATAGAATGGAAGCAAGAGAGAGACGGGGATATGGTACACTAGGGGGTATTGCCTAGTTGGCCTGACATTTATGGCCGTTTTGGTGCATTGGCAATTTTGTGCTGCTCTTGCTGAATTTTTATTATTTATGCCCCACTCTACGGTCGAGTATCCTTTCCCCGTCCCGCTCTTGCTCTCACTCCATCCTACTCTATCTCCCTCTCTCGCTCTTTCGTCCTGTGTGCGTTTTGTCCCGTGTGTCGTTTGGTAGACATTTTGAAAAATTGGCTGATATCGCTCGGCAATATGCAAATAGCCCGGAGCTCACTTAATTGGGTCAAGTATGCGCATAAACAAGTCCGAGTGGAGTCAATCTACCCACCCAGCCAACCCATTTTCCTGCATGCCCTTTACACCATCCACATCCACACCCATTTCATTCGTTCGTTCCATTCGATTTTTGGCCAGCGGCCTGCTGACCAAATTCCCTGTAATGTTGACCCAGTAGCCAGTCAATATTTGAGGGCATAAAACAACTAAGAATGCAATAGTCGGGTATTCCAACTACATATGCCATACCCACACATACTCGTATACATAAGTACCCAAGGGAGCACAGCTAACTATTGGGAATTATTTATTTTCAGTGCACTTTGATAACTCGGCAAAGTGCAAATAAGCAGCCCCCCAATGACAGCGAATTGGGAACCCTTTGAATTATAATTTTCCAGCTAAGCGCACTCAAACTGCATGAATTATTGGTTATTCAACTTTGGAACAATATTCATATTTTAGATTTAGGATAAAACTAATGGAAAATAATTAATGTTTCCCATTGTTGTTAAATGGATGTGGCGTAATATTTTAAATTAGCAAAATATGGCAGCGAACCTAATCGAGTGACCCAAAATATTATTTAGTACGCATAAAAATTATACGTATTTTAACTTAAATGCAACTTTATCTATGGAACTAACGATCTATGGAATGGCTTCTAAACAGTTTTAAGTATCTACTTACCCCGTGCCCTCTTGTTTTCCGGCAAAGTATCGCATATTGCCGGCCGTGTCCACTACGCGAATGGAATTGACCCTCCTCGAATCGCTGTCCGCAATATAGAGATTGCCGAAGGGCGAGAAGGCCATGGCAAGAACGGTGCCCAGGACATTGTCCGTTCCCGTCTTGTTCACCCGGCCATCCTGTCCGCCATTGCTGCAGTGCAGCGGTGTGCCGGCCACCACGCGGATCTTCATGTCCGAGGTGAGTCGCAGGACCAGTCGATCGTCGATGAAGTGCAGGGATCCGTCCAGAGGACTAAGGGCCAGGCCGGTGGGCCATTGCAATTGCGCCTGATTGGCCATCAGGGTGCCGCTGCAGGGAGCCGGACTCCAGTGATTGTGATGGCCATGGTGTCCGATCAGAGTGTGAATGACGCCCTTGGGATCCACGGCGCGTATATTGGTGCCATCAGCAATGTACATGGTGCGATCGGCTGCGATTGCCAGGCCCTTGGGATGCGAGAGTCGGGCCAATAGGGCCGGTCCTCCATCGCCGCAGTTGCCCTCGTCACCAGGAATGCAACGCTGGCCACTGCCCACCACGGGATCACTGTTGATACTGGGATCCTTGACCTTCTCCAGTCGCACGAGTCTCAGGATCTGATGCCTCTCCGGATCCGATATGTATAGATGGCCATCGGCTGGCGAAACAGCCAGGTAATACTGATACGACACCTGGGTGGCGCTCAACTGCAGAATGGTGTACACCTTGCCGTCGGGCGTGATGCGACGCACCAGATTGAAGTCGCCCACATAGAGACTGCCGTCGGGTCCGGTGGCCAGGGCGATGGGCGTCAGCAGCTTGGCATCCTTGGCCACACCATTGCAGTAATCCGGGCAGGTGAGTGGTCGCTGCAGTCCGGTGCCCATGACCACCTTGACGGTTCTCGGGTACTCCTTCATGTGCAGCGTACTGCCGTCGCCCTTCTGCAGTATGCCCTCGTGGAAGTTGTAGTGGTGGTGTATGTCCAGTCCCCAGCCTCCGATATCGGATATATCCACATCGTAGCCCTGCAGCTTGGCCGTCTGGGCAATCCAAACGGGCGATTGGCAGGTGCTGTGCTGATAGCCCACCGAAATGCGTGCCACAGTCACTCCGTACACCTTTTGCCGATAGACATTGCGCTTGTTCCACGCGAAGGTGTGCACCAAACTGGGATCTGCCTCGTAGGTCTTCACATGTAGGGCTCCCTCGATCTCCACACCCACATGCACGTGGGTCAGAGTGGGCGGAATCGTTTCGCCGGTTAGGCGCATGCGCACTATGCTCAGATAGCCACTGGCCTGCGAGGACTGATAGGTCAGATGGAGGTCCGAGCCCGGAATCTGGATGGATTCTTGGACGATCTGTGGATGGAGAGAGGAAGAACTTGGTTAGCTAACAGTGGTTTAAGCAAAATTATTGGCTTGTTTTCTTGTTTCCAAGACCCTAGTCACTTTTATCATCGGCCTCAGGTGACAGTTAACTGCGGGAAAAGTTTATCTAGACCTGGAGAAATTACCCTCGGACCTAAGTTGGGAAATAGCGCCTGTGGAAAGGTAATGGCAAGCAGACATCGGTGGAGGCAAACCAAGTGTCTGCTGGTCTGCTGGTGACCGCAGCTGGACAGGTTCGAGTGGTGCAATTAAACGCATTGCGAATCCGACGAGGGCCAGACCTTCGAGGAGGGCTTCCACGCTCTCGGCCAGAATTAATGTCCACCTCACTGGCCCTTTCACCCAAACGCACCCAACACCACTGCCACTGCCCCTGCCCCGGCCACCAACACCAGTCTCCACCTCCCCCCCTTTTCAGCGGGCAGATGCAAAGTTATAATGTCATTAAGGCAAACTTTAAATTAATTAAAACTGCGCTGCGTCCAGCATCTGCTGCCCGGACTGCTAATTAGGAATGGCATTAGGGACGGGCCATGCTATAGTAAATGGTAAATGAGGGGCACTCCCGCCACTCCCCCGACCTGGTTGTCCACCCACCTGAGTCTCGGCAAAGATGACCCTTTTGCCGGGCATGGCGCCCACTCCGTTGGGCATCCAGGTGCTGATCAGCTGGGGACGCAGCTTCTCGTGGTCGTGATCCATGCACACCTTGCTGGCATCGTTGGCCTCGTCCGCCGTGTGGTAGTGGATCGAGTTGAGGAACGTCAGGGCGGGATTCAGTGGAGCCACTCTGGAAGTAGAAGCATGGGTATTAGTAGGGATATTTATACAAAACATTTATAACGCATGTTTCCGAGAGTTACTATAGCTAAGAAACAATGATTAGAACCATTATATTATTATGATGTTGTGATTAGATATATTTTCTGAAATGAAAACAATGGATTGGAGACTTTCCGTCGAGTCCCAAGATTAAAGGGTTTTGAGTCTCAGGTGATGTGATTAAGACTATTTGAACTGCAGACAAGCTGCAGGATAATTTCAGGTGTTCAGGTATGAAAAGCTGAAAAACTCACTTGATATTCCTGCTGGTCGTCTCGTCGTCGTCGCTGAGCTGCATTTGCACGGGCGGCAGGACCACGATCCGGTTCCAGGGCACAAAGACGGTGCGGGTCAGAGGTCGGAAGGGGGAGCGCTGGAATTGCAAGGTCACCGCCCCGCCGCCATTCACCAGCACATCGAACCTGCAAGTGGAGTAAGTGAGTGAGTGGTTGGCATGAGAAATATGAAACGGAATACGAAATTAGTGCAAAAGTTGCTGGCAAACATGCAAATTAATATTTTAATGAACTTGAAGCGAAGGGAATTGCGCGAGAGATTCCCACCCCGCAACCTAATGCCAAGGTGGAGCCTCAGATAATACCTCAATTGTTTGTGGGAAATTGAAAAACTTTGGATGCTGCAGAAGGTATAGAGCACAAGTTAAGATCCATCCATGCAGCCCCCTTCCAATCCCCTTCCCTTCCCTTATCATGCGTTAGCCGCATTAAATATAATGATGGCGATTGCGAGCCGCCGCCATTATTACACGAGAAAATTCGCATTGCAGCTACGGGAAAGTTGCACAAACTTCTGCCAAGAGGACGAAGATGTTGGAAAACAAAGGGACAGAACAACAACTGGGGGAAAACGAAACTTGGGGGGTGGGGGTGTGTGGGGCGAGAAAATCCAGGAGCATGAGTTCGAAAAAGCACGGAGTGGGTGGTGGGGGGTTGCTTTACAAAGCCAAGTCGCGTTGGAAACTCAAGAAATGGCAAAAACTTTTACTTTTGAAATATTTAATTAATGCGATTTTTAATTGTGTTTTGCGCGTGCGACAGGGATAGCAGCTAGCGAGTGAGATAGCCTGCATCTGGAAAATGTTTCAATGCCCCAGTCGCATTTTCCGCCGAATCAAATGACAAAACATTCAATTGAATTGCCTCGTAAACCAGACGACCAAAGCTGCCCATAAACATGTCCATAAACAAGGACATGCATTTCATTAAAAATAAAGTGGTTACAAAAAATAGCGGAAAAAAGCGACAAATATATAAGGGCATTTTGTGAAATTGGTTACAATTTTTGCTAATTTAATTTAACTGTTTTTGCCACTGCAGCTGTTAGCCGTTGCTGTTGTTTTTGGCTGCTTTTATGGCCTGCATAAAGTAGTGACACACATGTGCATACGCAATCCGATGTAATCGGGCTAAAAGTTCAAATGCTACGCAGTATTCTTTTCAATTTTCCAATTTTTTATGTATTTTTACTCGTTGGTATCAAGCCAAAATAAAGGCCAACAGAATCTGTTCTTTTGTGTCCACTAGTAGTTCCTGGCCCTATTATATTGTCCGCAGCTGTGTGAAGGCCAAAGTCCGTCGTGGCATTGCATTTATTCATTTGTAATTGAATTGGATTTTATGAACACGAGCAGAGCGAAAATCCGGAGAAATGCGAGGAGTGGCCAGTGGTGCGGTGGGTGGTTTAGTGGGTGTTTTTGTGGCTGCTTTTGTGGGTGGTGTAGCATTTAGCGGAGGCATCAACCCAAAAACATATACCCACCAGAGAACTGCAGCCCGCCACTCGCACTCTACGTCCACCCGATAAACACTCGGTACTCTAGGCACCCCGTTTTTTTTGACACCCTACTTGCGGCAACACAAAATACTCGAGTGTTTTACCGACGTTGTGTTTTTGTTACGAGTAAAAAAACCACCCGAGGCCTGCTGCGCAATAACTATTTGGGTGAGTGGACGCACAGTCAACGATCGGCCGCACGTCATTTTTTGTATGCGGGCTGCAGTTCTCTGGTCATTTTTTGTACGCCTAAAATTTGTATGGGAGGAAGCGTGACGGGTATAAGAAATGAAGGGTAAAAGGGAATACCCAAGAAAAATTTCGTGCTCACGTCTTTGATGGACTCAATGGGTGCCACCCGTTTCGAATCATTCCGTTATTAATTTTTCACACGTCGCTACCTGAATACTCTAATGACAAATATTCTTATATAAAGTTATTTTTGAAATGAATTTTGTGACATTATGACTATAATCTATATTTAAATAATAATAACGTAAATAATATATATAATATATAATAATATATAATATAATATATAATAATATATAATATAATATATATATATATATATATATATTATATTAATAATATATAATATAATAAAATATAATATAATATATATAATTATAATAATATATAATAATAAGATGAAGGGCATATTTTACAAAGTATTCGACAAAGTCTAGAGTCACGCCGAAAGAATAGTGTGTAAACGTATGGAGTGTAAAACGCATGGAGTTACGCATCTTGTCTGTGACTCGATTACCTACGAGACCACTCGAGTATTTTTGGAAACACCCGAGTATTTTTGGAAACACCCATGTGTTTAACGGTATACCCACAAGTGTTTTTCTCACTCATCCCTTTTTAGGCAGTGTGTGATCGGCACCCGCGACGCGGAGCACCGTATTGATTCGGGTGCGCGCACAACGGGGTGTCTTGTCTACATGTTCAGATTTATACTGTGTGTTTGTAAGTACCCGCGATGTGCGTGGCGGGTAGCACCCGCACACAAAATTGTAGGGTGTGAGTCGAGTGGTAAAAAAGTGCCACCCTTGCAGTTCTCTGATACCCACACACACATACACACACACACGCACACATAAGGACATACGTTTCGCTGGGCCAACTCTAATAATACTTATGCAATAAAAAATGCCAACAATAATCCCCTGCAGCACAATATAATGACTTTTATTACCTTTATTACTATGACAACAACAACCAACAATGCATGTCAGCCAGCCAGAGCAACAACTACAGCGCAAAAAAAAAAACATAATAAAAAATAAAAAAAAATGAAAAAAAAATTAAGCAGGACAACAAATGGCGGCAGCCAAAAGAGCAACAGAGAAAAGAGCAAAGTCGGTGCGAAAGGAAAACGGAAAATGCGGGGGGTAGCTAATAAAAGCATAGAATTGAAATAAACATTATAAATACAAAACCATAAAATCCTGCAACAGACCCAAGAAGCACCAGCCAGCTACAACAATCTGAGGCCAAAAGTAAGAGGATACACATATGTGTGCAAAGTCCCGGGAAAGCCAGCCAGTGGCTGGGCGGAAAATGAGGGGGCGGCGACCCGCTAACAACACACTGTTGCTTATTGGGCCGCATAACATGGCACAGCAACAGCAGCAGCAGCAGCATTAGCAACAGCAGTAGCTACAGCATTTTCAGCATTTTCAGCTGCAAAAGGCAGCATGCCATAAACCAAAATGAATTCAGGAAAATAACTCCTATTTAGCTACACAGAGAAAAAGAGTTTCAAGAACGTTTCTGAATACGAAAGAGCACAGGAAATTCCGATCAATATTGTTTCCAGATTAGTTACTGTAGTGTAACTGCAGTTTTCAAGCCAATTTCGCAACATGTGGCCTAACAAACAAATCAATAGCAGTTGTGCAAAAGCGTCACTAATTCCCTGGCTGGCAGTGTATAAAAAAGCCAAAAAAATAAGGCGAACATAAACAGGAATTATTGCGAGGCAAAGAGCGAGAATAAGAGAATAAGGCGAGCAGCAGGGATATAAAAATAACAAGGACATTTTTAAAGACCCCTTAAAGGACCGAAAAATAAACAACGACACATATTGTCATAATAAAAATGCATAAATAAGAGCTGAGGTATTTATGCCGGGCCAGGCAGGACCTCCTTTTTTGTGGCCCAGTAAGTAGTTGCAGTTGCGACATTTGGCAGCAACATGCAACACATCGCTTACTTGGCCATTGGCCTAATGAGAAATTATGGCCAACACACACACACAGGCCCAACTGTGTGGGCCACAGTCTCGTTTCCTTTTTATTTTCGGAGCTCAGCACATGGCCCAGAAAGATATGCTATGCTATACACCTGCATATTTGTCTAGGCTAATGTGCGAGTGTGTGCGAGATTGAAATAAACAAAGCGTGAGTATGTGTGTGCCTGTGTGTGTGTGTGTGTGGAAAGTAAACACAAATAATCATCAGACAGTCGGAGTTTTGTCTGTCTGCTGCACAGATTCTGTTTGTATTTCTACGCTTGGCCATAATAAAATCAGGCAGAGTCGGGTGCGAAATGTTTATTTAAATTGGCCAACACACACACACACACACACACACACATGGAGTAAAAGAAAATGGCAAAACAACAAGGACAGCAAACAATGTTGCTGATGGCAGCAAACGGAAATCCTTTTTACAAAAAAGAAAAACAACTGCAAAAATATTTATATTAGATATATTGGATTGCCGGCACTTTTCCTCCACTCAGCTCCTCACCGAATTTTGCCATCCGTTCACAGTTGAGAAAATATTCTGATTTTGATTCAGATTTCGGTTCCGTCCTTGCATCTTTGATGGGCTCAATTAGAGCAAAAGTTCTCCGAGCATTTGTGCTTAAAAAGCAATTCGAATGAAATGTCAAATAATTGAAACTAATGTCCATCCCATTTCCCCTTGAAAGAATGACAAGAAACTGAACCACTCAACCACTCCTGCGGCTTTTGGCCAATTGTGGCCTGTCTGCTCTAATTATGCTAACCACTTGTGTAAGCTCGAGAACTTGGCGACAGAGGACAGAGCATGGAGGATGGAGGATGGAGGATGGAGGACCTCCAAGAAGTTGGCCGCACATCAAAGCGAGAGATTTAATTAAAAATATGATAACTTGGCCTCGCCGGCGCATCTTCACCTTCTATGTTCTCACATTTTTATTTTATTTTTTTATATTTTGTTGGCCTTAATTTTGGACTGCGCAACTGTGCTTCTGGCCATCGGCGGATGGCGGATTCCATCAGCAGAATTTAATCAACGAAAAAAGCTACCCCTCGATGGAGCAACTCAACCATACGTAAGTAATTTGCATTTGCCGCACACAAGTACAGTGGAGCATCGGAGGAGGGGACCACTAATGTTATCTTCAGTGAATGTAATGTATCTTCAAGTTCAAAATATTTTGTAGTGTTACCTCTTGAAATCGCACTTTTAAGATAATAAGAAATATAAGGGTTACTACTCACCAGCCTCCTTGACGAGTTAGTGTGAATCCAAATCGGGAATCGCGATCCACGGATACCCGAATGCCAACAATTCCGAGTCCTTGGGGAGTGATCACCTGTCCACGCATTACGGATACACGGCTATTTGGTTATCCAATCGAAAGGAATCCACGTCGAATTTCGATGGGGTGGGGTTTTTTGATTTGGTAATTGGGATTATTGCAAAAGACAAAAATATATATGTTAGTTACTTGGCAAATTTGCGTTCGAGTTTTTGCTTTTGTTTAATCTTTTTCTTTCTTTTCTTTTCTTTTCTTTTCCGTTTGTTTCTAATTTAGTTTTGTGGTTGAAATCATACGTTTTAAAAAGGTGAAGAAAACATTGAGCAATTGTCTGTATTGATGGTATGGGAAAACTGAAAAGCGACTCGATTGTTTTCTCAGCACTTGGCTCTAAGGACAAACCGAAAAAAGTTATGCAATAATTTGAGAAAATATTTATATAAATGTATATATATATATAATATATATGTAATATAGCTATGTTTCGTATGCATATGTATAAGTATTTGTATTTCAACTAGAATTGTATGTATAAAGATAGGGAGAGAGAGACGGAAAGAGCGAGCGAGCGAGACGGAGAATGAGAATGTAATGGGATGAGTTTCTAAGAGTTTTGTCACCAGGAATGCGTTTTCTACTTTGTATCTGTATCTGTATCTTTTGTATATTTGTATATATATATTTCTGCAACTGCAGTGTGTCTATATCTTTTGTGAGCGTGTGTTTCTGTGTTCTGGGAAATTCTTTGCGGGACAATCTCAAAGTGTTTGCCTGGCTTTGGGTAATTCAATTATTGGAACTGGGTGTGAATGTGTATCTTTGAGTGTGTGGAATGAATCGAATGAATGTCCAACAATGAGCTACGGAAAAAAGAGAGCGAGGGAAGAGGAGGAGATGGATTTCCCCCATTTTCCTACTTTTCCCGGGGTGCAAGTGCAAATGGCATTTGGCACGCAGCTTGGATGGGGAAAATGTGAGGTGGAATGGCGGATAAGGGGTATATTCTAGACCCGACTTTGGAATGCCAATATATATCGAATCCTTCAACATTTCTCAGTGAGTTCATCAGAATTTCAAGTTGGTTTCGGTATTAAATGGAAGCTGCGACCAAATGAAGGGAATGGGAGAGTGCAACGGTTGATGGTCTATCGATCGGTGGGTGAATGTTATCGAAGGCATTCGGCCTCAGTTTCCTTTGGAGAGTCAAGCGTGAAAAGGAATTAAAATTAATAAACATTGTTGCGAAAACAAGTGAAGTATATATAAGAGCGTTGGAAACATACCCTTTAATTTGTAAGAAACTGTAAAATCATTAGAAATTATGTGCCTTCATAAGTCGCGGTTAATTTGCTTAACCACAGATTACATACTATCGATAACTTTCCCCACCGACTTTGGCACCACCAAACGTATTTAACAAAATACATGCAATAACTGACAATAAGTAGTATTAGAGAAAAAACTATTTTAAAATTGATTTCGATATATAACGCATTCGCTGCGATTTTCAACGATATTCGATAAATGCGACTAACGGCTAACCAGGCCAAAACGATCAACTTAAAAAACAACGAAAGTCAAACCAACAACACAAAAGGGCCCAAAGCTGTAGGAAATCAAGAAAACATTTGACCCGATAACGAAAATCGATTGGCGTTCGGCTGCGAAATGCGATACTTTCCACGGGTCGAAATGCAAACCAGTCAGTTGCCCTTGCAGTGTCCTCTGGCAGTGTTTAACCCTCCACGAGTCGCCCCCCTTTCGCCATATCTATTGATGAGGGACGCAGCTGCGCGGCCCAAAATCATTTTCATTTTCATTTTCATTTACATTTCCATTTAATGAGAAGAAACTATGGCAACCCGCTTTCTTTGTCACTTTCTTCGAGGAGACGGGGTCGTGCACCGATATCCGATTTCAAGTTTGCCAATTTATTATGACAAAAGAGCGCACAAAATATGCTTTATATTTCCAATAAATGGAATACAGCAGCGGTCCCTTCTGTCTATATACATATATATGTATGTATATGCATATACAAATTCTTCTGAGCTGGTTCTTCAGAGCAGCCAGCAGACGCCCCTTGAAACAAAATGCCGCAGTGAGGCTTAAAAGGCAGGGGCGTGCGCCGAATGGGGGTTTCCTTTTTCCTTTTTTTTTTTTGGGCAAAGTTACCAAGGATATCGGAAACGAGCGCAATTGTTTGCACTAATTACTGCTGCAGAGTTGGGGGTTTTCGAGGGGCTTCCCAGGGGGCGTCCTGTCCCCCCGTCATCAGGTGCAGCCTCCCATACCCCCCTTATGCCCCTCCATTTCCAGAGTCCGAGGACTGCAGTTGGCCTCTTTTAACTTTTGTGCCAGCAGCGCAAGTTCTCGAAAACATTTTCAAGTTTTCAAGTGTTGCAATTTCTCAGCCCCCATTCCCCCCACAACCAGCCCCCTTTTTACTGTTGTTCGGCCGCCCTCTCATCTTTTTCCGCAAAACCCCCCGTTTCACCACTCTGCTTTTTACTTCTAACAGACATAAACACATAATGTACAGTATTTGGGTCAGAGTTTTATGTGCCCAGTTGCATTTTTATTAGGAAGGAAAAGAGAGCGGAGGAACGCTGGGGGCGTGAGAGTAAGAGGAGTTCCCACCAGTGGGTGGGCCAAAGGTCGCCAGGGAGTGGGCGAGGGGGGATGGCTGGGGCGAAGGCCCATTGGAATTCTTGGAGAGCAGCGCACTTCTTCACTGACTTCTAATTGCAATTGACCAAAGTCCGAGGTTCCGTGCTCAAAAGTCATGCCCAACTAGCTCTTTTTTTTCCGAGATTGCTTGTGTGTGTGTGCCACGCCTATTCCGCCCACAGAAGTGGGCGTTTTAGCAACGGTATTTTACCCACAATTTCATTTTTCTGCCTCAATTCGATGCAATGAAGCAACATTTTATTTGAAATCAAGCCGAAAAGCAAATTGCATGGGTATAAGTACATTTTTTATGCCACATGTGTGTGTTCGTTGAGTAGGTATATATATGTCTATATATTATACATTTATAATATATATACATACATATATAGGTGTATCACGAGTCATTGAAGTGGTGAGTGCCATTGATTTTTATTCCGCATTTGATTCGTTTCGTTTCATTTATTATTTATTTGATTTATTTGCACTGCTGTAGCGAAGAAGGAACCTTTTTGGCCTGCTCCTTCGTCTGCTGGCCAGGTAAATCACTCATACGCCACCGACACTTGAATGTCTTCAGCACATTTCGTTTTGTTTGCTCTGCCCCGCTTTCCTTGCGTTTCGTCTCGCTGCCATTCAATTCAATTCGGTTTGATTTGGTTATGAGAACAGTTTTCACTTTGATTTTGTTACCATCGAAATGGAAATGCTGCACTTAGTGGACGAAAGCGGAAGGGCTTGTGGGGAAACGCCTCAGCCGTCGCCTCAAGGACTCACATTACGTATACGCAACACTTTGCGCTAGGAATTTGTTTTGTAAGCAGAGCTTCGGTGATTTCGTGTCTAGTAGTTTTTCATTTAATTTGGAAATTTAAAAATTCGAAAGCAAATTAATTCAGAAAGTTAATAATTTAGCATGGCTCAAAAACTCTATATAAGATAGCTTATAGAAAACTATAAGCTATTTATAGTAAAAACTTTAAACATGAGTGCCACACATTTTTAAAGCTCTGTAAGCCAGTGAGTTACTCAGCAAGTTTGTTGACATGTTCTTGAACCCGCCTCCTTTTTCAATCTTTTCAATCAGCTAAGCATAATCATCATTATCAGTAAAAGCCACTCAAAATTATGAGGCAATAAAGGCATTTAGCCAGCGAAAGGAAATGGATAAGCCAGACTGAAAGAGATCGGGATATATATGTGTGAGTGTATATATATAGGAGAAGCAATCTCGTCCGATGAAGTGAAAGCAATGCCACAAAAATGTTCTAATCTCGAAAGATGCGCGCCCTTTGCGCCGCCTTTACCCAATTTTACCCCATTTCCCCAACCATTTTCTTTCGCCCACCACCCACCGACTAATCGCCCTTGCAGCGAATGAGCAATAGAAGGCAACAATGGCGAGGGGGTTATGGGTGTGGGTGTGGATGTGGGTATGGGTAGCCTAGAAAGCTAGAAAGGACCAAAAACCAGGAGCCAGCATTGTCGCCACTGCACCTTTTGTGTCAAAAGTGCACTTCCATTATTAGCGCATTGTGTGGGCGCGAGGGGGTGGAAAATGGTGAAAAGCCGGCGGGGAAGAGCCGGGCTGGAAAATATGAGAAGCCCGCGCATAAAGGAAGTGCATTTAATTTCTTTTCTTTTTGCCATTTTTTGTGCCTTTCTGCGAAAGGCGGAGTGTGGAGTGCAGCGGGAAAACTCTGCCAGACAGCAAGAGTTTCAGAATGGGTGGCTGGTTGCTTTTTTTTTTTTATTTTTTTGTGGCCATTCATAAAGCGGCAGGCTGCCATTCATTTGCACCACCGCCATACCCCCTACCCTTCGCCACCTTTTGCTAACTTGGCTTACCACGGCACACAAAGTGGCGACGGCAGCGTCGTCTTGCCATCATAAAAATTGAGCACGACTTAGTTGACTTTTGTGCATACAAAAGGACATTCGCACTCCACACACACACACACCGAGAGAAAAAGGATATAATTTTAATTTGGCTTTATTTTCATGACGCCCACGAGGATGCAGCTTTAGAGGAAGCTGGCAAGAAAAACAAAGCCAGGACTGCAGGCGATTCGGTTCGGTTGGGTTTGCTTGGTGGGTGGATGGTGGGTTGGTTATTCAAGGAGATGGTGGTTCGGCTCATGCCATCGGTGGCACAGTCGGTGGTGCTGGAGGTGGTGGCCCCGCTTTATGTTCATTTAGCCTGAAACAGTTTTTGAAACATTTTTCAGGCGAAAACCCTGGGCCACACTTTTCTTTTACGCTTTTGTAACCACGATAAATGTGCTTTATGTAGCGAGATGCCAGAGATGAGACCATTTCCATGGCCACCGAGGGGTTAAGGAGGCGTTTGTGTGCCTGTGTGTGTTTGGCTGCCTGATGAAATGTTTCCTGCACTTTCGCCATTTCTTTTGCTCGCTTCTGTTTGCATCTTGCATCTTTTTCATTACAGCAAGAAAGATCGCACTGAAAAGGACGAAAGCGAAAAGCGAAGAAAGTGGCGAGAAGGCAGGCTAAAAAAAAGGGCTAAAATGAGAAGTAGTTTAGGCGGAAAACCCACGACAAAGGACTCATTACAATTGCATCTTTTCTTGAAACAAAAGTTTTAAGTAACATTGTTTTCTAATCGTAAACTGTTGAACTGTTTTGATTTGTTTAATATTTTAAAATATTATGTTTCTTATACTTAATAATAAATAGTCTTGCTTTATCGATATCAAACGAATTTCCTTGCTTTAATTGAAACCGAAACTGATTACCCTTACATTTCTGCCATCGTTCAGCAGGCGAAGATGAAAGCTAAGGAAAATCCCTACACATTATAAATAAATAGCAGCTGCAGGGCGATTCTACGGCAAATTGCAAGGAGTGTGTAAAAAGGTGTGTGTGGAGTGGAGAGTTGAAGCTGAAATAGGGACACAACATACAACATACAACACACCACACACACACACACAGGCAGAGGCGTGTATAGAAAAAGTTTGAATAGCATTTTTAAGTTTGCCATTTACCAACACACAGACACCGTCCGATAGGAGAGCAAAGAAAACCTTTAGTAGCGTGTAATTTGCACTTTGTAAATTTGCATAAAAGCTGCACACAAACAGCGGGGAAACGCGGGCAGAGGGGAGTGGGGAGGGGGTTGGCGTTTGGGAAAACTAAGGGGAAAACTGGCATAAGTCCAAGATAGAGACGATATGTAAATGCCATGCCATGTGTCGTCGCTTTAAGTAAGCAACTCTGGCAAAATTAGGGGGTGGTGACCGGGTGGTGGTGGGTGCTTGGGAAAACACGCCTGCATAAAATGCCATTCATTGGCTCCAACATTTCCATTTAGTTTCGGGGTTTTTCCTTCCATTCCGTTCAGTTTTTCATTACAGATTAGCTGGCGCCACCTGGCGGCTAATGCTGCCAGCTCACCAACACAGGCGCACCGGGAAAACTCGCACACACACACACACACACACATGCATGGATGCCGGAAAAGCATATCTACGCTTTCCACATTTTGGCTGTTCAATTTGATGCACACAAAACAAATTTCATTTGGCAGCATTTCACTGGGAAACTCCCTGGTCACCGGGTGAATCGAAGGAGGCGGTGGTAAGGGGTAAACCAAGGGGCTGGGAAAAACCGAGGACAGGCGGAGCAGTGGATTGCATGACACTTTTGTCCCTAAGAAGATTACACTTGGCACCTTTTGCCACCTGGCTTTAAAGGCAATGCAATGGCAATGGATCGAATGTTTTTCCCATTCGAAAAAACGCTGTCAGAAAAAAGCTAAAAAAGAAAGGGTTAAGAAAACGTTCACTTAGGGGCTTTTGCACTCAACAAAATGTGCGCAAGGATTAAATGAATTTATTGTTCATTACAACATGCATAAATTGATGAAAGGTGAGGTTTCTGAAGTCGCTAAATTCCAAAGGCCAGTGGAATAGATTTCTCCCTCTGTACAAGAAAAACGCTATTGTGGCTAAAATAAAATATTTCCAAGAATCGCCTGCAACTCCTTTCGATGCCCACCTATGTATTCATTCCATTTCCGCTCATAATCATTCGGGATCTTGGTGGGCGGACTGCACTGGGTGGATCGCCTTCATTTTATACCGCAATCAAAACAGTTTTCATCAACTTTTGCCGCAATGGCCGCATGCAACCACCAGCCACCAGCCATGAGGCACAACCCACCGCCCACTCATTTCTCATGTCGCCGCCACAATGGCACACGGCTTATACATTTTATAGTTATATGAAGCCATTACAGTGGTCTGTCCGTACAACAACCGCCCATTTTTCAGCCGGAGTGGCACGAAATCCAGTTTTGTAGCTCTGCAGTTTGCACTTCACTTAAATGCGCCGCACGACGACCGTCAAAAGAATAACAATAACAAAAATGTAAGCTCACCAAGCCATCCAACCCAACCACCCACTCAATGGAAACTTATGACCGACCGACGATGGGCGTCATTTGGCGGGGGGTTGGCTTGGTTTTCCAGGCGTTTTACGTTGGGGCTCCACTGCCACTCCGCCGCAGGCCATTAAAAATTTTGTGCTGATGTCGAATTAGCGAGCGCGGAGCGTAGACTGCAACTGCAACTGGCTTTATACTGGCCGCTTGCCCACCAACAAACACATAAATATATCTAATCTCACATAAAAGTAATTACTTTCAGCTGCCGTCGTTGTTGCTATCGAAAAATATTAAATTATATTGAGTGCACACACACACACACACAGGCTGGCGGCAGGACATGGGATATAGGATATGCGATATGGATACACCGATATGGATACGGACCACGGCCACGGATTGTAGAAGCCGTCGACCGCAGACCATAACTATGGCAAACTACTATCCCCAATGTTTCCCTTTTGGCCCCGTCGACATATTTGCTTTTTTCTCCACATTTTTTGTGCGACTGCAGCGAAAATTCCGCGAATTTCTCGTCGCTTTTTTCCAACATTTTCCCTTTTTCACTGGATGCCAAAAAAAAAAAAAAAGAAGAGGAAAAAATGAACAGAAATCGCGCGAGAGAAAAAACGGCATGGTAGTGGGGGACTCTTGGATATATGGACTTTGGCATAAAGTTGGCAGCGATCAAGCGATGTATACATATATGGCTTATGAGAATATATATGTTGTATACGAGTTCAGAATATTTACAAAGGAATCGGTTGACAGAAAAGTTCTGCGAAATTAACTGAAAAGCGTTACCATCGTACGCGTAATCCGGTCATTCTGATTTCGAATCAAAATATCGAGAATATTGTAACTTTAATTAGAAAGAATCATAGACATGTACTACAATCCAGAATAATTCACTTCTGAATATTGTTATTATTTTTTTTTACAATATGATATGGTAGTATACGCATCAAAACAGCCATTCATTCAATTGCTACTTGATGTTATATCACCTTTTTATATAACTCAATCAAAAAGCCTGTTTTAAAACCCAGTGCTGTGAAGTGCATTCTCTGTTCGAATTAAATCTTTCCCTCTTGATTTTCACTTTGTTTTCATGGCGTTTTTTACGGGGCCTTCTCGTTTGGCCAGTTGTGTTTTGCCCATTTCTATTGGCCACGTTGACTGGAAAAGGCTGTTGGCTGAAAGCGGGCTAACTATCCTTGCTCTTATCCGTATCCGTGCAGCTTTTTACTTTTTTTTTGCACTATCACATACTCGTACACCTCGTACACTCAAACTGTTTGTAACTTATATGGGTATTAATTTTGGTTTATGTGCAACTTGTACGCTGTAAATTCCTCCTCCCTTTTTTTCTAAAGCGGATTTTTCTCCTTTTTTGCCCTCTGAGCAAACGGATGGCGATAAGAGCGGCTGCCGCTCTGCCAGCACCACCAACAATAACAATTCCGGTGGAGCTATAGTCCAGGCAATGGCCCCGTTGATAAGACCAGAAAATCACAACAAGGACAACGACAACTGCCTGTGAAAACATTCGGACTGGCGCCTTTTTAATTTATATATACACTATATCTGCATTCGAATGCATGGCACAAGCACATGCGGAAAATAAACAGATATATATGTATATATATGTGGCACATATTCAGGATGTATCTCTACCCATAAGTCTTGGCAACTTGAAGTTAAAAAAGAACGGATTGCAGTCGGAAAATATACGGCAAACGAGAAAGATTCAGAAATGTGAGATAATTTTGCAAGCAGAATTTTCACAGACTCAAATATTTCGAAAATAATCGTTTGATATCTCATATTTCACAATGAAATGTTGAAAATATCTACCGGAAATTCGGCTTTGTAGCCATCTAATCCATTTGTATATACATTTATATATCCTCATTTCCCTTTTTTAGCGCACAAGATCAAGGATCAAACGCTTACGACACTTGACAGCCAGCAGGAACCGCAAAAAGCAGCTTAGGAAGGCGGTTGGGAAAAGGGGTTGCCACCGAGCAACTCTGTTGGCGACAACAACCTTGCATCCATCCCTGCACCACCCACAATAATCCAGCGACTTTCTCCAGTAGCCACTTGATGACTGCCAGCAAGTTGACACTAATCAGTTTAGCTACAGCCCGACGCAGACAACTTGATTTGCATACACAACTGTGCATGGCCGGGGGCGGGGCGATTTTTCCAAGGGGTCGGCGTGGAAAATATGGTGGAGAAATGGTGGGCTGGTGGGAAAACCACTTAAGCGGGCAACTAGCCACACCTAAACAGGCCGTCAGTCAGTTGGGACAGCAACAAAAAAAGAAGAAAATAACGAAAAAAACCGAGAAGAGAAGAGAAGAGAAGTCGGGGGCTTTCCCTTAGCCAAGCTCACACTTAACCCCCTTTTTTGAGCGCCCTTCCTGGCTCCATTTTATCCCCTTTATTTTCGCAGCACCCCCACAAAATGGCAGCCAAAACAGGAAGTAATCTATAGTCGCTCCGCCATTGTTTATTGTTTAATTTTTAGTCAACGTTGTTGCTGTTGCTCAACTTTTGACTCCGGCCAAGTCTCCGTTCTGGTTATGCCTGCTTCCTGTTCGTCCTGCGTCCCACGTCCTTCTTCCTACCCCAATCTCCCCTCCCCCTTAACCATCCACCCACCTAGCTCGGCGTTTTCTTTGCCCGTTTCTTCTTGTATTATTTCTATTGTTAACAGTTTTTGCATTTGCCGCTGCAAGTAGCGAAAACTTTTCACAATGGACCTTTGTTCCATACCCGCTCCACCGCTACCCCCTGGCTCCACCTCTCCAACTTAACTGCCCTGCCTTTCAACGATGCCACTTGAGCACTACAAAGCCAAAAAAAAAAGCGAGTGGAAAAGAGGACACTGAATGGAGGAACTGAGGGGCAGAGGAACGCAACAGCAGGAACAGACAAAGACGGCCCGAAATGCCAAAGACGAAGACGTTGACAACGGCGGCAGTCTTGCACCCCCAACAGCCCCAAGCCACCCATAGCTACCCATGGCTACCCATGGCCACCCGTTGCCACCCACTAAACAACGCCTCCCTGAAGTCATGACACGCCCGTATCGCATTTACTTGGATTTCGCTTTATCGGAGCGGCAAGGAAAACAGCAACCCGCCGACGACGACAACAACGTCACCCAGTTTCCATGGCATCGTCATCATCATCTGGTTCTTTCCGCTCACCCAACACTGAAAACAAATAAGTAGCTCTCAACTTTGGGGTAGGGAACTCTAGTTCCTATCTACACGATCCTTTCAATTTTAAATTTTTTACTCTGATTTTCTAGCCCAGTGTTGTTAAGTTCTTTTCAATCGAATACTTTCATTAACTTATGTCTCTTCTTTTTGGTGCTTAAAAAATTGCGAAAGTGCGGAAGAAGAAATGTTTTCTTGGTGTCTTGGGTAAATTTCTTCTTATTTTTTAAACTGATATTCCAGCAATTTTCTCTGGCCAAGGCAAATGACTTATAATTGCGTGGCGGTGTCTACAACAGCAATATTCCAGATATAATGGCAATTTTACCAGGCAACGCGTTTCCCATTTACCAGTTATTAACTTTAGTCCCTTTTTTTGTATATGAGGGAAATAGTTTGACTAATCCCTCGGCCGATGAAACCACTTAATTAATGCAGTGAAAATCAGTTCATTACGATGATCGGATGGCTGTCAGTGCAACCCGTTCATTAACTTAATAAGCACACTTTTTTGCCATTAATACCCACACTTTTTACACTTTTGCACAATTAATGACCATGGTTGCTGACACATTATATAATATTTTCTTTTTTTTTTTTGGGCCCATTAATAAAATTACTCTTGTGACTTATTTTAATAGCATTTTTTAGCTCAAACCATAGAAATACCCAATATTCACACTGCGTTACTCGTATTAGATACCCACACACTTTATTTCATTTGAAGGAACTTCTGCAAGGGCATTTTATAGAACTTCGGTATGCCGAAGAAATTATTATTGCATTGACAGTTTGAAAATATATATATACATACATATATCAACCGAAAAAAAAAGAATAATTTAAATGCGGAAAACGTAAAAAGAAACGCAAAAACCTGATGGAAAAATTTGCATTAAGAATTGTTTGTAAAGAATTTTCTGTTTTTCCTTAATTATTATTTTTTTTTATAAAACTTTGATATTTTTCTTCTTTTTTCTGGTGAAGAATTTTCTGTGTTGGAACGGATGTATGCGTGTGGTTGTGTGTGTGTGTGTGTGATTGGGTGAGTTTTATTGTATTTGGAAAACATATAAACAAATGGCTTAGACGCAGACAATTAGGACATTTAGGGATACGTTTGGGGGTTTTGTAGGGATGTTTTTTTTTCGTTGTTATTTTTTTGAGTGATAACATATAAGGATATACAGATATTTTCTTTCGTTTTACTTGCATTTTTATTAGCTTTGATTGGTTCTTTCTTTGTCTTTGTTCTGCTGCTGACCTTTGGGTTTTCATTTCATTTTATTGGATGGGAAACCTATCGAGTTTCTGTTTTTTGTATACATAATTCCTTCGTTTGGTTAACAAAACATCAACAGAGATATTAATCGATACGAAAACTCATAAAGTGATTTATATTTGATGAGATTTGTTTACCATAAAAAGCTTTGATTAAAATTCAAACGAATACAACCGAAAAACGTAAAGAGATCAAGAGTTTGAGAGAGATGAGGGAAGAAATTGGTGGAGTTTCGTTGATGGAAATCAAAACATAAACGATTTAATAACGATCGGGGGCAATTTGTGATGGGCAGACATATATAGAGAATGTGAGAAAGGGTGATTTGGAGAAACGGAGAACCTCGGGAGAAATCAAACAAAATTCTGCTCGAAATGCTCACATGCCAAACTATGAGTAGAGTAGAGTAGAGTAGAGTAAATAATAATAACAATAATATTTCGATGACTTTCGTGGGTAAATGGTAAATGGGTTAGTATGAGTGTTAAAATCGCTGGCTGATTGGCAAAAGGAACAAACACAAATCGGAAATCAAACTAAATACACATATAGACACGGTACACATAACACATACAATTATTTATCTATATATATATATATGTGGATATATATATCGAGATTCTTTCATCTTGCCCTATAAAGTATGCCAACGAAAAACGATAAAAAAATAATGAATATGGAAAACATACTCATGATATGCATGTGTTTATTTTTATTTTTATTATTTTTTTTTTTTGCGAGTGTGCGTGCTGGTGTGTTGGTGAGATAAAAAATTATGAATGCATTTTTTCCGTTGTTAATTTATATTTTGTACTTTTTGTTGTCTTCACTCCTCTTGTTGTCGTGTTTTATTTACATGAATGATTTGTTGACTTTTCGATCTCTGGGTTTTGCGGTTCTCAGTTTTTGTGTGTGTGTTCAAATGTAATTTAAAATCAACAAAATGGCAATATATGCAAGCGAATGGTGCGAATGGGATAGGTGCTGGTACAATTATAATGCAATTACAGCCGTGGGGCATTTAAATGTTGATCAGCAATTTGGAAAAAATGCAAAAGTCAATTGCAGGCGTTTCAAACGTATTTCCTTTTCTCTGCTCAATATGTCAGCACTTTGGGGTATTCAAAATGGAGGTTTTGGTTGAATTTAAATATTAGCTGATACAATTGATAGCTCTGCTCTTTAGATCTAATCTAAGTTCTTCATTTACTTCAAAGAAGATTTGACTTGAGTGACTAAAGACTGCATTGACTTATAGAATTTAGAAAGGTACATTTATTTCTTAACTGGGAAGAGGAAGTGAGTGATCGAAAAAGAAGTGATGAGAGATGCCGCCTACATTTGTGAACCAAAGAATCTCGTGTGTGATTTTATGGATGCATATATTAAAAAAAAAAACCGAAGGCAAACAAAACTCGATGCTTTTTGTGGATGGACAAGTGGATGCGATGGATCAATGGATCAATTGGATGCTTGGATGAGGTGAACATAAAATTCAGAATCAACTGAAGAAGATGCGACTGTAACAAAGATATTCGTTTTGTTTTGGTTTTCTTTTTTTCTTTCTGGTTTGGAGTACCCAAAAAATTGTACGTCTGTGTTTCCTTTTTTTCTTTAGGTGTTTTGTTTTCGACTTACCAAGGTGTGAACGAGCTCCAGAAGAGACTACAAGTTCACGGGTTGAAACGTAGGATTTTTTGTATATTTTTTGATTTTTTTTCGATTTTGATTTGCATATGGGAAATGCATTTTGATTTGGTGTTGAAATTTGATTTGGATTTGATTTTTTTTTTTTTGGTATTTGGTTTTGGTTTAGCACACAACATGAAGGTATCGAGCCACAGCAACAGAGTAGGACAGTACACAATTAATTGACAGGACAATAAAAAAGAAATTAAAAGACAAAAATGCGTTTCGTTAACGAATTGATCAAACTTTGATATTGCTTAACAATTGGTAATAATTTTTTTGTTTAGATTTACTTTTAGCATACCTAAGGTGGAGATTTGTACTTTCATAGCTTAGTGAACCAAAGACAAATCAAACGGAAATGGAAACAAAACGGAAATGGAACGAAAACGACACGCTGAGAAACAAGTAACGCAAAATAACACATTTGACGAACACACTTAGTCGGATGATGAGACGAAGACGAAGACAGAGACGGAGGCGGAGATCGGCAGACATCTTCGGGGCTTGACTGACATATCATCTTGGTTGGTTTAGTATGGTTAGTTGGTTAAATGCGGAACGGAACGAAACGGAACGAAATGATAACGAAACGATTGGGGGAACGGGGGAATCATCGGAACGGAAACGGAAACGAAAGAGAAACTCAAAATCAATTTCGCTCCTCGGTCATCCTCAGTTTTGGGGAATCCTCTCCTCTTGGTCTTGGCATCGGCGCAGTTCTCTTTTTTGTTTTTACTTTTTTGGGGGGTCTTCAAATCAGAATCGAAATCATAGCAACAACTAAAGAGACACGCTATATAGGTAATATATAGATACAATGACAGACTGTACTTCGCTTAAGAAACCAAACGAAAGCAAATTAAATTTAAAGTTAACTATCGGTAATGTAACTAGGTCTGTTCTTAGTTATACACTCGATCTGATCGATCACTTACTTATCGATGGAGGCCTAACTTTGAGAGATTTTTTATATCATTTGTTTTTGGTTATATTTTATATTTTGTATATATTTCTTTTTTTGGGGTAAGACGAACACAAGGAGGTTTAACACTAGACAACACACATACTCAATGAAGTGCTATCATTATATATTCGCTTTTCTCATAATGTTCTCATCAAATAGTTCTGATTTTTCTTTGCTCCATGTAGAGTTCGAGAGAATGAGAGAAATGAGGCGGCAAGAAAGGAATGGAAATGAAAAGGACAGCAGGATCAAGGATCCCACGACTCCAAAACTCAGGAGAATCAACCAAAGGAAAAAAGTATGGTTTTTTTAGTCGAAAAAAAAAAAACAAACAATGGAAATAGATATTATTTTCGGGTTTCTTTCTTTTGCGCTGGAAGTAGTCATCATCAGCGTCTGATTCTTCGCATTGGCTTGGCATTTCCCAGGCGGGCAAGAAAAGAAAAAGCTCAAACTAGGAAAATGTCATTTCGTTTTCCTCCTCTTTTTTTTTTTTTTTGTTTTGGGAGAAATCAGGAGAAATAAGGATCCACAAAACTGATATATAACATAACGAATCGATATGGAAACGGAACGGTTGGGAAGAGAACTCAGAGGAACGAGAAAAAAGAAAACTTTGAAAATTCAACATTTTCACTTGAGATTCTCACATTCTCATCTCAATATTATTTTTTAGTGTTTTTTTCTTTTTTGTTTTCAGCGCATAAATGATAGACTCATTGAGGGGAGAGAGGCGTTCGGGATTGTGGGAATGTGAATGGGTTTAGATTTTCATTTCTTTTGCTTCTTCTTGATTTTTCTTTTTTCGACTGATTGATTGATTGAGACTACTGGCAGTGTGTTTAGTTGAAGTTGGTATAAAACATAAACAGATTCTTTTTTTCATTTTCTTTTCGTTTTGTAAAGCATAAAGTAAAAATATTTGCATATATGTATATATAGGTGGTCAGATAGGCCATGGGTATCTAGTATCTGGTATCTGGTTATATACACATATATACGCTTCATATAGAATAAATTTGAGCTTTTTCCCTTCATTGCACCCGTAAAGCTTAAAGAATAATCACACAGAACCGAAAACGGAAAAAGTTCAAACGCAATTCCAATGAAAAATTTCTCAATCGCAGATCGAAACGTCCCCGTATATACATAGATACATATATATTCAAGATATACGCGGGACACTCGCTGTCTGCAACTCAAAAACGAAACTCAAAAGATCAAACTGGAAACGAAAAAGATTTGAACTCAGGTAGGAAACTCAAGAGTCGCTCAATGGCAGGCCCTCTCATTTTAAATATATATATATATATGGTATATATATGGTCATTTTGGAATCCCTGCGCACTAAGAGTCAGACGCATACGTATATGTATATATAGGCTATACAGATATAGGGGCGCTACGAGATAGTTCTTAATTCTAGGGCGAATCACTTACTTCTCGCTGTACTCGTCCATGTGGGCGTATGACTGCACCGAGTTCTCCTCGATCAAAAATTTGACCCTCTGGTAGAAGGATGCGGTCACCGAGGGCGGTTGTTTTCGCAGCAGGACCTCCACGGGATCGTTGGACGATAGGCACATTATGTGCTCCGAGCAGGCGGGATGTGAGCAGCACTCGCTGTCCGAGCAATCGGTCATTCCATCTATATAAAATACAACATTATCAGGATCAGGATATTGAGGATTTGAAAGAATGACACCTCTGTGGGTTACGACTAATTGCTATGCTTTTTAAACCAGATTTCTATACTTCTTTTTCCAACTTACCGCCATCATTGTCGATATTATCCTTGCAGTTCAGCTCCAGTGCGATGGAGCAATCACTTCCGGCCCATCCTTCAATGCAATCGCAGCGATATTCGCCATTTTCCAGGGTACACTGCCCATGTCGAGAGCAACCATTTTCGCAGCCAGCTGGAGGTATTTAAGTGGTTTGTAAATTAATATGGTTAAGTCGCATATCGATGTTGTATCGTTGTGATACCGGATGCTCTAAGTCTTGTATTTCTATTACTGAACAATATGATTTCGAGCGACTTGACACGCAATCGAATTGGCTTTTGTATGCCATTTTATTTAACGGTCTGGTATTTTTGTGCCAATGCCTTGCTGTAATTAAGAGTAAACTGTCCGGATCGAGTGGCGCTTCAAATTGAATGATAACACCCTGCCCATTGCCATTTGCACGGGTATTTCCATTTAAAAACCCAAACCCAAGCCCCAGCTACGTTGGATTCCCGTGCTCGGCGAGTCAACATCATGAATATAAAAATAATGTTGATGTTTGCTCTCACTCTCAGTGGCAGTTAACCTTTGGCAGAACACTCGGCGAAATGTTGGGCAAACATAAAAACCCAACGAAACGTAACCTAACGATAGATGATTTGGCCCCATTTTTACGTTTTCTGCCTTCCTTCTACTTCTTTTTTTTTGGCTTTATTTGTTTGTGCCACGACAGCATTTGACGCAAAGTTAATGTCACTTGACATGTGTCATTTGCGAAATGGGGTAAGGTAGCAGCAACGCCCTCCTTCCTTTTTGGCCCTTACACACCATTTCGATGGTAAAAAAAGAAGAAAGGGGCCTGCTAACTCAGCTTCCGGCATGTTAAAAAGTTTGCGGCGCATAAAATGACTTCCCTGGTTGTTACTGCCTTCCTGTTTACGAGTAGCCCCCTCTCTTTCCGCCACCATCGTGCCGTCTCTTTCCGTTCGAGTGCGTGTTTGTGTGCACATATTGGCAATAACTTCAAGTGTTCTTGCAAATATTGAACTCCCGGGACGGCAGAAACGGGGGAATATGTCAAATCTGTTGACTGGATTAGACCTCGAACTTTGGAGAACTATAAAAACCCCGGCGAAATTGCCAACTTTACTGCATACAAACCTGATTTTAGTTGAACGAAAACCGAATAAACGGCACAAAGTTGTACTTAATATTTAAAACCACCAAAATCAATCAAAACAACTGTCTGGACATTTTTAATGCAAAATAAAAAAAAAAAAACACTAAGTGTTTGTTTTTTAAAAACAGTTTTACAACTGAAAAATATAAAATATCTGCTACTCCCTTCGAAAATTCCGCAATATGAATGTCCAACATCGCTTTGGAAAATATTTATATAAATATAAACCGATTTACCAACCGAAATGAAATGTGAATTCATTATTAACCTTGTATTTTTTGCCATTCATATTCCCATTACATGTTTTTTTTATTTTAGAGTTCAAGCTGCACTATTTTCTTTCTTTATTGTATTTAACACAGCAATGTCTGCCATTGGCTTTTTACCAACCATTTACAGGAACCTCCCTGTTTGGCTTTTTCGCCCTCTGCGCAGCTTATTTCCCCTCTATTTTATCACTTTCGGCGTACAAATCCCTCGTTTTTTATGCCTGGCCATTCAAAAAATTGTTGTAATCTCCCCAAACACACTTCTGCACATATTTTACAATCCATAATAAAACCCCAGCTAGCAAGAAAAAAAAAGAAAATGCCGGGGCAGAAAAAAAGAGAATCGGCGATGGGAAAAACATTGTAAATATTTGAATGAGACGACGGGTTATAGAAAAGGGAATAGAACTGGATGGCACGGGGTTTGGGCAACTAAATGTAACTACTACTATCAACTATGCATGGGGCTTTCGGGTGTCTGTGCACCTAGAAACTCCCCATTTTGCCCCCCGAGGAGGGCCAATCGAGTGGAGCTTTCGGTGGCGCGTAATTCGCTGGAAATCTCTGTTTCGAATTCAATCAACTATGCCGCATTGAAGTCGCCGTCTGAAAGGTCTAATCTGTGCAGAGACCCTCCTTTTGTATGCACCCCGCCCAGTTTTTCGTCTAATCTGCACTGTCTTCTTTTTGGCAAATTTCTAGCTAAAAATATGAAGGTAAAAATGAGACTATCAACCAATAACTATATATAGTTGAGCAGGAAAGAAAGCTTAAAAATCTGTTGTATCTTTACGAAATATATACATTTTGTATATATAAAGCTAATCTAAAAAGTGAGGTTATATTGAAATATGCCTGTTTGTTACTTATAGGCGACAACTCTGCGGCAAAGTCGTTAAGTACTTTCTAAAAATACGAGGCCCTCAGCCAGACACAGATACCATATAGTATAGCAGATAGCCCCCCTTTTCACTCGAATCGATTGAAAGAGTGTTTCCCAGGGGACAAAAGCAGGGAGGGGGGAGGGGACCACCAAGATTGCTTGTGACTCTGAATGACGTCGGAAGTTTTATTGGTTTTGCACACGTCAACGAAATGCTGATCGCGGGTAGGGGGTGGTTTTAGCCCCCCCCAAAAAGGGGGCTTGTAATGGCATTACATGCATGCCTGCGCTGCCGCCGCCGCCGCCAGGGGGCGCCACACGTTTGAATGTTTTTGTAACATGACTGTTTGTTTTTAAAGTTTTAATCACTGTCAATCGATAGCTACTTATCATGCTGCAGTGCCGGCTTTTCGTTCTAGGGAAAAGTCGTATCCTGCTGCTGCTCCCTGTCATTGGTGTTGTTTTTTGGTTGCGTTGCCTTAAACAACATGGTTAAGTCATGGCGGCAAAACTGTCAAACGCACTTCCAGCCAAAAAAAAAAATAAAAGCTGGGGATATAGTAAGCAACAAATAAAGCAGGAAAATCGCAAAAGAGGGGGAAATCAAAGGGTTTGGAACGTTGCAAAACTGAAGTGGGTAGCAAATGGCGTAAACATGTACAAAATACTTTGGTGCATCGACTCCTGCCAGCGAAGAAAAAAGCCCGAAAAAAAATCGGGATTGATTAAAAGCACGCCAGCAACGTTGGCAAAAAAAAAAAAGGAACTTAAAAACAGCCACGACAGCAGCTACATTGACAGTGGGCGGGGGCGGTACCGGGGGCGTGGCAGCTGCAGAAAACACCGCAATGTTGCTGTTGTAAAGTAACTGTCTGTACTGCCTAGAATTCGGCAACTGCCAAAAAGGAAATTGCTAAGATTTTGAAGTTGAGCTTTAATTTAACGTTTTATCATGCTATCATGATGAGTTACTGATTCTAAAAGTGACCCTACTATAAGTACATATTTTCTTTTGAGTTTTAACACACTTTTTGTGTCAGTGTACAAATCTCGATTCTAAATTCCAGTGAACTTACGCAGTGTGCAGTGACGACCATTCCATCCTTGGGAGCAAACGCAGGTGCCATTTTTGCATTGTCCGTGTTCCGAGCAGCGGGAATCGCAGGGCAGCTGGTCACACAGGTTGCCCGTCCATCCGGAATTGCAGCGGCATTTTCCGGACTCACACACTCCGTTCCGGCCGCAATCCAAACTGCAGACGGCTGAAAAAAAAGCAAAATACAAATATTGAATCAGACATGGTTGTATTATTTTAGGAACTTTAGGTGAATACTATTAAAGTGTTTGTTTAAATATGACATTTGTCATCGGTTTCCGTATTTCTTTTTTTTCTCTTCTAGTTCTCTACCATCCAATTTTCATAATTTTCCATGTGCGCATTTAAATTCATTAAAGCTTCTGCTCCGCTGGCTCCTTCACGTAAAGTGGCCGGAGTGAAAGGCGTTGGGGTGTTGGTAGCCATAAAAACAGCATTATAAATGTTACATTTACGTGGTGGCACACTTTGCTAACAAGACCCATACCATTTCCATCGAGCATCCCCTCGTCGCTTTTCCGTTTTTCTCCTAAAGATGTCGCTTTTTCTCGACTCGACTGCGGAATTTTCGACTGGGAATGGTCAACGGTTCTGGTTCATAAGTTGGTTCATAGGTTGCTTGTACGATTTCTTCATGGATATTGATTCAGCGAACATGACTTGGTTGGCTTAATAATATGAAAAGGTCCTGGCACTTTAAGGATTGAACAAGGAAAGCTGGTAACTGAAAAGCTCGCTTTAAAGTCAGTCAGCCAAAAATAACTTCATGTTTTATTTAAGCTTTATCTTGGCCAAAATTTTGAATTATTAATTTTTCATTGCATTGGTTCGGGCTTTTCTTGTTTTTCCGCTTTCCCCCCAACCAGCTTTAATTTATGGTTTAGTTCATAATCTCGTTTTTCGGGGGTTGCTTTACAAACCCATGACTTTTGTTAGCAAGCGTAAATTTATTTTATTTGCTAAAAGAAAGAGAGAGATAGAGACAGAGAGGGCGGTCGGTGGCAAAGCCAACCTGCGTATTAAATAAATAATGAATTTTTATGAGACTCTGCTTCATTACGCCGGGAGGAGTCGTCAACTTGGTTTCCCGACTGAGGTACTATATACATATATATATATGTATCCGATATAGTATGCACCCCAGTCCGCTCATTTTCCTCCTTCTGGTGCTAAAAAGTTAAGCAAATTAGGAGTACGTGTCCTTTGGCCTTCGGTGGCATCGTAAGCCGCTTGTTTTATTGAGCCCCTGCCCCGAAATTTTCCACCGATTCTCTGCTGATTTCCCTGCTCTCAACCACGCCGGATGATTATGGACCTCGGCCGTGGGCCTAATTGGAAGCTCCGGCTTTATGGCTCAGCATTCCATTCTAATTTCGGGTTTAGTTGTGGCCATAAAACATCATCATATTCGGTGGAGTGGCACCGGCGGAGTCTGGCTCCATATCAACTGACAGATCTCGTGAGTGATTGCCCTTCTATGTGTACCTGATTTTCCGACCGCCACTTTATGGCCACTACATAAAATACCCTGTATATTAGGGGTAGACCATAAGGCTACCGCTTGCTAATCAGGACTTGGTGACCCAAAATATCTGTTGTGAAGCTCATAGTTTGCTAATTTAAAAGTGGAATTTTTTCTTAGGTTAACCCTTCAACATTGTAACAATATATATCTAAATGAAATAATATCGTGGCCCAACACTAAGTAGCGGGGTTTTCTTCATAACTTGGCCAAAAAAGGAGGTAAAGCTAAAGTAAAGACAGTTTTGTGCTGCTAATAAACATGCCTAACTATCCCTATCGCAATTTTTATGATTTTCGAAAATCAAAATTTTTACAAATTTTCGCGTTTTTTATAAGGGGTACCATCATCAAAATTTGCAAAAAATGGGAACCTTGTGTATCTTCCAGGTTTTAACACAGGTGGATAGGGAATTTCGTTACGACTTCAACGAGGTATCGCATTCCAGTTTTGGACAACTATTTGTTATTATTTCAGCACAAAGTCTAGATAGTTTGTATCAAATATTTTCAGTTTTCAGTTCAACATTTTCTTTAATATTTTGTAGTGTATGGAAACAATGAGGGCAAACATTTTAAACACAGTTACTAGCGACTGTTAAGGACATATTTGGGTTTAAGGATTACAACTCACCTTGGGAGCAATCGGGGCCCGTCCAGTGGCGCTCGCACACACATTGTCCCGTTTCCAGATCGTAGGTTCCGTGCTCGGAGCAGCCGGGCAGGCACTGGTACACCTGCTGGTCGATCGTGCCGCAATCCTCGCCCTGCCATCCGGCCTTGCAATAGCATTGTCCGGCGACGCAGGTGCCGTGTCCGGAGCACAATGGATCCAGGCAGTCGTCTTCATATCCATCATCATCATCATCAGTGGGTGCGGAAGTGGGTGGTTGTGGTGGTGGTCAGAGGTCACAGGTCAGCATTTGGTGGTTTTGGGGAAGAGAGCACAAAACGATTGTTAGTCAACACACAAAACAGACGAGTGGCATATGGGTACAGTGAATAATGCGTAGGATGGACATGTGTAGGCAATCTCTATCACTTTATACTGACTATTTATAGTGGAAATGTATTTATATTATGTTTAAGTAATATATTCTCTAACAATAATTCTTAGCCCTGTTTCTATCAGCGAGTTTCTACTGTTTTTAACGAAAAAAAAGAGTTCAGGGGCAGTAAGAGCGGAAATGTATATGTATATATATTTGGAGGGGCAGTGAAATCGTGACAGTCGTGGCTAAACAAAAAGCTTTCCGCCATGAAGGACTCTTCCCCTCTCGCTCCATCTCTTTCTGGGCGCCTCCCTCTCGCTCCCGCCGGCACGCATACATGCACACATGACATGATTAGTATGTTGGACACGTACAAAAGTGGTCATTAAAATGAAATTCCAGTTTAGTTCAAGTTGGTAATTTTGCGCAGTTGTTGCAATTTTTCTTTTGGCCCGCTTTGTTCAGCTTTTGTTTGTTTTTTTCCCGTTCGTAATTTTTTTTTGGTTGGCTTTTGGCCATGCTTTTCCGCCCACTTTTCCTGTGGCCTCCTGGTATTTTACTTTTCCCTGCATGTGTATGAGAAATATGCTTCCAACATATAAATTCGATTTTATACGTTTTATGTTTGCTCAACGGGCTTTCGTTCTTTTTTTCCCCTGTGTCTTGGTTTATTTTTTGTTTGTTTGGTCCTGTTTCTGTTTCGGATTCTGTTTGTTGTTTGTCCTTGTTTGTTATCACATGCCAAGAGTCCGATGCACACATACACAGGCACACTCAGTGCGTTGTTGCATGTTGCATATTTCATAAGTCATTTTTTGAGCCATTCTGCCATGGGGTATATTGCTTTTATGGAATTTACTTTCAGATCCATAATTCAAATTCATCAATACTTTTAAAATGCCGGTTTGCGATTTCTTTAACTTAAATATATTTGTGCCTTGTTCGTACAATATTCGACAACTTTTGGCTGCATCCTAAAATTCGTTTCGATTTCAGTGTCTGCTTTAAGGCTAATTCAAAGTTATTTGACCAAAAAAATAAAATATGTATAAATAAAATGAAAAACAAGGCAAAAATTGTTGGCATTTCTTTGCCTTTCCCTTTGTCAATTTAAGGCCCACACACAAAAAGCGAGGACAGAATATTTTTGGCCAAAAGAAGTGCAGACGACGGTGTCGTCGGCATAATAACTGAAATATTTTGGCATCCACTTTGGGGCAGCCACCCGCTCATCCGCCCATCCGCCCATCTCCGCCCACTTGTCCTTGTCCGCTGGCCTTATCGGCCAGTGTCAACATGGCCCGGAACCGAGAGGCTGGCTCCAAATTGCAAACAAGGCAAATAAATAATTTTAGCATTTTTATGCCAAGTCAGCAGAAAGCTCACACTCGCCAGACATCAAAAAAAAGTGTGTCCCTTATCTTTCAATTCCACCTATAGTTTAAAAGTTTTCAGCAAATACATTATCTATTCCAAATTTTTTGCACAAGGCCCTAAAAAGTAAGCTGAGTCTTTAAGAGTGAACCAATGCAATAATATCTTTAGATATTTCGGATATCCCGGTATATTCAAGGCATTTTCCATTAGTTTATTATTATTTTTTTTAAGTGTATTTGTGGGCTAGTCCTTGACACTTACGTTGATCGCAGTAGGGTCCTTTCCAGCCGCGCTCGCAGTGGCACTCGCCCTCGATGCAGCGTCCGTGGCTGGAGCAGTTGGGCACCTCGCACTCGCCCACCGGAATGTCGCACTCGGCGCCCTTCCAGCCCTCCTCGCAGTGGCACACTCCTCCGCCGTAGTGTCCATGAGCCGAGCACAGAACCGGACAGACGCCTGGAAGAGCAGAATGGAAAATGCGGTGAGAACAAGGGGAATGAATAAGGGAACAGTGGTTCAAGGGCCAAAAGCTGAACCCAAGTGATATTTGAAAAGTATTTTCTTGGCCAAATTAGTATGCTCTTAAGCATTACTTACTCTTGGAGCAGTCCACGCCCTGGTAGCCATCGATGCAATCGCACTTGCCCAGATAGCAGCTTCCCCTGCCGGAGCAATCGTTGGGGCATGTGGTACTGACGCCCTCGGCCTCCTCGGCCAGCAATGATACGGAATGGGCCACCAGTTCGTCATTGTAGACGGATATGAACCACAGGCCGGTGTCCAAGTACTGCAGCAGGGATACGTTCACCGTCATGGCATCGACATCCAGAGCGGGCAGGCCATCGCCAGCGGATCGTTTGTTCACCCAGTGGCTCTGGGGCTTGCCAATCCGCTGCAGATGCTGTTTGGCCGTATCGAGGGGTGTCTCCACATCGTACGACTCGCTGGAGTCGAAGCTGCGGCTCTCGTCCTGTTCCGAGTCCTGATCCTGAGCCGATTCCGCACTCTGGTCCTTGTCCTGGCGATACAGCTCCACATCTTGCCCAGTTGTGGTGGCATTCGCGGAGCTGCGTCGATGTCTCAGGTGGCTATCCAGTCGTCCGCCCTTGATGAACTCCACAAAATCGTGTTGCGTCACCGAAGGCGCCACATTGCGGCGCGAATAGACCGCAAAGTGTGCGCCCCAGGGCAAAGTGAAATTGAAGCGAATGAATGCGGGATGTTTGTTGCGGAATTCCAAGGTCCAGAACTGGTAGGCGGGTATGGTGGCATGGTAGGCCTCGTTGAACTCCTTCAGCTCCACCACACCGCCCAGTTGCGGCTGCAGCGCCTGATGGTGGTGTCCATTCAAGCCGCCACCCGGTTGCTGCATCAACTGGCCACCCAGTCCGCCATTCAGTCCACCATTCATCATGCCACCGCCGCTCAGGCCAATCCCGCCAACACCACCGGGCAGTGCGCCACCGTAGGTCAGCTGGTGGTGATCCTGCAGATGGGTATTGGTCGCGTCCAGCGGTGTCAGCGGCTGGTTGATCGAGTGCGGCTGCTGCTGCTGCAGCAGCAACTGCTGCTGGATGCCCGAGTTGCTGCCTCCGCTGCCCGCCGACGGGTTCATCAGTCCGTGTCCATTCTGGCCGTGGTCCGAGGTGCTGGTCTGGATCGATTCCTCCGTGGGGAAGGCCGTGGCCACGCCCTTCTCATTGGACTTGGCCAGTCCGCCGCGCAGATCGTGGGGCTGTGACTTGACGTCCTGGACTAGGATGCAATTGGTGCTGTCCATGTTGGGTTTCATCGAGCTGACAGCTGCAAGAGGCAAAGAAAATTTCATTATTTTTATTGTTTAGTTTATTGAATATCTAACGTGCTCAATTAGTCAGATCTTACAGATACAACTTATTGAGTATATGTAGGTGTTGTTTCATCTTATCTGCCGACAGAAAGTGCAATTAAAGCTTTTGAGATTATGAGACACATCGCTCGTTCGGAATACCCAAGCAAACTATATCCTTCTGTTTTTGGCTGTGCCCCTTGGCTGGATTTTCGATTCGGCTTGGCCAAATGTGCGCCCATAAATCGACAGACAGAGAGGGATATAGCCAGCCGGTTAGCAGGCTGAGCGGGGAGAGGGAAGGGTAAGCGAGATGGCCACAGTGCTGGCCATAAATCTGGTCCTCATGCTGCCATTTTGGCCAAGAGAATCGCAATAATGTCTTCTGTGGTGCTGTAGTTGGTGGCTTCAGCTGCTGCACCGCCCTGTTTTTCACACATAAATTTTGGCATCATATTTTAACGCCATATTAATATGCACACGAGTATAAATCAAAAACTACTGCCGCCCTCTCCGCTGACCCCTTGACCCTTGCTCACACACGCACACGCTCAGACACTTACACACTAACATACACACACAGACACAAAGTGGCCGTTGTTAACACGTTTGCATTTTGCTGCTGGAAAACGGAGCGGAAAAAAAGGACCCCTCCCGGCTATCGTTTATCGATAACTATGGCCGGCGATTTATGGCCATTGGCAGTGGGAATGCGGCGCCAGCAGGTCCTGGCCACCAGGACATCGAGAAAGGAGGGCTGGCGAATGATTGAAGGACTCGCTGGAACGCACAGCTTGGGCGAACAAGGGTTAAACAAGTCTGGAATGAGCGCTTCCCACGGTAGAAGGATAAGTCTACGCCTTTCTTTAATCTTGCCTTAAACTATTATTTCGTTAAACGATATAAGATTCTAGATTAAATGTGCTACTTAATTTTTCTAACATTTTAACAGATCCAAAAATAAGTTCTAACATAAATAGCCGGAACTTGCAATAATCACTTTGCACATTAGAGCGGAATTCCGTAGAAACTAAATCCCGTGCGAGCAATTAACCTTGCCACATTTATATCGATTGAAATTATGTTAATGGGGCGCATTATATGGACGCCACATATACGAGCATTAGTGTGTGTACAGTGCGGACTGCCACAAGCAAACGTTTTGGGGACGAGAGAGCGTGTGGATCATAAATATATGAGTAATGGCTGCAAATGCTGTCGGTTTGCTGGCTTGTTGTTTATTCTTAGCCCAATTCCAATTCGGGACACTTGACAGGACACACAAAACATTTCGTTGACATGTAAACTAATGCACCCCATTCCCATCGATAAACTGGTCAGAGTCCTCTGAAAAGGAACAATGTATACTTATATATATGGCGGGTATCATTAATAAATTAAGAGCTCGGCCCAGTTGGTTCTATTAAGTTAACAAGCTTTTCATTCGAGTGTCCTGTCAGCCCGCACCATCGCCAAATACAAGACCCTTGATGGTGGGAAGCTTCCTTGAAATTGGTTGGGTTTCCCTTCCGCTCGATTCTAGTCGATTCGATTCGATTCGATTCGGGTTTCCTTCACTTCGCGTTGTTTTTCGTTCACCAATTAAATTTGATTACAATTTGTTGCCCCATACCGAGACACCCACCCGACTTACATCCATCACCACCCCCACGCTTTACTCACGCTAATGGTTATTTAGTTGGTTTTTATATTCCTCAAGAGGAAGCCAAGTAAACGTGGTATAGATTTTATTTCAGCTCTGTAAGTCAAGTAGCATACACGGAGAAAATGTTGGGAACAATATAAAAAAAACCTTATGATGTGATGTGCATAAATCTATACTTTCGATAGAGAATCAAAGTATTATAGTATTATAGACATTTTGCCAACTTGCAAGCTGACACTCTAGGTGGGCAAATCTTGTTTAGAAATCACACTTGATATGATCAAAAATTAATTACCAGCTGATAGTTTTTTTTTTTTTTTTTGTTTCCTGCTCATCAACATTTGTGCTGCACATCATTAGTGTGACACATGTCGCCCAGGTTTTTCCTCAATATTCATGCCCTCACTAATTTATTTTTTTAAGCATTTTCCTAATAAACCCCATCCATGTGGGTGGGCGGGTGTTGTGGGTGTTGTGGCACTCCCTTGGCTTTATTTTTAGACCCACTCGAGTTCTGCTCCAGTTGCTGCTGGCTCAAAGGGTGTGCAACGGATGTGTTCGATTAATTATTTCCGCCCTTCGTCCGGGAAGTGGGCAATAAACTTTAGAAGGAGCAGAAGCTCCACTTTCGAATCCTGGGCGTCGTCATGAATAAAAGAGTTCTTGTCCTCGTTCTCGTTCTCGTCCACTTTCTTCTGTCCTCCCGCCTAATGAGACACATCGTCAGGCGTTTTGGACCAGGACCAGGACTAGGACGACTAGCACTAATTGCTCCTGCCGGGCTGGAAAACTGAGAGAGGAGAAGCGCCGAAAAACCATGTCCAAACGTCCAGTGTCAGGGTCAGGCAAAAGTTACAACCGGCTGGGAAATTTATGAAACATTTTCTTAATTGCACTTCCTTAAGGAAAATAATTTATTTAAACGACATGCGCACACCTTTTTCGGAGAAAGGCGAATGGAGCACGCCCAGCGGCCATTACAGTTGAAAGTGACAAATGTCCTTTTGCGTTTTGCGTGTGTGTGTGTGTGTGCGTGAGTGTGTGTGTGCCGGCGCTTGTATGCGATGTAATTTAAATTGAAATGTCTTTCGATATGCTTGTTTTGATGGCGATTTTAGGCAAATTGTTTGCGGCCTACGCATTAATTGAAACCATCTAGCTTGTTGTTTTCCTCCTATTTTTCCGCCAACATTGTTCTTCGGTCTTTTCCTCTGCTAATTGACTTTCTTTGTTGCGGTTGTGCGTGACGTTCGCATTTCCGGTTGATTGGCCTACCCGACGCCCTCTTCCTGCCACGCCCAGCCGCCCAGTGTCCAGTATGTTTTTACCATGTTTTTGCAGCCCTGAAAAGGAAACACGAAATGCGAGCAGGACAATTTCCGAGTGCTTTGCATAATTC
Organism: Drosophila simulans; assembly: GCF_016746395.2. NCBI lineage: Eukaryota > Metazoa > Arthropoda > Insecta > Diptera > Drosophilidae > Drosophila > Drosophila simulans. The sequence goes on along the minus strand of NC_052525.2, from coordinate 11,771,364 downwards.
GTTAGGCGCAAAAGGAAACCGCAGAAAAATGAACAATTCCATTCACTAATTGGCAGCTCGGTACAGTGAAGCCCCCCATCGATCGAACGATTCTAGTGCATTTGACAGGACACATTGCGGTTGACAAGGGGGGCTTTGGCATTTGTCTATCCCGAAATTGAAAAATAGCCAGGGCAAAAGTCAATTACTGCGAAAGAAGTCATGGAAGTTCATGTGCCCACAAAGCAAAGAAATGTGCGAGTAAATTGATTCAAAATCATGCAAGAGAAAAGCATTTGCTCCAGCATGAATATTTTCCGAATTCATTTTAATTGTGGAGCATATCCAACTAATATTCTGCAAAGCTAAAATATAAAGGTGAAGTTTCATTTTATATACTTCATACTTTTCGACAACTTTTGCAGCTAAGTTGCACTGGATTTTCTTCGATTTTCCCTCGCAAAAAGCCCGAAATGTATTTTCAAATCAGATGCAACTCCAACTATTTGGCCGCACCTTCCGTTGACCCTCGACTACTTAAGTGCATCCCGGTAATTAGGCGCCCACTCGGTCGGTTAGTTACCTTTCCAGCGGCTAAGACGACATCCTAGTGGCCATAATAACAGCTGGCATAATCCGATTACAGTTGGCTGGGCTAAGGAAACCGGCTGAATATTCCATTGGCATATGCATTTCGATACACTGCATTTTGCGGGATGGGGCAATGGGACTTTGCCCACTGTGCGCATCTAGTTCGCATTTTCCGTTTGGGTTCGGAAAATGTGGGCGTGGCTCTGGCTGGGATAACCGCAACACAGAGCCAAAGGCAGCAACAAATTAAATTTCCAGCAAACCGCAACGCAAAGTGAAATGAAAATAAAATCGCATAAACTACAAGGCCAGCTGCTGTAAATGACAACGCCGATAAGATGTTAAAGGGGGTCAGTTGGTGGGTTTTTCTACGGATTTTCCAGGGTGGTCAGGCCAATATATATGTATGTATGTATATCCAAGTATATATAGAACGGAATGGCAAATAAAAGCTGTACGGAATAAGCCCCATGGGGTCATTGCAGCAGTTATATATAGCACAGTAAGTGCAATAGCAAAGGCAAAAGCAAAACCAGGAGCAAAGGCAGTAAGGCATGCAACCACACACAGCTGGTGGTGCATGGACGTAGCCAGGGGGGTTTGCAGCAGAGCAGGTTGGACGCGTCCAGGGGAAGGGAGGGGAGTTTGGAGCACTGGAGTTTCAACACAGATGGATGCACGAACGCACTTGGCCAGTTGGCGTGGCCAGGAGCACAGTGAGAAACAAGTGGCACTCAATGGAAAGCATATTTCTTTATATTAGGTATCTAAGATATACTTAATCTTATTTAAATTTTGTTTTAATTTTAATAATAATTTTTTAAGGTTAAAATCGAGTGAAGTATAAAATCTCTTTCAGTTCCTTCTTTTTCTGACCGTGTATTCTTGAGGGGGGAAACAAGCCATCGGAACGGGGGGCGTGGCCGGCCTCCATCTGTCTGTGAAACAGTGCATATCGAATGAGTTTCCGATAGTTATCTGCTTAAAAATCGATTAACCTATTTCCGATAACTACTGCAATGCGCATCCTGAAAGGGCCAGCTGCCAGTCAAGCATATTAACTGTTGTCCGTCTGTCGGTCGGTCTGTCTGTCTGGTCCGCTGTCTCTTTCGCACTGGGACTTGCTGTCCTGCTTCGATGCTCCTGCTGCTCCTGCTGCTTTTGTTGTGATAGAAAGTGGCACATTTGTAAATCGCTGGGCAAACATTTATGCAACTTTATGGGCGGCGAATGCTGATGCTTTTGCTTTTGCTGCTGCTGATGCGGTTGCACTTGTCACCGGCTCTCCCCTCTCTTTCCCGCCCGCCCCAGCCTCTCGCTCGCACTCGGCTGACACTGCGGTCGATTATCGGAACAGATATGACAGCTGCATGCAGATCGCTATGTGTGCCTCATACGCAAATGTGCAAATGTGCACTTAAAGCTGCTGTCAGTCGTCATCACTTTTCACAGCCAAAAGTGGATAAGTTTAAAGCATAATACTCGTGACATAAAAAGTTTGCTTTAAAATCTGTAATTATCGGCATTAAAATATTCATAAAATTGTGCACCTCGAGATTTATTTCTTAAATAACTATAAACTATTAAGGCCTTGCATTGATAAGTTTATTGGTTCGTCTGTATCAGAATACAATACAAATTATACAAATTACTCTTGCACGCAATCGCCGCAAACATCTTCCGTTGCGCTGCGCTCATAAGTAGGCAACGAAAAATATTCATTTTATTTTCCCAGCTTTTTGTGCTTATTTGCTCGAAGCCTGAAATCTTCCATCATCATTTGGGGCGGTGGGCGGTGGGAGGCGTGGCAAATGGAGACAGTATGTAAATCAAATTAAAGAGAACAACTCGTGAGGCTGACAAGGCAAACAAGCAAACGCAAGCTGTCTGCCTGTTAATTAACTGACAATGGGCCGCACATATTTGTATATAATTATACAGTTTCCTGAGTGTGCTTGCACATACACACATACATACATATATGCATACATATACGCATGCATATACAAGTGTATATATATTTTAAAATACCCAAACAGCTGGCGCCCCTCAAACCGCAATTGCTGGCTAATTTTATGGCGAAACCCTTAATTAATAGAAAATTATTAAGCAAACACGAAGGGCGAAAAGTTTGACTGCAAAACCAAAATATATACGTATATAAAAATGAGGTAAATTAATTTTTGGTTCACCTGTTCCCCAGTCGGTATCTTAACCCCACAGTTTCTAAAACTATTCAACCATAAAGCGACCCCCAAGCACCCAAACACACACACACACACACACACCCACACACACGCACACAAAAAGCTTTTTACACAAATGAGTTTATGGCGGTTAAGAAACGAGGGGCGCCACAAAAATTAATACATTATTTTTAAAAGATAAATTTCAAGCATGTGCTACTGCTGCTGCCACTGGCTGCCAACAATTAAATCAGTGAAATCCACACGCAGCAGCAGCTCCCCAAAAATGCCAACCACCCCCCCACCCGAATCCACAAAATGTTCACAACTTTTCAACTTAAATTCATTTTGTGCCAAAAAAGGCGAGGGGCGTGGAGTGCGGAGTGTGGAGTGCGGCGGAGGGGAGCGATTGAGAGGGGGCTGCCATGTGCCAAGTGGCATCACATATATTTTTCCCGTGGTTTGTTGTAAATTTGTTTTCGTTCACTTGCAATCCTGTGACACCGCAGCCCCATCAGCAACAACAACAGCAGGAACAACAGCGGCACCAACAACCTTGCCGCCCAAAAACCACCCACCAGCCACCCAAAAAGCACCCACCAAACAAGCCGCAGCTTTTAGCCAACTGTAAATCAGTGCCGCCGTCTCACGAGCAGCTGCTGCTGCTTCTTCTGCGTAGATAATAAATTAAACGCAGGGAGAAAGTGCGAAAATGGAGAGGGAGAGAGAGAGGGGGGCGGCCCGCGGAGAAAGTGCGCAGAGGAGCAGGCAAATAGGGGAAGAAATGAGTGGCTCGAATTGGTAATGAATGGCACTAGCAAAACAATCCGGGAAAAGTCGTGGATGATGATGGAGCAGGAATAAATAATGTTACTAAATAAAAAAAAAATAAGTTATTTGGGCTAATTCTTGGTTTCACAACAGCTTTGATTAGAGCTTTACAATTTAATATAATATATATACTATAGAAGAGATAAATTCTATTAAAGGCATCGCAGAATTTCCGCACTGGTTCGATTTTTGTATGACAATTGTTTAGTGATTTCCGGCCAACTTGTTTACCTGAAAATGTCATGGGAAAACAACGCAAATCACTCACAAAATCCCCTAACAAATTTCGGCACACGGACACAAAAAGGCTTCTTTTTGGTCGCTAAAGTTCAGCCACATAAATTTGAATGCCTTCGCGTAAGATTTATCAAAAAAAAAGAAAAAAACAAGAAAACAACAGAAAAAAAACAGTTGGCAGTTGGAAAACCCCCATCGGAAAAAGTGAGAAGAACCTGGCAGCCCAGATGTCGACGCACAGACGCTAAAAGTGTCCAAAAAGTTGTGCCAATGTTTCACTAGATAAAATGCCGGGGCACAGAGGCCACCACAGGAAAATTTACAGGAAGGGGGGTTTCAGCATGGCCGAAAGGTTGGGGCCAAAAATGGGTGAAAAAAGGGGGTGGTGACTCAGTTTTCCGAGCGGTTTTCTGGGGGATTTTAAGGTGGCTGAGGAGGCGTCGTCATCGTCGCCATTGCCGTCAACGGTTGGCGAGGGCTGACTGCCTGCCAACCGTCAACCCTTTTGTTTCAAATTAAAATTTACATATTTTAATGTGCAAAGTTTTTGCCAGGGCAAAACAACAGCAACAGCAACAACAACGATGTTGTTGGGTGGCCAAAAAGTGATGGTGGACGGGGGGGAAGGGGCATGGAAAGCCAAAGGTTCGCCAGAGCAGAAAAGAGAAATGGGCAAAAAGAATTAAATTGACCTGTAAATATAATTTGGAAGGCAGCACAGCCAGGGACGGCACAAAACGTGTTTAATTATCAAGTTGTAAACAAAAAGCAAAATATATATATATAAAAAAAAAAGAGGAAAACATCAGGAAAAACAGGAATATAAAAGGACGAGCAAAAAACACGAGGGGAAAAAGCATCCTTCGGATGTGGCAAGTGCAACTTGCAAAAAAAGGGGAAAACATTAAAAAGCCATTTTAATATCTGTTGCCAATTCAGGTGAGATTTGCCAGGAAAAGCATAACTTTTGTCATAACTCGTACACGAGGAAATTGTTTTATTTTTCACCAAGCATTAGTTGGAAATTTATCAAAAATTATCTCGAAATGCAATTATACGCGTTTTTAAAGGTTCTTAAGAAGTGCCCACTTCAACTAATGCGAATTAAATCTGTTTGCCGCTAAATCAGCAATAGCTAATTAAATTTTGGGAGCTTCCCAAGATTGTGGGCATATCCTTCAATCATGGATTTTCAATCGATCTGGCGGTTTTTCCGATGCCATCGAACTTTGGGGACTTGCGGATTCTAATTTGCTTGTCAATTGTGCAGGATGCACCACCAGCAGTTGGCACATTTATCAATTAACATTTAGAGCCAGCCGAAGAATTTATACACATATATCATGTGCATACACTGAGAAAAATAATGAAAGGCACTCAGTAAATCTATATTTAATAAATTAATAAATATTGAAGCAGTAAGAATTGAAAACTTTAAAAGCTATCGAAGTCTTGTAATTTAACAAGTTTCGATGGATCATATTGTCAATTGTTTTCTCAGTGTATGGACATGTACGTATGTGTTTACCTAGGCCAATGCTCCGTGTTTCTTAGCTGGCCAAAGTGTGTGTGTGTGTGTGTAAGTTAACACCATTTAACGCTAATGTAATGCAAACACCTTGATGTATTTGCCTTGTTATAGCTTGTTTGTAGTTTGCACTTATGTATACACTGAACGAATATTTGCAAAGGTACGCGCATGTTTGTGTGCGTGTGTGTGTGTGTGCGAATGGGCTTGTGTATTTTTCATTAACTGTGTTGGCATTATCACAATGTCCGATGTTTTTAGCCAGAAGTTCTTACCTGCAAAGTACGCCAACATGGCGGTTAGGACGACGGATACGAATATTAAGGCGATGCTCAAGCATTTCCAGGAACATCGGTGCTGACAGCGTTTATCTATGTGAAACCTGTAAAAATACACATGGAGAAAAGAGTATGATGATGAGATAGCAGCGTTAAGCAAACTGAGCAATGCATTTGTAATTAACAAAAGGGGTGGGGTGGTGCGGGGCGGGGCATTGAGACCGCAAGACAGGAGTAAAGCCACTCGCCTCCATCGCCTCCATGTCCTTTTTGTCCCCCACATATCCCGTACTCTGTCCTGCGGCTTTAGTCGCTTGACATATCACAAGGACCACAGAAACCATCCAACCAAACAAACACGTTTCGCATAGAGCAAGTAAAATCAACGGAGAGCACGGAGAAAAATATACTAGTTTCGCAACAGAAAGGAAATTTAAGCTACAAAATAATAAGAAATAATGAGCTATAGTTTTAATTTGATCATTTGATCTTAATTTATCAGTGAGACCAATGGATGCGCATAAGGCAAGCAGCCAGTGTGAACTGATCGTACAATGACTATTTTTTAATAATAAGCAACTTGAAAATAAGTTAAATTTTCATATTTTTCCCAATGCAAAAAACAAAAACGCTGCGTGGCGCAGAGTTAGTACGCCAATGAGTTTGTCAACTGCTGGCAACAGCTGGCAACTTTTTTAATAAAGCCCCCCAACCGAAAAGGCAACGCATGCAAAATGATGCACAAGACCGAGGACAAGGACCACTGCTCCCAGCTTCCAGGCCAGCGTGCCCCAATCTCGACCCAAAAAAAGGGTGTTAATCACACATACAGCCAGCCAACAAGTCTAAGCCGCCGCAGGCAGAGCTGTCAAGTCTTTCGGCGTGGTCGCCTCTAATTGCGTAAAAGTTGAACGAAACGCTGACGGAGGGAGTTACGAAATTTCAATGGGGGAAATATGGGCAAAATGAAGAGGGGTAAGTGCTGGCGAAGGGGGCGTGGTCCCAGCTTAAAGAGAATTAACAATTCTTGAGTTGGCAACTTTCGAAAGTTGGCCCAGAATTGGGTTAGACTCAAAAGTGTCCGAGAGTCAGGCCTTCAAAGGTGATTCAACTCGGTGAAGGGGAAAAATAAAAAGCAACAGGGAAAAGAGTGGAAATCTCCCTGGGGGGAAAATTCCTTATGGAGTTAGGCACTAACTAGGGAACTCTGAACTGCACAAAAAAGTTTCTGCATCACTTTGAAATACTAACTAGACGAGTCTTTAAGGTCGTAAGTATCTCACAAGAAAACATCAACAAGATGTAAGATATTTAAAAGGAACAGAAAATGATAAAAACTATACGAATTATAGTTCGTATAAATTATACGAAAACATTTATATAAAATGTTATATTTTCATGATTAATGCCAAATGATCATGAATTACAGAGGCTTTAAAATCAAAATCTGTTCTACTCAACAGAAGATCAGAGCATCCCCAATCATCCTTGGCATCCACAGCTACTTGACGGACGTGTCGAGTTTTCGATAATCAGAGGAAGCTTCTGTCGGATGTCGTTGCAGACATTCAATGGCCACCAATATCTGAATAGGCGGTTATATTTCTGCGCTTGTGGAATAGACCCCACGGATTCCAGATATTTGACGGATGTCGTGGTCCTATCATCGACATCGCTGCGACCGGAATTGGAATCGTGTCCTGTAAACTGGATCTCCTGTCGGCGATGCAATCCCGGAATGTGATCATCCGCTGTCTCACGTCGCCAGCGGGCAACGCACACAATGTGGATCATATGAGCGGTTGCTAAAACGCCCATTACTATATTTAGATATTCCAAAACTTAAATCGATTTTCTTGTGTTAACAATTTTGATGTAGAAAAGTGGGAAGTTAACCAATTACTGTTCTAACATGAAAGTCAGCGGCAACTTCGATGTGTTTGCTAAGCTACTTGGTTCACAAAAAGTTTTCTGAATAATAAAATAATATCAAATAAATGTGAGAATTAACCTTAAATGTGCAGCACATCCTCGATTGCTGCGCGAGCGAAAAAGCCGCCTTCTCTTGAACAAAATCAGTTGACTGGAAAGTCATAACCAGTGCACCACCACTGTTCTCACTCAATTTAACGCTCATTCACTCGAGGAGTGTTCACTGTGACCCCCGGGGCGAAAGGTCCAGATATACACCATATTTTGGGGGGCACCCCTTGTTCCGCAGCTCCCACCACCACCACCAATGCCACTATCACTATCACTGGTACTACCAATACTACTACACATCCGAATGGATGTCAACTTACCTGGATGGCGAATATGGCGAATAGTGCGGTGCATGCGCTGAGTGGGAATTACGCAACGGGAATCCGGGCATGACCAGCGGCTGTGAGCCGCTTATCTGGCAATTGCCACCGTTACCGCTCCCGGGCGGACCGACGCCCACCTGGGGTCCTCCACCGGCCACGCCCCCCGGTCCACCGCCCACACCGCCGGGCATCGTGCCAGCGCCCATCGGCAGTCCAACGCCGCCGCGATCGATGCCACCATGGCCGATTGTGTTGCTGCCAGTTGACATACTCTGCGGCATCTGTTGTGGATGGCCGCCCAGTCTGCAAAGAGGAGAAAATGCAAGGAAACTGGGTTATCCACTGGCTGTCAATTTTTGGGATGCACTCGAACCGAATTGTGCATGACACTTGATTACTTATGAATATAAATATAACTCCTAATTTTAAGGTTTACAATTCTAAGTTAACATACTAACTTAACTTTAGAAAAATCCACTGTTTTAGTCTGCACCACTAAAATATTATACAACTAAATTTCTAACTTTTACTTAAGTCATTACATTTAATTTCAGCTGAATACTTAATTTTGTTATGTGTGTTTTTAGTTTATGCATTGGGTTCCACATTTTTCGCTCAGTGCACTTTGGCTTGTAATGCGGAAATTAAAACATGTGCAAAAGTTTTCGCCGCTCGCTGCTGCTTCTTCTACGCGTTTGGCAATGTTACAATATTTAAATCGCATCCTCGTGGACAATGGCTTATTGTTGTTGCCGCGGCCCGCTGTTATTGTTATTATTATTTTTAACGGTTAAGTGATGCGGAAATTTTAAATTAAAAAACATAAATCAATGCATGTGTGCACGCCGGCCATTGTATGGCGAATTGTGAATGGAGAATGGCGAATGGCGAAGGGCGAATGGGTTGCACGAAAAGCAACAATAAAAAAAAGAGAAAAAAAAATAGCAACCAACCAATGTAAAAATAAAAATTACAACAAAAAATAACGACGAGTTTCATTATCCCCGACCGGCAGTCGGGCGATTTTTGTTGCTGTTTGTGTTTTATTATCGCTCAACATTAAGCGGAAATGCAGTCGCTGCTGCCATTTCTCGATAACTGCCGCCATTGTTGTAAATTCCTGTGCGCGCGTGTGTGTGTGTGTCGTCTGTGTGTGGTTCAGAGAACTGCAGCCCGCCACTGGCACTCTACGTCCACCCGATAAACACTCGGTCTCTAGGCACCCCGTCTTTTTTGACACCCTACTTGCGGCAACAGAAAATATTCGGGTGTTTTACCAACGTTGTGTTTTTGTTACGAGTAAAAAAACCACCCGAGGCCTGCTGCGCAAGAGCCGTATGGGTGAGTGGACGCACAGTCAACGATCGGCCGCAGGTCATTTTTTGTATGCCTAAAATTTGTATGGGTGGAAGCGCGACGGGTATAAGAAATGAAGGGTAAAAGGGAATACCCAAGAAAAATTTCGTGCTCATGTCGGGTGCCACTCGTTTCGAATCATTGCCTTACTAATTTTTCACAAGTCGCTAGCTGAATACTCTAATGACGAATATTCCTACATAAATTCATTTTTGAAATGAATTTCGTGACATTATGTACATAGATTCAGCTATTAGCATTATTACTATTACTATTATTTTTAATATAATTTACATTTTAATAATACAAACGTTAATAATATATATAATATATAATAATATATAATATAATATATATATATATATATATATATATATATATATATACATATATAAGAATTAAATTACATATATATATATATTTATAATATATAATATAATAAAATATAATATAATATATATAATTATAATAATATATAATGAAGATGAAGGGCATATTTTACATAGTATTCGACAAAGTCTAGAGCCACGCCGAAAGAATAGTGTATAAACGTATGGAGTGTAAAACGTATGGAGTTACGCATCTCGTCTGTGTCTCGACTATCTACAAGAGTAGATAGACTGATAGAGACTATTACCCGAGTATTTTTCGAAACACCCGAGTATTTTTGGAAACACCCATGTGTTTAACGGTAAACCCACAAGTGTTTTTGTCACTCATCCCTTTTTAGGCATTTGTCTTTTTCTGACTGTTTGCCTTCTCTACCCTCCGTTATGGGTGCCGAGTATGATCGGCACCCGCGACGCAGGGCACCGTATTGATTCGGGTGCGCGCACAACGGGGTGTCTTGTCTGCAGGTGCAGACGTATACTGTGTGTTTGTAAGTACCCGCGATGTGCGTGGCGGGTAGCACCCGCACACAAAATTGTTGGATGTGAGTCGAGTGGCTAAAAATGCCACCCTTGCAGTTCTCTGGTGTGGTTGCCATTTTCAGCAGCCGCCCGCAAGTATGCAACAGAAATTACAACCTTTTCCAGCCGCCAAAGCAGAAACGCATTTTTGTGAACCCTCGCGATAGATTTACACACACTGGCAAAGATAAAGCCACTCTCCACTAATTTCCTTCAACAGATTTAAAATTATTATTTTATGGCTTCGATATCTTTTCGTTTTTCTTTTGGTCAATAAATGCCACGTTGTTGTTGGCCAAGCAAATACCTTAAAGGCATAAAATGTTGTCTTTTCGGAAAAATGCCCTCAGGCCGCAATGTATTGTCTTTGGACAAATATTTTGATTTTCTGAGAGCTTATTCTTCACATTTGTTTTGTTTTCCTAACGAAAGACGAAGTCAATTATAGAAAGTCTTTGGACTTGAACTACATGGCCTGTAATTGGAACATCTTGTTTGAGTACAAAATTAAATATATATTGCTTAGATTTTAAACGAATTGTTTTAAATATTTTAACATTCTAACTTGCCCCACTTGCTTTAATTTGATTTGATGCATTCAACGTAATGGCACTGTCTAAACCGCATTTTAACCCATTTCGAGGAGCTTTTCGCTGACCCACGATTATTTTTATAAATTCCCCGTCCAACCAACTTCATTGCCATTGTACCGAGCTCATCGTCACTTGCTGTTGCGTGTATTTGACATATCACATTTGGCCCTATTCGTATCTCTTCGTTTTGCTTTTGGTTTGGCCCGCTTTGCTTTTTCAGAATCAGTTCATTTTTTTTTTCATTTTTTTTTTTTTTTTGGTTTTTTGGCTGCGGCTCTCTGTCGTTTTGGTCGCCATTTTGGCTTTGTTATTTATGGCCATGTCAAGCGGTCGCCGGCTGGTCAAGCGTGTGCCACGCCCCCAGCCCCTAGCCCTCGTTCGCGGCGATTTGGCCTGCATTTGACATGCGGTTCCTGTGTGCGGGCTTCGTTTATTTGTATTTTATCTTTCCCCCTTTTTTTTTTCTCTCATTTCTCAATTGAAATTTTAACTCAGTCGAGTGAGATGGCCTTATGAATAGTACACAAAGTTCTGTATGATATTTCATATTCAAAATTTTAGAAAACGAAGTCAAAAATAAAAAAACGAAATCAAAAATCAAGCTGCAAATTTACGAGTTTTTGCCACAAAAGTTACTAGATCAGTGTAATTTATAGCGGGAAAGGGACGGCACGAATGCAAAACAGAACAATGAATGGCACCCTGGGGTCGCCGGAGCGAAAGAGATGGCTGTGCCTGCCGGAAAAGAGACGGGAACAGAAAGCCGCTTACACCAGCAGGCACAAGACAAATGTGCCTCTCACTCTGTGCGTGTGTGTGTGTGTGTGTGTATTTGCGTGTGTATCTATGTGAGTTTGGGACAGCTTAGCAAATACTAAGCCAGCCAGCGAGCAGCGCAAGCTGTGCCTGTGATTTATTAGCAACAATAATAGAATTAAACAATTTAAATTAAGTTGTAGCCAAAAACCATAAACAGTCTGGCAGGCGGGCCTGCGGACTGTGCCCCACCATCCCCCCCACCATCCCCCCCACTCACTCAACACTCTCGCACACACGCAACGTTTTGTTCCCACTAAGTTTGATACCCTCGAAAGTCAGGGTTATATAGTTGACAAGGCAATACGTCTGAGTCAGTTGCAAGTTATTGTTTAGTTATAAAAATTCTAAGGTATTTAAAGAAATACAGCCAAAGGTAAAAAAGTAGGACTTGATGACGTCTATAATGGATATATATTTATATACAATTGTAGACAGCGAGAATTTTATTTATTTATTTAATGATTAAAAGCAAACAGACTAGGACATATATTTTTATGAGCTTTATTTATTTGGGAAATAATATAATTTCCAACAGTAACCTTCTAGCCGAAGTAATATCATGTTCGTGGTGCCAAATTCGACTGAAATTCCTTGACCAGCAGGCGACTGAGCAGCAGCGGAAGCTCAGCTGGGGGGAAAGTTGGGAAAGCGGTGGCCAAATGGAGGGGGGCATGGCCGAGGGGGGTGGGGGGAGCCAACTTGGTCGCGCTGCTGGCGGGGCATTACAAATGCTTCCTGTGCATACATTTGGCAGCAGTTTGTGTGTGCCCATTCCGCTTTTCCACATCGTGTGTATATTGTTGCCATTATTATTGCCGTTGACCAGCCGCAGCAGCAGTTCCACTTTCGCCCCACTTTTCTCCATTTCAGCTACACCCCCGTCCCCCCCAAGCAACGCTACTTTCCACCACCACTACCATGACACTCGACGAAAGTTGTGCACACGCAATATGGAGTGGTGCAAAAAGAGCGCACAAAAAATGTTGCATACTTTTAAGTGCAGCGCATTTTGTAACTCAAAATGGCAGTTCGTTGCTGAATGCATGTGAGTTTGCGAGTGTGAGTGTGAGTGTGTGCGTGTGTGTGTGCCAGCGCGTGTGCTTGATTGTTTAATTTAATTTGGATTTAAAAGCAACGCATAACAAAGATTGCTAGCAATTATTTTTTGCCCGACGCTCTTGTTATTCAATCAAATAATATTCATTTCATTTGCAATCAACAACAGCAGCAGAAGCAGCTGCAGAAAAACTTTTGCTTTTATTAAATTTTGTTTCTGTTTATTCCGCTTTGTGATAATAAATACTGTTTTTGCACTGTCCGTGGGGAAAACAACTGAGAGATGGCGATAGTTTGCGTGAAAGGGACATAAATCCAATGGGGACAAACTGAGCAGAAAAAAAACAAAAAAGTATATATAAATGCAGTTGGGAACAGCGTTTGAGAATGAATTGAAGGACTGACTACTTTATGCTATCGTCATAAAGTGAAAACCTGCCATTAATGGTATTGTATTGGAACATTTCGTATTTTATAGAAGTATCAGTATCACTGATTAAACCATCAAAGCCAACAGTGCGAAACATAGTAGTTTTCCTCCAAAGGATTTTTAAACGTAAGAATAAATAACTGGCATGAATATTTTATTACTTTTTGCAATTTTAAAAATTGTTGTCTTAGATCTGCCAACATTAAGTGGAATATTTCCCCTGGACGGAAGCTGTTAAATAAATTTGTTTAATTTCCCTCGTTTTCCCATGACTTTTTTCCAATTTTTCTAGTATTTTCCGTCATTCGACTTTTCGTCCATTTTAGTTGGTTTTCTCCTACAAAAACGATCGAGCCTCGAGGCTATTGAACATTTTGTGCAAAGTTTTCAATGGGCCATCCACACACACACACACAAATACATTCATTTATAGAGTGGAAGTGGAACAAAACTATGAATTTAGTTTTTCTGGCATTGTTGGGTTAACGCTGCCCCTTTAACCCTTGGCTGCCCCGCCATCGGATTCGTGCCGCACAAAGCGAAAACTAACAAAAACGCCCACCAAAAACGTGATTTTCGCCAAATTTCACAAAAACACACACACACACAGTACCGCACAGAATATTGAAGAGGCGAAAGAGAGGGCACGAGAGGTGCAGAACGAGATAGCAAGAGGCGGCACCGAAGAAAAATCCCAACGAAATTACACGCTGTGTGTGAAGCGCTGAAAACGTGCTAGAAAAATGAAGCGCGAAATCAATAATAACACACAATAAAAAGGGACAGCATCGGCGTGAAAGAGATAGCCCTACTGCTAGCGAAAGAGACAGAGAGCTGGGGGAAAAAAATAGGTGAACAACAAACTGTGGCAAAAGGCTACGGCAACATTATCATCGGCAACTGCAACCAAATCAGAGCAATTGCATTGTCCTGTCACGCATGCGAAAATAGCTAGAATTTGCCAAGGCAAAAACACAGATTTCTTCCAGCGAAAAGTGTCAAATAATTGTTGGAAATAATGGATTCGATTTGTTGAAGTTTAAGTAGGGTATAAAAAGAAAAACACAGCACAGAAAAATTTGCAAGCAAATCATAAGAAAATGCAAATTCATATATAAACCTAAATTGTAATATTGAAATAATATTCGTTTTTATTCAAAAGGTTTTTAGTTTTTTGTACCTCAAACTGCCTTTTCGGACATTTATCCATCTAGTTTTATGGAAAAACAATTTTGCCGACTTAATACCAATACCGCTCGACTTTAAAATGTTTTCAACAACATTTTTTTTTTCTAGCCTCAACCGCTTTTTCTTTGAGCATAATTTTCTTTTCTTCCTGTCTGAGACAAAAGGCAGCGAGATGAAAAACAAAGGGAAAATCGCAACGATGGAGCAGACAAAGAAAGTTTTGGGGGAACATTTTGCGGCGGTGCGCGGAAAAGCGGGAAAGTGTGGGCGGTGGCAGGGGGGGTGGGGCAAATCAATTTAATTAGTTTCTGACTTTCATTTACAAATTATGCATAAATCTGTAGACAGCGCCCCAGAGACCATAAATTAAGCGCCAGCGCCAAACTCAAACTCTTGGTCAAAAATAAAAGAAGCAGAGAAAGAAGAAGCAGAAGCCGGCGAAAAAAAAGGCGAACGGGCGAAAGAAAGAGAAAAACTTTTACGGAAAACACAACACAAACAACAACAAAACTTGTATCTAACTACAGCAGACGAAGAAAATGGGAGGAAAAACGAGGGTTGGACGCAAAATTAATTTGCGCTTTTATTAAATTTTCTTTTGCCGCTCTTCGCAGGACGCGAAGGACGTCGCAGGGATCGGTGGGCGGTGGGCTGCAGGGAGGCAGGTAATCACGCCCACAGGGGAAAATACACACACACACCCACACTCGCACGCGTATGAGCAATTTTTATCGAGCGTAAGAGCAACAAGCGAATAAAGGAGCAAAAGGATATCCAAAGCGCAGGAGATACAGGGGCGGAGGAAAAGTGGCCGAGAGGGGTGGAAAATGCGGGCCAGGATGGGGGTGGTGCTGCTGCTGCTGCCGTCAAACAAAAATGCAACCCCTTGAACAATTTTTTATACACGATTTATTTCCATTTTCTGCTATCCCTTTTTTTTTTGCACAATTTTCTTTTGAGCAGTGTTTTGGAGGGCAAAATGCCCCTCAAATTTTCCATGCTCCAATGCACGCAATATTATCAAGGGGGGGCACATGGAAATTATTACACAGAAATCTCCCCAAAGATCAATCACTAAAATGATTGATTAAAAACTATATTGAAAGCACAGCTTCTATGAGTTTTAGTATAAATTCTAATTATTAGAATGTAACAAGAAAATATTATTTCCCCTTTTTACCAATTTCTTGCCATTTATTTTAGGGGTAAAATCTCAGCTTGCAGCTAATATTTAATTAACAATCTCATAAATCCCCACCGGCAAAGTCTTGTGCATTTTCCCCCATTTTATTGCCACATTTCTCTCCCACTTAAGACCCTCAACAAATTGCAAGTTCGCGACTAAGCCGTAAGGTAAATGATCTAAAAATGGCAACTAAGTGGGGTGTGTGTTGCCCCACCCCCGCCCCCTTTTTTTGTTTCACCGTCGAGTGGGAATATATATCAGTTACGCGCTCTCATGGCAGATGATTCTGCAAAATACGAAAATAAAAAAAAAGTGAAATGGTAAAGAGAAAACCCCGGCCTTAACCCTCCGCTGGCCCCATGGGTGAAGTCGGGCGACTAATAACACCCCGAGGGAGCAGCCAGTCGCCTGGGGGCGTGGCCATGGACGTGGGCGTACGGGGCGGCGACGGCCAATGATCAAAGAATTTTTTCCACTGCGCTCTGGTTCATCCTTTTGATTCTTTTTTTTTTCCTTCTGGTTTGCCCGCGAGTTGCCATGCTAAATTTTTGTTATGACGGCGGAATTAATATTATTAAGGGTCGCGCAGACCGCTTGGTCCTTTTCCCCTCTGTACGTGTGTGTGTGTGTGTGTCTGTTTTCTTTTTTGCAGCCGTTGAGTTGATAATTTCGCGATGGCACACCAGCAAGGAAGGAAAAAAAAAGAAGGGGGGACATTTTCCACGACGTCATTATCAGCAAATGCCGCACGCCGCTTTGTTTGACAAAGGCGGCACCACCCACCCAGCCAACTGCCCAACCCACCCATCATTTTCGCTGTTTATGGGCCCTTATTAAATATTTACAGTTTTGGCAAGTTTGAAAAGCGCCTTTAATTGCTGTCACTTCTAGATTAATTATTTACACAACCCACAGACATAGACACACACACACATTGCCGCTTGTTTATACCCTGTGAGAATAAATTGAATGAATTTAATTAGAGTTTGCGGTTTCGTGCAGTTTAACTAGGGAATAAATAATCCATTAAAGTGTCGTATTTTTTGTGAATATTTTAGAAAAAGCTTAGCTGGCTAAACAAATTATATGTGTGTTGGTTAAATTCCAAATGTTTACTACAATCCTGCATTTTTAATATCAACGCAATAATCGATATCAAAATATCGTTTTCAAATGATGTATTTAATTTCGATTGTATGCGTATCATGTGTATCACATCTTCCTCCTGCACACAATCATTCACTTTTTGTAGCATAAACTAAAGGTAGTTAGAAACAAACTAAATTAAAGTTTCCTGCTGCACGAACTCCTATGCAATTTCCTCCTCCATCCGAGAGCATTCTCGAGTCGACGTTTTCCAATTTCCCCTATTTTCCCTTTTGCCGGCTCTGCATTTGTCTGTCAGCGAGTGAAAATCGGGAAAGCGAAAAGTGTGGGTAAAAATGAGGAATGGAAATGGGGGAAAAACGGCCTGAAAAGCGTCGCGCGATAAGCGCCTCAAACATTTTTCCAAGCGCTTATTAATTGTGTTTGTCGAGTGACGACGGCTGCTTGAGCCTGTGCAAAAAGGATACGTAGGTAACGAGGGTGTTTGCCAAAGGATTATGCAGCGATGTCGCCGACGCGGCGCTCCAAGGCAAACACACTTCACGCCGGCGGAAGGAATGGAATGGAAATGAAAAGGAGCGGAGAGGAGAGGCAAGCAAAAGAGAAAAACCTTGGGAAAAGCGGCTGGAATTTAGTTGAGCTCTGCCATACTGCCACCTGCTGGGCGGCAGGCGAGAAAGATTTTTAATATTTGCCAGAAGTGTGGCAATAAAATCAATCGAGCTAATAACGGATATTGCCGCAGGAAGAAAGGCGGAAAAAACGCAGGACACAAATTCGGGAAATCGAAAAACGCAGCGGGTCATCGGCCGGCGAGCACGTGGCCTCCTCCCTCCCCCTTCTATAAAATGTATATATATATATATATATAAATATATATAGACGCTATGCCTGAATTGCGATTTGAAATGGCATAAATTGAATTAGACGGCATGTCCCCGGTTTTCGGGGATTCCTGCAGCTGCAAGTGCAGCGAAAAGTCACCACCACCAGCAGCAGCATCCCCGATATTTCGCAACACCCTCACATTTTGACCATAAAGCAAAGTAATATGCTCGCCCATCTGGCTAATAATCAAATCAATGGGCGTGGTCATATTTTTCGATTGCCAACACAGCCCGCTTTTTTATTTCCGGTCCATCAACTATCGAAGGAGAGATTTCTTTCAAGAGATATCGAAATGGTTACAAGTCAACCAATTGTAGTTATATTAGCCATATGAGTTCATATAGTCGCTATGGGATAGGCGAACCTTTTATCGCGACGAGCAACGTGCAATTAAATAATCTGGAAACTGCCCTTCGTAAGCATATTAATTTTCTGCCATTTCATAACGCCGCTGATGATCTTCTGGGGTCCAGTGACCGCCCTCAAGTTAATTTGCAACATAATCTTTTAATCTGGTTTTTGTGTCAAGCGCAGACCAATGAACATTGCCAGGGCTATAACGGTTGGTGGGTGGGTTGCTGACGGGATGGCTTTCCCATTTCCCACTTACCATTTCCCATTCACCATTTCCCCCGAAAAGGAAAACCCACCCCATATCGACTGGGCCATTCAACCCTTGATGATGGCGAACGGTGGATGGGATTTATGAAAAATTCATTAGTTCCGTGTGCGCTTCGCATCTATGGGATGACATATGAACCTAATGACGCCCCAGGCACCCACACACACACGCACACACACACAGCTCGCAGGACATTGTCCACTTGATGGTCGAGAACAACAACAACAGCAATAAGAAAAAGAAAAAATCGGAAATATGAGCAATGCATTAGCCAATAAATACATCCGCCGTAGACCATTAATCCGATCCAAAAATCGCATTGTCTGCTAACGACTGGTAACTTTTTTTAGATTTTTGCATTTCCTGGTTTTTCCATTTCTGGAGGCCAACAGGAAGAACCCTTGACTTGTGTAACAATCCTTTAAAGAATTTATTGCTTTAAAACTATGAGTAACTGAGCTGCCATAAGTAATTATAATGTATAGCGTTACTTCAAAATGAAATACAGCTGTATATATTGGGTTTCAATCTACAGAATGATTGTGTTACTTTGCTAAAAATAGGCCTACACAAAGTTCAGTATTCCTTGCCGAATTAACACATTTTGCAAACTCGATTCGAACGGATGATATATTGTTGTTTGTTTCTATGCTTTTTCCGGTTTTTTTTTTTTTTTTTTGTTCAACCTGAATTACTTTAATCTCAATGTAATTTTTGTGTGCGCAATTTTCTTCTTTTTGCGGCCTTTTTTCGGCGGGTCGCTTATCAATGAGCAACAAAAACGAGCTCAGGAGCATCAAAAAGGAAGAAAAATTGATGTGTGTGTGTGTGTGTGTGTGTGTGCGGCACACATATCAGCATAAGTCAGGCAGGATGCGGATATACATGTGTACATGTGAGTATCAGTGTGTAGCCGAAATTCATCAAAATCCAATCAATCTTTCATTTAAACATTTTCATTTCGGCTCGTTGCGTTGCGCTGCATTCGCATTGAATGGAAATCCATACAAAGGGCCACGAGGAGCGGTCCAAAAAAAATAAAAAAAAAGCTGGGAAAATGGCAAAACAAAGGGTGCGGGGGAGTGGGGTGGCGGTAAGGAGGAAAATCCGCAGTAAAGCGCAAATATTTGCGCGTATAAATGGGGATGATGATAGATGGAAAACCAAAAGGCAGGAAGAGTAAAAAAAATGTAAGAAAAACAAAAAAAAGGAAACCGCAAAATAGGGACAAAAAATCAGTTCTGCCGAAGCCGGGATATTTTCCAATCAGATAAAACTGTTGAAATCCAAACTGAAGAAAAACATATTTCCCAGCTGCTTTAAACTTTGATCCACAGATCTTGTCAATTAGAAAGCTCAAATATTACACACACATATTATATATATACGGAAACGGAAGTGAAAATTAGCAAACGAGGAAAATGTTTTGCCGAAACTAATAGAGAGGCCAGATGGTTTCGGGTCAAAAGGAAAAGTGGGTGGCCCACTTCTGCCCACAATCATCTAAATTAGTTGGCAAAGGCGAAGGGAAACGCTATAAATAAACAAAAGCCACAAACAACAGAGCGAACTGAAAGCGAAACTTGAAATTAATTCCGAACGGGAGCTGAGGACCATGCTCATCTGCAAGTTGGTATTTGGAATTTGGAATCTGGGCGCAAGTGGCCGCCCACTGAAGCGAATGATGAGCCTGTATAAATATCCGGGTACAGGCCAACTGGAGGGGCATAAATCATATGGCCCAAATACAAATTTTATGACGCATCCCCAAACAATTTCCTCCGCTTTTCGCCGCCGCCATCTCCTTGTGCCTTTTTTCATTTCTCATTTGAGAAATGCCAAGGCAAACAGGCAGCGCGTTGGGAGCTGGTAGCTGGGTGTTTTCAGGAGAAAGTCCTGCGAGAAAAGCGGGCGGCCAAGGCTCTCTGCTTGCCGCCTTTGCATTTAAAGCTTAATCCCAGCCAAGGAAAGCATGAATTTATAATTAAAAGTAAATTAAAAGTAAATAAAACCGAAGAACCCACGAACAACAAGAACAACCAGAACAGAACCCCAAAAACCTTATCCCAGGAAACCAGCAAATTGGTTTGGGTTCGTATAGCCCTCTGCAGCCCTTCAGATACAAGATACAAGATACAAAATAATATTTGACCAAGACGAGAAACGAAGGCAGCGCGCCGAGCACAAAGCCAACCGTCTAAAAATAGGCTTTTATGTTTAATAAATAGCTAAATACTAAAGTATGCTGTAAGCCAGTGAAAGTCTTAGTAAGGCTGAAAAACTTAGAAATCTATACAATGGTCTTTACCTATATGAAACTTTCAACTGATATATATTTTAAATACTTTATCCTATGCTGGAAAATACGAACTTTTTTGCAAGTAAAAAGGGGAGAAAACCTAAAAAGTTTCCTCGAGCACACTAAAAGCAAGTTGAAGTACAATCCCACAATCTCTCCCCAAAATCAAATTGGTGTCAACGCATAATCAGATGCTGACCCCCCTTGCAGCTGACACATCCCCCCCCCCCATCTCTCTGCCACCCCCTCTACTACCATGTCTTTCGACAAATTTGAATATCTAACAAGGATGAGGAGCAACATTAGCAAAAGACGAGAAAAGAAGCCGGAGGAAAATGGCGCCCAAAGTAGGTTAATGTGCGTCGATGTCGATAAAAATATATATTGACTGTAGGACATCTACATACACTGTTTTATTTTCTATTTTTGCATACATAAAATACGAAAATAAAACTGAATCAATATCAGTTTTGAAAGCCCGTTTCAAAATCTGGTCTTTAGATTTTATTTAAGCTTTTACTAAAATTTATTGTTGAAACAATATCAGCTAGAATTTTATTATTTTACGCAAATTTTATTGTAATTTGCTATTTTTTTCTCAGTGCCTTTGCATATTTATCAAATAGTAAGCTTCAATCTGCCGATGTCTAGGCAGGCGAAATTTAAAATTCTAATTGCTCAACTGGGATGTGTGTGCGTGTCGTCTCCTTTCCAGACGGAATGAATAAAACATTAAATCGGATTATAGAATTTTTGCATTTCTTGAAATTAACATGTTTATCCTGGCCCAGAAAAACGAGTGATTCAGGGGGGGTATGAATACAGACAGAATTTCCCATTGAACTGCCATTCAAAAGCCCCCGCCCCCTCCACAGAAAAACCGCACTCAAAGTGTTCGGCAAACATTTCCACTTGGCAACTTCTTGGCATTTCCCATCGACACATCGCATGCAAATTGCACAAAACCAACAAAAAAAAAAAATAAAGAAAAAAATCGAGTGAGAATCGGGTTGGGAAAAGTGGGTGGGCCACTCAACGGTAGCAATTAAGACAGACATTCGGAGCAAGTGGGCGTGGCCTAATAGGGTTAAGCATTATCTCGAGGTGTGGGAAAAAGTTTTTGGCAAGGCGATAAGAGATCGATGAGAATGCAATCAGCCCGAAGAGAAGAACGTTGGCAAATCGGGCAAGTGCAATAAACTTTTACGACGAGTGGCAAGTGTCAATCTAAATGCTGTGCAAGAATTAGAAGTTTGCGAAATCTTTAAGGCGCTAACTGCACTGAGATACATTGCGATTAGATATATCTTATATGTGCAAATCTCAGTTTAAAATCAAATCTTCAGCTTTGATTTCGAGCAGATAATATCTGACCTACCTCGAATTTCAAAAGAACTCCCCCAAATATACATCCCTTCATCATCATCATCATCATCGTCGTGGGTTTGACGTAATCGTGCAACGAACGCCTGACTGGCATCCATTTGAAGTGCCATAATGGGATTAGTGTCTTAGCTATAGGGTTTTCGATTCGGCATTTTCAGATTCCAGATTGGGCTGATAATATGCTGGCTTGGAGGGTTCCGGTTTTTTTTGTATCTTTGTATCTTTGAGTTGAGCGCCCAGCTGTCGTTATGCGAAGTATGATATTGTGATGAGGGTGCAACAGTTGCCGGGATCGCGGCCCGTAATTAAGTTGAAAGACTTTCGGGCGATAATTACAGGTTGAGCGCGCTGCACGCACAACAATACACGGCGAAAAAAAAGGGGGCATCATATTTAATATTATTATTATTCCAAAGGCATTGACGTAATGACATCCATAAGATGGAAGTTTTCAGCTGATACATGCCACAAGATACATATTTCCCCCGTGCACCGCCGATCGGGAAACTACACCTTGGGCACTTATGACGCAACCTCCATCGACACTCCATCGACATGGCCGCATGACAAATAGCCAAATAACCACTTCCCGAACTGCCGGCGCACTCAGTGACTTGTGACTGGCATGTGTAATTAGCCTGTCAACGTTTGCACCACCGCCACCAACATCGCCACCACCATCACCATCACCATTCCCGTTTTCCCACCTTACACCCAAACCCAAGCCCATCCCACCGCCACCCACTTTTTGGAGCATTGTAATGCGGTGGTGCGAGCAATGATGACGACGCCAACTGCAGGCGATGGCAAACATTATTTGATTGCCGAAAATGCAAATTGTCGAAGCCATTAACAGTTGCTGATGTGGCCGCAACACAACATTCACAACACAGCATTCCCAGCGTCTCACATCCATCCAGCAGTTGCAAGATGAGCAGGACTTGTGCAATATGTTGCTGCATTCCGGTTTACCAAGACAGGAAGTCATAGAAAGTCTGGCGGAATTGAATCTAATTTCATTGAGACGCAGTATAAAAAACTAAGGGAGATGTATATAGGCTATAAAGATGTAACATAATATATATCACATGGACCTATCAATGGACTGCTGACACAAGGGACTGCCACAAGGTGTTTACCCATGCCCACTTTTTCCAGCGCCTTTCTATCCCATACGTATTTGTCACGATCCTTATCGCAGGAGTGTCCTTGTTGTTGTCCCGGCTCCTTCTAATTTCTAATTATGTGGCCCATCCTGAGCGGTGCCAGCTTGCATATCAATGCGATATCAAGATGCGATTTATGCGCCTTGCTCACCACGAAGACACCCTTATACATATATACATGTATGTATCTATGTATATCCTCTGACTTGGCGTGTGCATGAAAAAGTCATTAAAATGTAATAAATTAGGCCACAGGCAAAGAAGCCGCTCTGAAGAAAATGGTGAATCACAGATGAATCAGGGTGCCCACCACCAACTCATCCCATTTGTTTTCCTTCCTTCTTTTCCTTTTCCTCTGCCGGCAGAGTTGCCACCCCACCCGAGTTTCAGTCCCAGATGAAAAGTGTATTAAATTGATTTCACTTGATTTTCCCGCTTGTACTTTATTTATTTTGTTAGAAGGGTGGCGCGGAGGGTCCAGTGTCCTGATGGATGGGTCTTTCTACACCCCCGACTCCCCCATTTCTGCCCTCTTCGCCTGTGTGTGTGTGTGTATTCATTTCGCATTATTGCAAACTCCACACGAGCCGAGCGTAATACATTTTTCCTTCATGCCACACCTCCTAATTTAATTTTTTTTTTTTTTTTGTTGGCCTGTGCCTTTGTGGATAATGAATATCACGCGCTGCTTATTAAACCTTACGCATCGCTGCGAATCTAATAGAAAAAGTCAAAGAAGGAGCAGGAAGAAGAGCTGCACAGCAAAAAAAGTAATGATACTTTAAATGTAACTAAAGGATATTGGCAGTTGACTATGAAATAGTGTTCTTCAAGTTTAGTATTTAAAAATGTTAGATTGGAGACTCAGAGTTGGACTGTTCTTTTTTTTAATTAGTAAAAAATTATTAGTGTTGGCTAGCTTTTTTTGGGACTGAATGCAGTATTATTTACGATATCGCATTGATTAGCCAGTAAGTTTCTTCCTGTGTAGGGAGAGGAGGCTTTTTCGGTTGGCTTACAAAACGTGCCAGTTGGGAATTTAAGCAAAAATATCAAAATGAAGCCGATGAAAGCAAACAGAGCGAGAAAGAGAGAGCACGATGGTCGAAGAAAGAGAGAGGGCCAGATGGTGATGGTGTGGTGAGAGCCAGAGGTGG
The DNA here is from genome assembly GCF_016746395.2 of Drosophila simulans. Classification (NCBI taxonomy): domain Eukaryota; kingdom Metazoa; phylum Arthropoda; class Insecta; order Diptera; family Drosophilidae; genus Drosophila; species Drosophila simulans. Next base: position 11,747,264 of record NC_052525.2, on the reverse strand, counting down.
CCTTCCGAGGTGAACCGAGGTGAAAAGAGTGAGTGAGAGTGCGTTTCTATTTTATTTCATATCCTTTTCCTTTCTGTTTACCTGTATAAGTGTGCTGTTCCTGTTCCTGGGCATGTGTGTGTGTGTGTTTGTGTGTTGTTTTGGGCCAAATATTACAAAACACAAACGCCTGTTTCCGTTTTACTAATTCGTATGCTGTTTGCATTTGCATTTTGTTGGCAGAGGGAAATGGATGCCACACATGAGTTTGGGTGCCGAAAAGTGGGTGGCGGGCAGAACGGTCGTTGTGTGGGGAAAATGAGTGGGGGGAGCTGTGGCTGTGGGCGGAAAATGGGGTATGCGTGCGTGCGACATGTATGAAAAATATCCTTGAGCTTGGTTTGAGTCCCGCAAAAGGAGGCAAAGTAAACGCGAAATCGAAAATATCGCGAAATTTACGGAGGGGTTTAAGGGGTGGTTGGGAACCCCCTTGGAACCCCCCGAAACACCCCTCTCTCACACACACACACTCACAGGAACAACAAGCTGCGCCTTGTTGTCGTTCATTTTGCATAGCTCAAAAGCAAAGTGCCAAAATGGTTTGCGAACGCAATGGAGATGGGTTCCAAAATAAAAAAAAAACGGTCGGGGGTTTCGGGGGTTTTGTGTACCCAAAGTGCAAAAGGAAATTCATGCATATGTGAGTGGGGGGTGGGGTTGGGTGGAAAGGAGAAAGCGGAAAGCGTTGAAATGTGCTACAAATTGAATTTTATTGAAACGTGTTTGAAATTTTTCGTCAGGCATTTCCACCGTTTTTAGCCCCCCTTTCCCCATTTGGGGCAAATGTGCGAGATGGTAGAGAGAGTTTCTGATGGTGGAAAATGCGAGAAGGGAGACGGCTAAATCGAGGGGTGGCAACTCTGCTTGTTTTGGGTCCATTGTAGAATGCAAACACGGGCAATCGCCAAGTGTCGCACACTCATTCCACACACATCGCCAATGGCCAACTATTCAAAACGGGTGGGGAAGTGCTCATCCCAAAAAGTGGGGGTTTCCAAAAACCATAGGTGCACGAAACGGAGGGTGGCCCAAAACGAACGGCTGTCAGGCGAACAAAAGAAGATGCCATCGCCAGTGCGCCACAAAGCAGACAACCAAGCGGCGAAAGAGACTAAAAAGCTGGCCAAAAAGTGAGCAAAAACCTAATCTACGGCAGGGTTGTCACCCGCATTGCAGATGCAGCGCAAAAAGATAGCTGCGGCTCACAGAGTTGCCTTTGTTCGATGTGACACAGTTGAAATATTAGCCAGCTAGTCCCTTGAGACGAATGGCAAGAACATACAAAAAATACCAAAATACATACATAAACAAAACCTCAAAATCATAAACAAAAACATATCGAAATAATTTTGATTTAGTCATTGTTGAATGGCTTGATGACTATGTAAGCAGTTGGGGAAAGGGGTTACCATCTTCATCTATGAATCACCGCACATAGGAATGCATAATTAAAAGTTTTTCAAGGCTGGCTCCGTTGCTGCTATCATTTTTGTATGCCATGCATAGTTCTGATTTGAATTCGAATATTTTTTGTTCGATTTAAGTGCAGTGGCAATTCAGGTAGCACCCAAATGCTTTTTATATGGCCTACGATCCATCGATTCGATGGCGTTTCATTAGCCAAAGTGCCGGTAACCTGGCCAAGCGACAACGACAGGCGACATTGACAAATGTCTGAGGAATGGGAGCGGGAGCGACAGTAGCCGAAAAAAATATTTCACTGCCTCCAATTCTATTTGAAGTCACCTGCTCACCATTCTGTTTCCGATTTCTATTCCTCCTCCTTTCATTTCCTATTTTTTTATATTTCATTAAAATATCGGCAAGTTGGAAATTAGTTGATTTGTATATGATAAATCAGGAGGGGTTCCACTGCGAGAAAATGTTTGTGTTCAAAGACTATATACACATTTCAAAAACGAAAATGCTGTTAGTAATAGGTTTTTGCTGTTGATTTGATTGATTCAACTAATATTCTATACTTTCCTCAGGCCGAGTTTTCTTTCAGCGTAGGTGCTGCGCAGGTAGAAATGAAAAGCTATGAGCAAGATGTTCGGGGACCTTCTTGGCCCGACTTCAATTCGGGTTTTCTGGGCCTGAGTCTTTGCCTTGTCAATCGGTGACTAATGTTCAGCAATTTGGCTAAGCGACAGACACTGGAGACAACAACGGGAATATGAGAAGGAGTCAGGCAGGTAGGTTGGTAGGGATGAAAGAGCCAGAAACGAGCTAAAATGCCAGGACAAAATCGTTAAAATGTTAACAACAAACTGGCTAAAATAAATCAATGCGCTTTTCGTTATTTATTCCCTTTCAACTTTTATTTCACTTCCATTTGTATGTGTGCCCCCAGGGGCAGAAGCTACCCTCCCATCTCTCTCTTTTTTTTTCTTTCTGTGGGGGCAAGAGTGTGGGGACAAGTTTCTCGGAATCCGCATTCAATTTGTTTATCAGCAAGAAATTGAGTGAGTGTCACTGAATGAATCAAGTGCCAAAGTGCCCGAATCGGTGCACAGTCCTTGGATTTCCACCCAATTCGATCCCCATCCCCCCTACCAAACCCTCGCAAAAGTCCAACCCCCCTCAGGTGATGGTGTTTTTGTCATTAGTTGCATTAACTTTCCGCTTGACAGTCAATTTCTTTCGTTTCTCTTGGCCTTTTCGGGTATTTTCTTTTCGTTTTTGCCTCCTTAGCGTATGCAAATTTGTTTTGTTTCAGTCCCCGATATGCGAAATGATAAAAAAAAAATACGAACCCAAAAGCGATGACAACTTGGTTTAGCAGACGCAATTTACCAATTGATGGAGGGATCCTTTTTAAATTGCTGGATTTCCAAGGAAAAATAAAAAGCCTTTTAATACACACACGTCTATAGAGGCAGGGTTGCCATCCGCGCATTTAATCAACCTTGCTACGATTTACAGAGTTGCCTTGACAGAATTTGAGTGTTTTACAGAAGCTGGTTTATTGTCTTAGAGATTTTCTACGAAAAATGATTACTAAAATGGAAAGCCCTTTCTTTTTTTTTTGGTTTTTGATAGCCTGAGTCCTAATTGGTCCCCAAATTCCGAGTACCTCTTAAAACAAACTTCTTAATTCATGTTCTCCCCTGGGAATGCGTGAGTTTTTTGGTATCTTCGGTAAGGGATTCAATTTTCTGACTCAGTAAGAGCAAACGATTTGAATGCAGCCAGTCACCTTTGAATACAACGATAACACACATGCAATAAATTTTGTCACTAATTTTTGTCGCCTCCGCTTTCCTTTCCTTTTTTATCCCCCTGTCCTCCTCTCCACCCTTCGCCGTAATGAAGCCAGGAAGCAATAATGAAGGGGGCAAAACGAAGGGAGCGATAAATCAAAAATGTGAGACGGTTAAAAACAAAGACAACATCCGAAATATGTCAAATGATTCATATTAAAGTGCGCGGTTATGTTCTCCTCGCTTGGTTATAAATCAAGCAAAGATACAGATACAAAATACACACACAGTTGCAGATACACGGCCACAGATACAAATGCACAAGTGCGTAGATGTCGCCTGCGTTTGTCATTGTCGTATTCGGTTTTTGGCTTTGTATGTAGTACATCCGCAAATGGAAGTGAGGTTTGGAGCTTCGCCTGGATGGGAAACATTCTGGGGGAGCCCCGAAAACCGAACACCGAATACTGAAGCCGAAATTGGGGAACGTTGGTTGTTGAATGTTGGATGTCGCGTGCAAACGCGTTGATATATCGATTTGGCCCGGGCTACTTAATCAAAATAATGCCGGGCAATGCGAAGCGCTGACAATTCTCGGAATTTTGATAGAGTTGCTCCAATGGATTGCGGTTCTTGTGACAAATCTCCGCCGGAATGGAGTTTCGTGGTAAGCTAATCGAAAATGTTGATAAATTGGTTGGGGATTGGGGGTGCTGTAGTATCGCCGAAAATGCAACAAAGCGCTTTATGTTTATCGATGTGTCAGCAATTTACCGTTGAAAAGTACAACGATATATCATCTGATCTTATTTGGATTTTAGTCTTTTTGAGGCTGACATAGGCCGTCCCTAAAACTAAAGTCCTTTTCAGTTGCCATTAAATATTTTAAGTATTTGGCATTTTCGTAAAACGGAAGTTCGCTGGCAACTTTGCCGCTCATCCAATGGCTCAAATAGCCCAAAATGTTACCCAAAGGATCCCCGAAAGTACAAAACAATTGAGAACTCGCAGGATAAATTCGGCATTTGCAGTTGCAAAGTTGAAGTTTCGGCCCCATCTCTCCACCGCCAAAAAGGCGTCGTGTAAGCGTATTTAACTTTATTATTTATGCCGAAACTCCAATGTGTGTGTTTGTGTGTGCGAGTGTGTGTGTTTGAGCGCTTATTAATTTATAATACACTGCGGCCTTGCCTTTTTGGGGTGGCCCCCAAAAACTTTGTATTCAATAAAATGCCGCCGTTGTTGTTTGCGTTGCTTGTGGGTTTTGGGGTGGGCATTTTATAGTTCTATTTTTTTTTTTCACCACGCAGAACTTTGGGACTTTCGAGAACTAAAATGTTTGGGAGTTGAGATCCTGGAGGCAATGTGTGTGTGTGTGTGTGTGCGTGGATGCAACTCATTTGCATAAAATGCTGCTGAAACATTTATGCCCCACAGCAGTCAGTGGCACACTTGAGATAATTCTAATTAATGTGGCTATAGTGAACCAAACTGGCCGTCATCCATTTTCCTCCTCCTATATTTTCCACCATTTTCCCTTATTATTTGCAGTCGATGTGGAAAATACACGGCACTTGGTAATTAACATTAAAGATCTTGTTAAATTTCAAACCCGCCTCACCTGTTTCGTTGCCAAGCAAAATTACATCAGAATTCTTTCTAAATTTCCAAATTTATCCACGTCTAATGAGTCAATGAGCCACAAAGGAAGAACACACAATCCCAAAGGCAGTTAAAAGCGGAAAATTCTGGGCTTGTTGGGTTAACCCTGACAATGGGCTCTTCTTAGCTGGAACTCCTTGAGCCTTAAGATGCTCTTAGTACATAAAAAAACAAACGAATGAGCAAAGCGTTGCCAAAATGTTATGCGGCCAGAAAAGCCAGAAACAAAAGGGGCAGTGGGAAGTGGTGTTTTGGGTGGCGGAAAATGGTTAGGGGAAATCTCCGACCAACACGGAACATAATGGCATAAAGCGTTGATAACAAATTTGCGCATTTCAACATGAATGAATCCTCTAGAGTGGCGGAGCACACACATGAAAGGGGCTTCGCTCCCAAACTCAAAAGGGGAGTGTGGGTTTGGGGGGGTGCTGTTCACTCGCTCAAGGATTTTCCAGGAACAGGACGACAGCAGGGGGATGGAATACCCCTTTGGGGGTGGCTCGCTGGCTGGCTGGTTGGCTGGCTGGCTTCTTCTTCGTCTACTGTTCTTGGGTAGGTGACATTGTTGCCTTAAGTGGCCAAGCGGCAAAATGACAAACAGACGGCCCAGCGACGTGAGTGGATACGGATTCGCCCATTCCCCATACCCCATCACCCATCACCCATTTCCATTCCCCAACCCATTTACCGTCTCCTAGGACCATGTAACCGAGTGTCCGGATACGGATCCATGTCCGTGTCCATGTCCATGTCCGTGTCCAAAAGTCCAAAGTCCAGTCACGGCTTGCTGCCAGCATGTCAACATTTGCTCCGGCGCCTTGAGAAAAGGCCCTAGATCCGTGGGACATACGGGGGAAAAGTGGAGAAATGGAGCAGCCGGGGAGGGGACATCAGCCTGATTTTCCGGCATGGCCTCTGTGATTTTTCGGCCGCCGTCGAGACAAGAGATGAGAAACGCTGACGCAGCTGAGAGGAAGGTCGCAGGGAAAGTCGCAGCAAAGTCATCAGTGCACTGAGCGAAATTGCATGCCAGTTATGGGAATATAGACTAGGTACAACCAAGATGTAGAACATGTTGTTCCTTAGACTTTGGTTGCAACAATAGATTCTTCTAACAAGCTATTAGAGCTTGTATTGCAGAATCTTTAATCTATTGAGATTTGCAACTAGGATGAGATTTTTTCCAGTGTCTTCGGCGTAGACAAAAGAAATCAGTGTGAGGAGGACAAGGACATCGGGAACAATACGTGCAGGCTGCACAGGATGCCCTCCCCAAGGACCCCACATCCTTTTGTCCCGCTCCCACACGCTCCTTCTCGCTCCCTCCCGCCTGTTGACGTTTCATTTATCGTAATCAAGTGCGCAATCAATGCGAAGAGTATTGCACTTAACTACCCCCGTCTCTTTCCATCGGCCATCCAGCCGTCTCTTTCTGTACTTGTTTTGTGTCTCCAACTTCTAATTTACTTTGATTTGTTTGGCTGGTAGAGATGGAGCAAAGCAGGCCATTTGGATGACTGACTGGCTGACTGACACCGACATTGATCTATCCGTGAACTTTTGACCCGAGAAAGTCAGCAAAATGATTGGCAATGGAAGTAAAGTGACTCCAAGGTTGTGAACATAACGACATATTCACAAAGGCTATTTCGAGCATATGCCTACAGCATTGAAAGTATTTAAATTACTTACGAGTTGAGCCTTAAACTTAAACCCAATCGCTTGCAACTTAAACTGCACCCAAAAAAAAAAAAAGAAAAAATGGCCAAAATTGCAGCAGTTTAGTGCCGGATTTGTCCCCTTTTAGACGGCTTCCCGAAAAAGCCCCACTGATAATGACAAAGCCAGCCAAAAAGGCAGCGAGCAGAAGAGCAGTACAGTCAGCACATTTTAACGCTGACTGACTGACGAAACAAAAAGCTGAAAAAAAAGCTGGGCGAAAAATAGAAAATGGTTGTTTCGCTAACCGAAAATCGTGCCCAAAAGTTTGTGGCCGAGCGCTTGACTGGCGGGTAACTTTGCGGCGGTCCAAATCCAAGCCCAGGCCCAACCCATCCTCATCGGAATCCCAATCCCAATCCCAATCCCAAGCCTCATTCCCATCCTCTCCTGCTCATCCGAATCCGAATCCGTTGTCAGTTTCGCTTCCCTTTTCCATCTATCTCACTCCGTTTGGGTGTGTGGGTGTGCGGGTGTGTGTGTGTGGATTGCTGTGTGTATGAGTGTTGGCCAGGACAAAAGGAAAAGCGAGGACATCGCGATATTGTCAGCGGGCCCAGAGAAAAATGCAATTTCTGCAGAGAGCATCGCACACCAAAAATTTCCTCGACGACAACGAAAATTGGATGAGCACTTCTTCTTTCTGCCCCTCAGATGCAACAAAAAATTCCAAAAAAAAAGGGAAGAGTAGATATCTATATATATATATGTATAGTGGGCGGGAAAATAGAAAATGGGAGTGGCAAGTCCCTGGCAACTGGCAGACCGACGGAGCATACAAAATAACCACAAACCCAAGCTGCACATTATCTATGAATGTGGTTTTTGTTGTGCAGCCTCGGAGTGCTGGGTGCTTTTCCTGGGTGGTTTTCCCAGCCCCCTCCCCCTTACAATTTCCCCCCCTACTACCTTCTTCTCTTCTATATATTTCTCTTTTTTTTTTTCGCCAGCAAAAATCGCAAAGGGGGCAAAGCCAAAGCGGAAATTGTTGAACAGAACTTAAATCTCAACGAAATTGTTTTTGGCGACAGTTTGTGCATGCCCGGCCTGTTCCACTGTAGTGGGTGGTGCCCAGCCCCCTTTTATCCACCCCCCGCAACCAATGAAGGTCCGAACCTTGTTAGCAAGCAGCAGCATCAGCAGCCGGCGTTGTGCATGTGCAAGTTACAAGCTGCATGTGTGTCCACAAAACCCCACCCACAACCATCACCCATCCGGGAGCCACCTCATTTGGAGTCGCTCTAAAAATTAAGCCAGGTGGTTTTGGGCTTCCATTTCATTTGATTCAGAAGTTGGTAAATACAAGTGTATCAGTAGCTGAAGAGAATCCTAAGGTCAAGATCACATTGGGTTGTAATCCTCTCGGTGAGAATAAAGTAACATTACTTTTGTTACAACTAAAGTCTAGAGTTTTGGTTACAAGTTTAGCCAGTTTGGCTAATACCAAGTAGGAATACCTACGAGCAGTTGCTCTGCATCCTAACTTTAGGGAAGTTTGGAAACTTGATGGTTTCTGGTAGCCCAAGAATCTGGAGAGTGCACTACTAGGCTCTTCTAACCGAAGCTCTATAGGCTGATATTCCTCTTCTTTTTTTCTTTTTTTTTTTGGGTGAAATGGGTGGCTTAGCTGGTTGGGTTGCCTGCACCAGCATTGCAGAGATTTGTTGGCTTGGAAATTGCCCAACAAATTTCTGTTGGCGGGCCACAAACAACACGACACACGGCTGCTGGCTGGAAAATGTATGGCGAGTGGGTGGCTGAAAATGGCGAGGGGATTGGGTTTGGATGCCATGTAAGCGCGAATCTATGCATACATCTCCTCTGCTTTTCAGTCTGCCCGTGTGTGCGAATGTGTGTGTTTGTGCAGATTACTTACTTTTGGAGCGCTGCTAGTCGTTAGTGCCTTTATTTCATAGTTGCCGTCACGCCCAAAACCGCAACTGCCACGCCTCCCAACCGCCTCCTTTTTTTTTTTTGGTGGGGGGGTGGTGCTGGGTGATGGGCTACTTAGACGACCAAGCCGCACAAAAGCGCAAAAGCCGTTCATTGATAATGTAAACTCAGCACAAAAATATCTGGTAGGTAGGTAGGCTAGCATGAAAATTTGCCAGAGCGGGAAAACTGAGGAGAAAATCCAGAGGTGGAGGTCATAACTAGGTGGCAAAGTGGGAGGGGGGAAAGCTCACCACACACACACACACGCTCACAACCATTTATGAAGCCTGCGAAAAGTTTTGCCTCTACTGGCCAAAAAATTATGTGGCTATATTTAAAGTTTTCGTGGGCTTTTGGCCCATAGTTGGGCACTAGACTGCGTAATACTTTTTCAGTTAACTAACGCAAACTTTTGCCAGAATATATATCTATATCTAAACTATATGCTCATGCATATATGATGTGCGGTTGGCCCATTCGTTGGCCCATTCTGTATGTACTTAACCATTTTGGGATGACCCACGGAGTCGGTCTTGAATTTTGATACATACCTGAAAGAAAAGAGATGGGAAAATATTTAATTTACAAATATGAAGCGAGCTTATTAACTTAGTCTCTAAATTAAACAATTTTCAATTTCATTATATATTTAGTTAATATTTGAGACCTTTCAATCATTTTCTACCAGTTCATCGTGTATTTTATATACTTATTAATGCCAAGCCCCTAGTTTAATATCCTCTGCTCGTAGAATTACTGGAGTCATTATGTGTCACATTAAATCCACTCCCCCTTTTTCTTTTTGGGTGTTACACAAACATTCGACTCATTTAGCACATTGTTCAAATATAGACCGGCATAACCTCAAAGTGCTGAATAGAAAAACAGCAAAACAACAAAAAGGAGTTGAAAAAAGGCAACAGAACACGAGGAGTTTTTTTCCCCTTCATGATTTGGTCGTGTTTTGATACCCACTGATCCTAGAGTTAAAGGGTATACTAGATTCGTTGAAAAGAAGAAAGCGCTTCCGATAGTATAAAGTATATATATTCTTGATCTCTCTGGCTAAAATGAATTAATTTATTATTTGTTTAACTTTCTCGTTAGCACTCCCACTGGGTAAAGGGTATCTGATAGTCGAGAAAATCGACTATGGCGTTCTATCTGGCTTTTTTTGTGCATTTGGCTTTTCCCCTGTTTTTCTGTTGAACCGCCTCCAACGCTCGGAGTAATTTTGCATAAATTAAGCATCGACAAGGTCCGAGACATAACAGTATTGCTAATTACAGCATAATGTCCGAATTCACAGACCAAACTAGGCGAAATTTGGTATTGGAGTTGGAAATAAAAGGGGTGGGCAGAGCAACAAATTAGCATAATAACCTCTAATCATACAAACGAAAAAATTAAATAACGAAAAGAGGGATGTGGTGGGGAAATATGCTAAGTAGGCACACGACCGTACAATTTTTTGGCTTCTTGGTTTTCTTTTTTTTTTTGTATCCATATCCCTCGTGTTTTTTTTTTTTTGTGTTCTGAACACTACAAGCCATTAACGCACATTAGCAGAACTTATAAATTTATTGCCGCCCGTCTCGATATGGATGAATGTTTCTCTGGGCTTGGGTTTTAATTCGAGGACCTCGTCGAGGGGTTGTTGCCACTGAAGGAAGCCCCTCTCGATAAACAATGACCACCAAAAGGGGGTTGCTACTTCTACATTGCTGTGAAAGTGAGCGTGAATTCAAGAGGAACTCGAATTTCAATCTTGGCAATACAGTGATTCCACAATAAAAACTCTTTTTATGCTGAAATAATAATATATGAATGCCAGTTTGATAAGCTTAAAATAAAACATAAAGGTCTATAACAATTAAGTATAAAAAAAGGACAGAAAGGTTATATTGAGAGCCATTTTACATTATAAACTATTAACATAATTTTACAAGTTTTTAATCTAAATACAACACATTTCACACCACTGTCTGGCATTTACAGATTGCACAATGATTTTGCTAATTTGTTTGTCAGCCCGTAGAATGTTGTGTTGTGCTCGCCCTTTTTTCCAACAACTAACCCTTAACCCGTACCCTCCGCTCGCCGTTACCCTTAACCCAAGGATGCCTACGAGGGGGAAATTGAGGCGGCACACGTGCAAAATCTCTCAAGCCAAATGCAGTTAGCCGGAGCATTTCCCATTTTCCAGCCACAGAAAAACACAGCAGCACACTTGTGCTGCCGAAGAAAATGCAATACAGAATGAATATTTCAGCAGGTCAGTGGGCGTTGGGAGGGTTAAGACTGGCGGGGAAAGCCAGAGGGGGCCACTACTGTTGAAATCAACGCTATCCCATAAGAGGAAAATTGCATTTCGCATTTATCCCTGGAATGCCAGGTGTGTGCTTCTCCCTCTCGTTTTCAACTTCCCTTCTTTTTTTCTTTTCGGCCACCCCCCTCTTTTGGAAAGGCCCTCTTTACTCCGCATAGTAGTGGTACAAACATTTAGCTCGTGTTTAACCCTCGGCTCGACGAACAGCTGAGAGGTATCCATAAAAACCGGGGTAGTACTATTGATGGAAACAGAATACCCCGAAGAACGGTTAAAATGGGTAATAAAGCAAAGAAATGTGAAGGGAAGAGCCGACGGAAGAAGGGTTAACAAGGCCATGGTGGAAAAAAGAACGGTAATTCAACAGCAGGCATCCCCAGGGAAGAAACTCATTGCCAGGGGGGAATTCTTCCGAAAAAAAGACTCCCTTTCTTCGAAAAAGGAGCACGGGTCACGTTCTAGGGTTTTTTTTTTTTTGTTTGGGTGTTTAGTCTTAGGGTTCGTTGTCCGTTTAAAGAAACTGAAGAGCCACCTGTTGCGCAGGGAGATTCCCCTTTTTCGGCTGTCAATCACTAGGAATTTCATTCATTTACTTCATTTACTTATATGGTTAAAAAAAAGCCAGAATATTATCATGTTATAATGATCATCTACATTCTGTATAAGAAATCGTTTATGATCTTAAGAATTGATCATTACTATGTTACTCCAAGTGCGCCTATTAATAGAACTTTTAATAATTTCTGTCGTATGGATTTACGACTTATAACAGTAACTAGCTAAGGCTTATCTTTCGATCTTTCACGTGTTTCGTTTGCCTTTCTCCAATCATATATATTCTCCACACTCACCACACCCCATCCCCCTTCCCATTTCTCTGGCTTTACTTTCAACCTTCTGTTTCACTTTGTGTGCACTGCAATTCCGTTATTTATGCGCGGACCGTTTTCACATATCCCGATATATGTATGTATATGCATATATATTGTGCTATATTATTATTATTATTATTCTTATGAGACAGCTCCTGCTGTTCCCGGTTACTATACTGCCTTATTCCTTGCCGCTGCCACTGCCGCTGCTGTCGTTACTGCCTTTTTTACTTTTTATTTTTATTTTTTGTTTGCGCCCCATTTGGCTGTTTGTATTCATTTCGAATCTTCATTGCCTTTGTTTTACAACAATTGCATGCCACATTGCTCCTGCTGCCGCTATGGCTGCTCCTGCTCAGATACCCTAACCAGATATCCAGGCATTGCTCTTGGAGTAAAAAATAGATAATACTAATCATATCATACCATCATAATGATACCATATAAATGATATCATATTTCATCATTATGTAATACAATTATAGATATATATATGTATCTTTAAGTATATTCAAATCGCTCTTTTTTTGTTTCGTTTCGAATACAAATCATGGTATCATGGTCCTTTGATCATCATAAAGAGCATTCCCCACTTCGGCTTTCTACTACTTTGGTCGTACTTTTTTTTTATTTTCGTACTTTTGCTAAACTCAGCATTTAATTTTAGTTGGCCCAAAGGGTTGAGACGACGACGGCGACAGTCAGTTTGGGTTCTCTTCTCTTCAGTTCAGTTCGGTTCTGTTCAGTTCGCTTTTGACTGCAGATTGTGTACGGGAGTACGTATACTCGTATGCTCCTGCTTGGGGTAAAATGTTTTGCATTTTATTTTTTCTCGTTCTCCTTGTTTGCCACAATAAAAAGGGTGAATTTTTATATATTTTGCCATAAGTTTTTATGGCTTCCGTGTGTGGCGGCTGTCGGTAGCTGTCCGCATGTCCGCCTGTCCGTTTGTCCGTTTGTGTGCTGTCCGTTAACTCTTGACTGGCCTACACTGCACAAATATGCTTGTAAATCAAACCTTTTAATATGATATGTTTAATTTGAAATAGGTCTTTTTATCACTGCGAGTATGTTTTATTTCATTGGCCAAAAAACCAAACCTCTTTAAACAACAGCGCATCAGTTTCTTTTGAAACGTAAAGTGTAGCCTGCCTGCTCCTTTCATTTTTTCCACTGCTTTTTGTCGACATTTTGTCAAAAGTTAGTCCAGTCAACCAGGTTTTAGGGGCGGCGGGGCGTGGCTTGCGGTGTGTCTAACATGACGCGCCTTTACACTTAACTGTTTTAAAAAGTTTTCCCATCCTGCGTCCCGCTTTTCCATTTCCCCCCCTCACTTTTGGCACACTCTTTGCATTGTTGCTCTCCTTGTTTTGCACTTTTAATTCGGTTTATTTGAGCACAATTTATGAGTGTCTGTGTGTGTGTATTTAGATTTTAATCTACTTTGCCGCTGCAGCTGCAAAAAACTTTTTGGCAGCACCACACCCCAAAAGAGGACTAAAAACACTCCATTCATTTTTCGTTTTTTTTTCATACATCAAAAATTAAGCAAAAACGCCTCGTAGTTTGCAGTGAATTTTTTTTTTCGAAAATCGAGGGACGAACTCCTAATTGGATAACAAATTTCGACTGTAATTTGATGGGCTCACACAGTCACAAAAAATAACAACGAGCAGCAAATAAAAAAGTCAACGTTAAAAGCCCTTTTGTATGGTCACAAAAAAGTGTGTATACAAAAGACTTACACCGAATCGCAACAAACTCCCTTTGATAGTCATTCAAACAAATTTAAAACAAAATCACATTTGGTATTAAAAACTTTTCGCAATATTTGTTTTTTTTTTATTTTTGTGTCAGTTGCAGTCGGTTTTTTCAGCATTTCAACAATATATTTGATTTTACTGCCGCGATCAAGCGACAAACAATTTATTAATTTGTAAAGTTGTTGCTCTAAATCTGTCAAGAACATTTGGCTAACGAATTTTCAAATGCACACACATTGTGCAGTATGTAGGCCAATTAAAATTCAATTTCATTGTTGCTTAACTTCTCTACCGAAATGTGTTGCACTTTTTGTTTTAATATGCACAGTCGAGGGGTAATAAAAGTGTTGAAAATCATCTTAAAATGCTGAAATTGTATTGCTTCTGCACTTAAAGTGCAGCTAAACGCAAAACAGTGGTTATAATTAGCAATATTCCCACTCCGCTTGCAGTGCCCATATATTAGAATACTATGTAATTTAACCCACTACTACCCCACTCCCCACCACCTCATTGCCCACCCCACATTTCCCATAAAATTACACTTGAATCATTCAGCGAGTTGGGAATTGCTCACATTTGATTGCACACATTAATTTAGTCGCTGACTTTTGCCGACTGCCCACACACAAAGCGCCACCAAAGAGGATGGAAAATCGTGGGGGAAAATCAAGGCGAATCGGGGGGAAATGCAGCGGGGCGGGGCAAGGAAACGATGGCGGGGAAATGAAGGAGCCAGGCGGAGATCGGAGCCCAAGAAACGTGCTTTGCAAATGAATGCAAGGGCCAGTGTTAAATTTCAATGCCAATTGCAGTTTAAAACGGAGAATTGCCCGGGGAAATCGCGCCGGCTTTTTGCCTCCATTTGTATGGCTTTTTAAATGCAAACAATTCTTACATATTAACATGCATGCTGCACAGGCAAAGCACTCGTAATTTCTCTCGGTGCACGCGGCTCTTTTGTCGATGGCACTCGATAGATGCGATGCGGGCCATCGTCTGTGATTCCTCAAGTTGAAAATTTCATAAGTATTATTAACATTGCTGCCATAGTCTCCCTCGTTTTCCATTGCCTTTCATTATTTTCCACATTATTTTTTTTATATTTTCTTTTTATTTTTTTTCTTTGCCTTAATTAAAGGGAAAGGTTGGGGGGTTTCGGAAGGAATTAAATGTTCGCTCAATTAGCAATGCCGAACATTTTTCACATCCTTATTAAGAGTTCTTCTTAAGACTCTTTTGTTGGCAGATTTTCCGCCTCGTACAATAATAAAAAGCAGAGGAGCCAATGCGAAATAAAAAAAAAAAAATACCCACCGATTGTTTGATTGCCGCCGTTTTATGCACATCAATTCTTCTTTAATCTTTGCTTTTCCTTCCATTTTCCTTGCCCCTTTCTCGCCGGATTTTCCACTCGCCGGACTTTTCACTTGAGTGACACCACCCAGTGCGTTTTATTGACTTGGGCTTTTCGGAGCAAACAACATGACCAACATGAAACGGCCCGCATCTGACACATCATAACCATAAAACGATTTCCACTCCGATTCCGATTCCGAATCCGAATCGAACAAAATTTTATGGAACGCCCAATGAATTTTTTTCGTTTTATATGCAAATTCAAATGAATTGGAATTTTCTCGCTCTCTGTTTTTTCCTATTTTTTTTTTTTTATTTCTTTTCATTCTAATCATTGGCCTCATAATCATCAGCACTGAAGTGGCCGAATTAACGGCTGTCAGGCGATCGAAACGAGAACTGAAAAAAGGCTTTGCCCACATGTTTATGGCTTTTTTTTTTATTTAGTTCAGAAATTTGAGTTGAAAATATACGTATATGGAAATAATTTCAATATTATTAAGTATAATATAGCGCACACATGAACCTCTTTAACCCCCAAGACCAGGAATGTCATTCAAGGCGCGGTTAATTGCAAGTCAAACATGAAACCCAAGCCTTTGAGCCAATCAACCCTTCAACACACAAATATACATATGTATGTATTATAATTTGTATATGCCATACTTATATAAATCAAATTTCGTGTCAATTTTAATTGCAATTTAATGATAAACGATGTCCGAAGTCGCGACCTTTTCACTAAAGGGTTAAGTTGTCTTCAAGGGCTCGTTGGCATCAATAAATGCGGGTGGTACGCCCAAACCGCCCATCCTTAACCCCATACTGCCCACACTTCTTCTTCGGTCGGTGGAGGTGGCATTTAATTCGCAGTTGCTGATTGAATGCCGAGACGAATTCCCATCAGAGTTCAAACATCGGCAATCGAAGAATTATGATGAGAGAATGAATTCCCCATTGCAACTGCCGCATCTAAGGCCCCCATTCATGCCGTACATTAATTCAATTAAGCTCTTTCAATTTCAACTTCAGTTCCAATAATCAAACAACAACATAAATATACACAGAGATAAGCCCACACACACACACAATTGTGTGCCCATGGGAGAGGAGAGGCACTGAGAAAAATAGCAGGAAACTTGAATTAATGCCGTAAAATGGGGCCTTTCCCAACACTACTTTCAAGTATAATCTAAATTATTTAATTATTAGATATATATGTATATACATTTTTTAAATCATACTTATTTAACATAAAATCCTCTATTTGCAGTGCACAGAATTCCAGCATTCGAGCTCCCTGGCATTCCCTTCCTAACTTTTTGTTTTTGTTTCCCCACTTTTACATACATACATATATATTTGTAGTTATGTATACATTGGAGTTACCTATCGGCGTTGTCTATATGTTTTTTCTCTTTTTCCACTTGCCCTGTTTCGTTCACACAGCAAAGTGCAAAAATACGTTTTTAATTGATTTTTAATTAAATGTTAAATTGTCAGTTGCAGTCGTGTTTGTTGGCTGCGTTTTGTTGGAAGGGAGTTTTTATGAGTCAGCAAAAACTCCGCATAGCATTCCGAACACAAAAACACTCAATTATTTTGCTTAGTCGTTTTTTGAAAAAAGGAACTTGTACTAAGGGGGAATTTCTCAAGGGAAATAGATTAGTCTGAAAGCAAATTTGTATCTAACATACCAAATAAGCTAGAAGTAGACTTTAAAAGATATAATGCACACATTATCATCTAATATTTTCCAATAGCTTTAATCCACACGTTAGATCGAAGAAAATCCAATCTGCGCTGGCAAAACAAAAGCTGCTTAAAAAGCGTCAAATGAAAACAGGTCAAAATTTCCAATCTGGCCAACATAAGATCCCAATGTCAAGTCTCTTTAATCACATTAAGCTAAGAGGTCTGCTCATCAGGCAACATAATGTTGCCAAGAAGGGGGAAGGGATTTTTTCATATAGAAAAGTCGTGGGTATCCAGTTGGTTGGGGAGGGGGAAAGTGATAAGGGGGAGCATGGGGGCCAGAGGAAAAAAAAAGAAAAGTTTTTTGTTGTCTGAAAAGCGTGCACACAGGTGGGCCCGATGCTTGTTGAAAGCTGTTGTCGGCGCAAAAGTTCCCTTCAGCCTTCATTATAGCCATTACCAAAATGATGATTATGATGATGATGATGATGATCAGCAGGCGCACCAGCATCGGCATTATGATCATCAACGCTATGCTGATGATGATGATGATGATGTTCATCATTGTGGTGCTATGTGGTATGTGAGCCTATCACGTACATTCGCCATCAATAACGCGACGATTTAACTTGTCTCGTTCTGGACCCGGGCACGTAGTAGTTCGCCAGTAGGTTGCCCCTTGGCCTGCCGAACTGAGCCACCCAAAAGCAGCCATCACCCGAACAGCACCACCCAGCACCACCCACTTACACCGACAGCTACGGCACCACCCAAATCCTAAAACCCACTCCACCACTTTTTCAACAACAGCACGTACGCGTAGCATACACGTGGCTTTTGGACTAAGTCCCCATCCATGGAGCTCTCTCTTTCTACACTGCAAAAAACACAATCGATAGACGCAAAAATAAACAGGTGGATTTGGCGGTGCAACAGGGATATCAGTAATAGGATAAAGGTAATAGGTATTACCAACATTGAGCTTATGACTATAATGTATATGCATGATACATTATTTTCTCACAGTGCCATTGAAATCGCTGATGTTTATTCCAACTTTGTTTATCGATATAAATATTGGCAACTTTTTCACATTTCGACCTGGCACGTAACACCGTTACAGACAGTTGAGAGCCCCACCGCCCAGCCCACCTAAGCACCCATCCACCCAACCACCCAACCACCCATCGCACCACCCATTGAACCACCCACAGCAACCCGAGGCTAAGCTTACGGTCTACAAATCCACTTAGTTGCTAATTGGCGGCAAATCAGCTGGCTAAAGCCTGCTCTTCTGTTTGGCTTTCTTCTCGAATCCAATCGAAACGAATCGAATTGAGTTTGCAGTCATCGGAGTCGATACCTTGGACTTTAAACGCGGATTTCTTCGGAAATTGTAAGGCAAAATTGTAATGCAAATATTAAGACATTTTCTACAGCCAAAGGAAACCCACCTACGGTTTGAAAATGCTAAATATCTTCTGGGATATAAATATAAAACCTATTTCTCATCTAACAAATAATTAAATATTTACGTTTGATTTGATATTGGTACACATACATATTTTCTATTTCACTTAAGTTCTATTGACTTGGCTACTCTGCGATGAAACACAATTGGCAGCACTGATTGTTCTACTTGTTTTGGGTTTGTATCTTTGTATCTAAGCCAGTGAGGAATCGCATCACGTGCATCATGGAGATGCCCCCGTCTCCCCCGTCCATCAACGCCTTTTTTCTCGCACTGTATCTGTTTTTTATGCTCCCTCTATTTGTATTTTTATTTTTATTCCAGCTCTGTGTGTTTGTGTTTCGGTCCAAATCCATTTGAGGCAGCAGGAGCAGGCACTTTTTTTTTCGGCTCAGGCTCTCTGTGTGGCTTTAAACCTAAACCAGAACCGAAAACCAGAACCAGGAACCAAAAAAAAAAGAATATATATATATATATATACATATGATGATCGGAGGGGCGAGGCAACCAAGTCGCGGCTCTTGGGCGCCTTGGCTTTTGTGGTCAGTCAGTTTTGGCCGTCTGTGATGGTCGTAAAAATACCCAAGAGATGTCGAAGGCATGTTGCAAAATTTCAAGCTCAAGTCGAAATGGCAGCCAAAGTCTGTTCCCCACACACACGTAGTACAAAAAACTAAAGGAGCACACACACACACACACACACACACAGAGAAAAGTTGCCTGTTTGGATTTCAAATGGTCAAAATGTGGACATTTGCTTAAAGAAGAAAGAAAAAAATCCAGATACCAAGATACTTCTTTGTGTCCCTCCCTTTCTCGCCGCCCTACCCCTCTCTTTCGCACGAAACAAGTCTGCTGAAGAAGAGCTTGTTTTCGCATTTTTATGTCCATTGCAAAATGCGGTTTGGCCCATTCAAGGAGCTTACATAATGCCCTACCACTGAGCTTCTTGCAGTTCAGTTTGGTTTTCAGCTAATTAAAATATTGAAATAATACTTCTATCTGCATTTGGTTTCAAGAACAGCATTACTTGTCTTTAAGATACATTTTATTATATGGAATAAATACACTTATTTATGCATTGGCTTATTATTACCCCTGTGTACTTTATCCATAAGTAGCGCCCTTTGGCAGTCGACCCAGTTGAGTGCCCTGGAAAATAAGTTGGTCCACAAGCTGTGGTGGGGCCAATCTTAAGCTCCAGAACTCGGGACCTCTCGGCTGCACTCGTCGTCTCTGTTTTATCCAATCCCTCTATCACTTGCACGCACTCACACAAAATTCCTCCTTTTATTCTTTTTTTCCCACTTTTTTTCTACTTTTTTTTTTTAAATAAAAGTTTGCGTTTTAGCTTTAGCCAGATTTATGTTTTCCTGCTTGCGTTTGCAGAATTGTTGTCGGAAGTTTTTTGTGCAGCATCATGGCACACACACACAGAAAGTTCTCAAAAAGACGTAAAAAAAAGAATGGAAATAAAACAAGAAGGGAAAAATGAAGTAAGGAAAAGCCGGGCTCTGTGGCAGCTGGAAAATGGAAAATGGGTTGGGCCGGGCGAAGTGAGGCGACCGCAAAATATGCTCAGTAGCATTGATGCGCCTTTTGACCCGGCCTCTGACTTTGACACTGAAACCGAAACCGAAACTGAAACTGAAAAAAGAAGCAGCCAACATGAAACCAAGAAGAAAGGGCTTTTCCCTGTGACTTGGCATTAGTCGAGCAGGAGTGCGTCTTATTAGCAGTTCCGTATAGGGCTTACACAGCGAGAAAATGCGTGTGCTGAGCACCTACAATTTTACGATCAAAGTGAATAAAAGGGAGAGCAGGTTTCCCCCTTAATTAAGCATAATAACATTCTTTCCAATTATAAGAAACCACATGTTATAGAATTTATAAAAATGTACAACCAACCCCAGTTTTCACTTTCAAGTGACCCAATTTTATGGGTCATGTTTATTCTGCTAGTGTGTGCGAAACGGTAACCTTTCCCGGCAGAAAGAACGCCCGAGGCCAGGACCCCCATTTCACTTTCACTTGTCCAATTAGCTGTCGAGAATGTACTGGCGCAATCGGATGTTTAGTACTCCAGATGTCATGTAGTTCGTTTGGTTTTCCACCTCCGTCGACTCGGATTTGCTTTCATTTGTTCTGGTCATCACACCTGGCCTCCGGGGAAGTCCCAATGAAATCGAATCGAATACACTGAATTGGACATCATTAGCAGGGGGCGTGGGTGGTGGAATGGGGGGCAGTAGGTTAAGGAGTTCACCTTGTGAAAGTTACCCCTGGAGGCAGGTGGAATGACCAAAGGAATGGGCAATTCGCAGGGCGAAGATGACTCGCCCTCTTCATCTTTCAGTTGGACTGTATGGACTGTGGGACTGTGTACGACTGTAATTGAGATGGGTGCACAGAACGAAAGGCGGAGAAGTGGTCCTTCTTCTCGTCCTTTGGCTCCTTTTGGTCCTTGAGTCCTCCAGTCGAGTGGACCCAAACAACAAGATGTCATATCATCGGAATGGCAGTCTCATTACGAGACTTTGTTCATCGCCTTTTTGTTCGCTTCCCTTTTTCTGTTGTGTCTTTTGAGCCGGCATTAATCAAAGGTCTTAGGGTTAATGTTTCGCCAAGCGACGTGGTGGGGATATCAAAACGATTGTGCTCATAATTATAGCGCTGGGAATAGGAGATGATCCAACTGCCTCGGGGGAAACTTCGAATGCAAATGCGGTGATTACGCTTTTGTCAATATAATGCCTATAATTTTCGATTAAAATCGCTCCATCCAGTTGATTTATATCCCATGCTGTTCGATTTCTGTGCTATTTTCTTGACCACTGCTGTGCATATATACGATTGGTAGTGTATACTGTATTTATTTACCACACACACACACACACACACTAAACTAAGCGGCTGTTAATGACGCAATTTCCGCAAACGTAAACGGAGGCCTTTGGCAACCTTTGAGGGTCAGTTGCTTTGGCCAACTTCTTGGTGTTGTTGGCCAAAGCTAATTAGCTTAGCGCGTTTAAATCGCCCGAGCATCGCTCATTTCTAAGGCATCTCTCTATATGCCCACACTCTCTATACATATATACTGCCTATATATAAAACGGATGTGTAACCCCGGAGAAATGGCTGTCGATAAATAAAATGAGGGGGGAGTGGCTCATACAAGCCACAAAATACGAAAACAACAACTGGGATAACCCTTTTTTTCTACACACAATTCCAAGCCATTACACTGAGAAATGTGACACAATTTGAATAACATTTAAAATATAAAATTGAGCATCAATTCGGTTTGGATTCCGGCTTTTTTCCTCCTCGTCTTTTTTTTTGTTGATGGTTTTTGGACATACCAACCCAACTCCTTGAAGTGATGGATTTGCCTGAAGAGAACATTTTCTTGGGCCTTTTCTTTCTATTCCCGATTTTTCCGGGCCGTCTCTTCGTTGTTGTTTGTTTTATTTTTTCCCCGCCACGACTTTCTGTTCTTTTCTTTTTTACTTTGTCTAAATTGCGTAAATTATTGGCATATGTTGTCTTCGCAGTCCTGTCGAGAGAGGCAATGAAACATTTTTAACCCTTTTCCTTGGAAATTGACAGGGGCGTAGGTTGGCGTGAGGGGTTGGGGGGCTGGGGAAAATGTGGATGTCGGCCTGGTATTTTATTCCATTTTGCCGTCTTTCTCTGGGATTCTCGGGTGTTCTCCCTAGTATTTGATGTCCCCCCCCAGAACCCCACATTTTGGGGCGCCTCTGTCTGGCTGCCAGTTGGCTGTCATTTATCCCCACTTCGGGTTCAGTTTCGGCTTCCACCAATTTTCTCCCACTTTCTATCTTTCTGTTTTTTTTTTTTTTTATCATTTATGGCCGTCGTTCTTTGGCTTTTTATGTGCGCTATTTCGCGAAGTAGAACAATAGCCGCCCGCCAGCTCATTCAACCCACTGCCAAAGTCGTGGATCCAGGATCCCAGGATCCTGAGTCCTGAATCCTACTGTTCCTGCTCCAGCTCCAACTTCATCTTCGTGTGCTTTTGTTACAGCAAAACGGGCAGGGTGAGCCACTACTGTCCTTCACTATCGCTCGTTGCGCCCTCGCGCTACTTTATTGTCTTGCCAAAAGAAATAGACTTTTAATATACTTGGCCATTCAGAGCACAAAACATGGAGCGAAGCTCCCAGGGAAAACTCCTTTTTCCTTCCTCAAAAAAAAAAAAAAATGCCAGCAAACACACGGAAAATAGAGGAAAAAAGGACAAGTGTCTGGGAGTGTGGAAATATTAGGCGATTTTGCCAGTTCATTGACTTGCCACAACAATAGTTTGAAGTTTGTCTGCCAAAATATGAGAGTCCGAATAAAATGGAAGCAATCCGGGGATGGGGACTCGTAGGGGAGCGACGGAAAACAGAAGCTAAAAAGTTTTTCACTTTAATAGTTCGACCAATTTGAGAGTGGCTAAAAGGCCAGGATAATGGCAGCACAGGGAGTGCAAATAAAATCGTACTCCGATTTATTTGTACTTTTTGTTGGGCGCAATTTCTGACTGGATCAATTTGAAACTTGGCCATTTTATAGCCATCATTTCGGATCAAAATAAAGCCATGTTAAATCAATTTTTTTTATCCAATATCTAAAACATGTTGGCCTTGATTTTAGTTGACTTAAGTTCGAACAGCCATCGCTTGATTATCTCAGTTTAAACACGACACAGTAACTGAGCACAGCACAATAGAACAAAATTCCCAAATATTGTTGTTTCAGGTCTAGGAAATTCAAAATTATTCTTTTGTTTTTGATAGAGCGACTGAGGATTCCCTACTTTCAAGACTATATCCAAGAGAACCTCAAGCTCTAATCTCAAATAAAACATGGCCGAAAAGAAATCTCAGGACAATAATGATAATGCCAGTGGATCCCAGAATCGAACGAGCCGCGTGGAAGCCCACGTTCGCCAGCAAGAACAGAATAATGCTATATTTGCTCGACTTTTCGCAAGTTTGGATGCCGAACATCGTAAATTGAGGGAACTGGAAGAGCGCAGATCGCAGCTAATTGAAGAAATGAAATATTTGAGGTCTGTACTCTTTGCGGAGAATAAGAAACTTCGGCAGACCGTTGCTCCCATTTCGGGAGGAGATCCATTACCAATTCCAGCTACCACCACCCGTGCTAGTCCCGTCGTGAAAAGTGGTTCGGAGAAACCTTCCGGCTCTAGGACCTCTCCCATCATCAAGTCAGCACGTTTGGAACGTCGACCTTCCAATAAATCGGTTACAATTGCCGATCCACCAACACAAAGTTTAAACACCAGCGCAAGACCCAAGGCAAGTAGTTCACAAGTTTTAAAGAAAAAGGAAAATCGACGCAGTCTCATGGTTCCAACAAGGAAAAATAAACATAGAATTACTTTGGGTAAATAATTTATCAGCTTGTTCACATTCTAATTTAATCAAACCAAAACGGCATTCATTTTCTAGATAACCTATCAAATACCAGGGAGGACATGTTAGACGAGATCGATGAATCCGCATTGGCAACTTCTGTGGGCTCCAACTTGCGAACTTTGGAGCAGCGTAGATCCAATTTAGAGGAACGAGAAGATATAGACGAAGTTTTGGTCTCGCTATCAGCATTATTCAACTTTATGGATTCACAAAATACAGACCAGGCCATTTTGCCAAGTGCTGTTGATACCAATGATTCCAAAACTGACGAAGTGCTTCCCAATACCGATCAAGATCCGAGTTTTTATCTCCCAAGTGCCGATTCTTTGTTCAAGGACATACTAGGACCGAATTCACCACACGTAGAGGTGAATTTGCCAGAAGAATCACTTGAATTACAACCAGTTGGCATTATCGAATGTTCAGCGAATATGGCGGAAATCGTTGAAAATGAACACGAAACGGAAACGGAAACTGATTAAAAGCCCCGTTTAAGGGTTTTTAAGACTATTCTCATGGCTAATTAAACTTGGAACTGCAGCTATTTACTAGATCTGGCAACAATATTAAACAAATACAGACATTGAAGCCAACAACCCAGCCTTTTTATTTTAGCAGATAACTCTGCTTAAAAATCCTATAGTTTCAAACTTTGAATAGCTGAATTGCTCACCGCATGACTACTTAGTTTTTCAGGGATCAAAGGCAAACAATTTTCCTGTTGATGCTATCAAAAATGTGGCAAAATATTTACGGACAAGTGAGGGCCTATTATTTTTGGGGTGGAAGAAAATCTGCACATGCTCATGGCATATTCGGTCGACTTTTCTCAGCATATCTTGTGCTTTTTTTCTTTTTTTGTTTCTTATTCAATTTGCCGACCCTTGGTCCCCTGTCTCAAATTGAAGTCCTGGGGGTCGAGGACACTCTCGACATCCATTTCAAAACAAATTAGTTGCCAACTGTCCGAAACAAATGTTGTCTAACGAGCAAAATCGAGTTGTCTCCCATTGCTATAAGAATACACATGAACTAGGTATGGTATACACATAAATATATATAATATATATTTGGTATAGGTATATATACATATGTATGACATGTCCACTTCTTGGCAGTTTTGTGCGACTTGTTTGTCCAACGAAATGATATGAAAAGCTCGGCATTTCAATCATAATGTTCATCACGATTTTTTCCTGTTTTCCTTTGGGGTTGGAATAGAGAAGATGGTGGGGACTTATTGATTGGACTGGGTCAAGAGGTTATGTTTTGTGTGTGGGATTTTTGCTAGTGAAATGCACTTGAAGTGCAAAACTAAACTTGCAAGTCAAACCTGAAGCTAAAAAAAAAAAAAATAAAAAAAAAAATGGTAAACTCGAGAACTGAAAACTGAACTAAGGCAAACCGAAAACTAAACAAGTTTCTGGCTACCAAAAAAACCACCTGACCCATACGAGCACACACAAATTACTTATGTGCGGATGGTGGGTGGAGGTTCAGTGGGTGGTTACACATTTCATTTTTTCTCTTCTTTTTTTTTTTGGTTACTGTTGTTGTTTGTTTTCAAGTAGGTCATTAGAGAGGCCTTCGCCCTTCGCCCAGCCACTTGAATTATTAAATTCCCCCGGCATTTCGAAGTTCTGCTGTTGAGCCAAGCGAAACGAAGCGCTTTTCCTGCCCTCGCTCCTCAAATATGCACATTTTTCTATACATATACACCCATCCGTCCATCCATCCATCCATCCATCCATCCATATATACATTTATACATATATAGTAGGTCCTATTCGCATTCGTAATCGTATTCCAGGTTTGCCAGACTGTTTCCATAACTTACCTAAAAGTGGCGAAAAAAGAGAGAAATAGAAATATTTATTGTAATTTTTCTGTTTTGAATTCGCAGCAGCAGCTTAAAAATGGGAAACTTTGACATTCAAGGGGACATAAATCAGCAAAGAGAAAAAGTGCAATATTTTAAAAACATATAGGTCAGGCCGAAAGTGTATATACATTTTAGATCTTCTTATTCTTGTTTCGCTTACAAAAAGCTTGAGCATAGATTTGTCACCCGCAAAGGTACTTTCAAACCAATTCCAGTGGCATTTTTTCAGTTTCTAGTGCTCTGGAATTTAGTATTTAACTATTTAAGTTGGAGTGAATTCTAGAGCACACCCTGTTGTGGTCCCGCGTTCGGCTGGCAGTCCCATAAAAAGTAATTGGAATTTTCATTTAATATAAAAGCTGAGCGAACAACACAGGCAGCGGAACACAATCTAACCCACTTGGCAGCTTGCAATCGCACAGCAACCAAAAACTATGCATATAAACGGGGCCACTGATGTTAGGATCTGCACCCCCATTTCACAACTTGCTCCCCCCTTTGGGAAACCCTCTCGAAAAATCCATCTCTTCCATTTTGAACTGGAAAAAGGATACAATGTAGCCAGTGGAGCATCCTCATACTCATGGATATGTGTATCCCCGTGCAGGCTCGGCTCGTTGCTCATAAAACTCACTCAAGTAAAAGTACGAATGGTTTTCGATATGAAATGCATGAAACTGACAGGCAAACATATTGCGCCGCATTGCCGAAACCCGCCCACGGCCACGCCCACGCGACCCAAACGCCCATACGCCCACATTTCCAACCGACTACACCGGGGAATAAAATCATATAAGCATCTTATTTATTTTCACTCATTTAGTTTGCATCCAAATATTTCTCTTTTTTTATTGTTTGAATCTCTGGCATACGGATTTTTTCAACTTTTACGTTTACTTAGTGCTCAAAGTTTGCTCGATTTTAATATGAAATCGCGAAAGCAGTTTCAATCGCATGCAGTCATTATGCAATATACAAAAAATAATAAATAAAAAACAATCATAATAAATTTAAAAAAAAATTTAAAATCGTTGAGCAGTTTTCATTCTTAAAAAGTTTAAATTTGAATTTTCAAGAAATGCTAATAGCCATTGAAATTATTTTTAAAAAAATATCAAATCATATTTTTTTCTTGCACTGATAAATAAATAAGCAATTCCTTAACAGGTGGTATATTTTTTTGCAGTGCAGCCAGTCTCTTGTATCAGTTGGCTGACTGTTGGTTACCACTTGGCCGTTGTTGCTCCTCATCCACATTCTCATCCACATCCACATCCTCATCCACATCCATATCCTCAAGCTCAACCTCCATTTCGTCCTCGTAAGCTCTTCCATCTGTGTGCCCTCGTTACCGCCCCTTCACCCCTCCGGTCATTGTTGTGGGCTGTCTATATATGTATATACGAATTTAACTATATATATATATATATATATACATATATATATATTGTATCCCAGTGCGAACTCCGCACCTCTCGCCTGTCTATTTATTCAGATATGAAAATGCATATTGTACACTCGACTCACGCCGCTCTATATGGGACATTTCTTTATCATCCGCTCTCCTCGCCTCCATCTGCATACACACACAGATATATTTTATCCTTTTTTCAATATGCAACTCTGTGGCATGTGAGTGTGTGTATGTGTGTGTGCGGGTAAAACGGACCGAAAAAAGGATATATGGATGGGTACAAAATATAGGAGCTACTCATCGAGGCGTGCGTTTATTGCAATTGTGTTCCAGTTTCTTGCGTTTGAATTGGAGATGATTGCGCCGACGAATGGAGTCTCAAAAAAAAAAAAATAATAATAATAAAAAAATGAAAAAATGAAATGAAAACAAAGCAACACCTTCGGGTGACACGGCAATAAAGGAACTGTTTTCTTTTTGATAAAACTCAATGGGTTTAAATGCTTTCTGGTTCAAAGTGTTATTTCCACATGCTCCGATTTATTTTAGGCATTATTAGGTGCAATATTTAGCACAATTCTTGTTTATTTCTGTATTAAATCATTGCATTTTTCTAAGGCACAAAACACTTGAACCCCATGCCATTATTCAAATGACTTGTTGTTGTGCTTGAAAACACTCGAAATGTAAACTGTTTAATTATGTTACAAAGCACTTAACTCGGCACTTCTGCAAGTTATATTTTCCTATTGAAATTTCCGTTTAATTAGGGCTTAAAGCACTTTGCCCTTTGAGCTAACGTTTATGCTGGCGACTCACATTGCGTTTCAAATGGCTGGCATTTGCCCAGGATTGCTTGTATTTTCTAATTATTATATGCATTTCAATGCAACGGCGGGTACCACAAGACTCGAGGACTCGATTGTTAATTAAGTCTTAAATCTGTGGCAATATTTCGGTAATGATATCACGGCAACGCAACTCAGACAGCAATGCGATACGGTTGACCCGAGTTGACCTGTGCATAATCGCCATTTTGCCTTTGTTCCCGGCATTTTGATGGCGTTGTAAATTCGCGATGACACTCGACTTAATTACAATTATTTGCACAGGTGTGCAGGTGAATGCACTTGCAGAAAATTAAGTCGAATATTTAAGTATTTGGTATTTTTCAAAGTTTAGTTTAGTTTAAATCTACAAATTATATGCAATTTTGCTTATGGATTTAATTTAATAAATCTTTTTAAACTTAATCCAGTTTGTCTTAAACAAAAGAAGCTATTTTATGAATGAATATAAATATTTTATGTTTTAATAGGGTGATTTTAAATATCTATATTATATAGAGTGAACTAATGTCTTTTATTTCACTTTTAATTTTTCTTTGACTTAGCTTTGCAATACACTACATAAGTTGCAGAGAATCTTAAATTGCATTTGAACTATATTTTTTTTCAAGTGCATCGAGTGCATTATTTACCTGCTGGAATGGTTCGGCTCGTGGGCAAAGGGCTCAGCGTAGATATTTCGCACGGGGGGCACTCGGCGGGGCAGGGGCGGCGGCACCGGATTGTAGCCATCCATGATGGTATCACAATCGGAGTACTTCATCGATTTCATAGTCATTTTGTGTCTGGTGTTCACTGTACCGAGAGTGCGAGAGTGCACTTTGCTTAACGATTTATGTCGATTATTTATTATTTAATTATGCGTTTTTATTTCGTTTTCGCGACGTTGCGTTCCGCTCTTGTCGTTTATTAATTGTTACAACTATTATTATTGTTAATGGCAAGCGCAGGATTTAACCCTTCAGCGGCGATCGCGAGTCGTCTGCACCCCGTTCGATGCATGGGCAGGGGCAGGAGGGGCCCACAGGGGCCTCGGTGGCATTGCCACCCGCGTATGGATATATATTCCCTGTGATTCAATGAAAATCTCTGCGTCGAAATCCCTATCTATCGGATTTCCAATCGCTCTGGATCGCCGGTTATCTGTATCCTTAAAGTGTTTTTAAATCTTTTTCATGGCTGCCAATTGGTTATTTTCGATCTGAATGGGAATAGAAAATATATGGGTGAGTAATTGAGTGGGGTTGTCTTAAAGACAACAACCTTGTGACCTTTCGTTACGCTTTACTAAATCCATTTTGTATTTCTCTTTTATCAAGTTTTGTTAACCACTTTTGAAATGTTTAGTATTTTATATAATTATTTGCATTTATCAAAGTGCATTTTGTTATTTTTCGCATTGCATCTTATCTAATATTTGCTGGTAATTATTTATTCTATTGTTTATAATTAAAGTCGAATTAATGCGGATTTGCTAAACATGTAAATCGACCTTTTCATTCGCAATTTAAGTAAACACTTAATCAAGCGTGTAATTAAAAGCAAAAATTGCAACATTTTCCCTAATTTCCCACATTTGCCAGCGGCTGGCAAAACACTCTTAATACCGCTTAGCAAATGTTAATTGTTTTTCCCCTGGTAACAACGATTGCATTTGCCTAATCTGTATCTGTTACCATCCCACCCGTTTCGCAATCTATATATCTATCTATCTATCTATCTATCGATTTCATTCCCGAGTTCTAACCAAAAATCATTCTTGGCTCCGTTTCAGCATTTTCAAATATCCCAAAACTGGTTTTCCTTCGGCCAAAATGGAAAAATCGAGGGGCGAATAAAGTGGAGAGCGGCTGGCTGGGCAAACAATCAGAATAAGTGTGGATTCCATTTTGGTATCTGGCAGTTTGTAGTCCCATGTCCGACTGACTGCCAATGGCCAGCATATTTGTTACACTTGCCGCCCTCTTTATCCGATTGGACTGCTGGTACTAGTAG
The DNA here is from genome assembly GCF_016746395.2 of Drosophila simulans. Lineage (NCBI taxonomy): Eukaryota > Metazoa > Arthropoda > Insecta > Diptera > Drosophilidae > Drosophila > Drosophila simulans. Next base: position 11,717,628 of record NC_052525.2, on the reverse strand, counting down.
TGGCACTGGTGCTACACTGCTGTATGGCTCTAATCACAAAATCCCACCCATGATGTGCCCAGACAAAATATTCAAAGTCATCGTGTAATATTGGAAAAACACTTGGAGCTGTGTGGGGCTTTTGGATTTTCGATTGGGGATTGGGGATTGTGGAGCGGGCGCCGATGCCAAACAATTTCAAATGTAATCCGTTATTGTGGCCAGGCCGATCGAAACGTTTTCGTATCTCAACCTGTATATGTATCTGTATCTGTATCTGTGGGATACAATGGACCAGCACGGCAGCAGAACGGGCTTGGGATAATGCGGCATATCTTTGGGATTTTCATCTCAAATTAAATTTATGATATGGCACAAAAATTGAATAACACCCAGCCGGGCACGAAGTGAATCAAAATCAATCAAAAGCTGCCAAACCAAGGGAAAGGGCAACCTGGAGACAGAGGAGGTAGTAAGACTAAAGGCTCTTCAACGGCAGACAGCAGACACCTCAAATGAACCGCAGAGATGCAAGTGCATCGATGCAGATGCAAAATACGGAAAACAAGGCAGTGGCGTAGAACGGATTTTATCAATGGCGAAGGGGTTCTGAAAATGATTTCTATTTATTTATAATCAGTGAAGAAAACTTGGTTTTTTTTATAAAAAAAAATCAAACAAATATATTAATTTTAATGTGCAAATGCAGCATTTATTTAACTTGAAGTTAAGTAAATTATCCATTTAACAAAACGAAATCCCCTTTCTAAGCCACTGACTACACAGCTGCGGTTGCAAGTGCAGTTGCAGTAACAGCGTCTCGACCGCAAAATGGTCAATTCCTTGCTGCATTTTGCATTGCCATATAGACACAGATGTATCGTATCTTCCGCTATCCTGGCAAATTTCTCATTAATCAAACATCGAAACACTGACTGATTTTGGGAAGCATTAATTAGCACAACGCAATGAACTAGCACATTCATTCCACGCCAGCGAATCGAATGCCTCAATAGATACAGATACACCATCCGTATCTTTTCTCACAGCGGTGGCTAATGAAATACTTTCAATCATAAACGAAAATAATTTCACGTTCATTATGAAAACAGCGAACAAAAACAACACGAGCAAACAAGAGAAATAATAACCCAACAAAGAACTGGCATATCCATTGCTGTTGCTCAAATATTTCAGCAACACGTATCAGATACGTCAAAAAAAAAAAAAAAACATTAAAAAAAAACAACAAACAAGAATGGCTTGTAATCGCATAATTGTTGTTCGAAAAGCGAACAAAAAAATAAGAAATATGAACGAATTTTGAGAAGGGTGAAAAGTATGTTGTCACCACGACATGAAATACAAAAATTTTTGGTATTTTGGCAATCAAATTGTTTTAATTCCTCAAATTAATATATGCCTCGAAAAAAGAGAAAAGGGGATTCCTGATATAGTTAATATTAATCCAGCCAGGAAATATATTGTTTTATTATCGTTTTTGTTAATTACAAACACTTGATAATGCCTTTATTTTACGACCATATTTTCGGTCAAGGATTAACAATTTCCGCTTCCTATCATCCAAATCGCATCTTGCAGACACTGGGAAATTTCTGTTTGTTTTTCTGGAAAATCTCTAGCATTCCTATGATTGATCCCCGTGGCCCTGTGCTCCATGCATACATATATGGCTTCTCGGAAATCCCCGGACAAATATCTTCTGGTCCAAAACGCATTGTGCTGATATGAAATCTACTAGTTGGTTTGGCCGAGTCCGAAAAGCAGCTAAAGATTTACTGGCCAAAGGCACGAATACCGCTCCCCGTTTTTAGCTTTCAGCTTTCAGTTTTCCAACGTTCGGCGTTCAGCTGCCCAGAAATATTCCAGCTGAGTTTGTCTGGCAGCGCATTAATCTCCAGCTTGGCTACCAAGTTCGCTGCACTCTCCACGCGGCCTACGCGAAAAATGCAGCGCGAAAAAGAGGCAGCAACGAAAAGGGGGCGGTGGCAGGGAGGTACTTGCACTGAAAAAAAAAAATATGGGGTAGACAACTCTATGGGCAATCAAAACAGTGACCATAGAAACCCAACTCAAGCATATGATAACATATTAAAGAAGGAAGAAGGGTATATTTTTTGCACCTTTTTCCACAGACAACACTCCCCCTTTTCTTGCAGTGCATTTAGAGAGGAGCGACTGCTCCTTAAACATTTTGTTGTTTTGTAGTGCAAATCATGTCGACGCCCCTCCGCCTGCGCATTCGAGACCCTGCCCCTTTCGCCCACCCAAAATGCTACCAAACGAGTTCGCAGCAAGTTGCTCTGTCGAACAGCAAAAACAAAAAAAAACCAACGACAAGTTTCCAGGTTTTCGTTAGGATGCAGCTTAGCTTATAAGAAAACAAAAAATAAACCAAGAGGAACGTTGGAAAAAAATCTATATAGGAAAATAAGAGGAAACCAAAAGCAGAGCTGGAACTGGGACTTAAACTGGGACTGAGCCTCCGACTTGGACTTCAACTGCGACCGAAACGGACCATTGAGCATTGGGGATTGGGGATTGGGGATTGAGGATTGGGCAGAACTGGTTTTCATCAGAAAAACCAGAAGAGGGCCTTGGTTTGTTGTGCCCCCCTTTCTTGCCGCCCCCTTTATTCTTTTTTCGCCGCCTGTCAGGCATCAAAATGTCAGCGAGTAAATGTAATTAAAATTGATTTTATTTCCCTACGAACGCCACAAACATAAAACAATTAAATGGCGTCTAAGCCAATCTCTTTGCCCATTCCCCGAACTTGTGTCAACAATTTTTGATTGTTTATAAATAGTAGCAGAGGGTGAGAAAAGTATGTATGCCCCGACTCTCTTGAACATTTGCCACAAATGTCAAAAGTAATCATGATGGCCAACACGGCATGTCATTTCACTCGCTCACTCCAGAAATTCTGAAATCCCGAAGATCTTCAACCAAAACCAAAGGGTTGCCCAACAACATTTTTATGGTCGCCGGGGCAAACAAAAACACACATATATGTTATTCTCCAAAAATGTTTCCAGTTTTTATGAGTGGGAAGTGCGTGCCACATGAACAACGGGGGGATCTTGTGGCGGGGAAACGCGGGCGGGAGTCCCGAGAAAATCGGAGGGAAAAACGAAAAGCCACAGTCCATATAAAATATGCTTTTCCAATTAGCGTTTATTTGGTTTTTCATTTTCTGTTTTATGTTTGCCCAGATAAACAAGCAAACACCACAGTTTCGAATAATTAAGGCACACTGAACTTGATAAAGTTTACTAGCTGTAGTTTTTGAATTAACAGCTCTCAAATTAATATTCTTTTCAAAAATATTCAATAAAAGAAATTAGCAATTGCAATAGAGAAATAATTAAGTTTAAATACTAAATTGTATAATGAAGAAGATTGCATATAGTTCGTATTAACTCTAAGAATTATTTTAATTTCAAGCATTTAAAAAAATTATATTTAAAAGTTGTTATCTATTTTTTTCACTGTTTATGGAAAGGATGATTCCCCACTTGGGGCATTCGATTTGGGGCCAAAGCTAATTGGCCAAAAGCCATTGGTGGCGAGTGTCACAGAAGATCATGGATCATGATGCATCAAACAGCTGGCATTTTTCCAGCTGAAGATTTCCCCCAGCGAAGAAAATCCAGCGGGTTCAAGCATCTTTTTCCAAGAAGATCACTCAAAATAATCATGGGACTTGCAGCGAAAGCTCTTGTCACGATCGTTTCGTTTTATGGAATTGGGAGCAATCTGTTCGATCGTTTTTTCGTTTTTTTTTTTCGGCGTTGTTTGTGGAGTGAGATAGACAAAAAAAAGATGAGTGCTTCAATGTGCCATAAAGTCACAACTGAATTATGAACTTATGAACCAGAATCACACTGGCCATTCAAGCTGATTATGGTGGCCATAAATGCTGATCCGCCTGGATAATTTTATTGGCAAAAAGTAAGGGATTCCAGATGCAGCACGCAATCAGATCGGCGCAATCCTCGATGGCAATGACGCACATGATCGTCCAGCAAGTCGGTATCCCCCCTTTTCAAGTCACACATAAATTAACGCCCCTGTCATACGTAAATATATATATGTACGTATACATACAATGTGCACTGTGCATTTCAAGGTCTGGGGATGTATGGTATGTATACATATATGTACATATATCCAGCAGATCGAGAAACCGCACGCACGCGTCTCGCTGAAGTAATGAATTCCCCCCTTTTCTTTTTTGTTTAAATATTTTGCGTGCCTCGAGATTTATGTTGGTGTCGCAACAACAATTGCATGAGGCAAGCCGCATTTATTTGTCTTGAAAGTTTTATTGCTTTTAAATTTATGGCCTGGGTTCTTCTGCTCTTGTTTTTTTTTTTGTTTTGGTGATGATCATGTCACAGGGCGAGTGTTCACACCTACATAATTAAGGAAAATATTGTTCAAAACAACTGAGACACATCTGCCGATGGACTTCCCCTTTCTCGAAATCTTCAAGAGATTCTTATGGTTTTATGACCCCAAGAATGAGCCACATTTCGTATTTAGAATCTCAAAATCTAATACTTCGAATTTGCTCGGAAATTTGTAGCTATTTATTAAAGTTATCAATAACACACTTTATAAGAAGTTATATGTTCTTGGGACTTTGTTTTGAGATTTTCAGGTATGCGCTCTTGATTATGAGCTCTACATGGAGATTTTCCGCATATTTTCCCTTGCAAATGAAAAGAACTTTTGCTTAGCTCACACACACACACGCACTCAAGTCACGGTGTTTTTTGTTTTTCTTGGCATGTCAGAAGCCAGGTTCTTAGACTTCGTTGATAAGTTATCATGGCCAAAACAGAGGCATCCACCTCCTGGGGCTTTTAGCCTCCGCTCCTACCAATTCAATGAGATTAAAATCTTTGAAGACATTTTATAAACATGAAAAATGTGCGTCAAGTAAACTAAATATAACAAAAGCCACGGGAAGACAAAGGAAAAGTCGAAAGTTTTTTAAGTAAAATGCGGGGAAGGTTACTGCCCTGCTTTTTCCAGAAAATGTTAATATTTATTGAAAGCATAAAATAGAAAGGCGACACAAATAAACTTATTTTTTTTCTCAGTCGCGTCTCCTTAACCTTCCCTTGAATTTCCTTTTTGTACTCGTACTCTACTGCTACTGCTTTTATTATAAGAAAAGCTAAGGAAAAAAGTAAAGTGCACACACATAAGCCAGCCTGCATAGACATCATAAAAAAGTTAAGCTCACAATACAAAGACGCAGATACACACATGCACACACAACAAAAGAGCAATTTGTTATTTAATGAAACTGAAAATGAAATAAACTCGCAGGCAAAAAGCCAGCAGCAGACGAAAAAAGCAGAATGTATCAGTAAGATGAAAGCATTAACGCACAGAATGCTAATATCTTATGCACACAACACAAGACACGCAGATACATTTACAGCCTCAGCTGCAGATACAGATACAGATACGAATATATATGTGGGCACAGATATATATGGGGCGCTTCTGGGGAATTACAACGGCCTATGAACTGAAACCGAAACTGAACTCGAAGTGGATCCCAACTCAACTCGAACTGAACTGAATTTTGTCGTGTCTTTGATTATTATCTTAGCACACGGGAAAAAACGAGCAGCGTTCTCAATCGTTTTTATAAAAATTTTGTTTCGTTCTCAAATGAAACTATATGTGCTCTGCAGAATATTTATTTTTAATTAAATATTTTTAAGTATATTTATGCTATATTTAAATTTGAATTTTATAATATATATATGGAAAGTTTCCAAAAAAAACACCCGATTTATTCAAGTGCAGCTTAGCCCGCGATATGCGCTCATAAAACCAAAAACACACACACATGGTCACCCATTTGTATCTGTATCTGCATCTCGCACATTAACAGAGAAGCAAAAAAAAAATAGGAAAATAAAGAGAATAAAGTTAAGCTAACAAAGCAAAGCGCCGAAACTCAAGAGGTGGGTTTTTCCTCCCGCGGAAAGGGGGCGCTAGGAAAATGTATGGGGGGATAAGTGAAAAATGTTGTAGGACAATTTCTGTCGTTTGCCTTTATGGATTAACAAAAAGAAAAAAAAAACAAACGAGGAAAGGGAAAATAAACCAAAGTCACAGAGAAATTTAATTTAGCTTGCTATCTCAAAGTAAATACAAAGTAATGATTGTCCAGCTTAAAGATAAAATCATCCTATTGTATTAATCGCACGCTAATATGCATTTATGGCAACGCAAAATCATATTAGATAATATGCCTATTTGATTTTGTTTACAATGTGCACAAATATACATTTTATGTATGCATGCATTTAACAAATTAGACAAATCGCTAATTACTAATCCCATCTAAATATGCATTTATGGCTTATTTATTCCTCGATTTGAAATCACATTTGATTTTATTTACAAACATTGCAATTAACATTTAATGAATCCAAACAACCGAATGGATGGACATGTAAAATACCATTCCCACAATTCAGATCTCTTCAGCAACGAAGTTATCCACAGCCATTTGCCAACACTTGGCCAGTTGATTGTGTAACTCATCGCATCTATCAATGATTCCCATCGATTTCGAGCTAATTTCCACTTCCTCTTCGGCTGACACTTTTTCCCCCACCACCACCATCACCATCGCCACGTTACATTTCCCGTCTAAAGGGCTGACTGACTGACAGCTTGTTAGGAAAATACAAAACCCAGACGAAAAGAAACCTTGGGATGCATCTGACGATCCGATACGATTCGAATCGAATCGCGGCGATCTGCCCACACGAAAGACACCCAAAACGCAAGAGACCAAGCCCCGAGTGATGATGATGATCAGCTAAACCCTTTTTATTGTTGTCTGCTGTTCTCCCACCCCTTCCACCCAATTTTCGATCTCCACCCACTCAGGCCTGCTACACAGGCAAAAAATGTTAGGTACTTCTGATAAAGTGAGTATCTTATGAATATACAAGCACCATCTGTACTTAATTTGAAGCATCTTTCTTTCATAAATATTTATTTGGAAAGACTTAACCCTTTTTTGTCACTGTGTAAATTCACAAATCAGTAAAAGACTGTAGCATTTATTTGTCGCTTCGGCAAGCACAGAAATTGGATGAATTCGATGTCTGGGTCTAAGGAAAGTTCCGCATCAGTAAACCCCGCAACATTGTTGCATTTTAACAAGCCATTTTCAAAAAAAAAAAAAAAACGAGGAAAAATCGACCCCACACATGGATCGTTAACGGTGCAACAACAGCTATAAAGGGGGAATATATCTTTGGGATCCCCGAGATCCGATCCGATCCGATCCGAACGAGGCGATTCCCAACTTGAAAGCCTTGTAACTGGCTTAAAGATGTTGATCGGCTTATCGCCGTCGATCGTTTTGCATTCGAAATGAGATGCAATCCGCGGGTCTTAAAAGTATCTGTATCTTTATATCGCTGTATCCATCCGCGGCGACCGCCTGCGAAACGTTTTACACCCAATAAAGGCGTCAAGAGCGCCATAATAATTATCACAGACACAGGCCAACATTCCCATTCTCAGTTTTCCTTTTCGCCGGGCGACTATTAAAAGCCAACAAAAACAAAGACGACGGGGGCAAAAACGAAAGGAAAACGATGAAAAACCAAAGATGCAGCCCATAAAATGAGTATGGTAAATAAAACAACAGTTGCCGGCGAACAAAAAAAAACAAAAAAACATCAAGAAATGTACACAAAAAAGTGACTAAGTGAAATATGAAAAGGGGGCGAAAGGAGTGTAGCTACTTGGGCTGAGATTTTCTTGGAATTAATTACACAGATGCAACATGTTTTGTGGCCGAAATTAGTAATGCTCTAGAAGATGCAATTAGCAAATACCTAAATACATTTATACTGGCACTTGATGTTAATATTTTTAATGTGGCATTTTATAATGACCAGAGAGAGCACTTAAATGCCGTAATTGTAAGAAGCACGAACGCAATATATATACTAAATATTTTAAAACCATCTAGGTTTTTGAGAAGTAGAAAGAAGGTGATATAAGTTCTCAAGATTGTGGTGGGTGTTAAGTGACTTTCCGCCCCAGAAATCATTTACACCTCAAGCCAAAGGAGAATCAGAGAAAAAAGTATCTGACAAATGAGAAAGTATCTGACAAATGAGCAGATGCTGGGCGGGGCAGGTGAAGAGGTGCAACTAGGGTGTTGATTGGCATCTTCGGCTGCGGACTGCAGTTAGGCGGCCAATGCACTTTTCCTCACTTTTCCCTCCGCCCCGTTTTATATGAAGAGCACTTTCTTTCGTGTATTTGGCAAGTTGATTTCCATTTTCATTAGCTGCCTTTGGGCTTATTTATTTTGTTCCCTCTCTCTCTTGCCATTTGCATTTGCAATGAATGAACATTTTTGCGCAAGACACGCATGCAAAACGAGAGGCAAAAATGCAGCCCAGTTGGCCCGAAGAACTCACAACTTCTTGACAACCGGGAGACAAACGTGCAACAATAATTGGCACACGGCCAGATATTCCAAGTCCATTGATGAAAAGCAGCCACATCGGCTACAGATACAGATACCGATACAGATACATATGCAGATACACGCCACATGGATGCGCATATATAACGATATGCCAGATGAAGATACAGCAGATCTTAACCCAGCGCTTTCGATTTAATTTTAGCCACTTGAATTTCCGCCGTTCGCTCGTCGTGGTTTTTATTTACTTTTTTTTGGTTGTTGCCGTATTTTTTTTACGACCTCAGTCCCAAGTCGACAACACAAAAATGTTTACAAAATAGAAATAAGAGCATAAAATATTTTGTCGACTTCCGCTCGTAATCACCAATTAGTAATGCCACACTGACAAATATGCCAAACCGAAAAACTTGGACAAACGGCAAACAGCCGCTGGATGATTGGATAAAATGCTGGCGGGAGGAATGGGATGATATATTATTTGTAATAAATTGCCGTCGCAGCCCAAAAAGACGCTGGAATCCTGCAAATGGCCCCAAAACTTGGGTCACACTTTCATCATTAGTCAGCCAACTACGGACTACTAAATTCAAATGAAATGAAATGAAATGCCCAGAATCTGCAAGATACATTTGTACACAGGCGCACACACACACACAGCATGGATACAGCTACAGATACAGACACTTTGCGCATTGTCAAATCTACCAAATCGAAGTGTATCCAATGGAACGCCATTCCCAGGGGAGCAATTCACGCTTGGCCGTTAAAATGTATCTGTATCTGTAGCAGCGACGCTCTGTTCCTTTGGCATCGAAATGAAACCAGAAGAAATTAAATAAAAATAGCAAAATGGCCGAAAAGCGTTCGATAGGCCAAAACGATGTTTATGCGTTAATACAGCTAAGATTAGCAAAGTGGTAAATGAATTGTAAAATGTTAATCGAAAACTCCTTAAAACTACTGTTTAAATATTTTAAAAGGAAAAACTATACTTATTGGATAGTTTTCTTTGCCATTTCGCCTTAAAATCGCACGCATAAACATGGGGAAATTTCGGGAAAACTTTGGCATTTGGTTTTCCTTTGCATTTTCGCTCCATTTGGCTGCCTCTTTCGGGTTTCGCACTTCAATTGCTCCGCCCAGCCATCTTACACATTCGCAGTTTTACCCAGGCTGACCAATCAATCGATGTGTATTTTCCCCCCAGTATTTTCCTTAGGTTTTCCCTTGATTTTTCGCGGGGCTTCTTCTTCGGCCGCCTCCTTTTCGACTCTCAATTCTACAAAAGAAAGATCAAAAGCGGCGAATAACCAACAAACAAATGAAAAAGAAAAAACGCCTGGGAAATGAGCTCAAGTGTTTGGTCTCCTCTTTGATTTCTCGAGTGGGTGTGGGTCGGTGTGTGTGTGTGTGTGTGTGTGGGTGTTTGTGTGTGATTTTCCACCCCTCGGTGGAAAACGTGAAAAGTGCCCATACCGAATTGGCTCTTCTATGGGATTTTAATGCGTCGCGTTCTAGTTTCACTTTCACAGATTAATGAAGATTGTCTAATCGCATTGATTGATGTCTTTAGCGAAAAACTTTTCTTCGCGCGGTTTTCCAAGCGCCGCTGCACGCAAAAATCTTGTTAAGTCTTGTGTTTTTGCGGTTCGTTTGTTGTGGGTTTTTTGGTTCAGTTTTTGGTTTTTCGGTTCTCAAAAAGCTGACTGCACCGCGATATAAATTAATGAAAAGCGCTTAAGCGTCTGTCTGGATTTTATATATGTATATGTGCGTACTAAAGGAAAGTTGCCCCGAAAAGTTCGATGTGCGGTTGGGATAATCTTTGCAACAACCGCAGAACGAGAAACAGACGGAAAACAGGGGCAATTCGGTTTTCGGCAACAAGAAGAAACACTCAATGGAAATTAAAGCAATTTCCTGTAGCAATTTGAAGATGCTAAATTAAAATACAAACGATGGCGCACAGAGCAAGGGGAGATGCTAAAATACTCTATACTCCATCTGCATGCCGCCATTTGGCAAATCCGGCAATCCGGCAGATACATAGATACAAATACACCAAACAAACACACACAAGTGTTCTACGACCGCCATTCATAGATATTTAATTAGCAGAGTGCCGGGCGTTAGAGGGAGATGGGCAAAAAGTGAGCCAGAGAGACAGGCGGCTTGTAAATTGGCAATAATCTCAAACCGAATCTGTGCACTCGAAGAAAAATTCCAACTTCATAACAAAGTTATTCCAGGCATGAATGCATTTAAAGTTGCATTGCAGAAATAATTATAAGATTTTCATATAACAACATTTTTAGATGTAAATCTTTGTAAAGTTTTAGTGCAACTCCATATTCATTGGTAGATTTTTTTTTTGCAGTGTATCTGGTGCACAGAACAGCAACCGAACAGTGTCATCCGCAAAACCGAAAAACGTCAAGAGACGGCAGCGACAACAAAGTAAATGAAGATGAGCACTTCCTGCAACAAAAGCGACAACAACTGAGCTGAGGAAAATCGCAGGGAAATGCGGCGGGCGGGGAAAACTGAGGGAAATGCGGCTGCCGGGGCACACACGAAACATTTTTAATCGAGTGCAACGCCATGAATGAGCAGAAGTTGGTTCAGGAAAGCAGCTGAAGAGCCCATGAAGAACTCGCCCATTTGTTTGTGCATGTATGTATGTGCATATGTATATGTGCGTGCAGCAGAGTTACAGATACTCGCGGTTTTTGTATCTTTTATACGAATGAGTTAAATGCTATGCTCGAGTTGAGTGAGTGATGCATCCCAGGGCGCATCCGTAAGATAAACAGGCGCAGCACGCAACGTTTAACTTTTCATTTGCAGCCCTTGCCGCATTCGCAAGTATCTGTATCTTGTGTATATTGTATCCTGTATCTTGTGGGTGCCGCGACAAAGGTCACGGACATGCTCCGTTGCACTGCCGAATGCCCCGTGCCCAAAAAACAAACAAACATGCGCTTAAATTGAACAAATCATTAAAAATATTTAACGTAGGAATGCGGCTGCATTCTGCGGGGCGGCACAAGATAAATATGGGCGAAATAATAAACAAACTGAATAATGTCAGCAATTACGGCATTTTACAAATATTTGTGCATGGATTTTGGGGCCAACAATGTGGCAAGACTTACACGTATTTGTGGCATTTTAAGATCATGGGTAATTTCTTCAAAATCACAAGCAAACAGATGGGAAACTTTCTAAATAATCATGAACTGATAAGGTTAATAACTGAAATACTATTGAAAAGAACTACGAAAGTTAATGAAATTAGTTTAAAATAACTGAATGGAAATTTCGAAAAAAGAAACTTTAACTCGAGTTGGATATACTCATTATTAAGGAAGTCAGTTGGCCAATAATGAAGCAAATATTTGCACACCCAATAACTGAGAGCTACGAAAATAAAAGTCAAACTTCAGTCGGCGAAACTTTTGTGTCTTCTTGTTTCAGCCCAACTAAAATTCGGTATAAGCCAAGTTAAGAAAGCCGAAGATGCTTGGGTAAAACTTGAGAAGGGGGCTGGCTGGGTAAAGGGGGTATTTCATTTTTCGCCGAAATGGTGAATCAAGTCAAGAAAACCCTCAAATTTCCAAATGATTTAACTTGCCAGACACTTCAATCGGCTCAGACGCTCTCTCTTAAAAACTGCTGAAAGTGAAGCTACTTGAAATGAATGTGCGTGATGTGAGCTGCTTAACCCCGCAGCAGCATACCCTTTCCTTTAACCCTCTGTCGCCCAACTACTTATCCCATCAAAACGATTGAGATAGAAAATAAGACAGACATTGGGCGTAGGGTTTCGCTTTTTATCTGGCCTCAGAAAGGCAAAAAATACAAAAAAAAAAAGGAAAGAGAAACAAACAAAACAATCTTACAAACTTGCTGGTGAAATGAGCTGAGAGGATAGGCGAAGCTTTGGAGATTTCTTCGCTATTCTACGTATCAATTTGGGCATTAAGCCCATATGCAATTGAAGCCAATTGAAGCTAATCATTTGCTACTTAAATACGGGAATAACAAAGCGCTGAACCCAAGAGCTCGAGACACGGCTGCAATAGATACAGATACATATCTGTGATCTAGAGTGCACAAAATGACAAAACAGACACAAACTGAGAGAAATTTCGACAAGTATCAGTTGTGTCTTAGATATTAAATAAAATAGAAATATATCTGTGCTTGTATATTTATTTGTATCTACACATTTATTTGATAGTGTTTTAAATCGCCATGAAATCTTTTGCTCATTTTACAACACACCAGCATTTTCTTTCTCTGCATTTCAATGACTAGATAGGTAGTCTAGACTCTATTGGGGGATATGGTGAGTGAAATAGGGGTTACCAAGTGGACATAACTCACTTCGAAAACCTCAACGAAACATTCCACAGCATGCGGAAGTTATGGAAGTGATCTCATCTTTATAAGGGTGAGAGTTATAGGGGAGCACAATGATCTAGCTAATAGCCTAGTTAATATATTGCTGTAATAAATCCCATTTAATTAAATTGAGTAGCTAAAACGCTAGCACAAAAGGTGGAGTTAAACTTATGGATTTAGCCAGAATCAATCTCGGTAGAAGCAGCTCTCGAAATGTTACCAACCGCCTTGGAAATTCTGTGAGCTGCATTTATTGCAGCCAAGGCATTTTGCTCGCGCTCAAAAGTTTTTCCAGCTTTATGAAATATTGTTCAGCGGCAAAATCTCATCGCCTGGCGAAATGCATTCCTTGCTGAGGGTTGAGTGTGGGTGGGTGGTTTGCTTTCTGGGGCGATGGGTGGTGGGCGTTGGGCTTTTCCTTGGATTTCCAAATGGGGGGGTTACTCCGGATGCAACACCAGTTGGATCTCATATAGCCGCTACAGTTGGCTGCCAAATTGAGACTCTCGCATTGGCACGCGTCCGCATTGCATTTGACCTCGTTTTCGCCTAAGCTATGGTGCCATAAAGCCCGCAATTTCTGGCAAGCAAACAAGTTCTGATGGAAGGAGCTGGGCATCAGCATTAAATTATATTTTATGCGCAAATTATTTAAGTTGAGCACAAGTTGGCCAAAAATAGGAGCATTAAGAAGAATTTATATATATGTACATTCGAAATTCGGTGGCTCATTATTTGAGTTGCATTTCTCTGGCGCTCGGCTTCTTTTTCCATTTTTTTTTTTTCTTGGCTGATGGCCATGGCAAACAAAGCCATTAACTGGGCGGAAAAAGGGGGCGGGAAATTGGGTTTGGCAATTGACTCTTTAGCTTTTGATTTCGCCCCTCGGAAAATGCATTGATGCGTTGCATTTTCTATTCCTTCCTCTTCTTCCGCTTTTTGTTTTAGTTTTTTTCTTTATTTTTTATTTTTTTTGGTAATTTCTGTCCTTTTTTTCTTTGTTTTTCGGCTGGAATTTGTTTTTTTTTTCATGCGAAAAGTTTTCAATTGCTCTGGCGTCACTTTTTGATTGCTTTGATGTGTTTTTCTCGCACATTTCCCCAGCCTCAATTCATGACAAAAGTTTTTCGGCGCAGCGACAGGGAGATCGGGCTACTATATACATATATATGTTATATATATATATATATATATATATATAGCTAGATGGAACTAAGCAAAGTTTGCCGTGGAAGGATGAGTCCTGCGGACAGACAAAAGCTGAGAACTTTCGCTTTGATTTTCAAATATCTTCTCCGGCTGCATTTTCCTCATTTTCCCGTACTTTTCTCCATTTTTTTTCTGTATTTTGGGTTTTGCATTTGCGGCGCCTTGCCACTACTGTGTGTGTGTGTGTTTGTCTGTGTGTGTGTGTGTTATCCTTGGCCTGACAGAAAAATGAAAGTTTAATGCGTTTGCCAAATACAATTTTCACAATTTTTTTTCTTGCACACGCACACACACAATACATATTTTTTTCTTAGTTGAATTTAGTTTGGAAATTGAGTTTTCCCATTCGCGCGCTCGCTTCCTCTATCTCATTCTATATAAATATACTATATATATGTATTTATATAAATATATATTTCAATATATGTATGTGCACTGTGTTGGCCGGAAAATGTGTGCGTCTGTGCGGAAATTGCATTTTTCACCCTTTTTCCATTCTGCCTTACTTTTTCTTGTAATGCGATTTTTTCCCTTTTCGAATTTTACTTGATTTTTTTTTTTGTAAACTTTTTTTTAGCGCATTATCCAAGGGCGCAAAAGGGAGGCCAGTGCAAGTTTAAATGGTTTAAAGTGCTTATAATGCAAATATTAAAAGAACCAAGGGGATGGGGCGAAAGTTAAGCGAAGAGCAATATAAAAGTTCAAATCGCAAAGGGTTCAAAAGTATCTTTCTGGGCAATAAAAGAACACTTAATGCCGTCTTGCCGCTTGATGATTTATTCAGCATAAAACAAATTTCACAGTCGATTGATACGTAAATAGATGGCAAGAATTTAGATTTTAAAGTGTATCTTTAATATTTTTAGCCTGATTTTATTGAAAACGCTTAAGCTTTTAATTATTCTTAAGCGTTTTAAAATGAAGATCTATTCCTTTATCATGCTCAATTTATTCAACTCATTGCCTACACACTATATCTTCCAAAAATATTTTTGTTTACTTTGTCCCAGGGTTTTTGTTCATTATTTCTTTTGTTTACCCGCTTTCCAATGCTATTTTCTCGACATAATCCCCAACTTGATTTGCATAGACGCTCAATCAATTTTAATCAATCTGCCCTGTGGGGAATCCCCCACCACATTCCACCCTCCATTTTAATGCTCAGCTAATTCCTTAATTCATTCCTGCCTGCACCTCCCCAAATAAAACCCTATATATATTGACCGATACAAATTACGATTTCGTTTAGTTTTTAATTGAACATTTTTCCTCGAGCACGAAGGACTAACCCACGTGGCTATTACGGCGAAAATATCCGAAAACAAAACAAAACAAACAGACACAGGAACAGAAACTGAAACGAGGGAGTACATTTTAATCTACAAATTGAATTTCCCTACAGCAGGACGAAAAAGAAATGGAAGGTCCTTTTAATTGCCGGCCGAAATGTTTACATTGGCGGTACCGGGTTGATTCCGAAGTCCCTTGGGCACCACGAATTTGTTGGCTGTCAAATAAAACAAGACGCATCAAATTATTTCAAATTTATCGCGACAAAGGTGTCCTGCAGAATCCTTGTGTGCATTTGTGTGTGTAGAACTATATATCCTGTCTTTTCTGGCAGCTGGTCGCGATGCCAACGAGCGATTTTCAACCCTGCAAATCGTGTAAATAGAAAATAATCCACCCCGGTGCCCAACCAAAGCCAGGCACAAAAACTATTGAAAATGTTGTCACAGCCCATCCGTATCTGGATAATCAACGAATCTGGGCGATTCAGGTAGATAGAGGCGGGGGGCATATATTTAGCCACAGATTCGTACCGCAAAATGACAGGCCAACGACAATTAATGGCCATCCCAAAAGAACAGCTCGAACCGTAAATGTATCTAACACACAAAATGATATTTTGACACGCAGCAGCGGGCCAAACTTGCAATTAACCGAACCCAAAAGTGGAAAAAAAGAAACGAGGAAAACTAGGGAAAAAAATAAGTAAAGAACCATAGATTGTGTATATCTTGGCTTTTGTGCAATTGTGGGTTAATGGCACTTTAAACTGCGCTCCACACCGAAAACCGCACAGGAAGTGGACGAGAGTAGAGTATCTTGTGGATACGTTCTGTCTTTGATTCATATTTGGCACGCAATAATGCAATCACGAACTGAGAAGACGAGAACTTACAGATACAATCTGAACAGATCTTTTCAGAGGCAACTTAAATCTAAGAATTGTAAGGTTTTATCTTACGTAAAATAAGCACTACGCTTTAAAATATATGAAAACATATTACATTTAGTTACTATTTGCAGTCTGCTAAAAGGATGGAGAATGAGTAAAGCCAGATAAAATCGTGAGATATCTGTATCTCACAGATACGAGTTTTGAGGCACCTTGAAAAGGCGATTGCTCTGGCTAGTATATGACTCAGAAGAGGGCGTTGTGGGCGTGGCCATTATAAATCATCACGAATGTTGCAGAAATTAACGAAACGCGGAGAGCTTAAAATGCAATTTAGGCGATGCAATTAAGCGGCGACCATGACTCAGACAAGGGCCATACATAAAACCCTCTTCCATTGCGCCTTTTTTTTTTTGGCCACGCCCTGTTCGCGCCATGGGTGAGGTGGGCGGTGGGTTTTGAAAGAACCACGCCAAAAGAATACAAAAGCGTCGACTGATTTTTATCAACTAACCAAGCGTAACGCAGACAAACACTTCCTAAATCACTTGAGTGCTCGAACGGAGCTCCTCGCTCTTGTCTATTTTATTTTATTTTATTTGGGAACAACCCCCAGAAGGCAACGCTTCCTGTGCCACATAAAACATAAATTATTTAATTTTTCCCTCTTACTTTGGGGAACTGTATCTTTTTTTTTTGGTTTTGTGTCTGCTCGTTGGGGGCTGCTTATCGGAATTTTCGATGGCGACGGCGGCGGCGCTTAGAATTCGAAAATTATGAAACACTTCGGTTTGGTTTGGTTTGGTTAGGTTCCTTGCTCCTTGCTTATACGTATAAATACATATATAAATATATGAGCATTTTCTTTGCCCTCGCCAGCTATCATTTACTTCATTAATTTCTTTATATTTATTTGGCTTTGTTGGCTTTTTTTCGGTGCTTTCTTTCTGCACTCGAATTTCATTGGGTTTAATGCGTAGAGAGTATCGAATTCTTGGCGAATTCAGCTGCGGGCATCAACACAACTGGAATCGGGTTCTAATCAAAAGATCGCGCACAAAAGGTTTCGGTAATCCGATCCGCGTAGGGATCCCCCAACACAGCGAGAAAAAATCGGCATTAATTAAATCTATTATTACTACTTTGGCAAAAAGAAAAAGGCAAACACTATTAAATGGGTGAAAGAGCAGAAGAATATCTTACAAAGTTAGAACAACTATTTTAATTAAATAATATTAACCTTTTCTTACACTGTTCCCTTTTGAATTAGTATCTGAAGTGTTCATAAATGCTTGTTTCTTGATATGATTTAACGGATTAATTACCATGTTTTATTACGTTGAATGGTTTCATTTCAGCTTTGAATCAGTTTTATGTTTTCGAAACCAAACAAAAACCTTTATATTTAAAACAAACTGAAATTCCTGAAGGAATATATCTTAAAGGAATAAAACTTTAGCATTCGTTTCTGAAATCTTTATAAAAAGCCATGACTGCGTGTTTGATTTATAAACATTCAATACCTAATGCCAGCCTCAATTTCAACCCATCTTCATTTCGGGGATCCTCTTTTTTCCGGCAGATTTTTCCCATCCAAGTCCCCGCACACAATTCAATCAAACTTTGGTGGGGCCAAACTTTATGACACCCCAAGTTTTTGGGAGGAAATGAAAAACTCGCGGCATATGAAGAAGGCTAAAAGGAGAGAAGTCAAACGTTTTGCATGGCAAATGGGCGAAAAGTCGGTAGAAAGTACGTCTAAAAGAGGGGTATATACATACATATATATACGTTTTATATATGTATTTTTAGGGGAGTAGGTGGCAGCGACAGGAATAATAAATATTCAGTTTAAGTAAATGGGCTTTTATCGCGCATCTCTGGGGTGCCATAATTTGCCATTTTTGCCAGCCTGTCTGCCTGCGTTCTATTTTCTGCCCCTGCTTTCCCAGCTTTTCCTTACATTTTCCCTTCGTTTTTTTTTTCTTTCGCTGTTTTTTTTTTTTTTTTTTTGCCTGTAATTGATTCAACAAAACGACGCAAAGGTGCAAAAGGGAAACCAAAAGCGAAAACTTGGCGACGAGGCAACAACAATTATACGCATAATATATTTCCAGTCATAAATATGCAATGGTATACTTATGTATGTACGTATATACGTAAACAAACACGCGTGTACGTTGGAAAATAAAAATTATCAAAACCAAAGTCACGCTCAGAGCTTCAAACCTAACAAAAAAAAAAGAAAAAACATTGCCCATAAAATGTGAAAAATTTGCCCTGGCATCTTTTGTTTCAGCTTCTTCGTTTTTTTTTTTTATTTTCCTGGCACCGGGGGAAAGGCAAATCACTTCAGCGTAGAAGGAGGCAACAATTTAGCTCATTTATTTTTATACATTTTAAGAAACAATAAACCAACGGGCCATAAAACACAAGCCACCAAATGAAAATGATTTAAGGGGCACGAGAATTATTTCCTTGGAAAAGTTCAACAAAATAATTGCAACGTTTTGTTGGATTTCGTTTTTTCCGCCGGTGATTTATACTACCAAGTGCGTTTTCATAGCCCTGGCAGTGTTGTTAGGCGGCCAATTTTGCGGCAAAGTAATGTTTCTTCTTCGCAAATATTGTAAAGTTACATATATTTTCAAATATTAGTTATCAAAACTATTTGAAATGATATCTTGACACTATACCATTTCTTTTAGCTAGTGCACTTTTCCAGCCAGTGTTGTACTGTGCTGACTGTCAATTCAGCCAGCTATATGCAACTGGAATTGAATTAAGCCTGCTTTGGCCATCCAATTAGTTGGCCCCGTTTTTAAAGCTGAGCGGACAGGGAATTTGTCGAGCGGCGGCGGCAGCCCTAGTTAAGTAGTGGCATTAGTGGAAGTTTGGCAACTCTGGCAAATGCAACGCTGTCATTTAATGAGTTTTCCGCGCACTATTTTGTGCAGCAAAAGCTTTTCCTTGTCAGCCTTTAAATCCGCTGCAAATATATATATATGTAGGTATGTACATATATATTTATTTGGCTCTAGATTTTTCGCGACAGGATGCTGAGCTGGGAATGTGAAACTTGAAATTTAATTATGCCGCCTGCGTTTCTCTTCGGTTTGTTTTTACTGCGAGCTCCTGCCAGCGATTTGCCTGCAACGTCTTGAGATGCAGGCGAAAAACACACAGCAGCCACAGCCACTTGACTTCTCGAGTGGCACTTTTCCACCAGCATTTTCCCACACCGCCGACATTGCCCCACTCGCACTCGAAATGCTTAAATGCTAAACACGCCTGGCAAATTAGCTCCTTGTTCGCCCTTTTTCCTCAACAGGTTCGCCACGTAAAATTCTCCTTATCCTTCATCGCCTGTCACTCTTTACGTTTGCCAATCCAAAATACACACTGGCTTATCAAATTTCCAAACTTTCAATTGCACTTCACAGCTCGAGCTGATATTATTACTCGATTTGATTACATTTTGATTCGATTTCGATCTAGAATTTCGTTTAATTGGTCTCCGGGAAAAGCAATTTCGATTTTGGTGTCGCTGCTCTGTCTTCGGAAGATTTACGATTTACGATTGCACCCTTTATCACCATTCAACACCAACGCCCTACCATTTTCCACACGCTCCAATTCATTTGGAAGCGATTTGTGTGGATTTATGGTTTGTTTGTCTCATTGGCAACTTGCTGCATAAATTTCCAATAATTATGGAAAATAAATCCAGCTCTCTCCGTCGTCTCCTTAGACGTTCCTGTAGTGTTGTGTAAATGCAAAATCAACAAGAACAACGCGAAATCATTCAAGTATTTTCCATCTTTCGTATTTCCAAGGCAAGCAGCCAACCAGTTGTGCTGATTCACACAGGTAAAAATGTAGAAAAATGTAGAGAAATGTATAAAAAAAAAAACAACAACATTCGGGCGAGAGGTGTGAAAACGGTTTTGGAGGCGACTCGAGAGGATGGAGCACTCCTCGAGTGTTTGGAAAATAAACGATGTTGTCTATGACAAGGCATGACGGTAATGACCAAACCAGCCAACGCCGCTGGACCAAAGATTCTACTCCTTCTTGGCCAAACCAAACCTAACCGAACCGAAACAGCCTTCTTTTCGTTGGCTACATCTGCTGCTTTTTTAGCCGCGTCATTGTTGCCAAGCTCCTCGGCAGCTTTGTTTTTGATTTACTTATACAAGAAACACTGAGACAAAAACATAAATAATTTATTGCTAACCTAACAATTGAGAAGTTCGATTGCCTAGTGAATAGTATAGAATTTATAGACTATGTAATGATTACTTTTACCAACGGAGTTGCCACTAAAATATAGAATACGATTCCATTCTATGATTAAAATTTGATTAAAATGTTCCGCTTTATAGTCTCGTATTCGATTGCATAAGGACTTTTGACAGTTTCTTTAGTTTATGACCCTATTTTTGGGCAGTGCAATTTGCACATATTTTTGCAGGCATATTTTTGTTTTGGGAATTTTTCAATTCAAGGTTTTGGCCCGGTGTGCTTCACACCTTCAACTAAGTAAAATGAAATACGAAAAAAAAAGGAAACCTCCCCGCCTTCCGTGTTTTTCTCCGTGTTTCCTCTTCCTTGGGTTTTTGTGCAGCATCATGGTCTTAGGGCCCGTTTTTCTGGGTTCCAGAGATCCCGAGTTCCACAGTTTCTGAATTTATCCGAGAGGCTGCTGACTGAGGCTGCCTGCCTGCCTGCCCGCTATCAATGGCAAAACCTTTTTGGATTGTTATTTTTGCTGTCTGCACTTGTGCGAGGAGCCGGAGAATCGGGCTGACTGGCATCATAAATCATCTCAAGTGGCTGCCGCCGCAGCAAGCCCTCAAAATCCAGCTATTTCGGTTCCCTTGTATCCATAACTATAACAATTTGCAACGAACAGATACACAGGGCCGTACATACACTCATGCCGCGTACTGTCTGTCTGTCAGTCAACACATTTGACATATTCGCTGCACTAATTTGCGCACTTGAGTAAAATTATACTGTCGCCAGCTGGAGATGCAGATACTTGTACTTGTGTTTTGAATACAATATCAATTTGTGCGCTCGATTTTCTATGGCTTAATCAGGGAGTAGATGTAACTAATGCAGAAGGTTAATCGCCTTAATTATCTGCCACTTACATCTAAAGAGTTTAAGGCAACATAAGATGCAATTGGATTATTTACAAGAAAATGTAAATCATTTAATCAGCTCGCACGGTGAGATATATCAGGTAAATTAGTATTTATACAGTTAAGTAAGCAAAAATGGTCTTTATGGGTGATAATAATGTGCACACTATTTGATTTCATCGTTTTAATTTATCATAAATATCTAGAAGTATAATTTCTTTATTGAATATAAAACTGAGTAACAACAATTCTGCGGCACTTTATTGAGTGTTCTCTTTCATCTGGAGATACAAATGCATCTGGTGTGTCTCAGATACAATTTCAAATTCTAAAGGAGCCCTTTCTCAGCGTTTAATCCGGGCACAGGTAGCTCGAGATACTTGGCTGCATCCATGAGATACATTTTCCATTCCGTGGCGTTAAACTGACAACAGCTGTGCGGCACATTTGCGAAACGATAAAGGAGCAGAGAAAGAGAAGAACTGATAAAGATGCGGGGGTGAAAGAGCAGGATTTTGGATTTCTGCACTTTTCAAGCAGGTTATATACCCTATATAGCATAAGCTATAAGCGACCTTTTCCCG
The DNA here is from genome assembly GCF_016746395.2 of Drosophila simulans. Classification (NCBI taxonomy): domain Eukaryota; kingdom Metazoa; phylum Arthropoda; class Insecta; order Diptera; family Drosophilidae; genus Drosophila; species Drosophila simulans. The sequence continues at coordinate 11,695,602 of NC_052525.2, read as the reverse complement.
ATTTTATTGCCCCAGAAAAGCGGCAACGGCGCATCAAGACAAAAAAAAAGAATATAAAACAGCTGTTGGAATTCCTAGGGATTTGTGTATCATTTTCGGGAAACCCGAGAAGATCACGATTGAAATTGATATTTCAAATTGGTTAAGTACGATCTTAAAACTTACGAGAATTTTGGAGAAGCTTCTTCTAACTAATGTACAATATGTAAAAACATTTTTTTATCCATTTGAATGCTATTAAAACAACCTATTCTTCAAACTTCATTCACTGATTTCTTTCCACAACAATTTTCCATATTCCTGATGCAAAAAGTAAACAGTTTTTCATTTGTCTACTTGTATCTTATCTTCAAACATTACGAACTGTTTATTGCAGCAAAAATCAAGCCTTTTTAACCCTTTCCTTCCTAATTTTAAATTTATGGGCCACAAATATGCCATTCAATTAAGCTAAATATTAAGAAAACTTCAGCTGATTGAGTCGATTGTTTTCGGACTCTTTCAACAATTTGCTTAATTGCAAAACACCACGACTCACTTCACCATATAAATGGCAGAAAAAAGGGGGTAAAATAAGGGGCTGCCAGGGAACTATTCTTCGTACTCAAGATCGGCGGGGTATATAGGCTCTATATGCCTATAAATCCATCCGCTGATTGCCGACGGCATTGATTTATGGCCACAAGCGGCGAAGATCGCGGATGCCAGCGATGGCCAAAGATACAAAGATATTAAGATACATTTTGAGAACACATGGCGGAGTTGTAGAAAAAATAGGAAAAAAATACACATGAGCCTCGGCAATAACCATTTGCGTTTGTCCATTAAACAAATGCAAAAAAATAAATAAATAAAAACGCCAAAAACGTCAAACTGTAAGGCAGTGGAAAATAAACAAACCGGCGCACAAATTGAGCAACATTTTCGAGCCGAAGAAAAAACATTAAACACCAAGCACAAGAACTAATGAATATAAATTATTAACTATGTTGGCACTTTGGCTAATGTTTTCTTGTTTTTTTTTTTTTTCTTGCCGCAAGTAGTTCCGCCATCAAAAAGTCTGGCACTTTTACACAAAATGTGTTTAAAGGATGTCAAAGTGTTTCAAGTTGTCAAAATATGGGTTTACTGTTAGTTAATAGTTATTTGTTTGCTAATTTAGGTTTACAGTTGCTGTCGTATTTAATAATATTTTTTATTCTGTGGCAGTTTACTAACGCTATTAATTCTACTATGTATCTTTTAGTCAACAATGTATATTACGTTGGATTTTATTTATCTGAAGCATTATTAATTGATTATTTTGGAATGAAGGCTAAAAATTATTCCACTTGCTAATTTTTAAAATTTTTAAATCTCAGATATTTACATTTGTAATATTATTTGTTTAGTTTTAACATTTTTTCTACTAAGTTGTTTTTCTTTTATATTCAATAGACTGAAAAGATAGGAAATTTGTAGAAAATCTCATTTACTTCATTTACAACATTGTTTAGTTATCCTTGTAAAATTGAATTGCTTTTCATTAAGAGTACTTCTTTAAAAATATTAGTTACAATATGTAACCCAATCTCTAATTTGTTTAGCTGTTAAAGTTGGTCAACAATTATAAACTAGGAAAAGTGCACTTCTGTTGTTTCTAGAAATACAATGTGAAATCGATTTCATAAATATTAAATTGCATATCGCATGTTTTCATTGTGTAGTGTTGTCCAGTGATTACACTGGTTATTTATTATTCCTATATTTTCCCCCATAACGTATAGAATGTTTTTTCATGTTTTTGCACGCTTTCCCTATCCTCGCGCTTCTTCTCTTTTCGTTTGCATTTGCATTTTTGGCAATTTGCAGAAATAACAAAAGCGAATGGCGGACTGCAAGAGGATGGGCCGAGAAAACACCGTTAGAATAATAGTAAAGCGTAACATTGCACAAAGTTGTTGTTATGTATATGATTATTTCACAGTTTGCGACCCTTTTTTTTTTTTTGGGCCAAGGAAAAAGGAAATGTTTTTGCATTTCTTTTTTTCCCTTTTGTTTATCAGAGGTGACCTACATTTTGTTGTTGTTTTTTCCAAAGTAATTGCAAATGCACTTGCAATCCAGTTGTTGTTTTTCTATCTCGTGCGCTTTTGGCTTTTCTATATGCTTTTCGTTTTTTATCCAAATAAAGATGCTGCTCTCAGTGATTGTAATCCGTTTCACATTGATGTTTTGTTTCAAGAAACTTGCATTTTCTTAGTGGTTTTGTTGTGTTTTGCGTTTTATTTGTGTTTTTCGTTATCTTCTTTCGTATTTGTTGACTTTTACACTTTAGCACTTGAAAAAAAAGAGGACGACACAAAAAACAAGAATTGATTAAAACCAAATTCGAACGGGACATAAAATCGAAAATATGGCGAAATTAAAAGGGGCAGTAACAAATTGAAAACAACAACAAATGTTCCGCAAAAACACACAGGCTCACGCACACGTACACAAACACGGGGACGCCGTTACACACACGTGTGCGAGCGAGAGGCAGTGATGATTTGCACGCGCTTACACGGAGCCGCATAAAAAAAAACACACACACACCCGAAGAGTAGCGGTAAACGGCCGCGAAAGAACCGTTCGAGTTGGAGCTGAGTCGGCGAATACGACGACTGAAATCGCACTGTTTCCGGTTTCCGTCGCTTGCATTTGCCTCAGTGTGGCCAGTCCGAAAACGCCGAGGTTTGTGCTCTCTCGCTGGTGTTGTATTTTCGCTGGCGGCCCAAAACGGTCACTCTCCGCTCTTACGACGCCGCTCTTTTGCTCTCACGCGCGACGAATGTTGTGATAAAACGCAGGACGCAATCGTGGAGCGTGTGGTAGGGAAAGGGACAGCGCGATATGGCTGATAGCGTTGCGTTTTATGCGAGCGAAATTGAGAGAGTGTTTGGCTCTCTCTTGCCTAACAGTCTGTTGGTAAACATTGGTGGGCATTAACATGAGTAAACAGGATTTCATTTAACATTATGTTAGCCGCCACAGGTTTTTGTTGTTCTCTTGCACTTTGTTATTGTTGTTATTAACTGGCATTATCCTTTATTTTGTTTCTCGAACAGCTGTTTCATGTTCTTATTTATTAAGTAAATTTATATTTAAAAGCAATATAAGAACGACAACTACCAAGAGTTGACCAACCGTAAAAGTTATTCATTCCATTTAAGTATTATATTTACGTTATTTATTCATGCACTGTGGTATTAACTTATGTTTATATTTCTCAGCTCTAACAAAAGTCCAGTTGCAATATTATTTTATTTAATATTAACAATTTTAAGCTTTCAGCCAATTCAAGGAGTTTCTTATACATTAGCTGTAGTAAATTTATGCCTTTTGCTCGTTAATGTTTTATGTAACTATTTACTTTACTCTTACAACTATTCCTGACTCTCTTTTGTCGCGCTAGATTTTACTCTTTCCTTGTTCTCTTGCTTATCCTTGTTGTATAACAGTTATACGCGCTACTCTTATACCAGCATCCAAAAATAGGTTGCTAACTTGGCTATTTTTCGGAAACAACTTGTTGAAGGATTTGCATTTTTATCGCATTTATTTGGCTTTGCCATAATGTTTTGGTTTTTATCATAATATCTTTAATATTTTGGTTTCTCGTAATTTGCATTTTTGAGCTCTGTGTGATTTTTTATGCCTGTGCGCTTGCAAAGATTAATTACACCAAATTAAAAGAGGAGTGTTATAAATGGCTATTGTAACGTGACACTTGGACTTGGAAATACAACGAATATTCGGAGAACAGTTACAACATTTTAACAACATTTCTCACAGCCAAGAAACAAGAAAAAAACAATAATAATAAGGTCAATCAACGGACTCAGCGGGCGGCGACTGCGCTGCTGGCGTCGCTGTCAACAGCTGTCGCGCATGCGCGTAAAAACGAAAGAGACAGCTGCAGAAAGAGAGGTGGTGAAATGTACAGTGCACTGCGAAAAATTATGCAGTCATTTATGCAATCACCATGCTACTAGTGAAACTGCATGTCTCTCTAATTATCAAAACTAATTATTTTGGCATATTCATAATTTTTAAACTCAAAAATATTTGAAATAAATCCATTTCTTTCAGTGCACCAGCAGCAGATTAATTGCATAGTCGTCGGCGTGAATTTATGAATTTCCCATGAGTGATGGGATCTCACTCCAGTTTTTTTTTTCGTCAGCGCCACTTGAGGGAAAGGAAAAGCAAGAAAAAAAACAAATTTTCAAATTTTCCTATTATTTTGTTTGTTGTTGCATGTGTTGCGTGGGCCCGCATTGTTGTTGCTTTTCATATGGTTGATAGTTGGCCATTTGTTATTGGTAAGCTGATCCGTTACGGCTGGTGGATATGGATATATATCCACCGTAAGCTAGATTGAAAGTAATGGAGAACTTTCAACCATTCATCAGGGCAATTCAATGGAAAGCCATAACGATCGATGAAAATTTACACAAACTGCACTGCATTTTGTTTATGATTATTATTCAACGTTTAGAATAATAGCACAACCATTTGCAATTTAAATACTCAGTTATAGTAATACAATTGAAAGTTGCATTGTTATTGGATTTGTTTTAAATGCTTACAATATTTTCAACTCATTAAGTTGAACATGTACATCCAATCACGTGGTTTGGTTAATTTAACCTCCGGTTGAAAATGTCAACGATTTCCGTTTCGAGTTCCCACAGCCAGCACATTTTCGCCCCCGATTGAACTTTCAACTTTGTTTTGACATCCAGAGACAAATTCAATTAAGCCAAATCAGTCGACAATTAAACAATTGAGCATAATTACGCGAAATTATGAGCGCCGGCGAAAGAGAAGGGCGCCGAAATCGCAGATTTACAAAGCTCCAAAATAAAAAATGCCTAATTAATAAAGAAGTGAGCTGACGAAGGTCTTCGGGAAGGTTGCCTTTCGAGGGTCCGAAAAAAGTGAAGAACCCAACTCAGTGGGACGTCTTCGCGGTCAACTCCTACTGCTTTTGGTCATATTCTCTGGCCAGCGCCAGTTCCCGATCCCTACTATCCAACCATCCATCCATCCAACCATCCACATATACCACATACCATGTACGATATATGTACCGTCCATTTGTTTGCCCTGCCACCTTTTCAACTCCTTTAATGAAGTGGATAAGCAAACCGAAGCGGGCATCCCACAGCGTTTGTATCTGTATCTTATGGATGCTATATCGCCTGGCGGATGTGTGTGTGTACAGTTATAATTAAGTGATACACATAAACGGGCGCCCCAGACAACCACTTCGCAGTCCAGGTCTCAGTTTCTGTTTAATGATTGTTTTCAATTAGTCTGTTCGTTTTACTCGCCTTTGATACCCGTTCTTTGCCGTGTCTTTTGAGGTATACCACAATGTTCATATTGTTGGATTTCTTCACGGTTTAGGAGATCACATTACCTAAAGATTGAGTGGCTGAATCTCGTTTCTTCAGCTAGGAAACAAATCGAATTCGATTTTGTAAGATAAGTTGACTTTAAAAATATAGTTGCTTAAAAATCTGGTATTCAGTTTCTTATTTTATATCCATTCAAGGTATCTGAAGGTTCAAATCCCCGTTTTTCAGAATCCCAGATGATTCTGAGATCTCATTTTCTGACAAACAAATCCGTAGAAGTGAAAATCCGAGCCAGTCACTCAGCAAGACACTCACTCAATTCCTGACTCATTCAACGAACAAAAGTGCGAGGGCGTTGGAAAGGTTTTTTGGTTGTTTTTAAATCACTGCCCCTACCATTATTCAAAAAAAAAAAAGAGGCCAAAAACGATTGAGTCAATTCGGTGTGGAGCGCCTTTTAAGTGTTTACGCTTGTTTTATTAATTCCCATCATATATCTTCGACTGTCAGCGATCATGGGCATCTTCGAGTTCACCTTCAACATTTTACCACATTCAATGATCACTCGTTAACGATGTGCCAAGAAAATCAGCCAGTTGATATTCATGATGCCCTTTTAAATCCATTTAATTTCATGGATTCCATTAAATTGTTTATAGAACTAACGATATATACAAATTTAGCATTTGAAGTTTTATTTTTGGGATCTGTCGCTTTTGGTTACCGACTGTCATCCGCTTTGGCCGACAGTTCAGACCCAGATCTGCCAAAGACAACTGGCCCGTATGACGGCCCCAGTGCAGTCAATTGACCGCTAACTGTTGCAGGACTCTCGCCATTTCATGTCCTTCGAATTTGTGGCAGCCACAACGTGTGGCAGACAGCTTAAGACTCTGGCTGACAGGATGTGAACATGCTTGCTACACTCGCAGAAAATAGTATACCCACATTCGAAACTGATTCAAATGCAGGGTTGAAACAGTTGTTAATTTATAAAAATTAAATTTATATATAAATTCTTCCTATAAATAGAAATCTTATTTAATGAAATACATCTTTTGAACACTTTTTTTGCTACATTATTTTTCCAATTTATTTGCCATGAAGTCTGGCTTTTTTTATGGTGCAGGATAATGTTGCGGGGTTCGAAAAGTGGGAGTGGGTCAGGATAAAGGCCGTGTCGTTGACAGTCGTCATGCGCAGCTACTTAGACGGACATAAAATTATGATTACAGCAAATGCCACATGCTCCACATGCCACTCCCCCTTTTAGGGAGAGATAAAAAAAAAAATATATATATATACATATGTGTATTGAAGCTGGCGGTAAACGGAGGGGCGGAAAAATCCGAGGCAATTCATTACAATAAGCTCACGAATGTGCCATAAAAATGGCAGCTATCTTCCTGCGGCACTGCACTCGAACCATGAAATTGCCAATTCCAATCCGGTTTTAGTTGTAAAAACTTTCATGATCCCCACATTAATAGAATATGCCATGTACTCCGCTCGGTCAGCCCACGATAATCTCTCATCTTTTGGCCAGGCCATTATGGATTGTTCCCACCAAACTCAGACCCAAAAGCCAAAAGAGGGTCCTTTGTGCGTCTAGCTGTTGAGTTTATCTTCGTACTAAGCAGCATTAAAGCTTGTATTAAATGTAGACGCCTTTGAAAATGTACTCCCTTCGATCAATGTTACATTTGCTTCCTTTGATTGATTTAATAATTTAAAGGCACTTTTTTAATCAATCATTTAATCATTTAAGTGAACAGCCTTCTCAGAACTTCAACAACTTTCGAGCTCTTTTTTCAAAAAAATACCTGTCTCCTTTTCGTTCTATATCTTACTTACACCTGACATAATTAACCGCCCAGAAATCTCCACAAAATTAAGACTCTCTTATTTTAGCCCCCCTTGCGTATTGCAGTAATTTAGTGTAAACAAACCACTTGACTATATCTTGTCTCCCCGGCGAAAATCCACTGGTTCCCTCCACTGCCACTCACTCACTCACTCACTTTTCTCACTTTTTAAGCCGCTGCCATTGTTTGTGGCCCATGGTTTTCATTCCATTCAGTGGAATATCCGATGCTCGAGGAGCTACTCCTGCAGCTCCAGGAGCTTCGCAATCATTAGCTGTAACATTAGCGTCTGTCTTGCGGTGGAAACTTTCGGCTACCTGAAACGCTTTCCCGCCTCTTCCGCTTTTCCTCCTTTTCCTCCCCTGCAGGCTTTCACCGTTTTTGGAAAATCCACCAAAATGTGCAAGAAATACCAAGTCCTGCCGACAAGCTGCGAGGACGAGGGAATCCAATGGCAATGGTTAAACCTATAAAACCACGTAATCTCCAAGCGAGTTCTTTAATTATGCTGCACACAGCCAATGGAACTGGAACTGGAGCATCAGGTGGCAGGTGGGAAAATCGGGGGGTAAATGCCTGCTGCGGGGGCGGTGGACAAACCAGAGGGCGTGGCAGGAGACAGACACACACACACACACACATACACAAAGAGGCCGCCTGAAGGACGAGAAATCCAGAGGAGCAGAACAAACAAAATGCGAGGCGAAAGCCGCTTACAAAACCGCAAAATGCTACGGACATCTTTTTGCCAGATGGGTTGGGGGGAGGGGTAAAATGGTCGGAGAGTGCAGGAGTAGAAGGGTCTGCGGGCGAATAGGTTACCCCCTCCGGAAAACTGAGGGACAAAAAAGGCGAATCCAATGGCCACCAAAGGCAGCCATTTTGAAGTTTGGCGCTGCGGCTTTGGTGTCTCCACATCTGCCCGGGATTACAATGGAGCTGCACTTGTAGATGAGATACGAGACTGCGGAAAACCCCGGAAAAGCGGGAAAGGCCGCAGGAGTCGGAGATGGAGCTGGAGCGACCAACTGAGACGGAGTACCGAACCGATAGACTGACGGACACGATAAACAAACAAACTGCGATCCGGCGAACACGTATGCCAATGCGAAACCATTTTGCGAATTTAATTGCCGTTAACATGGAACGAGCTTCATTTTACACCGCACTTCCGGTGCACTGGAAAAAAAACTGCATGCAAATCCCATAAGCACTGCATTTGCAATAGCTGTAGTTAAGTGGAAGTTGTGTCAATGAATTAAGTGTGGTTTTCTAATAACTTATAAAGGATGCAAAAGTTTATATATGGAACCCATTTTTGAATTTAACTAACTATTACTTCCGATTTTTCCCAGTGCATCTGTTGCTTTTTGTCTGGCCGGGCTTCGGGTAACATGAGCTTCAAAGAGTTCCATAGTCCAGCCGGAGATTAGAGGGCAAACGTTGACAATGTGGAGGTTCCTTCGGCGCTGTTTTTATCCAATATGCTTCTGTCTTCCCGAATGCGAACAGAAAACTCCACATCACCCACTTTGGTCACCCCAAAAATTTCACTTGATGGATTTAAGTCGAGTTTCGATGACAGAAACACAGCACACAGGGTGAATAATCCAAAGAAAAAGAGCGGGTTAAATCAGATTAAGCTCTTGATTTCGAAAAGGATATTCCGAAAAGGAATATTGTAGTCACAGCTTATGAATTAAATAATTTGGTTTTATAATGAAATACGTTTAAACAAGTTGAAGCTTAGTGATTAATGCAAGAGTTAATCATTTTAACATAAGATAAGATAAGTAATCTAAATATGGTTGATTCCCCTGAATGTCAAAGTTCCAACAATTAAGAAATATATTTTTTAATAAATTATGAACTGCACTTACCCATTTGAGTCGCCTGGTGATATAGGCTTAAGTTGCTGATCTGAACGGAGGTTATCGCTGAGAATATAATCTGTAAGAAATAGCAGAAAATAAAATAGAATGTAGTTAATATTTTGTATATGGTAAATGAGCTTTTAAAACTTGTCCTAAGCTTTAAGCACTAACATAAATGTAAGTAAGGCGAAAATTCTGTTAAAGGTTTACTTTGCCACAGGACGAAAAGCTTTCCTCATTTCGAAAAACATAGCAAGCTTACAGAGTTGTACTAAAAAGCTTGGGACTTAAAGCTTAAGGGATTTGCTGCAATTTCCCACTGTTTCTATTTCCTTGCCTAGTTGGGCAATTTTTCCTTCTTTATTTCAAATGAAATCTGCGGTTACAAGTTAAATAGCTAGTTAAGGTATACTTTTTTCTGAAAATCTAATTAATTGAGGACATTTGAATATGATTTGAAACATTTGATAATGAGTACTTGAGTACTGTGTAATTTGCCTTATATGCTTAAAAAGTCATCTTTCAATACTGATTTAAGTTAGGTTTATTAAGATAGGCATATGTTTCCAGCCTGAACTGAACCCTTTTTGGAGCTGAACTCACCCTTCTGCAGCTGACTGGTGGGGATGAACTCCTCGTGCTTCTGGTCACCCTTCTCCTCGTACTTCAGCTTGTAGTCGGAGTGCTTGCGAAGGGACATGAGTAGGGATTGGGTGCGCGGCGGGATTTCTGGTGGCGCCGGTTCCGGCGGCGGTTCCTCCGACTCCCCGCCACTGCTGCAGTTGCCCAGTTCGAGGGAACCCAGACCCAGGACGAACTCATCATCGCCGCTGTCCTCCGGCGGCAGCATTTGCTGCTGCTGCTTAACTGCAGCAATCTGCTGTTGCTGCTGCTGCGAAATTTGCAGTTGCTGCTGCTGCTGCTGTTGCTGGTGGTGGGTCTGTGAATCGCTGCTGGAACTGGTCATGCCACTGAGGCGATTCAATGCATTCCGATTGCGATGGCTGCTGCGAATGCTCGAGGACGCCGCCGTCGAGGAGGAGGCCGATGGTTTCAGCATATTGATATTTTCCAGGCCGCCATCCTCGCCGGCGAACTTGGATGAGCCGTTCAGGAAGGGATTTGTGCTGCGCGGCGTGTGGGCGGTGACTCCATTCTGCACACTACTGCCGCCGCTGCTGCTGCTGTTGGGAAACAGGCCCAGATTGGCATTCGATTGGTATTTGCCCGCCGAAACGGTGGACACCTTCAGTGGTGACCCCGCCATCGAGGAGCGCTGCTGGTGCGGCTGCGCATAGGTCACCTCGGGGGCGGCGGCCACGGTGGGCGGGGCATCGCCCAGGGGCGTGTCCTCATCCTGGTGACGATCGCGCTGCCTCAAGTAATCCGGCTCACAGTCTGAGTTATAATGCTCCATGCCTGCGAATATGCAAAAATTCAAAAGCAACATTAATGAAAATTCAATATATGTATTTATAGGGTATTCTAGGGTATAGAGTATTCTTATTTATTTCTATAACTAATTGATGACTTCATTGATTGATTCTATGGAACCCAACTTCCCTGTTTGACCCTAGAGAATCCATAATTGTATTTATTTAAGGTTTTCATGCCTACACTGCGATCAAACATTTACAATTTCCAGGCCACAGGATGTCGCATTCTGTTTGTTTTGTTGCGTGGAAATTGCGAAACTGTGAAATTGCGCAACTGGTAAGTTGCGTAGATGGTGGGGGAAAAGCTGGCTTTTCACTTTTCCCGCAAGAGTAACGGCCGGCAAACAATTTGCGAGAAATCGTCGCGCCCGTCCGAGCGTTATTAGGTTGTAAAAAATGAATCGTAAATTGCATTAAATATTAACAGACAATAAAACGAAACGAAACAAATGCAGGCGGCCCGTAAAAAGAGCATTTTCCCCGCTGAAGTCGCTGCGATTTGCGTTTTATGCTTCGATTAAGTTCGCTGCGGGATAACTGGCAGTGGGGATTGGGGGGAGGGGGTGTTGGAAAATTGAGCGGAAAAGCGGTGGGCGGTGGGCGGTGAGGTGGTGTAATATCAGAGAGGATGTACCATTGTATCGGCCATTAGGCCGGCGCTGCCAACTTGATTGTAATTGAATTGCACACTGCTGACGTTCGCGGTGCTGCCATCGCAGTGCTGTCAAAGTACAGTGAAAACTCGCAGTTAAGCGACAGTTTTGCGATCCATTGCGCTTTATGACCGTGTAAAAGGGCTTTTGCTTTAAGGGAAAAATGTGCAACAATCTAGCTATCATAAAAAGTGGATACACTCAAGCCTATTTCATTGAAAAATAAGTTCAACTGAATAAATAGGAAATCTAAAACTGATATGCATTTATTAATAAGAGTTTAATAACAATTTTTTCTAATAATTGTAGCTTGCGTTTCCCTGTAAGCTACCTTTACTGTGACCCATCGTTTACATCGGGCGATTTAGTGAATTCAATCAGGGAAATGTCAGAAGTGCCCCCCGTATCCCGCCCCCCCTCAAAATGTATCTCAGCATCTTGGCCAGCTCGATTTCAATGGCCAGCAATTGGAATCGATTTGTGTGGCAGGACCTAAGCCAGTCGGTTATATGGTTACTCCGACATCCTCGACACAGTTGCGGCAGCTGAATAATTCAATTAAATAAAATAATGAATATTTACTAGCCTGGCCGACTGGTAAATCGCATTTGGTTCGTAACATTCAACCCAAGAAAACCCAACGGATTACACTGTTTAGAAAAATATACCTAAATACATATCCCAACTATAATTTTAAATCCCTAATACATGCTGAGTGCATTACACTTTCTTCAACCTAGAAAAATACTACATTTCTTAAGCGATTGATTTGGTTTTCTTTGTGTGTTATAAATGGCTTTAAAATGCATTTCTTCGAGTGTATTAGCCGTGGTACTCACTTGCCAATTGCTGACTCTGCAGCAGCAGCTGGGCGAGCAGTTGGGTATCGAATGCCGTCGCCTGTCCGGTGTTCTGGTACTCATCCTCGCTGCTGCTCCCGTAGCCGTGACCCATGCCATGACCCAGTCCATGACTCAGGCCATGACCGTGACCGTGACGACCGTGACTGTGCCACTCGGCGGAACGCTGTCGACGCAGTTGCTCCCCGCCACCGCTGCCGCCACCGTTCGCGGATCCCAGTCCGCCGGATGCGTAGTAATATTCACTGCCGGCCGCACTGCCGCTGCCCACGCGTTTACGGCCAATTGTTCCGGAGTGACTGCTGGACATGATGGCCCTGCTCTCGATGTGGTAGCTTTCCGGATAAATGGCAAATCCAATCCGGATGTGGGTCGACTCAGACTAGGCAGGTGCTATTTGTCCAGCGGTCTTGTGCTCCTCCAATGGTTCTTGATGAGCACGCTGCCGATGCCCAAGATGCCGATGATGATGATGATGTTGATGACGATGATGTGGCTCCTGTCAACGCAGCATCGCTCCAGCTCCGGTTGGCCAACTGCCAGTCCATGTGGACCTCAGTTTGCTTTAAGTGCTTAACCGAATTAACGCTGAAACGATAAAAACGACAAAGTGTCAGCAGAGTGGAAGATAAAGCCATAAATGCACGAAAATGAAAATAAATAGCAGCCGGTACCAGGGCATATACATATACATACATATATCCAAAACACCCTCCCCGGTACTTTCACTTTGACTTCTGGACGTAAAGTGAACTTAATAGCAATTGCAGGAGGAGGACATACAATTCCCATTTACCATTGCCCAACAAAACCAGCGATGCCCACCATCGATTACAGAAACAAGTTTAGTGAGGCATGGAAAATCTATGATCTACAAGTATATATATTCTTTAGATCCTGGTTAAGTTATCTATTATTCTATATAGTATGCAAATCCTATATAACTTCTATTAACAATAGTAGGTATTCTTGGTAAATTTTTCTGTCTGCAAGTATTACTATACTATATTATATATTTCTTAGAATTTATATACATTGGTTATCACTTTTTGTTTTCCTTTAGTCTTTAAACTTGATTATAAAAAGCACCAATCCTTGTTTGGCACCCTAAAATTCTACTTTTTACGATATGCTCTGGTCAATTTTGTTGCTCCAAATGAAATACGCTGCATTTGCGTTAGCTATAAAACAGCCAAACTGTCAGCGCAGTGGGGCAGCTTTCTGTTTATGGTCGCTGCTGGCTTGGCTTAGACAGACAATTTGACTTTTGATTTTGATGAGTGAGCATTTGAATGCACTAAAACACAGGGGAAAAGGGCTGGCAGCACAAGTGGGTCATTACTGACAGCCTCCGCTCGATGCGGGTTAAGGCTGTCTGCTCAATGGCCACGCAAAGCGTTTCAAAAGGACACGGAGCGCAAAGGTTATCCCTGCTGAGGACTCAACCTTTCGCTGGCGAAGCCTCAAGGACTCAAGGATTGTGTGTGGCAATGTTATCCACTATGAGTTTCTAAGGAGGCGGAGTTGCTGTGGTATAAGAGGATGTGAATCCATTCGAAGGACTTCCAAATATGTCCTGTCCAATCGGAAATCTCAATTAGAAGGACTTTAACCCGCATGATGGTTTTGATTTTGGAAAACTAGATAATGACAAAAGTTGAGATATATTTGATTTATATTTTCTTTTCAATTCAGAAATTCCAAAACCAAATTTATTAAATATTAAAACATATTTAAAAGGCAGTAAAAAAGTGAAGATGTTCAGAGTAGCACAACTTCACTCTTGTTTCCTCGAACAGCTATACCTTTTTTCGGATTCTTTAGCAGTCATTTACCGGCATTTACCATTTTACAGCATGGAAAACGCTTGGTAAACAGGAAAAGCCCAACTGCAGTGTTGTAAAGTGGTGTAACCTAGTGTTTGGCTTCTTGGGTAAACAGAACTTAATCGAATGCAACTGCATTTGCAGTCGACTTCAAGTCAATTCGTATCGCCCAATATGTGACTCATGGAATCATTGCATTTTTTTTTTTTTTTTTTTTTGTTTCGATCTCCCTCCGGTTGCCCCGCCCACACATTAACCCGCACACGCCGGTCAACTTTTCTCCATCGGCAAATGCACAATTTGGCCTGCAAAATGCATATTTGTGGCATCCATTTGTATGGCTTTGTTGGTCCGTAGTCCGAACCGAAAGATAATCAAATACGCATTTCTCTTTCTCATGCTGCCACTATAGCGTTCTCCCTCTAATGAACCAAGATAGAGTTGCCAATTTGGGCTTCCATTTTTAAGAGAAAATTTCATTTTTAAGTTATCAAGTATTTCGTATATCTTATGTTACATTAAGAATCACATCTTATGGCATCTAAAAGTATAAAATAAAAAATTAACCATATGTTGTATCTTAAAATATGAATTATGTATCTTATGGGCATATAAATTTTAAAGGTCAAGAAAAATGCTTTTCACTTCAAGTAACTCTTAAGGGATTATGCCCGATTCTAGGTATTTGTGAGCCTAATTTGGCTATATGTTTGTCCTCAACTTTTTGGCTGGCCAACACTGTTGATGGCTAGGACCAAATGGAAAAACGGCACAGCATCAATTGCAATTTTAAATTGAAGCCTGCATCGGCTGCAACGAAACTTTGCTAACGAATTAAGAGCAAAATATTATATGCCTGGCAAAATGTTGCATAAGGTGGCAGTTGGGTGGGTGCGGCACTGGATGGGGGCTATGAGTGAAATGGTGGCGTGGGTGTTGCGGGGTGCACGCAATTATTTTGCATGCTCCATTTTAACAATTTGGAGAAAGAAATGTGAGCCAGTGAAATGCGAAAATGAATGAATGAATGGGCGACTGAATGCTAGCTCCATCCCGCCTCCACTTCGCAGTGGAAAGTGGGGCATTAAAGCCTAGAATCCGACATTTTCATATGCATGCTTAAGTACGTCGAGTGTACGAAAGCAGCAACATTCACATTCACATCTACATCCGCATCCACCAAGTGCCACCACAAGGAGCCAAGAAAATATTGAGTTAACCCGAGCCGTGTTGCCCTAAAAGTATGCAACGAAATGTTATTTTGCTCATTTCCCAAAT
Organism: Drosophila simulans; assembly: GCF_016746395.2. NCBI lineage: Eukaryota > Metazoa > Arthropoda > Insecta > Diptera > Drosophilidae > Drosophila > Drosophila simulans. Next base: position 11,680,423 of record NC_052525.2, on the reverse strand, counting down.
AAAACTTTCTCGCCCCGCCCCCTGCTTAACCCGCTAAAGCCCCGCCGCCTTTAACCCACAGCGAAACTTTGCCGCGTTGCAGCTGCTATTTTAAGATGGTCTCAAATTAAATGAAGCTCGCGAAGGCAATGACCTCAATGGGATAATAATTATAGGTCAGATGGTTGATTCGATTTCATATCTTAAGCATTTTAGTAGTATATATACATATATATATATATATTATATATATTTTGCAACCTAACAGCTTAAATTTCAGGCCACATCTTCGCTTGATTTCCTTTAATCATATCGCTGAAAGCCCAGAAATTTGTGTAGTGCTTCGCTCTTTGACACTAAATGAATTACAAATTGGGTTGGGTCTTAGTTCTTTTGTGCGCTATTTCGCCTTGAATATCGCTTCATTTGAATTCAGCATTTTCACTCTGTTGGGTTTTTTTTTTTTCGCAGGACGCATTTCCTCTGACATCAATCGTTTTGCTGCCGCATTTCATTGTTTCAGCCGCAATATTTATGCAGACGAGTGTGTAACAGATATGTACTCCATCCACTGTTCATGTACTATATGAATATATAGGACTATGACTATATGCATGCTTGTGGCATATCGGGGGCTTCGGTTCGGCTGCGGAGGTTCATTTATCCAATGACAATGGAAAATGGCTCTGCGAACCACAAGCTCTCTATGTGTGCCCTCTTTCTCGTGCCGTTGTCAACCGCAAAACGTTTAATTACATGTCAAAATGCGAAAATGCATTGAACAAGACAGGAACCATAACACTCAGGATCCCCGCCGACGGCACGCCCCCTAAACGCCCCGTAATGCCCAAAAATTTTCCATTTACCATTTACCATTTTCCACTTCCTCCAGCATCGCAAGCACTTCCTGAGCCGCTGCGTCATCATCAGCGTTGTTTTATAGATAAAGCAGCGTTACAGCTCCAAATTTCGTATTATGAGTGAACATGCAAAAACAACCTCATTACGAACACAGAACATAGACCAAAACATGACGCACACACTTGTGGAGGGAAGCGCCACCCCCTTGTAAAAACAGCCCCTGGAAATAACAACACCCATGTAAGTGAGGCAGGGGCGTAGTTTTCGGGAGGGGCGCCCTTTAATGGCAACTAAAAGCTGAGTTTCGAAACACTGGCTGTCAACAGAGACAGAGATTTTATCAGAAAATTATTTTTATAGACAAGACCATGAGAAATGTGTAATGTCAGACTTTTGAATACTCATATGTATAAAATATCTGTGCGCATAGTAATTTCGCATTATTGTTTTGTTCTCATCAAAAGGGTATAGTCTGTTGTGAGCACCTAATTACGCAATTGTTTTATAAAATCAAATTTGGGCAAAAATATGCAAAAAAAATACAATTTTTTAACACAGTGCGATTTGGATTTAAATAACGAACTCAACGAGGTATGACATTCCTTATTGGGAGCATTATTTCCAATGTTTTGATCAAAATACCGATTATTTTTTTCACAAAAAATCTGGAAACTTATTTTTGGCAAAAAACTCAATTTTCAATTTGCCTTATTTGGCGATAACTTGACTAAAAATGGTCACACAGCAAAAAGGATTACCATTTTATACTCCTTATAACCAATACTAACCACCCCTTTCACTTTTAAACGGATTTTGTAAAATTAATTTTTGGCCAAATTTTCGCATTTTTTGTAAATTCAAAATTTGCGAAAAATTAAAAAATCCTAGAATTCCCAAACTTGAATGCAATTCGATTGGGATTTAAACAACGAACTCAGCGAGGTATGACATTCCATATTCGGACCATTATTTTCAATGTTTTGATCAAAATACCGATTATTTTTTTCACAAAAAATATGGAAACTTATTTTTGGCAAAAAGCTCAATTTTCAATTTGCCCTTTTTTAGCTATAACTTGACTAAAAATGGTCACACAGTCACACAAATAACCGATTTTAGAAAAAAAGAATTGGAAACAAAAATTCAAGAGGCATTTCATACGTTTTTTAAAAATGATCATAAAGATATAGATAACCGTTTTTATCGGCTAATTACCAATTTTTACCACCTCTTTCACTTTTTTCAGATTCTGAGAAAAAGTAAAAACGAGAATGAATTTGTAAGGGAGCTTACTAATTTAAAATCAATTTAACAACTAGCTCAGTACATTTTGTATAGTATCAATTTGCAAAAACAAATAGGGATTTTCGTTAAACAAATGCAAAATACTGGTTGAAAAGATTGCTGCTTTTTGTTTACAAGAGCCATGCAAATGGTTTTTTAATGGGGTTTCAGATTTATCAACAAAGTGAAACTGTAAACTAAAGTAATAAAAATTCCATGAAATACACTGCTCTCAAAAAAAGAGCAATAATAAAATGGAGTGTTTGAATATGATCAACGAAAACAAAAAGAATTGAAAATCATTTGAATTTCCGGCAACGAAAAAGTTTTATTTGCATACAAACACAGAGCCGAAGAAAAATAGCAAAAATAAGTAACTTAAAAATGGAAAAGTAGATCGAAATAGTATATATTACTCAATATTACTACTCTGCCAAACAAATAGAGATTTTCAGCGAAAATGTTCAGCGCATAATGTTAGTATTTATGTGGGCTACAATCTGCACCCCTGAGCCAGGGCCTTACGCTTATGTACCTTGCTGTACCGCGTGTTCCGTAATTGCTTCCTGAAAACACACAGTTCCCTTTCTGCCTTCTTGTTTCGTTATTTTTTTTGTTTTTTTTTTTGCATTTTGTGGTGGCTTGCCAACAAAATTATTGACAGCATGGTGGAAGAGGAGAGGGTCCTGACATGACGCTGTGTTGCGAAAAGGATACGCCCACGGAATGTCTATCGATGTCATCCAGATAAAAATAACCCAAGTCAATTAATGGTAGCTCGGCAATTTTTTCCAGAGAAGAACTCAACGTTGCAACACGATTTTTCGATGGCAAAGTTAGACACTTAGGCTTGCAAAAAAAAGGAAAAATGTATAATTAAAAAGAATACAGTTGAAGTGAAAAACGTAACAGTAGAGGAAATACAATAGGCTTAATAATAATTGCTTAACAAATAAATGTTTTTCCGCAGCCAATCCTTTGGTGATCCACCAGTTGCAGTTGCTATTGATCAAAATAGTTTACTCCATTCATCAGATTGGACTTTCTCGCCCAATCTCTGTGAAATTTGAACTATGCCAGGCACATGTTTTGCTAGCCACTAGTTTCGGCATGTGTCTGAGGCCATGTCGGAAATGCGAGCATGTGGGCGTTGGTGGCATGTTGACCCCATGCCCTGTCCCCTTCCACTTCTCTGGCCCCCACCCCCCTGCTAGCCCCTCGGGCACACAAAACAGCTCCTTTGTTTGCTGGTCATACGGAATAGGGAAACTGTAAGGATTTGCGAGGCAAAGTTCCTCAACTTGCAGGCTTTGGATGCACTGAGAATTCAAAAAAAAAAAGACTATATACATAATTTCAAGCTTCTTGCATTTTTCGGTCAGTACGTATTTAAAATATGTTCATTCAGCCTTTTTCACCACTTCGCTCCTGCTTCCATTTCATTTTTTTTTCTATCTTGAAACTTTGAGCTGCAACGAAGTACTACGAAATCCATCATCTTACTTTTGCCACAAATCAACTTTCCAACTATTAAGTGCGCAGTGTAGAACTCTTAACTAACGGTAAGCACACGCATCGTAATTCACAATGTAATTGATATAAATTTCGAGTGGACCCCGTTGCCCTTTTGGATATTGCCCCACTGTGGCCGCAACTTTATTATAACAAGTGAAGGAGCAGTTTTCATGCCACGAGGAGCGATGGCCAAACACGGGTCTAAAGCAAAAGCTAAAGCCCAGGCTAAGGCTAAGGATATGGGCAAGGATAAATGGTGGGAGAGGGGGAGGGGGGGAACGGGTTGGGAAAGGGAGCGGTACAGTTGCAGTGGGTTTATGAAATTCATGGCACGCGGCACGTTCCTGGCATCCTGGAAGTCCTTTAGCACCATGGAACTGGTACCCCGAAAAATGAGAGGAGTGGAGAGATGCCAAGTGCTTGCGTAAAAATGCATAACGGCGCCAAAAGTCAAAGGGCAAAAGTTATTTTATACACATTTTTAATTTTTTGCTCCTTTGCAAGGACTCCACACACACACTCACACACACACACACGACACATGGATACAAAATGGTGTCAGCAGTGGTTGCCATTCGCAAAGAAGAGAACGAGGAAAGGAGAAAAAGGATCCTGGCCGGGGGTGTGGGGGGTTCGGAAAAAAAAACTATTAGAAGGTGTTGGCTGGCAACATTTTGCAGACATGACTTTCGGGGGAAAAGGGTGGAAAACCTGGCACAAGGATGCGCATAAATTGCAGGCACCATGCATAAATGGAAGGATATTGCTGCAGCCCGGCCAGCCTTTGAGCCTGCTCCTCGCCAAAAAGTGTAAAAATGGAGAAACATTCAAGACTCGAGGTGGATAAGCTCGAGCAGGGGACGAAGTCGACACGAAAGAATTGTGATTACAGGGAGTGCGGAGCAAAAAAGGGCGGCTTAATTGATAAGAAAGCCGAGATTGAAACGCGTAGGGAGAAATCAGAATACGGAATTTCCGTTTGCTCGAAATGAAAAACAGGGAAAGTTACTCACTGCAAATTGCCAAGATGCAACCAATAAACATTTTTGTAGTTACTGTTGCTGTTCATTCATTTATTTAAGAAATACCGTTCTTCAGATTTGTTAAACTTAAAGTTCCATCCATCCAGATTCCCTCACAGCTGCAAACCATTTATATGGATCAGCACCAGCAAAAGCACCTCGATCGACTTGATGACTTTGCCCATATCTAGTGGGCGGGATTCGCGGGAATGAGATTTATGATTGCCTTTGTGCAAGTAGCCCTGACTTGGCCTGGCACCTTTCAGCCGGCTGCCGACTCCGACTGTCTGTCCCTGTCCACCTGGATGTCTGATTCGGATTTGGTTGGAGGTGGAGATTGGGCAGTGGTACTGGGCGGTGCGAGATGATTACCTAAAGCAAACACAGACGGGAGGGCAAACAGCAGCTGACAAACCCACTCACGACCATTGTTGCAGAATGCTGTCGAGCTGCTCTTCTGCGAGTGAAGAGCATGTGGAGAACGTGTGCCGGAGGATGAAACTGGGGTGGATGAGGATGGGAATTGGGATGGGGATGTGGATCTGGGGCTGTTGATGGTGATGGCCTCAAGGCTTGCCAACAAAAGGATAGGATGGATAGCCTGTCCTCTGCTGGGTCATCGGCATGGGCCAACGCATGTGTGAAAAGAAATGCGAGCAAGGAACGTGAACGTGGCAGGGGAAAGTCGACCAAGGCAGACCCCCCTTTTTGCAGCACACGCGGCGTATACGTAATGCATTCAGGTGGAATGCATATGTGTGCACTCAGAGCCACACACACACACACACACAGACACATAATCACATACAGACACAAACGCACTCAAAGAAAGAGACAGACACTCTCGTAGCGTGTGTGAACAGGCACTTGATTGTGTTATTATTATTGTTTCAAGTGTTGCTCTCTGTTCTCGTTGTTTATCCGCATGCATTGTAACTGTAGCTGTCCCAAAGAGGTTGGACCATTCAGGAGGGTGCAAAAGGGTTCTGGCACAGTGGTTAACTAACAATGGCCGTTGGCCTTTTCATAACCAACAAATCAAATGAGCCGGCCGACTCTTGCCCAATAAATTTAACACTTGTGGCGCCCAAATTAAACCTCAACTTATTTATACTTTACAAGCAAAATACGCTTAAGCAGGAAGTTTTCTGCCGAAATTTACCATTCTTGTACTTGTACTATTGATGTTTTAGTGCCCAGCGTGGGCCATACTCACCCCCTTGTCCACAATTTGTCTGGGCTGCAAATCATCAGCATTTGAACGCATTGTCATTGCCCATTGTTGGCTCCACTGTACTTGCGCTAGTACAGTAAGCTGTGCCCCGCCATCTCCTCCTTGCATTCGATGCCAGCATTGTAGCGAGCACACTTGAATGCACTTGAATGTTCAGCGAACCGGAGTCGGGCAAACGACCCAGTGCCCCTCTGCCACCGCCGCGTTTTTATGGTGCCACACTTTTTTGTACGTCCCGCATCGGGTGTTTGTTCCAATAATGTTTTTATTATACCAACTACACTCGATTGTCAGTGGTGAATGTTAATTGCTGACGGAATAACACGGCTACCGTATGGATTTAATTGCTTACCAATCAAGTTGCAGCTTCCCTTTTGCAATAGCTACCATACGTTAATGTCAATAGAGTTTCTAGAGTTCACTTTATCGATTGTCCACTTCATATGCTGTAACCTATTTATATAATCTATTATAATTAATAACATAATTTCACGCTGGTATTTACATATTGTTGAAATTCCGCATATAATATACGTTCACGGCCCTTAGCTCATGCAAATTATGTATTTTGAACTCGTTTTCGCGCTGTTCAAGCGAAATCTGTGCACTTATTGGATTCAGTTTAAAGCGAATCCGGATTGACCTGAAAATGGGCGGAAAGCCGAGCACGATAATGTTAATGCCGTGTCTGCCGCATTTTCCATTCTCCCTGACTGCCCCTTTTTGTAAGGGGTTATTTATGAAAATGACTAAACGAATGCGTGCAAATTATGCCTTTTCTGGCAATGCCAAAGAGCCTGGAATATGGGTTAAGTGCAGCAGGATGTTGGTCTCGCCGGATGCCAGCCCCTCCCAGTTTTCCCACACTTCCGCCCGCCGCAACGCAGCTCCTTTTCGCATATCTTTCCTTCTTAACAGTCGTAAACAAAAAGGTAGCTGTCCCCGGTTCTCCGCCCAGCATTTTATTTATATTATAATTATACCCTTGTGTAGGGTATTATCATTTTTTAGAGGAACTCTAGAAGAGAGTTTCTAAAATGCATGCTCTTTGGCTGAATTTAAGCTCAACTTTTAGTCCATTAATCAATAAAGTTTACCAGTTGGTAAAAGGGCTTTCGACGCTCAATTTCTTAAATAGGGTAATTATCGGGGTCATTTGTCCGTTGAAAATGACTAAAAGTTGTGGTCGAGTCAGGATGCCCGGCACTGGAATCCTGCCTGGCATTAGGGTATTCCCCGTTTTTATTTTAGCCTTGTGTTTGTTTCGCTGCCTGGCTGTTTGCTGAATGCAGCTGGCCTGAAACTGAATCTGAAACGGAAGGCACGAGACGATGATAAAGCGGCAGGATGACTCCTCGCTGGCAGATCCTTTGGCTCCTCGGTCCGCCTGCTCATTAAAAATTACCCTTCTTATGGTGAAGTGGTATTAAAATCGCGTCAGTTGGCAGCGGCGTGTGGCGCGCAAACTTCTTTTAACTGTTTATAATACGCAACGCTGCAAAAATACACACGCTGCCAGACAGAGACACAAATATGCATGTACATAGCGGTGGAAGCGAGATGGCTGCTGGTGAAGCGGGTGAACAAAGCCAACGTGAACAATGAATTAAAAACACAAAGCAACTTTCTTTGCCACATTTCTTTTAGCCCCCGACAACTTTCTACACCTCCTACCCACGCTTTTTTCACTCTATCTCCATCCTTTTGTTCCTTGAAACACAGGCAAGTCTCTGCTGCACTTTGGGTTGCAAATTCCGCGCTATCGATAAGCTCGCACGATAGGCAAACATCGATAAAGTGCTGTTTTGCATACCTATTATCCTTGGCTCGAGAACTTCAAAGAAATATTAGCTCTGCTTACAGGTAAGGCAAGGTAAGTATTTCAATATTTCTTTACCATTTGAAAGTACCATTCTTTTAGTTGTCAACAACGTACCATCTTTAATGAGTGAAAAGTCTGCGTGCGTATTCAAGTGAGCTTTACTGTACCATCCGCCCGAAAGAAGGCGTGGAGCGGCAAAGCTGGCTCCCAAGTCATTAGGACTAATGGCCACCTAAGCGGGTGGCATCCCTGCAAAGCCGGAATCACTGGGTGAGTTGGGCTCCACGAAGGAGTTGGACCGGGGAGTGGGGAAGTCCCGCCCCTTCCCCCCTTTGAAGGGACGTCAGAAGGAGAGGGTCCTGTGGCTGCGGCCAGCACAAATAACCAAGTAGCTGTAGCTGTTCGGCGGTTTTGATTTTGCAACACACGTACATACGTTGTGCGACTACCGAATCGCGCGTTCTATTGTTCACAGCTCGTCTTTGCTGTCGTCTCTTTCACCTTGTCTATACCCGTCTCTTTCGCCGGCAGCTCGTCCGTCCCTTTCTGTGTAATTAAGCACTTCAGCTGAGTTGTAAAATGTGCTCGACGCTTTTCGCTCCGCCGTTGAATTCGGTCGGAAAACAATTTAAGGCAACCGTGCGGTTATATGGCGGCCTCGTTCCCTTCCGTTTCTCTATTTATACACGTTAAAAAAAATTAAATCACAGAGATTTCAGAAAATAAGAATATTATACCAGCAGCAGAGCTGCGTAATTTCAAAAGAGATCTTAGTGTCATATCTTAGATTTATTACATAAAAGATACAACATAGATATAAGACTTTCTATGGCAAATTCTGCCTCAATTTTTCTTAGTGTACCAACATATCTCTATTTGCTTCTGCTTCTTTTCTAGTTCATTTCAGCGGGCTTTAGCATTTTCGCTTTTTCCACTTTCGTTGTCTGCCTTCTTTATCGACTGGGTTGCCATTTTCTCTTTTTTTGGCTATTGAGTTTTGATGAACAGCCTTCGATGGGCCAGACTCTTGGCCAAGGCCGTCATAATTTGGCCCAAAAAAGGGAATTGCAATATTTGGCTTTACCACAACATTCCATGCGGCTAATGGGCAAAGTTGAAATTGAAGTTTTCCCCAGAGAAGCGCTTTGGAAAATGGTTTTCGCTGCTTAAAAAGGCTTACAAATCCTTTACCACAAGTCGATAAAGCATTTTTGGCAAACAGATTACATCGAATAATATAGTTAACTAGAACTTTAAATGCAAATTTCGATAGTAAATATATAAATATTAAAATAATACAGAAGCTGCTCATAACTTCGAACACTATGCAATTATAACGAGCAGTAGTTAGCTGCGTAAAATCCTGGCAAGCACTCAGGGAACCCTTCATGTTTTAGTTGCAAAGTCAACTGATTAGCCCAAATTGCCGGCTCGCAATGGTGGAAAGTCCCAGGTCCCCGAACTACTCATCAAGTACCCCCTTGATTATTTCGCAAACTCTCCGTTCCGTTCGCACTTTCGCGAGTGCTCTGATTACTCTAGAGAAAGTTGTGCGAATTGTTTCCGGCTTGACAGATTGTTTGGCAAATTGTCGTGCAAATTGCTGGCGAATGTGTTTCTTTTGTTTTTCATTTTTTTTGCAGCAGTTATGACATGTGAAGTTTATTTTTGGTGTCGCTACATATGCACACACACACACACCCATTTATTCTTTGTCTTAATGCAATTATTTCCGTGTAATTTATTTGCATTGCAAGTGGGATGTCATAAGTGCATTGCTGCCTTGGGTTTTTCGGATGGTTGGTTGGTTGGCTGGTTGGAGGTGGAGATGCAAATGGAAGTGGAGATGGAGGTGGAAATGGTGGGATTCTGCATTCATTAAGTGCACCGTGTCTCCCCTGGCGCTGTCAACAAGCCCCTGTTTTGTACCTCCATTTTTTGCAACCCATCCCCTCATGGTTTTTTCTTTTTTTTTTTTTTTTGCCACATAATCGTCTGTCTTCATCACGGTGAAAGACCGGGCAAGAAGAGGGAAGAAATTTATGCTTGACATAGAAACACGATTTTGCCGACAGTCGGCCATTTTATTCTTATTCCCCGTTGGCGCCTCCATTTCGCTTGTTTTTAGCCCTTTTACGAGGTACCACACCTTTGGTCGCCGCTCTCGTATTACCATGATTAATTGTTGTGCAAATATACCAGACACTTGGCAACTTAATCCCCAAAGATCCCCCGAAAGTCTCTGCAGTGCAGGAGTATATTTTAAAGGGTTTAAGCCCAATGGTATTACCAAATCGATGAGTCTGTAATGTTATTAGTATTATGAGTATTATATAATTTTTACTTTATGTGAAAGAGTATTTTCAATTGTAGAGTATTCCACGTTGTACCATTACTTTTTACACATTTCGCTTTCCAAATTGAGTTGCGATGTGAGTGGGACAAAAATAAAAGTAGTTTAAAAAAGCTCTCAAATTAAAACCGGAACCGTGAAACAAACAAATATTACTCCGGCTGGCTGTCTCTGTTTCTATGTTTGATGTGTTGTAATAAAGCCTAAATTAACAGCCAACCATGGGTGGTTATAAAAGTTCTTAAAAAACCATAAAAAGCCCTTTTAAGTAAGACAGTACATTGCCACACAATTATTTAGTATTATTTAGAATTATATCTAAACTCTTATCTAATTTGTTAATATCAAGGAAGTACTTTTCATTACTAAAATGCGATATGTTAAAATGTAAATACCATAAAAAAATATTCTAAAATACTTTATGTCCGGCCCTCTGTACACGTAAAAGAATGAACGAGAAAACGCAAAGAATGCGACAAGAGCTCAGTTCAGGTGAGTGGATAAAACGTGGGCTTGTGGGGCTGGCTGAGTGGGTGGATGGGTGGTTGGGTGGTTGAATGTACTGGGAAGAGGGTGGGCGGGTTGGATGGAGGGGACAAATGTGGGTGGAGCAAGGGGTGCAGTTGGGCTTAACCCAAGGAAGATAGTGCTGGGTGCCATGCATCATGATGACGACGCTGTTGACACTTCATAAATACATGAGTTGCAGTCAGAGCCTCCACACACACACACAAACACTCGCACACGCACATACAACAGAATTCCAGGTAGGGGAAACGTGGACGTTGGAAGCATAGTACCGCAGGGACTTCGGGATTTTCACCCCTCACACAAAAACTTTGTTTATACCAAATAAAACATGATAAAAAAATATCACACGCTCTGAGAAAACACAGTAGGCAGCGCAGAAAACGTATAATTTACATTATCGTCGTAGTGTCACATCTTACTTGGCAGTCCGGGAAAACTGTTGAAAAACACAGCGCACAAAACTAAGTTCACAACCTGATTTTCCGTAAATACTAAATCCAAACCAGCGAAAAGTGATTGAAAATGGACTGGGAAATTGGAGGTAATCGGGCCGCAACGCTGTCGATGCTCCTCGCCAGCAGTTTGCTGTTGCTGAGTGCGTTCAAAGTCACCGATTCGGGCCGGGAATGGGACGACTTCGAGGATGGTGAGATGCTGGCCTATGAGAGCCCGGTGATCGATGCGAAGAAGTTCCATTTCGCGGACCACTTCGACGACGTGGAGGCGTCCAGGAAGAGGTGGGTGCTTTCGGAGGACAATAAGGACGACAACGCCGAGGAGATCTCCAAGTACGATGGCATCTGGAACTGGGAGCCGCCGCAGCGCAGGGTTTGGGCAAACGATCTGGGTCTGGTGCTTAAGTCGAAGGCCAAACATGCGGCCATAGCCGCCCCCCTTCAAAAGCCGTTCGAGTTCAAATCGGAGAAGCCGCTGGTGGTGCAGTACGAGGTCACGGTTCAGAAGGGTCAGGAGTGCGGCGCTTCGTATCTGAAGCTTTTGTCCATCGGAAATGACACGGAGCAAGTAAAAGGGTTTAATGACAAGACACCCTATACCATCATGTTTGGACCGGACAAGTGCGGCAAGGATGTGAAGATGCACTTCATATTCCAGCACCTTAATGGCACCATCACCGAAAAGCACAGCAACAAACCAAATAACAGTTTGGAGGAGCTATTCAAGGACTATCTACCCCATCTCTACCAGCTGGTGGTCCGTCCAGATAACAGCTTTGAAATTCGCGTTGACCACAAGATCATCAAAGAGGGTTCCCTGCTGACCGATTTCAAGCCACCAGTTAACCCGCCGGCGGAGATCGACGACCCCAATGACCATAAGCCAGATTCGTGGGATGAGCGAGAGAAGATCCCGGACCCCAATGTCCACAAGCCCGAGAATTGGAACGAGAATGTCACACTACAGCTGCCCGATGCCGACATGATTTTCGATCCAACTGCCACCAAACCCGAAGATTGGGATACCGAAATCGATGGCGAGTGGAAGGCTCCATTGGTAGAGAACCCAGTTTGCAAGAAGGCCCAAAGCTGTTGCACTCAACTCAATCCCAACTACAACTACATCGATAACCCAAACTACCAAGGCAAGTGGGCCCCCCGGAAGATAGCCAATCCAGACTTCTTTGAGGATCTCAAGCCCTTCCAAATGACGCCAATCAGCGCTGTGGGTCTGGAGCTGTGGTCCATGTCCAGCGATATTTTCTTCGACAACCTGATCATCACAGACGACGTGGAGGTGGCCCGTGACTTTGCGGCCAACAGCTTCGACATCAAGCGTCGCTACATCGATCTTGAATGGCACTCAATTGTGAATAAGGTAGTCGAGCTAGTGAAGGCCAATCCCTCGGGCCCGGCCATTGGCCTGCTGGCCATTGTGGCGCTGGTTGCCCTCACCATCTGGTGTGGATCTGATACCTATAAGGTTCAGTACTTGGATGCCAAAAAGGATAATGCCGAGGCCAAGAAGACCGACGACCATCAGCCCGAATTTTTGCCGATTCCGTGGGGAGGGAGGATGAGCAGAGCCCCAAAAAGGATGGTGGCGATACCACCAAGAAGAGCATACAGCTGTCCGCTACCCCACAAGAAGAACCAAAAGTCCAAGGCGGCGAAGAACCAAAGCTCTTTCTTAGATGACAAAGTATGGGAGAGAGGAATCTAACACTGAGAAGTAAGCGGGCATTCAACCGCCAGCGGTTGCAAGACAACAAAACAACCAAGTTACCAAGCACACTACACTACTTGCTACGCAAATCGAGAAACGATCTTGTTGCTGATCGGAGCATACTTTCCTGGGCTGCTAATGAGAATCCCTGTTAAAGGTCAAGGTGCAGCTCAACAACCAAGCAGGACTTTGTTGCTGTTTTGCCAGCTTTCGCAGTTTAAGCCGCCTTTATCGTTTTGTCGAGTACTTTAACAAATTTACACCTGCATTACTCATACGCGCTGTTGGCATGCCATTTATATGTAGCTACAACTAAGCCCTCTTTCCCATATTTCTACGGCTTTTTTACGGCGAATTCACCGGATACGGGTACAATAACTACAGCAGCAACACAACAAAAGGCCGAAACGAAGTTTAGTTAATGAATAAAAAAGCAAACGCTGGCGAAATGCTCTCACTTTTGTTTGAATCTGGGGTATACACACATGTGAAACATGGGGTCGCTTTTAATAATAATTAGGATCATATTTTATAAACAAAAAATATGCTACGCTCTCTAATGAAAATTCTAAATAAATATATAAGGCATTTTCCAATTGTGATCAAAATTTAAATTTTTATTCTGCTCTAAAATTAAAATATTGTGTTCTTACAAAATATAATATAGCGAAACACAAATTTTTTGTCTACTTAAATTCTATTAAACAGTAATAGTAGTAAACAAAAAATCCATACAAATCAGTTATATCATTTCAATTGTTAACATATTAGTGGCAAATTAGTGGTGGTGCAACGGGAAAAACAAATTTGTTGCCATACTTTTTCGGATGGCAAGTGATTTGCATGTGAAGTGGAAAGCGTATTTCAAAGTTTGTTTTTTTCTGGCACACAGTTGGGAAACTCGAACACCGTGTTCCCCACTTGTTTCCCACTTGATATGACCCCAGGGTTAAGGGAGTGTGACAAATGGGTTATGCCAGCAATAGTTTTCGGATTGCCCACAGAGAGGAAAAATGTTTGAACTTTAGATATATATATAATATATATTTAATATTTTATCACATACTAGAAACAAAGTAGAACATGTTTTTAATCGAATGGTAATATTTAACGTATCCATATTGCATTTAATAAAAAATTGTAATGTGATTTCAAACTTACTCTTACTTTTACCTAATAAGAGTAAGCTTAATAAAACTAAAATTTTTTTTGCTAACTTAGAAAACTTTCAGTGTGTAAACAGTTAAACAAAGCATTTAATAATGTAGAAAATTTTCAGCTCAGCTCGTGAAGGTAAAAATAAAGGCGGGCTCAACTCCGAGCTGCAGATGAAGAAATAATATCCATGTGGAAAATGGGCAGGCGGTGTGTGATGGGTGGCATGTGGGTGGGCGCAAGGTTACGTGGGGGAAAATGGAGGGCAAGAAAAATGAATCACCGACAAATTACGGCAAGAATGAAGGGGCAAATGGCGGCAACAACATTCCGTTATGGCACATCAGCCGCCAGCTTCCGTCTTTTATTGTTCGCCGCCGCAGTCGTCGGAGCTCTTGAAATTTACCCGGCCCCCTTATTTCTGCTTTCCCCGCAACTACAATTCCATCTGAGGTTGTAAAAATTTAACCATAACTCCCAGCGAAAAGCGAAACGAAATGAAAAAGGTCTTATGAAATATGCATATGATCATTTTGGCCCACGTCCAAAACTGCCGGGGCTCCTGTGTCGAAGACCCAGGCCCAATCTGGGCGAAATTTCATTAAAGTTCAAGTGAAACATTCTTATTGCTCAACTTTAAGATGGTCGCACTGGGGATTCCCCAGTGAGCCGAGACTCGCAAAAAAAAATAAACAACCAACAAAAAACGGAAAACGAAAAACGAGAAACGAAAAACAACATCCGCAATGTAAAACGTAAAAAAGTTGCTAGCAGCGAAATTACCTGCAACGAAGGTAAACAAATGCGCCGGCAAAAGATGGCTAAGATGTCGAAAGCTGGCCAAAAAGCGAAGGAAAAGAGTTTACGGTGGCCGAGCAAAACTTAAGTCGTTAGGCAAGCCCGGCCGGCCAGTAAGCAATTCACGGCATGTCTGGAATTTCACTTTGCTCTCCAAAGTGCTGGACATCCTGGCATCCTTTTGCATCGATCGAGCCCGGAAAAGTGCGCCAGGGAAATCGCTGGGAAAAACTAAGCCTCAAAGGCTGTTTGCAAATGCTCGAGGTTTTTATTTATATTTTTTCATGTTCAATCTATTCTTTTTAAGTATTTCATAATAATAAGCACATACAACGACAATCAATCGTTTTGACGTATTTAGACACATCTTTGACCATTTATTATTTCTCAATAATAATTTCCCTCAAACTCAATATCAGAATATTCGATAATCTTCAGCCCTGGGCAATTAATATCGCCCGACATATGTATATCCGATTATTAATGGTGCAATGGCCTTGAAGTCGGGCCCAATTGTAATCCGAAAATTATTTGCCCCGAATGCCACACAAACGGAATTCCCCAAGGTGTTTCCGTTCCATTCTGTTCGTTTGTTTTTTTGGCCAGCTCGTTTGTTTGCATGTGCCATTCCATAAAGAATATTTATCTTTCGGTTTTGTGTGGCTGTCATTATTCGGCGACTGGACCAAAGTCCCACTGTACCTACCGTTCTTCATAAATTATGAGCGACAGGCAGATATCACTGCGAGAAAAATATTGTTTAAAATAAGTTTGCAATTAGGAAGATGTGAGCTATGCTGATTTCAGTGGAATCATGTGGCAACTTTGCTTTCAAAGTAAGATATTAGGTAAGTATAGTAAGTACAATATCAAACTGTTCCACCTTTTCGCTCAGTGCACACACATTAAGCACACACACACACACTGGCAAATTTCTGTTGTAACGCTGACGTTTAAGTATTTATCACAATGACAAAATCAGTAAGGGGGCGTTATTTGTGGGCGGGGCGGAGGCATTACTTTAGGGTTTAAATGTAACACATTTACAAATTGTTTACAAACACACTGGCAGATGGACACGCACACAGCAGCCCACACACTCACACACACACACATAGACGTGTGCTCAGCCTGGTGATAAATGATAACAAATTAGCGGTTTGTCTCTTAAGCGAAAAAGGGGCCACACACACACACACATACAGCGGGGCGATACCACAAAGTTACCGCACTGCAATAAATCACATCACCTGAGCGCACACACCTTTCCCTCCCCACACACACACACACACACACATACATACGCAACGGGGATCTAACGCACAACAAAGCCAAGTTAAGCACACTCAACAGACTTTGTACATTCGAAATATTTCCATTGCCCCGTTTTATAATCGCCTAAAGTAAAATACGAACAAGCTGATGTTTTCATTTTAGTTCAAAGGAATTAAAGTTTAGATGTTCATTGTTTTATATCTATATTAATCATTATTAAATCACAGGCGAATTTAAATAAATATATAAAAGTATCTCGATCATATCTAAATTATTACGCATACGCAGTGTAATCCCGCATAGAGAACACTCCTTAATAATAACAAAGCTCGAAAATATATATAAATATATTAGTTTCCAACTTTTTCTTGGTCCAAAAAAAGACATAATTTCCAAAACCTCTGTCTTTGCTACCTTGGCAATCTTCATGCCATATCACGCATACGCAGTGTTAGCCAGCAGTTCAAATCACCTGCTTAGGCATGCATACGGCCAGAGGGAAATGGAGGGAATATGGCCAACAGATGAGGGTTTTTCCTGTCGGTGGGTGTGGTGTGGGAAAAACGAGTTAGGCAAAAGGGGTGGTGGTAACTGAAAGTGGAATGCTGGCGCAACTGAAAAGTGGTAACTGAAAACTGGTAACGAGACCGTGGCACAGCATTTATGACTTGCAGCAAAGGAGTTGTTGCCACCTTCTGGGGACCTCGATTCTGGTCGGGATTCGGATTCGGATACGGCTACGGATACGGATTCGTATTCAGATTCTGGCTCACTTCGTTTCGCTGGCTTTTTGCACCGGGTGTTAAGTGGCGCTTGGGCATAATTCATGATGCACGGCGGCTGCCTTTTCCTGATTTTGCCGCTTTTCCTGCTACTGCTGGGAGCATTTTAATTATCATTTTGGTAAGCAAGCAAAATTTAATGAGCTAGCCGGCGAAATTATGGCCAAACAACACACTCCCTCGTTCGCTTGAGGGCCAAAAGCTCCGACACCTAAAATTCACCCAACAGCATTTGGCTCCCCCCGACTTTCGCTGAACTTATTTCATTACATTTAAACTAGCCGCACGATATTTGCTTTACAGTTTTGCACTCTAATGAAGAAACTTTGCGGCTGCGTTTGCCTGTGGGTGTACTTTTCGGTGTGTGAGTGCCAGCGTCACTCTGCATATGTATTTGTATATGAACGTGTGTGTGTATTGGGGTCACCTTTAACCGAACAGAGTGCAAAATCCTGGCGCCCCAAAGTGTGGGAAAATCATTGAGCTGCTTATCTCTAGACTTAGTTTGTTTAATCTAAATAATTGCTTGCTCTGTAAAAGAATTGTGGGGTAAGCACAAAAGGATGTGTGCTTATGTTCACAAAAGCTGGTAATAATGCTATAATAATGGTATATATGGATGGGTCTCCCAAGTAGCCAACACAAAAATGGGTCAAAATAATTGATCACCATGAGAATGTAACAAATGAAAGCAGTTTGTTTGGAATCTAAGCCCAAACAACGAAGTTTGCAAATTTGAAACAGGGTATTAGATAATCTGCATTATGCAAAACTTACAAATTTCGCTTTAATAAAATGTAATTTAAATCTTTGTTTAAACAAACTTGTTTCGGCCATTCTAAGATGTCAATTTTCCAAGCAACTATTTAATAAATAATGCTTCTAATCCCCAAACTTTAACTGTTTTAAACCACTTTGGCATTTAATCACTTTCCACAAGCACCATGTTTAATCAACATAATCAAGCAGAATGGCTAAATCTAATTTTAACATGCATAAAGTGTGCATCCCTTTGGCTTAAACGGGCTTTTGAAGTGGTCATAACCATAAAAAAAAGTGGTGACAATGTGTGCGATATATATATTCCCTGGGAATAGCCATGCCCACGCAATAATGATGCCGCACATATATGCCGTATAGTTCGTATTGCGAGTGGTTTGGTATGAAGGAAAACATGGACGATAATTTTAATTTCCTGTGCCAGCAGGTCGAATGCTTCATCAAATTTATGATGAAACTTCGAGCCGGGCTAACTCTGCACCACCACTCTGGCCACCGCCAACCCAACCGCCCAATCATCCGGAGTCGCCTGAAACCACCCAAAAGGCCACCCGAAACCACCCACGAGTTCATTGCTCAGTGGGGCGACGCATAAAAGCGCGCTTCACTTATTTCAATCAAATTACGGCCAATGAATATTGAACTATCGCCGCATACAGAGCCACGCTTATGTCTATGTGTGCGTCTGTGTGAACACACACATAGTTTTTCGGTGGGTGGTGATAGTTAAATATCCTTGCACACACACACACGCACACTCGCTGCATTGGCGACGCTTGCGAAAATTATCGAACAAAGTGTGCGCCTCGAACTCGTTGCGAAATTCGATTATAAAAATTTCACTCGCATATTTACGCATATTGCATTCTATTTGCATGCCAATGCTTATTTATGGGGGCGCATGCATGTCGTAATACTTATCCATCAAATATTTAAGTCCGTCCATGTGCAAAAAACCAGGTAATCAAACGCAAAAAAGGTCAATTCGATAGCCGGCGCCCATCGATGGCTTTTGGGTTTCTGGGTAAATATTGTGGCGTTACATTTCCATTCCCATTGAGCCCACCTGTCCACATCAAATGTTGCGAAAATTGTGACAAAATTAACAATGTTAGGCGAAAAGAGCTGAAAAACTCTATTTGAATTCAATTTTTAGCTCATCCCTGATTTATGTTGAACAAAAAAGATGAATATCGTACAAAGAAACCATTTAAACCAATATTCGCTTATATATGCCCTTAGTTTTAATCAGTTTTTGTCATATTCAACCCACTGTGCGTCATTTTAACCGCGGCTGTCCAAACGGTTAGCCACTTTTTTTGGGCCACGTCGTGTGTTCATTTGTCTGTGTGCAGCGGCATCGTTTGGCTTTTGCCATTTGACTGAGCGCACAATAAAAATTGGCACATATTTTTGGTTTCAGTGTGTGTTGCATGGTTGCTGCCCCGGCTTTTATCGTTGTAATTGTAACTGTTGCAATTTTCAGTGCCACACATACAAATTTATATGCGTACGGAGTGTACATGATGCAATTGGGTGCCTTCATTCTTCGCCAATTTCTTTTTTTTTTTGCAATTTATTGAACGCACACATGGATATTTCGCTGGATACTTATGCATAAATTATGGCAATCGCAATGCGTTGACTGTCAGTTGGCCAGGGATCGTGAAATGGGCGCGCAAAAAGTGCAACAAAAACGGGAAATTAAAAGGAATTGCGATGGGAAATAATGAAAAGTAAAGAAAAGGAATCGCTGGCCGCAAGGAAGATGCCCGGTTCCGGCCAACAGAGGTCGCCACCTGACAAACAACGGACCCGGAAACTGAAAGATATGGGGTCATATCGGCACCAGAAACACTCTTCTTGCAAAAACATACATTTTCTTGCCTTTTAAATTGTACAAAATTATAAGATCTTCGCCTTGAAAAACACTATTTTAATAAGCTTTTTTTAATTACAATTTGAATTGAACTTGGTCACTAAGAAACTACTACTTTCAATCTCTCGAAATGTGTGTGTTTATCTTTTGGGCAACAATATCCTTGGTAAGGGCATCGAATATCCAGCGGAAGTGGAAAATAAAATACAAAAAAGGAAAGGGACGAAAACATATCCGTCGACGCAATTAAATTGCACAAACACACAGATAGTGCGATAGTGTGAACGGAGGAGCGCCGTATCCTGGAAGTCTCCTTTCAGTGTCCTTGTCATTTCGCCTCGTTTCTCGCATTGTTTATTGCCAGCTATTGGCCATTTTTCTTCAATTGTGATAGTACACAACAATTTTAATTAATAGAGTGCGAGAGCAAATACTCCGCTAAACGAATGGCTTTTTAAGTATGAACTTGACTAACATGTGAGTGTAAATTACACTTATGATATTAATCTGTTTATTCCTAGTTTTTTTTTTTTTGCGCATATTCTTCAATAATTTACCATACCATATTGGAAAGTTTTTTGCTGACATCGTGCTGGTTGATACCATGGTACCACATCCTGCGATTCCCGCATTCGTTCTCCTGCTGGTTGTTTGCTGTTTGTCTGACTGAGTGACGCCCGCTGTCCGGCTGTCCGGGTGTCCTGATGTCCTCGTGCCTTCGTGTCCTTATGTCCATGTCTGTCTGCCAACTGCACTCCAAGGGCGGAAAATCAAAGGGCGGGCCAAAAGGAAAAGCATCGACCCGGCAACCTAACAACCCATCGACCCAGTGACGTTGCCTTTAGCTGGATTTCACTTGCATTAAGTGCTTCCTCCACTGTCACCGAGGCCGACTCAACGAGCCCGTCTCCAAAGTCCACACTCCCGACGCCCGACTCCTGAATCCTGAAGCTCGATTCCATAGTCCATGGTCCGGACATGTCTTCTGCTGCGACGTCTGGCATCGGGCAACCACTTTGTGCCTCCACCTTCGTGTCATTCAAATTAAAACAAGAGAGTCGAGTTCCTCGCCTATCACATACCCATTACTCAGCTAATGGGAGTGCGAGTATGTATTTGACATACCGATAGAAATTGGCCAAAAGAATACTTATAGTTTCAGAGATCTCGACGTTCATACGGAGAGACAGACATAGAGATATTGACTCGGTCAGTTATCCTGATCAAGAATATATATACATTATAAAATCCTGTGACGTGTTACGTTCTTTTTAACGAATCTAGTATACCCTTTTACTCTTCGAGTAACGGATATAAAAGAAGTAGTTCCATATACGAATATATATGCATTTATAAAAGGGGCGGTTCAAGCTTGAAAATGAAAAAAGTAAAGCTCAGTTCGTGTCACATACGTCGCTCTTTTTTGTGCAAAAAAAAAATTATTATTAAAAACGCTACTGAGTTTCATGGAAAAAATTATACTGCAAAACACGGAGTTTAAGGTTTTAATAAAATCACTCATCAATTCTTTGAAATGTGAAGCAATTGTGCGCTTTCGTTTTAATTATTTTTAAGCATCAAATAAATTTCTATAATACTTAATACTTAGTTTAAGTTTTTCCTCTCCTTAGATGTATACTGTTCATTTTTGTGGTCCTCTCACTTGGAATATCATATGTTTAAGTGTAACATTTGTATGGCTCCGCGATATTACAGCTTTAATCATGGACTGGGCGCGGCTTTACTTATGCCGTTTGACCCGAGGCCCACAGTCCACAGCCCAAACCCAAACCCAATCGCAATCCCAAATCCAGAGCCAACTGCAAAAGCCAACTCCGAAAACCGAGCCGAACTCGTATCCAAAAAACGCAGTTCGTCGCCAGTGAGCTTGGGCCATGTCCTGTTTGTTGCTCCTGCATGTTTGCGGATTCCATGCATGCAAGTGTCCTATTACGCCTAGCATGTCCTTGCATCCTGCTCATTCGGCTTTTGTACTTGTCTCTGCATTTAACCCGAAACCCCTTTATTTCTGCCTGAGCTGGGAGCTTGGACATTTTATAGGATCTGGATCTGGAGGGCTTCACAAATTGCCTCGGTCAACCAGATTTCCTGAAAATAATATTCTGGTTTCCATATTTCTAAAGCCCATCGCTTTTAAATAAAAATAAGTGCATTTACTACACTTTTAAAGCCAAGTGTAGGGTACATTATGTTTTATAAAAAATTAATATGATTAAGATTCGATGATGAAAACTAATTATAAATTAGATTCTTGAATAAGTTTAAATTATATATTTTCTTTCATTTAAGATCAAACTGTATCTAATTACTTACTTACTTTAGTTGAATTCAAATATGATTTAAATTTCAGTTAAATTTTCTTTAAGACTTCGGCTGCAATTCGCATTCAAATTAAATTAAACGAGAAACAAAAATGCGAGAATATTTTGCATACATTTAAATGACAGCTTTAACCAACTTTTTCGCTGCAAATGTCACAATTTTTGGCTCTCGATTTCCGGCAACACTGCCGGCATTTTCGACTCCGTTGGTCCCGTTTGCTTTTTGGCCCCGCCGGTTGGTCTCGGTTTTATTCAGCATGGCAGCAAATTATTTTTAATTATCGCCATAGCTGTCCGCCATTTCTGTCCGTTCTGTCCAATGTCCACTGTCCACTGTCCGCTGTCACTGCCGCTGACGCCGACCGCTCTGCCCCAAAGCAAAAATGGACAAAACACCAAACAAAAAAAAAGAAAAAAAATGGAAAAATGAAAAATAACTTGGAAACGCGAACAAACGAATGGGAACCGCAGGTAATTTCCACGGCTTCTGCCACGACAGGTGCACAACAATATAAAGCTTATCGGCCTGGTTCCCAATCAAGTCTAGTTTTCGGTGGCGATCACAAAATTTGGTTGTCAATTTCGTTTGGCAAAAAAAAAAAAAATAATAATAAAACACTTGTGAAAGTTTGCTACTACTGATATTTTACTTGCTATTACTAGAAAATATTATACTGCAATATATAATTTATATATAATTTCTTTTCTACCCTTTTCTTACCCAATTAATTTGAAATTTATCGTTCAAACCAATTGGTTTTCCAACTGCACTGATTCGTACCCCTAAATATTCGATAAATTTGTGGCAATCTTGCCAACCATGAGTAGTAGCACAAATAATGGCATTTCAATTTCCCATATTGGAAAACTTTCGTATTGTCGGCGTGCAAGAAGTCGTGAAAAGTGAAAATGCGAACGAGATTTT
This sequence comes from Drosophila simulans, assembly GCF_016746395.2. Classification (NCBI taxonomy): domain Eukaryota; kingdom Metazoa; phylum Arthropoda; class Insecta; order Diptera; family Drosophilidae; genus Drosophila; species Drosophila simulans. The sequence continues at coordinate 11,657,705 of NC_052525.2, read as the reverse complement.
CCCCACTGAATACGAAAGTGCGAACGAATTCCGAGCAGTTGTAATGTAAGCATCGCAAAACATTTATGAGTCCCCACATGTAAATCACACACACACAAACACAGACGTGTAACACACATGTACAGACACACCCACACAAGAGCAAGAACAGCAACAGCAACAAGGAGTTGCCCAGACACCGGCCAACTGGTTATCCCTTTAGGAAATCAACTAAGCATTTTAATTAACTTTGCCGAAAAACGGAACCGAAAACAGGAAAAAAAAAACTAGAAGAAATGCCGAGAAACCGGAAAAACAAAGGGGGGGAAAGCCCCAAAGAAGAAGAAGCAGCTGAAAATATGACCAAAAGCCGCAAAACTAAAGTTAAAGCCGATGGTAAAGGATGGTAAAATGCATGGGGATATCATGATAATTTACTGAAAGCGCAACCATTTGTACACAGATACAGCTACAGAGATACCCACACACGCACACTCACACTCCCACACACACACACACACACACATACAATCAATATTAAATTTCCGCTTGCCACATCTTTATTTGCTTTTTGTTGTACCCCAAACAATGAGGGGCCAAAGGGGCAGGGGTCAAAGGGCAAGTGCCATCACATGCCTCTGCAGCCCCTCCCCCTTCTAAACACACACACACACACAGAGAAGCCCCCTGGAGTGTAACGTGAGCAAAGTGCAACTAATTTCCAAAAGGCAAATTTTATTATATTTTTAGCCCACATATAACAGTGGCAAAACGAGGAATGCGGGCTGAATTCCCAAATGCACATCTAAACTGCCTTTGGCCCACAACACACAAAACAGAGTGAAAAATAATGTGTCCAAAAGGGTTTTTCAAAAGAAAAAAGAAAAAAAAATCATTTCACAATCAATGCAGTAATTGGTTTATTGGCATTAATTAAAATAAAATCCATTTATATATGATTTAATTTGTTGGGTCATATATTTATAAATTACTTTTTTTTTATGATAATGTAAAGCTAAAGCTCGTTTACTAATTAAAGAATTATATAATAATCAGTCAGCATTTAATTTTTTCGTTTTCGTTTGTAATTCTTAAATCGTTTGAAATGCTTGCATGCCATAGTGATAAGTACCTATGTTTTTCTCTCAGTGCAGGCACACATTGAAGGTGATGCACACACTGAGCACTGAAATGAAAAAGGGGCAAGGCGAGCGAGAGAGAAAGTTTGCCAACTCAAGTTGAGGCCGATGATGAAGAGTTCAACGTAAAACTTTCATTTTATTTACCATGAGTTGGCAGCAAAATTGCTGGCAAAAACTGGAGCCCCAATGATTAATAAACAACCAACAAACGAAAGGAGAGCTCTGTTCGACAAAACAGCAAAAAGCCAAAAAAAAAAAAAAAAGAAAATGGAAATAGTAAGAAAAACAAGCAAACGTATTGATAGCCATGCTGCCAAAATTGCTGGCAAGCCATTAGAGCCAACGCAAAATGGTCAATTATCAACAGTATCAGTGGAAATTGGCCAAGCATAAGTTTGGAAATATTTTATAGAAATAAATGCACTTGATTCTTACATGTAACATAGATTTTTGGAGATTGCTTTTTAACAGTTAAACAGCAGGAAAATATTAATGCAAATGAATTTAGGTATTTTATGTAGCCCAATTAGTTGTTATTTATTGGTAGTTTTCGATTAAGTGACTCTTTGGGCTAATATCACCTATATTCCTTTTAATTCCTACCAAATTATTGATAAAATATGGGGAGCCTATTGATTAGCAGGCCTATTTTTTTAGTATTTATCGCCTGCATGAAGTTTTGCATACTTTTCCGCTGGATTACCCAGCTTGACCCAGTTGATCCTGGCTGGCAACAGAAATATTAACTTGAGCAATTTAATCCTTGCTCATGCGAGTGTCCCCATGTCAGCCCCAACTCCTCCTCTGTTGCCATCGCTGTCCCTTTCGGAACCTTCCGTCTCTGTCAGGCTTAAACTGCAGTCATAACAATAAATTTCATTTGCACGTTCCGACTTGGCCTGGAACTCTTGGCTCCTTGACTCCTTTACTTGCACTTCGTCCTGCCGGCAACTGCTTCTGCTTCTGCTTCTGCCTCGCCTAGTTCTTCTTCTTCACGTTCGGCTTGAGGTCCTTCTTGGAGTGCTTGTGGCTCGTCTCTTCTTCACCCAGTGTCGACCGAGAGAGGTGGAGGTCCTTGTTGTTGGCTGTTTCGGTTGGCTGAGCTTGAATTTGACATAATTTCCCATGGCCAAGTGTCGTAAAGCTTTCACAGCACAAACATTCCTTTTTTTTCGTTCTCTTTGCCAGAATTACTTTATGATTTATACACATTGCGATATTGATACAGCCGAAGAGAGCTCAGCGACTTAGATATGTTGGATATATTTTTGGTTAGATAGCTAGACAGATGGATAAGCCCTCGTCCTTTGAGCCACACTTCATTCGCAGTGCAAATTGCATTTTTTGACACTTGACAGCGCCAATTTGACTGCCAGAAATTTCAATTACCCTCTGCGGAAAGCGTGCTTCGCTTTCGATTTCATTTTTTCAACCTATTTTCAACCTTTTTTTCGCCCGTTTTTTTTTTATTTTTTTTTTTTCCTTTTTCACTGGCTGGAAAATAAGTTATCTGTTTTGGATTTTGAGTCGGTCTGATTCGAAGTTTTGTGTGCGAACGCGTATGTGGCAAATATTTCAAATGCATTTGGGGCCGCGAAATGAATTGAATTTGTATCGATTGCAACGAGAGTATCGAGCGCAGTCATCTATATGCAAAATAAAACTAAAAACCAACTGTACGAGCTCAATTCACAAGATAAATATAAATGGAAAGGAAATAAAATCAATCAGTAGTCAAATGCTATATTCCACGGGCGGGCCAAAATAAAATTAAAACTTTCTTTATGGCCCTAAATTTCTAAATTAAATTTACTAGATGTGAACAAGTTTAAAGTGGTGCCGAAAAATATAATTAGAAGTTAATAAATGAGGAACTATGATCTGCGAAAGAATACATTTTAAATTTAAATTAAATGATGAGGGAAGAAACCAAAAACTTATTACATTAAATTTAAAGTTGGCAAGTATCTAAAAAATATGAAGTTGCTTGCCAACTTGTGCGATAAATTCAAATGAAATCCAGCTGAAAAATGCGTTTTTTTCAAGTGGAAGTTAGGATGGACGGCTCTTCTTGGTTGGCATATCGATAGCACACTATTTGCATTCAGCTCCTTTCATATTCACTTTGTTCAGGCCAACTTTAGCTTCTGGCCAAAAGCCTTTGCTTTCGCTTCGTTTTGGATAAGTAAAGGCGGCAAATGTTTGTTCCTCTTTAGTCTAGGCCATTTCTACTTTTTCGCATCTGGCGCTGTCATTGCTTTGCGCTTTCATTCTGCCATTTTGCCTCTTTTTTCTAGCTTTTCCTTTTATTTTCTAGTTTTTCCTCCTCGTTTTCTATTTTTTTTTTTTTTTTTTTTGTTTTTTGCATAGTTCAAGTCATGTTGCCCAAAAGTGGGTGGGTTTGCCAACTATTTTGTAGGTTATTAGGGCGTAACGCGCTCGCTCATACCCATACATTCAAGCATTTCTATAGACAGACAGTAACGCCCTCGCACACACATGCACTGCGCAAAATACTTCATACAGAATGGAAAAAATTGTATTTAATCTTTAATTCATACCAAGTGTGAATAATAATCACAACCATGGATTCAACAAGTTATAAAGCATTTATGTTGAATATTTTGATCCATAAAATAGTAAAAATAGCATAAGCTTATTTGTGTAAGTCATAAAAAAAATCTTAAAATTAATATTTTATAATTTTCTAAAAGTAAAATTTGTTTTTCCATGTGCACGATATATGAAATGATGTTTGGGGGATTTTCTGGGTGGACTAGTGGGCGGCATTGTGGAGACATAAACACGGATTTAAGTTTGCAAAAATCTGGCATTGTTTTAGTTGTTTGCTAAGGCAGCTGCATTTGCATTCGCATTCGGATCGTCCCTTTAGGGGGCTTTACCCCAATGGATATTGCACATGACTTTGGCCAAGACTATTTTCGCTGGGCTTCGGTCCAATAGTAATAGGATACAAAACTAAATCAGAGTGCTTGTAAGTTGAAAATGACCCAAAAATATTTAATAGTTTCCTATTTAGGGAAATGCCACAGCACGTTATTACTTGGAATTTTAGTTTGAAAATATAATAACATATAATGGAAAATAAACACTTAATCAGCTTGTAGACATCTTTAAATAATAAATAGAGCTAAAGTTTCCAATCCATTTAAATAATAAATACAATCAATAATCAAATCTTTTAATTAGTTTAAGACCTCATTTTTCATCTAAAAAGTTTTCTGGATAATCACTCTTGCGTGTCCTTTCCCCGTCCAAAGCGATTAATATCCAACGATTAATTCGTTTTTTGTCAACATTTGGCCTTTAAAATTACACTTGGCCAACCTCTGGAAGTAAAGTTTCTTCTTAACACTAACCATTCCAAAAGTTCATTTATTGTGAAAGGAAAATCCCGCAAATTAGCGAGGGTCATTGTCCGGCTTTTCCCTTTTTACCCCGCCATCATTTTTTATTTTTCTTTAAGCCAAACGAACCAACAAGTCGTTCATCGATGCTTATCGAGTGGGAAGCCCCTTTGCCGAAAACAAAGCGAGAAATAAAAAAAAAAAAAATAGGAACCCAAAACCTGCGACTGTGGGAAAAGTTGGCCGGCTTCTCTGTTTAAAGCGGATTTGATGCTGAATATTATTTATGGGGATGCCTTTTATTTCCAGGACGAAGGGGACGACCCTTAAGAGCCATGGCCCATGAATGTCTGTGTCCATGTGTGCGGTTTCAAAAATATTTGCCAACATTCTTCGGGTATTTAAACAAAGATTTATTTTATATTTATATCGTGTGTGTCCTGTTCCATCCCCAGTGTCTGTGTGTCCGTATGTTTGTCTCTTGCTGTGTTGTATATATCCCGTCTAAAACGAGAAACGGACAGCGAGCAGAGGAAAAACGGACAAACGGAAATTGCAAGTAGAGCGTTGAATCCTTTTTGCTTGAACACGTCCTGCACACACACACACACACACACACACTTGCATGTGTCTATCTGTTGGCCATTGTTCGAGGATTTGTTTGGGACTTGTTTCATATTTTACGATAACTCCATTTATTGCTGCTCCTTCATCGTCGTTGCGGGTCTTTAAACATGAAATAGGGTTATCAGTTAGTGGAGCATGACACTTTCGGTTAGCCATTAGCCGGGTGGCATGAGAAGCGCCGCGGAGGGCGGCGTTATCAATCATACGCACTGTGGGCGGGACGGGTTACGCGCTACAGGCGAGCGGCTTAATTGATGCGACAGCTGCAATGTGCATATTTTGTCTATTAATTTGTGTTTGTGCATAATTGGGATTAATTATGCATAATCGTGATTAACAGTCCAAATGCAAATGGGCTGTCATAATTAGCCCGCCCACACGAGTACCGCTTATCATTTCCCCCCCAGAGATTTGGCTTTCTTTCAATGTGTCCGTGTATTTCAAATTTACGACCTTTACACGTGACCCCGATGCGTATAATTTTATCTTTTGCAACAGACACACACGAACACTCACGATATGGTTTGGGAATAAAATAGATAAATGCCGGGGAACACAACGCGAATTTGTACGCTGATATATATACATATATATATATATATTTTGATATTTTGACCAGCTGCCAGTCGTTTCGCATTTTCGCTGATTACATTGGGGACTTGGCCCATTCAATGCATTTATTTCAAACTTTTGTTGCTGCGGTTTCGTGAATTTTTGCCTCAGTTTTATCGAATATCCTTTAATACTCTTGTAGGTGTACTTTAATTAACAATTGACAGATGTAATTTTTGATACATTGCATTTCTCGTTCTCTTTTTTCAGAGCTTGCCTAATTTTTTTCGTAGTTTTTCCCAGCCGAACTTCATTGGCTGCCAATATGAGTAGATCAAGGGCTTGTGACTACATTCTTTAGATTAAGTCACCGATTAGCTTTGATAACTCGCAACCTACTTACTCTGACACCCTTTCACATTGTTTTAGTTTTTTCTTTTTTTTTTTTGTTGGCTTGGCCCCAGCCCAAGTAAACAAACTTTTGGCACCCGAGCGAAAGATTTTCGTTGATATTTAGATGGGGGGTACAAACAACTTTTATGGGCTAAGTAGAGCCCCAGCCATAGCGTACAACACCCCCAAAAACATTATCCAGGGAGAAACCGAAAAATTAGCGACCCTTTTTAGCCGTTTATCTCGCTTTTTATTTGGCCAAGCGCTTTTGGCACACAGCGCTGCTCCGAGTTTTTCCGTAATTTTGTTTATTAAAAGTTGGCTGACCCCGCCTTAAGAGTGATTCCCCCTCCGCTCTGCTGCTTTTCCCGCTGGCTGGGAAATTAATTTTTCTGAATTTCGTACAATTTTCGGTGGTTTGCCAAGTGTCATTAGTTTGCTGTTTGGCAGCCAGCTCGGAGACATAGTTAAATTAGCTAAACATTGCGGTGGGTGGTTCATAAAAGGTTGGAAAAGGGGAAAATTGGAAAGGAAAATCAGCAGCAGCAGCAGCGAACTCCAACTGAGTTTCCCTTTTGCACTTCACTACACTCGAAAAAGGCGAGCAAAGTTTTCGCATAAAAATTTAGATAATGTTCGTGCGGGCAGAGTGGGTGTTGGAAAATGCGGAATGCGAGTGTGAGTTCTTTTCAAAATGCACTTAATGGATTTCGGTGTGCTGGCCAAAAGTGGGCGTGGCCACAGTGCGGTTGCAACGCCCCTTTGGCGAAAAATTTGATTTGGCTACAAAGGAATTTAGTGGTGGTGGCGTTGAAAATGTTGGTTGAGATGTTGCCGCAGTGATGGAAATTTTGCATGTTCATGTTTCCGAGCGTTTTTCGACAGTCAATCAGTGTGGCCATGAAATTGGGTCAATCGCAAAATTAATTAGGAACTGTGGGAATTTTTGAGGCCATTACATCAATTATGGTATTAGTAAAATTAATAAACAATGGATTTTCTTTCATACAAGTTTGTTCATGTTAGCTAGTTCTTTATTACACCAATTAATAGAATTATGTTTCCAAACAAAAGCCATTCCATGTAATTGATGCGTTTTCCAATTTAAAGTATTTTTGAGAGGCTATATTTCTACTATATATTTCTTTAATTAGTGAAATCTAATCTCTAATAATTATTTCCACTAAAATAGTATACACAATTAATCATTCTAGGGGTTGTGTTACATAAATTAAATTAAATCCGTATTGAATACAAAATAACACGTATATTAGTAACAGTGAACAACCCTTCCATCCACTTGAGTTTTTCCCTTCACAGTGGCTTAGGTGGCCCAATCAAAGCCAGTCGACTTGAAGCCATAACGTAGCCGCAATGGTGGCTCAATACAAGTTAAATAGAGCTAACAGGAAGCCAAATGTCAAAACAATATTGCATTGGCTAACACTGGCTCAATCGGCCAGACTTTGCACAGCACTTCAGCAGAAGCAGCTCTGCGGGAAACTTCGAGGAAAACTGGGAGAGTGGGGGATGAAAATCAAGGAAAATCAGGGACGAACTCGAATAGCACTCGAAGGAGAAGCGAAAGGAGCCCAAAAGGACGAGGACTGGTGTGAAGGGGCGCCGTCACTTATCAACCATTTATAAACAATAAGCGAATATAAACAAGAAACTTTGAGCCAGCTAACGTCAAAATGCATTACATCGAGACCGAGGAATCGAAGCTGGGGGGTAAAAAAGCTCAGATAAATGGCTGAAATATGGCAAGCAAAATGGTCGAAGGGTGCGCAAATTGTCGGCAAACCGGGATCGAGACGAAAAGTCGGGGGAAAAGTCGGAGGAAAATTGCGGGGCTAGCTCCAAACATGTCAATGTGAAAAGTTCTTTTCTTGTATATTTCGTTCCCTCTCTGATTTCTCCAAAGTTGTTTCCCTTATTGCAAGTTATCGCAGTAAAGTTGCGCAAAAAAAAAGGAGGAGAAAACGACGACGTAAAAAAGGCAGAGAAAAGTTCCACGTTGATGTTTTGTTTACGAAATATGAAAGGGAAACGTATGGCCCAGAAAGGTGGCAAATAAAATTCCAAGACGAGGGTGTTGTCCTGGCCAAAATGGCTGGCAAGTTTTGGCCAAAAAAGGGCGAAAAAAAATATGGATGGGGCTGCCAAGTTGGCTTAGCGAGTGGACGACATTGTGTGCGCGTCTATATCAAAACGTATTTCATGCACATTAGTTGCGCTTTTATGAACTTCAAGTTGTCATTTGCCCGGCGACCCAAAACAAAACTTGATGTTCGTTTGTCTTGCTCAACACTAGGATAAAGTTGGGAAAATCGTCATACGAATGACAAAAGTTTAAAAATAATATGCTTGCAAGGATTAGATGGAAACAATTGTACTTCTATATCAGATTGGTTGAGACTTTCAGCTTAATTCATTAAAATTCCTGCGTCTGTGGCCTAAAATATTTTTAAAAATATTTATTTAAAAAAAAAAACCGAATTAAACTTTATTATCTTTATATTTTTTAACATTTTCTTTAGGAATTTAATTTATAATTGGCAGACTTTACGAATATATATATTATTTGATAGTTATTTTTCGGGTTTCCATCTTCTCTGCTATGCAGTATTTATTTTTTCTGAGTGCACCTCGACAGGATTCCCTTTTGATGTGCCATATCCTGCCGTTCGTCCTTGTCTTGTCTCGCAGCTGCAAATGACAAGAATTTGTTGCTACTTCGTGGCATGTAAATATTAACTTTAAACAGAATGCGACAGGCCACGCAGTCACGCCCACTTTCTTCGGTTAGATAAAACTTTTTACTTTTTTTATATATATAAATATATACCTCCCAGTTCGCCCAGTTTGTCCGCAAAATTTCTCGCAGAGCGAAACAATTTTTTGTTCAAGTTTATGAACACCGCCTGAAGTTCAGCTCAGCTCCGCTCAGATACTTGTTCGTATCGTTCTCGTCCTGGTTTTAATCCGCCAACTTTAGCAAAACGAAAGAGGAGAAGGAGGCTGGAATGGATTTGGCTGGGGCAACTTGCAAGTTTTGTAATTGTTGGCGATTGCAGTCACATCCAGCTTATGGACACCCCGGCAAAACTGAGACGCTTCATTAGGGCGACGTTATGACACTTTGCCCTATCAGAAAGAATGTTGCCATCCAGGCATCCAGGCATCCTGGCCCTTGGCCCTTAGCCCTTAGCCCTCGATAGCCAACGGGGTAGACAAAGAGCTACCAATCCCTTTCCTATCCCTGCACTGTTAACGCTCTGGTACACGTGCCAACGTTGCGTATGATTGATGAACTGGGCGGAGGTGGACGGGATGGCCATAACGGCCATAACAATAACAGGCAAGGACACTCGACTGCGTGAGTTGTGTGCGAAACGGCGAAAAAGGACGCGAGCAGGGGCACTGTGCAAAAAAATGTGCAGAAACTGCCAATCATTATGGTCAATCAAGTTTGGAAAGCTGCCAGTATTATTAACGTAAAAAATAAACAGAAAATATATTCTTTTAGCATATTCTTTAATGAGTATTATTGCCATTAATATTACTATAATTTCTCAGTGTTAAAACGAATATGTGGCAAAATATGGTGAAGTCAACAATGGTAAAAAAAAACAACTTTGAAATTTCGAATACTCTGTCAGAATAATCAAAAATGTTGATAAAGCGATTGCATGACACAGGAATCGTAAACAGTTTTATTTTAGATGCAAAAAGGTAGTTTAAAAATCGAATAGGTAGCGGAAATAGTTTTGTATTCAGGCACAAACAAAAACAACAACAAAAAAAATGGTAAAAAGAAGCACGTAAAATGCAAGGGCCGTCAAACAAGAAGTAAGACACAATTTCATTAAATGTCCAAACGAATAAACTTCTGACCGTCGGAAAGCAAATCAAATGCAGAGGGCTTACATAAAAAGGGAAAAACTGGTCACGAACCGACTAATCGAATCAAATCTAGGAGAACGAAATGCCAAGAAAATAAAGACATCTTGCCACTAATATTATTTGAGGGCTGTTGCCACAATATTTGCCTCAATTTAGCCAACTTCTCGCAATCCTTAAACACACAAGATAGTCACGCATAAATTGGAACTATTTTATTGCCCTGCACTCGGATTGCAAAGACGACGAGCAGAAAATCAATGGAGATTCAACTCAATTTGGCCGAGTTGCATTTTATACTATATATAAAATATATATATGTGTGTATATATGTGGGACTTACAGTTTATCCCGCTGTTTGCTCACCAATCGAGGCAGCAAAAATAAAAGCAACGTGAGTCGTTGTATAAAAGGCAGGTGTACATACATATGTACGTACGCTGGCACACGCGGCGTATGCGCAATTTTCCTTTAATGCACAACAATGACAATTTGACAATCGACAAAGGTCCCCGAAGACCGCGCAGTGTGGAATATTTATAGAAAGCGAGACAGGAGTGGTGCTCCGCATGTTTATTTATTTTGATTTTGATTGAATAAGTGCTAAGGCAAGCCCCGATTTACATCCATTTTTATATAGCAGTGTTGTTGATCCCGCCCTTAAGGACGACGATTCCTTTGGCATATTTACGCGCCATTTCAGCCAAAATGCACAAAAAAAAAAAAGAAATGAAATGAAAAGAAAATAAGAAGAGAAAACTGAGAAGAAGATGAGTTGGCAACAAGGAGCAACAAATTCAGTTTATATATGGATTTGGTTTGTTCTTTCATTTTCTTCTTCGATTTTAGGACTTATAAAATATTTAAATTTTGGCTTTTTTCCGACTGTTTTCATGACTCGGTGACAGGCAAACAAATAGGGAGACAAGTGCAGTGGACAGGACAAAAATAGGAGACTGGCAACAGGACACAATCCGAACAGGACTCAAGGCCATCAATCAATGGCACCAGATTTAACAGGTGAAGCATTGGAAATACCTGGTTGAAATTCTTTATTTTGGTTAGGCGACAACAAATTTTACGACTACACATTAATTGTAGAAGAAAAATCAATCAATAATCAAATTCTTAATTCTTTTTCGATGCATAAGTTTTCAAAGGTTTCCCTCTTTTGACTGGATATATATTTCAGTAAAATATATTAAATTTAACAAAGATTCACATACCCAAGACCAATATCGACAGCAAGCAAAACGAATAATCACTCGGAGATGCCAATCAAAGGACTTCCCTTTTGGAAAATGCAAAACTACAGTCTGCCCTCGGCAAACGGCACTCGGGGCGAGAACTCTTCAGCGGGACTTTAAAGCAAATTAAGTGGCACACAGCGAGAGTCTGCGTATTTTCAGCTGTTCCCAGTGGGCGGTGGTGGCATGGAAATGTGCACGGGGAGTTGGCACTTTCCTGCTCCTGGTTTCTTATTATGCATTTTCCCAGGCACACACACACACACATACACACTCAAACACGGCCAGTTCCGTTGACCTCGCTTTTATTCTTATGGCATACTACACCTATACTGCACTCTCTGCCGACTTGATAGCACACTATTCACCACTTCACTTGCTGCAAACTTCCTTCCGTCGCCGGTTGTTTTTTCTTTTGCCTGTCGGACATTTCAGAAGGAGTCTCCAGCGGATGTCCCAATGAGTGATCAACGATCGTCAGAAGTAGAGGGTTTCTCCATTCCAGAAGGACAATAATTTTAATGCACTAAGAAATGTTTAAATATTTAAGGGAGACCCTTAAAATGCTACCCTTAAATGTACATCGCACATTAAAATAACTTTAAAATTTTTCTTATCGCTTATAAAAGCAGAATTCCATAATTAATTTAAATAAAATGTCCCTTTGAAGTGCCCCGCGTACATTTTGAATTAAATTAAAATCCACATGCCTCAGTGCATTTCGCCCAGTGAACAATTAAAATTGGAGGAAACGAATTAAATAACAACAGACTGAAGTTGAAAGCATCAAACAACGAGAGCAGCGAAAACAACAGCTCCGCAAGGTAATTATATAATCAGGTGTCCATGACAGGCATCAGTTCCACCCACACTCACCTTTCACCTTTCGCCACCACTCGATTCGCAGTGCCCACCCCCGGCGTGACCCCTGACCCGCGGACCCATTGGTGCGAGCGAGACGAAATACAGGCCTGGCACAAATTGTAACCTTTGATGAAAGTTTTTCGCAAAAACTTTTCGCCACGACAACGAACTCGATTTTCATTATCAGGCAAAAGTTGGTCGCATTTGTAGCATTTTGTTGCCGTTGCCTTTTGCATTTTGAGCGGTCTATGTGGGTGACTGTGCGTGTTAGTGTGTGTGTGGGTGTGGGTGTGTGTTTGTGTGTGTGTGCCACGCTAATTAACAGGCCTGCCAGGCGACCACTCTCTATTTTGCCATCCCTACACTGCGAGAAATTCACTTAGCACCAAGTTGCAAAACACTTAGCATCAAACTTTTAAATCTAATAATAGCCAAATTAATTATTAATAAAATATAACATATATATTTAATGTTCAATATTTCAACACTTGGCTATTCCAAAAAAAAACTTGCCCTTAAAAATATATGTAATTGAACTCGTTTGATTGTACTACCAAATTGTATCACATCCTAATACTATTATACTAGATAAAATTATGAGAAAAGTAATTTAATAAATATTCCCTCGTAAATTAAAATTCCTTAGAAATTCATATTTTTATTTTTGTTTATTTTTTTCAGTGCACTCTTTTTGTATGGCAGCAAGGCAGAAAACTTTGCCGCTTTTTGCCTAATACGCATGCATACATAATTGAGGAAAGGCCACCACCACCCACACACGCACACACACATGCAGACAGCCTCATCTATTTCCATATGCATATCAATACGCACACACACACACACACACAGACATTCAGCAACACTCTAATAAACACAGATACAAAGCCTAACGCACGCACATTAATGCGGTGAGCCCGAAAATCATTGAAGCAACACAAGTAGAAATCCTGAAGAGTTTAGAAAAATCATGGAGCTTAGTTTGATACCCTATGATCCCATAAAACAAAAGAAGCTGAGTAAAATCCGATAATAGTTCAATATTTATAACAACGGCATTTAAATTGTAGCTAAAATTGTATAGAAAACTTAAATGTTATTGATAGTAAGCTTTCTAGTTAAGTTTTAAAATATTCGTGGCAAAGGATTTTTGTATCTAAAAAAAGTCCTAGTTGCACATTGAGAAGTCCAACAAAAATGCAAGCAACTTAATAAAATCATAAAGCTTATTTAACCACTCAGTTCGTATAACGAATTCAAGGTATATTCGCACATATCCCATTATTCCGATGGCGAGTGTGTGGGGTATATAAAAAGGCACTTTACTTTGTCGACCAACCTTTTGTCCATATGTGTGTGTGCGTATGTGTGTGTGTGTGGGCACTTTGTATCTATGTGCGCCTGTGCTTTGTGTATCCTTTGGCTGTGAAATTGCATTTCATGAATGGTAATGTGCTATGATGCGAGCCTCTCACCTTGCTGCCCACAGCACTCCGAATGCCGCCCAACTCCCACCCATTTGGTGACCTTGCTGAGTGGTCGGCATATCTGTGGCCATGGCTCCATGGAGCTCCAAAAGGTTCCACACCCAAAAAAAAAAAACAAAAATAATGCAAATTGAAGCTAATGCTGCCAGCTGGGGGCTATGCGAAATTCCAATTGAAGTTGAAGGCCGAAATGTTTGATGGACTCAATCAAGATGGAAAATAAATGATGATGATGCGACTTGTTGGTCGAGAAACTGCTTGAAACTTACACACAAAAAAAAAACCAAATTTAAGAATGTAATATCAAGAATTTTATAACACTCAAGTTTCATTGATATTTTCAGTAACATCTTGATCTGCTTATAGGCAATTTAAGTCTACTTAAATCATGAACTTGCATTGCGATATGGATTTTCACATCAGTTCTTGCTACAATTGGCCAAATGGAACCGAGATGTTCTTGTTGTTTATTAAATGGGTGAACAATTTCAATTTTACTCAAATCGAATTCAAATCCCAAGGTTTCGACACGCTTTGAATGTTGTTCACACAGGATTCTGTCGTTGGGGCAACTGGGAAAATGGGAAAATGGAAAATGACCTGGAAAAGCGATGGGTTGGGGTTGTTGGGTGCCTGGGTGACTGTTTTGTGGTGGGTGTCAAAGAGCTGTTGTTTGCCTGGCACAAGCAATCGAATTGAAATTGTTGTCCCTATTTCGATGCGAAGTATTTAGCACATGCACAAATAATTGAAATGCAGCTGAGTCTTCATTTCCTTTGGCTTTCAGCCATCATTGAGTGCGCTAATAAATAAATTACTCATAACCCATCCATATATCGCATATATCGTCAATTTACATATGTGTATGTGTGTACATATATTTGGGCACTCTGGGGTTTTACAGGAAATTATCGAAAATTGAATGCAAATACATAATGTGTATAAAACAACAACAGAAAGCCGGACAACAAACAGATATAAATAGATGGACAATTTGCTTATTGTTTTGCATTGTATTGGGTATGCAAAAAAAAGGAAAAAAATAATGCACAGAAAAGTAGAGAGAGCAAAAATTTAAATAAATAATTTCGCATGATTTTGCCGTTGTGTGTGCATTATTTATTTACCAATTTGTTTTAATTTCCCATAGAAATCCATCGAAATCATAAATAAATGCATGCAAAATCAACCGGAAAACCCAACGCTCTTCTGCTGCGCATTGATGCACGTACGTGTCACAAATGGCTAAAACCGAAAACTAAAACTCCAGCTACAAAAAACAAACATGATAACATCTGCTCAGCTAATTGACTAAAGTGCCACTGCGTTAAATGTTAAATGTGTGTGGCATAAAAACACACTTGGCCCCATTCGAAACGCATTTGTCACAACATCGAGTGCCTGTCATCCATCTCTTTTAGCCAAAATACAAAAAAAAAAAAGTAATACAAAACAAAGCCATAAACTAGCCACTTAATCACTTTGTCTAAACAGATGCTGGCAATTGAAAATGCCAGAGTAACTATTTCATTAGAAACTCAAAGTGATTAAACATTCGAAACACTAAGCAATTAGTTTCAGCTTTTTATACAACAGTAATGTTATAAGTAAAATATTTTTTAAGTAAAGTCACTCACCTTTTAAACAAATAAATATACGATCAGAGATATTCTGCAAGAGATATAGAGAGAAAAATATATATTAATATTTAATTATATAAACAAGAAAGCTATAAATACGTATTAAACATTACTTTTTAATATAATAAATATAACTTTTTAGTTAAACGAGTAATACTAAGTCACTTACAAATGCAACATAAAGTTGAAACGATTGAAAGTAAGCCTGATTTTTTTTGGGTTGCGTGGGAAATGGGCTTCCATTTCTATATGAATAATAGAAAGCTGCATAAAAAGTGCAGCCGACGCAGCCAGAGCATTATGCAAATATGCGAATAAATATCTCTAAAACATTTGTTTCAATTTCCCCCCACCACCACCGCAGTAACCCCTTTTATAACCCCGTAATCCCGCTCAACCAATTCCACGGATGTCACATCGGATGCCCCAAAAAACGATTGGATCCAGCCGCCCCTATATCAACCCTGCAATATCATTCCATTCCATTCCCTTCCCATTTTATTCCATTCCATTCTATTCTATTCTATTCCATTCCTCCTGATGCTGCTGGCTTGCATAAAATGGTTTTGAGCCTGGTTTGGTGGCTCGAGTACAAAAGATTTTTGTGTGTCCCATAAATTTGCAACGCTGTCAGGCGCGTTTTTTTTTCTCTTATCAATGGGTGCGGGGGGTGTGGGGGTGGGGTTAGGGTATAGGGGATAGGGGGGGCGGTGTCAGCTAACCCCCATTTTTGTGTTGGCCTTGTAAAACATAGCAATCGAGATTTGTTTTAGGCAGCAGGGGATGGTGCACAAAAATGTGTTGCATACTTTGCTGCATATTTGTCGATTGCCATAATTAAGCCGTAAATGAGGCGCAAAGGGGGTGGCGCTTTCAAGGGTGAAGGGGAGGGTGGGGTGGGTAAAGTGGAAGTGGGTGGCTTGCCACATCATTTAATGCTCATTAAAATAACTGCGACGCGTATCCTTCCGCTCTGTCTGTCCCACTATCCCCAGCCACCCCCACCTGCATTTTCCACCCACTTTTCCCCACTCTTTCTCGCTTTTCCTCACTCTCTCTCCATCTTTCTCTTTCTCTCTCTTTTTCTCTCCCTCTCTCTCTCTTTTGGCATTTGCAGCACTTGACATTTTGCGGCGTTTTAATTTGGCGCACGCTCAAGTGCTCCTCCTCGTATTGCCAACAGCACTGGCATGGGTGGCGTGGGAAAATCACAAAACGGGATCCGTATGCAACTGCAAAAAGGGGTGATGGCCGGGAGCTAAGCTGGCAAATGAATTGCTATAAGGCTAACGGCATGCCCCAGCGGATAACGAGCTTTGATTGCCAGTCGAGAGTTGATGAAATATCATGCATGGCCACCGCACTCATCATCATCATCATCATGATCATTATCCGGATTTTCATCGTCATTAGAGGCAAAGGTACAAGCATTTGGTCTTAAGCCAAATCTATCTGGTAATTGCTTTTGAGCTACAGCACTCGTAGTCTCAGTCAATAGTGCATTACAAGTTCCTAACACGTTGAATGTTCAGCCAATATTGCATTTGGTTCATTACAACTCAAACAAAGTAGGGCAGAATATTCTTATATAATTTACTAAACAAAAAAAAGAAACCCTTCAATTCTACCACTTTCTCTTTTGGCAATCCACCAATAATTTTCTTTTCTTTTAGATTAAAAAACTCAAGCTTTTGAGCTCTTAGGATTAAATCATAGTTAAGCAACAATTTAAAAAATGTTGCGCAATTTTTGAGTTATTCCAACACACTTTATTTTAATAAATATTAAATCAGCACCCCTCCACTAATTGTGCGATTTAAAAGAGAATATTTAAGCAAGACCCCTGGCAAAATAACTTAATACCATGGAGTTTCACATAATCCGCAGTATTTATCGGCGAATGCCTTTCAAAAAACAAATTCCACTGCATTCCTTGAACATTTTTACACACCCCACCCACCAGCAGCCACTTGACAAGGCAAAAATATGAAGTTGATGTCTTTTGGCGCATTCCGCCTTTCAACTGGCAACTGTCACTCATAATTTGGACGAAGATACATTAGTGTGATGTGAGTGGGATTGCGATAGGGATTGAGGGCTTGGAATGGGTATGGGGATTCCGATTGGGATTGCAATAGGGGTTGAGGGTACTCGGTGCCTGGGGGGTGAATGGGGTATTCCTTATACATTTTGAATGCCAGCGACATTAGGTAGATGAGGTGGGTGGGCGGTAAGAGGCTTTGGTGTCTTTTATCGCCTTTTCATCGAAGTTATCTTGCATATTGCATGAGTCGTTCGCCATATGGAAATTTATGTGCGCACACACACACACATACACTTGCGCGAAAATCGTTTAAATTTGAACGTGCTCGAGTGTGTGCGTGTGTGTGTGTGTGTGTGGGCCACAAACATGTCCTTATACATCCTTATCGATATGTTGCCGCTTCTGCTCAGATGTGTGTGTGTGTGGGTGTATGTTGATGTGGCTTACTCAGTTATAGATTTCTTTGGGGACCCTGTTTATTATCCTTTTTTATATCCTAGCTGGCTTCTCCTACGTTTCTTTTTTATTTATTGATGTTGTACATTTGAGTTAAGGGCGCAAAGCGTCGCCGCATTCGTTAGCCATAACTGATGCCGTTTTTCTCTGCGTCCTGGAGGTCCGCGTCTCTCTCCCTTCCCCCCTTGCCATATTTTCCTCCATTTTCCACAAGCACACACACACACACACATCCTAGCACGACCTGCACTGCATATGAAACTGTAATACAAATATTGCGCATACCAGAGAACTGCAGCCCGCCACTCGCACTCTACGTCCACCCGATAAACACTCGGTACTCTAGGCACCCCGTTTTTTTTGACACCCTACTTGCGGCAACACAAAATACTCGAGTGTTTTACCGACGTTGTGTTTTTGTTACGAGTAAAAAAACCACCCGAGGCCTGCTGCGCAAGAGCCGTTTGGGTGAGTGGACGCACAGTCAACGATCGGCCGCACGTCATTTTTTGTATGCGGGCTGCAGTTCTCTGGTCATTTTTTGTACGCCTAAAATTTGTATGGGAGGAAGCGTGACGGGTATAAGAAATGAAGGGTAAAAGGGAATACCCAAGAAAAATTTCGTGCTCACGTCTTTGATGGACTCAAAGGGTGCCACCCGTTTCGAATCATTCCGTTATTTATTTTTCACACGTCGCTACCTGAATACTCTAATGACAAATATTCTTATATAAAGTAATTTTTGAAATGAATTTTGTGACATTATGTACTATTATTTTTACTATAATCTATATTTAAATAATAATAACGTTATTAATATATATAATATATAATAATATATAATATAATATATATATATATATATTATATTAATAATATATAATATAATAAAATATTATATAATATATATAATTAATAATAATAATAATAATAATATATAATAATAAGATGAAGGGCATTTTACAAAGTATTCGACAAAGTCTAGAGCCACGCCGAAAGAATAGTGTGTAAACGTATGGAGTGTAAAACGCATGGAGTTACGCATCTTGTCTGTGACTCGATTACCTACGAGACCACTCGAGTATTTTTGGAAACACCCGAGTATTTTTGGAAACACCCATGTGTTTAACGGTATACCCACAAGTGTTTTTCTCACTCATCCCTTTTTAGGCAGTGTGTGATCGGCACCCGCGACGCGGAGCACCGTATTGATTCGGGTGCGCGCACAACGGGGTGTCTTGTCTACATGTTCAGATTTATACTGTGTGTTTGTAAGTACCCGCGATGTGCGTGGCGGGTAGCACCCGCACACAAAATTGTAGGGTGTGAGTCGAGTGGTAAAAAAGTGCCACCCTTGCAGTTCTCTGGCGCATACGCCACATTGGCCCAGTGGCCACAGGAACTGCCCCCAATATCCAGCTGCCAGCTTCTAGCTTCCAGCATCCAGCTTCGCAATCTTACCGGCCAAAAAGGCGATCAAAAGTCGACGTCAAATGCCAGGCCACATATTGGTAACCAAACTGTAGACATATATAACTGGCTCAGGTAACCAAACGGGTCAAAATGTTATTTACTTTTTCGAGCAAGTTTCCTTAAAGGTGCAGCATACACATAAATTGCCAAAAATTGAACGCAAGACGTACGTATTTATTGTTTAGGCGAATGGCCAAAAAATAAAAGAAAGAGAACATTTTCATGGCCTGCAGGCAGGTCGGAAGCTTCGAAACTTTCCGAACGGATATTGCAGATTGGGTGTTCGAGTGGAAATAGGCAAAAAAAAAAAAAAAAAACATTTGAAAATTCCCAATCGCTTAAAGTTGGTTGTCAACATAGCTGGGTTTGTAAGGCAAATATTAAAAATTACTTGTTTATGCTTAGTATGCAATTTTAGTTATAGTTTTTGGGCTTATCGGTGACCAAAAAAAAAAAGGCTGGCGCTTAAAGTGGCATCATGGAATTGGGTCACTGCCCATTTGATCGGCGGATCCCAGTGACATTTTGTGATCCACTTGGCCATTTCCAATTCTCCGCATCACTGCCAAAGCCAAAAATCATAATTGATTCAGTTTTAATTGCTGCAGCAGCACAAACGCAGCAAGAAAAAAAAAATGAAACAGAAAAACGCTGAAAAAAAGCGGAGAAATAAAGCAAGACAAATGAAGAAAAAAATGCAGCAAAAGGCCCAAAAGCGACAGGCCAAAAGCAACGATCGATTTCATGCCAGTCCGACCCCTTCTGCTCCAGCTCCTGCTCCTGCTCCAGCTCCTGCCCACTCTGCGCCCATGAATCTGCTGCAGTTGAATCAAATTTAATATTGGCGTGTCACGTGAATTTAACTGTGCCAAGCTGACATTTTGCTGGCTCTCATTTCACGTTAGATTGCACAAAAATAAAAAATAGAAGAAATGCCAGCGATGTGGAAAACGGCAAAAAACTATGAATGAAGATATAAGCGAGCCGAACAACAAAAATGCAAATAATGGGACAAAGTAAAACATGCATTTCTTATTGGCCCAAAAGCACAGGGGGGATTTCATAACCACCTGCCAAACGCAAATCCGAGATCAATTTTAAAGCTGGTCACACTTTATGCTTAGAATGTGAAAAATGTTGAGCTATTTTTTAGTTTATATTATTTGAAATGCAAGTTTTAAGCTCTAAACTTGTAATCATTTTTATTACTTTCATTTTCCATTTAATCCACACACATTTTTTTCTCAAAAATTCCATTTAGATTTCACTTTCGTTTTCATCCTCGTTGAACCAGACCAAAAGTTAACTCTTAAATCTTGGCCTAATGCACCACGCCCCCAAAACCAATAAACTCCCACTCGACAACAATTTCGCACGCTCTCTTTCTTCGGCCACTCGCCATCTCTCCGTCTCTCTCTCTCTCTCTGTGCCATTAAGTGCAACACAAGGACGTGGATGACATTGCTACTCGCGCATTTTGGCCACTTAAGAGTGGGTGGAAAAGTGGGTGGGCATGGCAGCGGAAGGGAGAGGGCCAGCTGCGAGTGGGCGAGATGGGTATACCGAAGGTGAACTGCGGCTGACTGCAAGGGCAATAAATATCAAAGCATTTGTTTGCCGTCAAAGCCAACAGAGGCTGTGAAGATTCACGCCCACGTTCAAGCCGATGGCCAGAAGTCCGCCCACTTGCCACGCCCGCCCATCCCATCAGTTGTGCGGAGACAGTAGAAGCACTGAGAAAAATTACATTTACATTTCGCATTGGTGTTTGGAATAAATTAAGCAAATTAATATATTAATTAACTCATCTAGTAGAAAATTTCAATATTTCTCCACCTTATTTGTATTTTAAAGTGAAACATTAAATGTTTTTTTTCAGTGCACTCACACACATTCCTCCAAGTCACTGGCCAAGTAGCAGTCATTGTAACAGCAACAGTAGCAGTCGCAGTCACGTGCAGCGTAATTTGCACATTTAACATTTAAAAGCATTCCATGGAACACGAAGGCGTATACGCAATAAATTTTACGACCCGCCATTAGATACATGGCCTACCTATACATTATATATATATATGCATATATACATGGGACCTATAGGTAGTCCCATGGGCAGCGGACGAGGGGGGGGAATCGGTAGAGCGAGTGGCAGGTCCCCCAGGTTAATGATAAATTGACTTAATTACTGATGTGCCAAGCAGCTGAAATACAATTATGAATGATTTGCATGTACTGCATTTTCTTTTCAAAGCGTCCAACGGGCAGGGAAAACTGAGTCCTAACACGAATAATAGCCAGGAAAATAGTAGAAATTAAATGTGAATTTTTAGCATTAGAATTTTGGAATTTATGAGTGTGCTTGAATGAGTTTAAATATAAATTTTGGGTTACATGTTACATACTATAAGCAAAAGAACAATTAAGCTAAGATATTTTTTATGAACTATATGTTTTCGTACACAACATAAATCTGAAAATTTCAGGACTCACTTCATACAAAAATAAACAAAAATGTGGCTTAAAAAACAATGTATAAAGTTACCAATTTCACTGAGCTCCCATCCGAATAATTCGTAATACCTCAATAGGTGTGCTAGCGTATGTGATGATGTTTACTCACGCAAACCGAAAAGTTGCCCAAACACGAAGTAAATATTTCCATTATTTGCCAACATTTCTGGACCATATCCGACGAGATGGCTTTCATCAGCAGTTCGAGCACGTTCTCCACAACGAAGCGAACTGTATTTCTTGTTTTATGTGCGAGAGAGCCAAACACCAGCGACATATAATTGAATCCATATTCCTAATGACTGTACGCCCGAGTGCGTCCTCTTGAGTCGAGATCCTTTACACCCCCTCCCATACTATAGTCGTACCTTTTGCAGGATACCGATTACGATATGGCCAAAAAAAAAAAAAGAAGAAGAAAGAAACCCCCATCCCTGGAGCCCTTGTTGGTAGCCGATTTTTGGCCCACTAAGCAGGCTGGCTAGAAACACGTGCCAAAATAGAAATCAACTTTGGCAAGTTCCGTTTTCCATTTCGTATGCAACATGCGATGTTGGAAGCAGTAACAACCTGCAACATTTTTGAACAATTTAATTTATTTATTTTGTCACATTTTTGTTGTCGCAGTCAGCTGGCCTGACATGGGTCCTTCGTCCTTAGTCCTTACTGGCAATTCTCTGCCTCCGTTTCTGTTTCAGTAACTGTTTCAGTTGGTGTTTCTGTTTCAGTTGCCTTTGCTGTTCCTGTCCTGTCCCAGATCGAAACGCACTGATAGGCGCTGTCAGTCAGAGGCGAACGGATTTCGCCACCGGATGGCAGGCCGGTCGATAGCGCCGGCTAATCGGGTCCACCCCAAAAACCAAAGGCAACAGCGAAGGCCCCACTCAAATTGAAGAGCCACACCAACCAACCACCCACCCCCATCACACACACACAAACACACATGTCCGTATAAGTAGGTAGCAATACCATGCCCGTTGCGACTGCCCACTGGATTCAATTAAGTTCACGAGTCTTGAGCAATTATTGCAGCAGACTCTAGACATTTGGCAAAAAAAAACAAAAAAAAAGTATCTGAAATCCGCACTGAGATTGAAGTGCTTGTGGACGAGAGAATGTCCTGTTGATGCGGAGGAAGGGAGAAAATCAACGATTTTTAGCTTGTTTTAAAATATCAAATTCATTACAATGAAATACATTTATAAAACACGTTATTCTGTTTCCAATTTGTTAACTAAAATATCGCATTGTTCGTGCTTATAGCTTTTTTTCTATAATTAAAATAAATGAAAGGGCAAGTATTTTTAGTTCAAGTGCCTTAATTAGCAAACATGACCCATTCTAATGTCAAACTAATTGTGCCACTTACGTGGGTAATTAAGCGGTAATTGGTTGCCACCTGTATAAGTACGTTTCCAAAATGATGGTATTTAATTACGTGGCAGCTTATCAACATTTAATTATATATGAAATCTAAAAAAAAAAAAACAAGATTGTACCATTTATGATTGCGCAGCTTAACTCATTTTTTATGTTAGCCAGCCCGGGGGGGAATTAGTCTTATCTCTTGGTCTTTTGTTCATTTAAAATTCCCGACATTTCTGGCACACATTGCTTTGAAGGCGATTAATTTTTGTGCTGAGAAAAGGGAACATTTTCCCTTTGCACACACATAAATTTGCACCCCCTTTTTTGTGTGGCACATCGCATTGCGCACTCGGCTGGTTAATTATGGTGAAAATATTTCACTAATTAGATCATTTAACATTTTCTATGCATTTTAATAAGCATTTTCAGGGCGAGAGATGACGTTCCCCTGTCGTCGGACCCTTTAACCCTTATCATATAAATCGTTGGAGCTGCTTAACCCACCCCCCCTCCCCTTTTTGCATTGCCATTTTCCTTCGCACAACCGCCGTGGAAAACGGAAAACTGTCTGTGTTTGTGAGTGTTGGTCCTGTAATTTATTTATGGCCACATAATAAATCTGTGCATAAGACATTCCCTGACCACTGGTCAAGATGGCAAACGGGGGTTGGAGGGAAGGGGATGGTGAATGGGGGCTGGGAGATGGGGCATGGAGGATGGGGTCTATAAATGGGCGGATCGGGCGGCTATATCCTTATGTGCGCCTGCCTTATGCTCGCTGTTTCCCTTTTAATGTTTTTCCTTCTCCGTTGCCATACTTTATTGCAGTGTCATTTGCGCAAACTGTTGTTAATAGCCTTGTGGCGACACCACGCCCCCTTTCCCAACGCCCCTTTTGCTTTTCCGCTAGATCTGCCCGATGGATTTGACCTATCCGAGCTACTTTCTCATTGCCCAGCAATCTGCTGTGCTTTTATTAAATTGAAGTTGAAAGCTATCTGTCTGTGAAATGCTCCAGTTTAAAATCTCCTCGAGTACTTATTACATTTTTAAAATGAGAAATAGTTTGTAAATTAACCTTAAACTAATGCACATTCTACAATGCGTTTTAATTGCATTGATTATAATTGCCAAAGCACGATTTAAGTAGCTGCGTTGATCTGTGCGAATATTTTTAAAATGTATATTAATTTGTATCCTTTTACTGCCTTTTACTGACTTTTCCCACCTCGATTTTCCTATCAACCTGCGCGATTAACTCCGTTTCATTAAATCCCCCCAATTACTTTTTCCGGATTCGCTTCATTGAGACTCCAGCACTTACCCTTAAATGGAATTTACTGGCTTTTTCATAGAAGTGTTGCCTCATTTGATTCGTAACCAAAATCAATAATGAGCTGTAACTAATTCTGCTTAGTCAGTCGAAGGCGTCAATGGAAAAGGCAAAAGCGGGTGGTGGTGCGATATATATATATATATATATATATATATATATAGATATAAATATATATATGTGCGTATTCTTTGTGCAGCCTACCACTCGGTGGCCTTTTGTTAATGGTAATGATAATGACGATGCCAAAACCCCATCATCCCTATCATGCTCATTATCATTATCATTCCGGTTAACTGTGCTCGGCTGTTGGTAGTCCCCGATGAGTTTTCAGGTCATTTCGTTTGGCTTTGAGGCTGGACTTTGGTCAGATTTGGGTGTCTGGGTGATTGGGAATGTGTGCTTTGGGTCAAGTATACTCGCAGTGCACACATTTTGCGGCTAAGCTGACTTACAAAGGCCTAAACAGAGCTGCTTTGTGTTGACTTAAGGCGCTTTAAAGGCTCAGGATCAATATGATACCGCACACGCACACACACACACACACACACACACACACACACACAGCCATTGAATCAACAGGAAATAATCTCCTTAATGCACTCGCATCAATATTTTTACTGCCCCCGAGGACTCGGAAAATATCATCCAATTAATCCCCGCCCCGCGCCCTCTATTCCAGTTGATCCTTAAAGTGGGCAGCAGCCACACTTCAAGACACTTTGACAGGTCACCGAATAATTGATATGATTTTTTAATGAATTTTCTTGCGTAAAGTTTTCGCTCACTCATTTGTAACTTTGCGTTTTGGGTGGCATTTTCTTGGCGTACTACAGCAACCACACCTTATTTTATTTTCACACTTTTAGCTTTTGTTTGTTTGATTTATATGCATGGCAGCTTAATGGGGGAAAGCCAACGGGTTGACAACTGTAAATTTTCCACATCGGAATTAAGTTTTCCGCAGTTCTTGGACTTTTAGTAAGACTTAAGAGGGATGAGACCGTGTCACTTTGGTAAGTTATTACTGCATTACAATATTATCCGGAAGATTGCTATTTTTCATAGCACGTAATACTAAAATAAATCTATATTTTTTTCTGATTATTTTGCCGCTTTCTGATTATTTTGTAAGTCCCTGCAGACCGAATGCAAAATTGAATCCCGCTCCCACCTCTCTAGCATGTAATTATAATTCAACTTGAATTGATTTCCACTTGTTTTCCGGACCAAATCGAAACCCATTGAGTTTGCCATCCGTCGACGGAAAAGGGATGAAAATTCCGGCAGGGATTACGTATAAAGCGCCAAAGAGTGAACCGACATTTTACGACTTCATTTGCCGCGTTACGTGATAGTGCAAGTACACAAATAATCAACAGCAAACCAAAAATAAAATAAATAAAAAAAGTAAAACTGAAATGTAAAAAAAAAAAAAAAATGAAAGGGAAGGAAAGCCAACAATAAACAAAAAACAATCAAATGAAAAGGCCCAAAGCAACAGCGTACAATTCTCGTTGCGTAAAAGTTGAATCCACGACAGGTTGCAAATGAAATGGCAACGGGGCAGCGGAAGTTGAGGCCGGTTAAAGGGAATTTAAGTTAAACATAAACGCAAACGGAAATAAGCAGCAAAAACAGCGGCAAACATTTTTAGCGTTTTCTGGCACGCGATTTCCGCGAAAGTTGCAAAAACAACAGCAATTGAGAAAGTGTTTTGCCAGCGGGGAATCGACTGACGGATGATCTATGGTGCCCCCAAATGTATGCTACGCTTTCTTCACGCAACCAATTCGTGCGAAAGTGTTTATTATCATTATGATAATATGGCCAGATAGAGGTATTTCATATTATTTGACAGTTTGATTAATTTGGGAATTGAATTTGGGAAAGAATTCATCTTGCGTTCGGTATAAATTGCAATTCATATTCAAAAGATATAAAGATATAAAAAAAATTTATATAATTCATATAAAAACCAATTCACAAACAGAAGCCCGCACAAATACATAAATACTGCAGTACTTTATAACAACTGCATCATATTGGCTATTGGTACCAAGCTACCCCGAATTACCCTGCAAATTATCTGGCAAATAAAGCATAAATCCAAAGCCCTTTCGCCAATATCAATACAACTGAAACGGGAACTGGGATCATAGATACGTAAAGTGCATTTGCAGATATATGTATGTTTATTTGTGTGTTCACGCCACGTGAGTGTGTGTGTGTGTGTGTGTATATGTGTGGTTGTGTGTGTCTAGCACACTGACACACTGGAAAGATGCCAAAAGCGGAGCCGCAGAAAATAAACAAAAATTGCTGCACAAAGCGAAAGAGCAAGTATGAAAGCGAAACGAAAACAAAAGAGTTTGCCCAAAAGCAAAGGAGAGAACGAGGGAAAGGGATGCCAAGAAAGAAGTACAAATATAGAAGAATAAAAATAAACAAAGAGAACACGCAAACAGAAAGTAAAGTGTATTTATTTTTTTTAACTTTATCAATGGGTCATTCAAAGTCGTAATATCAAAATGTGCCTACGTACTTTAAAATTAAGTATTAAAACAGTATCAAATATTTGCAAATAAACGATTATATTTACCTAGTGCTTATGTTAAATTAGCGAAATTTTGCATTTCCATTCAAATGTGCTAGATACCATAAATTATTAAAGTGCAGCCCACAGATTATTGAACCCAGTTATGATGCCAAGACTCCAGTAACTTCAAATCCTCATTGGCCAGTTCGTAGAAACAGCAAATATGTGGAACCTTTATGGGTAATCCCACCTTGTTTGCACAATGAAAGTGATTACACACAATTAACGCTAATTTGCTTCCAATTTATATGGTCTCAAATGCCTTAGCTTTGAATTCGAGCGAAAACCATCCCGAAATGCTGGCTCTTGCTGTGCATTTGGGCTTTTAAGTTATATACACACAAGGCTTTCAATTACAGCTCGTCAATTAAGGTACGTTTAATTAAAACTAATTGTACGAAACTATAACCCTCAGCTAAGGGTGCAAATTCAAAGATTCAACACTTAAAAAGGAAATTCAGATTCTATCGATAACTGATATCTGAGTTGGGGAGATAGCTTACATAACTTATTGATGCACTTCTTAGTACAGTTGTGCTAGCAATCAATTTAGCTGACACTGCAGCCCCAGTAATCGATATGCCCAATGCTATCGATAAATTACCCTGGCGCGCTGGGTCCGATTCAACTGGTACAGTTGTGCTCGGCACACTTAGTCAGTCCGTCACTCATTGAATGCTTTGGGAAATCTTTTTGAGAGCCAGTGCTGTCAATAACGGTGGCTTGGGCTTCCAGATTTCTCCCTTCCGAAAACGCTGCACATGACAAAGGAAATTTCGTGGATTTTTTTTTTCTCGATCCCGTTTTGTTTTGTTGGCCAAATGTTAGCGGGTTGTACTACCTCGATATCCCTAAACTACTTCTGAAAACTCCGCCAACTGTCTGCGTTTTTTTTTTCTGTTTTTTTTTTTTTTTTTTTGGACGTCACGACCGTAACGTAAAAGCGGCGCGTGCTCGGCTGCAACACACTCACACTCTCAGTGAAACACCGATGCTGTTTCCTGTTTTTTTTTTTTCTCTACTTTCTCCGCTTCGTAAAATTTTCCTGGTATATGTACATTTACCGTTATTTCCATTCGCATTCAGTTGAGAAAGGTATTAAGCCGGAAAAACACGTTGCACATCGATGTACGAACGTATCTATGTGATCGTTTGCCGTTTGTACACATAAAGAATATGATAACTATTCAAATGTAATGATTCAAATTAATTGTAACCGATTGAAATTCTTTTAGTTAGAATTATACATAAGTATTTGTGAAAAAGTGTTG
Organism: Drosophila simulans; assembly: GCF_016746395.2. NCBI lineage: Eukaryota > Metazoa > Arthropoda > Insecta > Diptera > Drosophilidae > Drosophila > Drosophila simulans. Next base: position 11,629,448 of record NC_052525.2, on the reverse strand, counting down.
ATATTATAAACAAAAAGTAACTGCAGGCACATTTATTTCTCGCTGTGTATGGCTGAACATGTGTGAGTGGATAATATTCCTTGGTGGCCAGCGAGGCGATGGCACGTGTATTTACGTGAAGTCAACGTAGCCATACCTGAGAGATTCGCCAGGACAGTCGTTTCTCCTCAGGAAAAGTCGGTGGAAGTGGGCCAAGAGCAAGCGGGGAATTCCCGAGGGAGGTAGCGGAAGGACAGGTTGCCTCAAATGTTGGCCAAAATCAAATGAAATTAGCGTCGCAGTCGGTGCCGAGATGATTTCAAGATGGTATGCGACAGATATATACATACATACATATATACTAGACACTGGATAGTAGACGGTGCGGCGATGGGCGGTCACAAGTTAATTAAAAGTGAAGTCAGCACTGAAATTAGTTAATTAATATTAAATTCAATTTGAGGCGTCGGGCCTGGTACAATTGAGTTATCAAACGAGCGCCTCGGGTCTTCCGTTTTCGCGCCGAACGTGACACTATTAAAATGAAAGGAATGCCCAATGTCCTTTCCACTGTAAAATGAGGAACGTGTTCGCCGGACTCATGAATCTCATTTGGTTGAAGAAAAACCGGAGAAGGACCAAAAAAAAAAAACAAAAAAAAGTAGCTGGACAATCTCATGATCGCAAATTAAGCTGTTGGCTAAAAAAAAAAAACGTTACACGCAATCAGCCGCTTGAATTTAAGAGGATGTTCGGGATTTGAAATTAGACTAAGCTGCTTATTTCAACTTTTGCCTAATCTGTCTTGCGAATTGTGTGCAAGCATATTAATAGCATATTAAATCACCTATTTATGCTGCAACTTTCCAAGCACAATATGCAAAAGTTTAGCTGCTGATTGAAAACAATTACCATTCGTTTAGCTGCAAGGTTCGAAATTTCCGGCACAATGTGGCACACATCTCACCGTAATTTGTTAGAAATGCACATTTGCAATTAACCAATGAACCGAAAGGATAACTAGCATCTTGAAACCATCAATTAGGATCGCCCACTTGCGGTTACTCATCTTCGCCAAAAGTCCACATATACCATACATATATATATAAATATTATATATATACATTTGGGCACACATCCATTTGCATTCCATGGCCATGAATCTGCAGGCGAGGTTCATGCCTAATCTTATTTACCCTTGGAGCCCGAATGTATGTAAATTTTGCAATTTGAGCACGATAACAAGGTTGATTGCGGCCGATGGCTTAATTCCCATTACACAGAAATGGGTACTAATAAAAAAAAGGAGGAAAATTAAAAAATGTCGGAGTAAAAAGTGAAATGTTTACAACCATTGAGAGCATGCTATCTGCAATCTGCAATCTGCGTGCAAATGCACTTTGCTTGTAGAACAAAATCAGTGCCGGCACAAGATCCATTAAAGAAATCCCCATGCTAAATCCAAGGTAGAAGCTCGGCACCTCCAGGAGGGAATCTGCCACGTGTCCCGTGCCGACTGAGCCACAGGCTAAGCTAAGCATAAAAAGTGGCACCTCGCAACGTGCAACATCGGTCGGCTATGTGCAACATCAGTAAAAGTCCGCGGCAACATCAAAAGCTCAGACACAGAAGCGCAGAGAAAATACTACAGAAAATCTATCATTTTCTAAGAAACATTTTAACAAACAATTAATTTCAAATGGAAAATCATTACAACCAATGCAGCGTAATTAAGATATATCAATTAAAGTTCATTATTATATATTTAATATTTATATCACAAGAATCGACTTAACTTCTAAAATACCTACAGCTATTTGTTGAATAGAAAATGCTAAAACAAAAGTAAAAAATAAAACACTAATTGCACACACAGAATTATTAGTAATTTTTTTAAATAATATTCAGCAACACAATCATCAATTGTTGAACCACACAAGATATTCAATCCGACTTTAAGGGCAATTTGCTCGAAAACAATAAGCCAAACACAAGTGGCATGTATAACAACAAAAAAAAACCAATTAAATTTGTTGCAATCAGAAGAGAAAAAAATATTATATAAATGTTTTGCTTGGAATGCTTTTTTGAATCAAATGCAAATGCACAAAAAATATAAAGTAATAGTTGCAACAAAAACGAAATGCAAATGTGACTTAAATTGATGCAACAATAACATCTTTCATTTTTTTTATAAAAAATTCAATGGCCAAGAGCAAATGGTGTAATTGGATATACATAGATATACATAAATATATGCAAAGTGATAACAAAAAAAAAATATATAAACAAAAATATGCAACATTTAAAACTTAAGAAGACCAGCAGCCAGCTTAAAGTAAATCAATGTTAAATAAAAATGTATGCATTAAACATGTAAATAGTTTTCATTCTGCAGCTACAGAATCAACAGACAAAGCTGTCGTAAAACAGAAGAAAATCGATGACAGGTAAAAAGCGGAACAGAATTCCTCAAATTCAGTAAGTAAAATATAAATAAATAAAAGAAGCTTTGAACGAGCAGCAGCGTAGTAAACAAAACTGAGTCCCATTGTTTACCATTTGCTGCAATTATTATTTAATTTTTTTCGCTTGCACATTGCACTGTGTTCCTGTGCATTTTTCCATTTTTCTTTGTGGCAACAAAAATGCAACCCACCCACAGTGCTGCACTCGATGTTGGTTGTCAAAGGAAGTGGTGCAGCCAATCTGCAAGCCCCGATCCCCGATCCCCAATCACCAATCCCCTCCAGAAAGTGCCCAGTCCAGCGCCACTGTCAATACATTGAGCATTTCGCCTCGCTCAAGTTGTCGTGGCCCCCTATAGTTATCATAAATATTTAATTTTCATTTTGCTGGCAATTCTCCGCCCGAGGAGGCAATTCGCCCACTCAACTGGCATCTCTTTATTTTCCGGGCTAATTGAGAGATTATGTAGAAGGCGGGGTAAATATGAAATTTGTATCTCAATCAAAGACGGCAGCTGCAGCTGCAGATCAGAACTTATTTTCCATTTCAAATTAGTTTGCCATCTTGCGAAAGTGTGTGTTTCAGTCAGGCATTTTAGTTGCTTTGGTCGCAATATTGATTTAAATACAAAATGCACAGGCATGTTTATGCACATATTTTTGTTTTGTTTTAATTACTGCATATTTCGGAGCATTTAAGGGGGAATTTGCAAAGGGCACAGTAGAACGAACGAACGAACATTTGTTTGCTTTAATTATAAATAATATTTAATCTAGATATTTCATTCGAATGGTCGCCCCGAATGGTTGTAAGCCGTGTTATTATTATTACTTGTGTTTATTATTATTATTGGCATTTTTGTGCCTCTGCTGCTGCTGTCGCTGCTGCTGCTGCGGCTTAAGTGCATAAATAAACAGATTTTAATTTAATTATTATGAAATTCATTGGCCCCCGGCCGGGCTCCATTATTAACGGCATTCGATTCGGCATCCGATGATGATGGAACTGCCACCGGAGGATGCGGATACCTCCAACTAGGATGTAGTCCATAAATCAGGTATCGTGTAAAATGCTAAATATATCGCCGGCCAAAAACTAGCACACACACACATTCATTCATTCAGTTTGACCTTATTAGCTGCAGTTGACCAAATCGAATTAGACCCCTGGGTGAAAGCGTTTGGCAAACAAATTTTCGATTCGTTTACAGCGGCCATGGCAATTGTGCGGCTCGGTTGATCCCCGGAGTTTTAAGATGGGATATAAATTATATATTTTCATTGCAAAATATGAAGGAAGTATTTCAAATAATTGTTGCATACCATACACAGATTATATTTATTGAAAACTATTAAAATCCCATTTCAATAATCCGATAATAAGTGTGTAACGGCAATTCAACGATTATGATCGGTAATCAGTTTTATTAAGTGACATATTTTTAATTATTACTTTTTAAGTGCTATTCATTTACTGCAATTTCTTTTTAATCACGGCATTTATAATAGTTTATTGTCAATCAATGCCGTAATTTGCACTTACCAACCTCAAACGAAAGCGATAGTGAAACTTAACTACGGCAAGCCGAAGTATGTATACCCTTTCCTTGATATTCAATGCGCTTATTTCCATATTAAGTCTATAGAAATAGATGCTAACGGTTACTTACCTTTTGATGTTGATATTCAAACAAAAATAAAAAGATGACCAAATAATTATTAACCATTTAAATAAATGTATAAAACTGTTAGTTTGGCGGTTACCGCATTCGAATAGTTATGCAATATTATTATTCCATTACTGAATTATGCAATTTTTTCCAAGTGACCCACAGCAAATGTTAATTAACCAAAAAAACCAAGAATCGAAATAGAATCAATCCATAAAAAAAATGAAAAATTGCTTAATTGGTAACGCACGAGTCCCCAATGAACTTGACAATTTTAATGGAAATGCGAAACCCATTGAATTTCCATTAACCTATCAAATCACGAACCCATTTTTTTGGTAATACGACAGTTTGAAGTGCTCATGTCATGTATTTTCCCTTTTGCTCCGGGCGGCAAATGTTTAATGTTCCTTTCTCGAATTACAAATTAGGCAACCAGCAAGCCCAAAAATGATCTAAAACCCCAATGGGCTCAGCGGAAACCGGAGATCGGATGTAAATATTTCCATAACATTTAAACAATTATTTGACGAAACTTACCTTTCCCAAAAACGAAACGGATATGACACGTGTGATTTGATTTCGGCTTGAAGCGGTGTTTTTTCTTTACTTCCTTCCTTTCTTTTCTTTCTTTTTTTTATTTTTTTTTTATTTGTATGGGCGCTTTTAATATTCACCGGCCATTGCCATTCAATTTGTTTGCCATTTATCAATGGTAACCGAAAACCGACATTGCACACACTCTCCCTCTCTCTCCGTCGGGTATATTCACTCACACACTTTTCACTAGGGTCTCGCCTTGGTTATTTGCTGATTTCGTTATATTTATTCCATTACAAATCGAACCCAAAACAAATAACAAAAATTGAGAAAAAAAATCGAGCAAGTAGCGCAGTCGATTAGTGTGCAAAAAAAAAAAAAAAAAAAAACAATTCAATTCGCGCGAAGAAGTCGACTCACAACAAACAAGAGGAAGACACCGCGAAAGCGACGAAACAACACAGACACCACTATTTCACTTCTGTGGGTCAAATAACACGCATACGCACCGTGGACCGTTGGCCGCCTGAAATACGCATACGCACCGTTGGACCGCTGCTCGACAACTGACGGCGCCGCCGATGCGAAACCGTGCAGATACCGACGTTAACTGCACTCGCCGATATTTTGGCCAGGCGAATGAATCCACACGCACATCCCCCGCACCAAAGCCCGACCGAAGCAGTATCCAAAGTTTACCAAGTTCCCGAGTTGCTGTTTTGTATGTTTTCCACGACCCACGACAACGCACGAAGCGGCAACATTCGGTCTTTGGTCTTTCGGGCCTTTTGCTTTGCCCACCTAGCCACGACACGAAAAGCCAAACACACTCGGCTCTTAGCCATCGTATGCAGTGTGTGCGCATGTCACTAGGCCAAGACAAACTCATCCAGGGCCAACTTACTCAGGCTAAGCCACAAAATTGGCGCGCAATTTCAATTAGTTGATGTCCCTCACACATCCATCCATCGTCGCATTTCTTTCGCACTAACCTCTCCATCCCCCTTCCGAATCTTAGCCGGCTTTCCCAGCTTTTCCGGCTTTTCCGGCCAGACGTCTGTTGCTCTCAACCCCGGCACAAAAGTTTTGGCGGTTTCGGCCAAAATTTCCGACCCTGTTTATCGACGCTTACTCGATTTAATTTGGCATTTAAAGTGGACACGTTCAGGCACTCAATGATGAAATCTGATCACAAGTTCCCGCCAAAACGAGCGTCGCAGTTATTCATCCGGCTTCATTTATGGTTAAATAGGGCGCACAAAAGTGCACTTACAAAAATAATTTCATTGTGTGGTAAGTGCAAGTGCTTCTGTCTCTTAATTTCTCAAATTTAAAAAAAAAATTAGGAATAATTTCTAATTTAAAGGGAAAATATTCTGTTAATCATACATAACTTCAACAGTGAAGCTTAAATTTCGACACAAACATTATAAGTAAAATAAAAATGTATTCTATAATACAAATTATGCATTAATTACCCTTATAGCGATTAATAAATTATAATTAAATATATGGCTTCTATATTAAATTAATTAATAGTTTTTTTTGTGAAATGTTAACTGTAAGTAAAAATATTTTTTTATTATTTCTGCCAGTGTCCATTGGCAAGTGTCTTTTTTTTTTAGCATGTATGATGGGGGTTCTCATCCACGGTAGCTCTTTTTTTGGTTAATGAAAAGTTGCCACTGATGGCGGCCAAAGAAAATGCAGAAAAGCCGGCAAACTGGCGTAGTGGATGGCGTGGGTGGCGCAGTGGAAAGTGCTGGGGTAATGGGAAAAGCAGACGGCTGAAGGAGCTGCCCCAGCTGACAAAGCCCAGGCTAAAACAAAGGACCCCACAATGGCTGACAATGGCAACTTGTCGAGGTTTTGGGGTTTCTGCGGGGGTTCATCGTGGGTTCCATGATGGCTTCGGGGAAATTCCGGGGGCACCGTGCGCTAGCTGGAAAAAAGACCAACTCTCACAATAGACGCGACCCCCCGGCTATCCCCGCATTTATCCACCACATGGCGTGAAATGTGGCATTCAAATAAAGGAACACTCTAATAAGGCTTCCTTTTGTTATCGATAGAAAAAAAAAGAGAGCGCCAGCTACCGAGGAGGAAGTGCAGCGAAAAGTGGGGGTCACGGATGGTGCAGAGTGCCCACCTCCTTCGCCGCCGGAAAAGTCGCATCTGCCAAGTGTGAACTACTAGGAGTAGTGCTGGTAGGGCAACAAAAAAACTGGAAAGTAATTTCCGGTTGCGCGTGACGAAATCAGTAGAGGGGTTAATAAAAAAGAAGAGCGCAAAAAGTGCTGAATGAAAGGAACAGTAACTGGTTAATATCTGGCAGCAGCGATTTGACGACGAGCCAAGATTGCATCTGAAATTTGCCTGCCGTTCAAGTACAGTCCCAACAAAACTAACTAGTCATGACCATGCATGTGCACTGCGAACTTTAGCAACAGAAATGATTTAAGTAAATCAAACACATCGAATTCCATCACAACATTTTCAGAAAGTATTTAATGCAATTGTGTTGACTCTGAAGTGACATTATTTCACTTTTTTATCCAGAAAGTAACTGATTAGTTGCACGGGTGTCACGCAGGCTCTAATTGCAGCTCAATGCCGCCGGTTGGGACGCGTATCCAGTCGGGATTCGAGTGCTAGATACGGAATACAGGATGCTGGATGCGGGATGCAAAATTCAAAACCAGCGGGCAAGCACACACACACAAGTCGCTTGACAATATTCCCCAAACAACAATGGCTGGCGGTGGCAAATGCCAAATGCCAGCTCAACCCCGATACCTGGAGCATTTTGAGTAAGCGCAAAATTTGGGGGTTTCCCACCCTCGGAAAAGCTTCGTATGTGTGATTGTGTGTCTGTTCTTCGATTGCTCATAATGTGCTACTAATGCTAATAAGCATTTATGTGTCTGTGCCTCAGGCGTCGTATGCATCAAGGAATCACCCATTGTCACTGGCCATTCCATAAAGAAAGAGAACGAATTCAGATATGTGTATACTTTAAATATAAACTTATCATTTTTATATGGGCCTTTAAATTTAAATCAAGCATTTCAAACATGTTTATTGGTTTAAGAACATTTTTGCGGTTTTCGTTTTAAATACCCCAATGCCATTAGATTAATGTTGCATTCTGCCAAACAAGCAAGTTGAACTTCTGATTTCTTAAGACCCTTGGAGCGAAACTGAATGCGGGAATATCTCTTCGGGTGATTCATAATCCCCTTAGTCGAGACAGACGCAGTCGGTGACTATGACTTCGGTACGAGTTTTACTGCGAGCTCGGCAAGGTCCTGACTAGGAATCCGGCGGAAACTGCAAACGGGTTTTGCCGTAAACACGCTTCCAAAATACATTTTAGTTACACTCGCTGAGCTACAGCCGAGGTCATCGAAATGGCACCTCCTGGTTTAACCTTCTAATTCAATTTCCTCTTTCACCTATGTGATATAGTTCTCCGACTTAAATAAAATTGTAGCCGCAATTTAATATTATCAACAATTGGTAACCCGCTAATAATAACATTTTTTTTTTGTCATTATGGCCTTTATTTGCGAAGTTATGATAAAAATGTCCATGTAGAGTTTTTGCAGTCAGTCTTTTGGTTACAACTTTAAAAGCAAATATTTGAATATGTAATGAAAAATAATTGGTATTTTGATCAAAATATTGAAAATAATGCCCCCAATAAGGAATGTCATACCTCGTTGAGTTTGTTTTTTAAATCCCAATCGATTTGCATTCAAGTTTGGGAATTCTACGATTTTTTAATTTTTCGCAAATTTGGATGATGTAACCCCTTACAAAAAATGTGAAAATTTGGACAAAAATTAATTTTACAAAATCCTTTTAATAATGAAAGGGGTTGTTAGTATTGGTTGTAAGGAGTATAAAATGGTACTACTTTTTGCTGTGTGACCATTTTTAGTCCAGTTATACCAAAAAATCTCAAATAATATTGATTTGATTGCTGAATTTAAGGCGTTTTAATTTTTTTGATAATTTTGATCATACAAATTTTTTCAATCGAAGACGAAGGTTGGTTTTCTTTTCCAATATTCCTGTATATGCTATATGAACTCGTATAGTGGTCTGATCCGTTTCGATTTAGAGAATACCTCTAATAAACGAAGACGTTTGGGATCGTTTAGTGCAGATAACTTTTAAACTGAAAGATAAGTTTGCCTAGGAACGGACGGACAAACGGACCGACGAAGTGACGAACTGGCAGCGTTTATATTCGCGCCTTTTTTAGGCGGGGCAGTGAGAAGTTAAGGCATCGCTTAAACCAACCTACGCAACTCAACTCAGAATGTTCTTTATCTTCTGCAGCGCCACTTTATTGCGATTTAAATTCTCATTATCCTGCGAATGAGAGATGAACTGAGACAGTGTGCGAGCGGGCCAGATGCGTCGGATGAGCGGGAGGGCGCTATGTAGTAATGATAACATATCTAATATGTGCGTGAGAGTGTCCTTTTGTGCCAGTGGGTGAGTGTGTGTGTGTGGGAGAGGCGACAACTGTGCACAAATTTGCGCTAAATAATTTAATTATAAGGGCATCAAAAATAAGAGCGAAAGGAACCGAAAAGTAAATTAAACAAAAAGCTAACACTGCAAAAGAAAGTTTAAGGAAATGTCTTATGTTTTTTGATTTCATAAAAAATTATTATCAAAAAATTATTAAACATATACTATATCAGTTTTTATAAAAGACTTATCTATAATAATGGAAATATTGTTGATAGCTAAACTAAATATAAACATTTTTATAATTTGTTCGAAAATCAAGTCTATTAAAGTCATATTACTACTTACTTACTAACAAGTTTCATACACAAATTCAGTTTTGGGACCTCAAAAAGGATATATTTTGAGGTTAGGGAAAGCAGACGAGGAATGCGAGTGCCTCGAACAATGTTCGTTTTCGGTTTTTTTTTTTTTTTTCAACCCGGCGTCCCTTTGTAAAGCCCACCCACTAACGTCATTAAAAATTTTGCACATAATAGTTTATGCTGTTCCCGTTGTTGTTGTTCTTGCTGGTGTTATCGTATTACGTAATAGTTTCAAGAGCGCTGCCATGCGCTAATTAATGACGTAAAATATTTGCCCATCATCATCATCATCGCGCTGAAAAGGGGAACACCGGGAGAAAATGCGGAGAACAGAAGTGTTGGGCCCTGCGATCCTGCAGCTTGTCGTCAATTATGAAAACTTTTTTAGCACGCCCTCTACCATGTGTATGGGTGTGTGTGTGTGTGTGTGTTGGTGGGAAATTCTCAATGTGTGTGCCTCGCTGAATGTGTGTGCTTTCAGTTACATCCTCCTCAACAAGTGTGTGCTGAACGCCCAACCACCGAAATCCCCATGAAATCCACATTAACACACGAAGAGTGTGCCACCAAGTTGATCTTATCAAAAGCATTGCCTACTCTTAGGCGCTTCACAAGGATACACTTGCCAGGCAATGAGATTATCGCAGATTTATTTAGTCGTTTTCGGATTCCATGAAGCGAAAACGTTATATAGATTGTGTTTATGCGATTAATCAGGAAGCTGCTTCACTTTTATTCTAAATAAATAATAAAATTCAAGCTGAGAAGCATAATAGAGTACAAACGAATGAGTATGCTTAACTTCGATCTTAAATTTGTTTGGTTTCCCAACAACGTGCCACATTGTGCACAGATTTTCTTTGGCTCTGCTTTTGGCTAATCATCTTGGGGGATTCGCGGCCATAAACAGTTCGTTATTCTAGGTGGATTTGTGTTGGCATTAGACTAATGCCCCAAAATGCCACTTTGTCTAAGCCTGGGGTAAAAAAAAAATAAAACAGAAAGCAAGCGGCTAAATCAGACCGATAATGTTTGCCAGATTAATGCGGTTTTTGCCACGCTTTATTCAGGATTTCCACACAAACGCACGAGTAAGCAAACATATTTTTTAATTAAAAGCCAAAAGTGAATTGGTCAAATTGCAGTCGGCCGACCGGAGGAAATGCATCCAATTGAATGCATTTTGTTGACAGCCCGAAATGCCCGAGGGCCTCTTCCGCGTCATATCATGTTAGACAAACTCATTAAACGGCTGCGCCATGCAAAAAAATATGCGAAACTTGACTAGTTAAATACAATTCAATAATGCATTTAAATATGTATATAAAATAAAAGATTTTATAATTAATACACCATAATGGGTGGGATTTTAAATCAATGCTAGCCGTGGCTAAGAGCGTATTTTACTGCTAAGTAATCTCGGCAACTCCACTTTACAGAGCATCCACCGTAAACGAATGGAATTTTGCTTTATTATATGTAAATGTCTCCCAGCTTGTTTGCTCTACATTTTGTGGAAATCCATTTGAGTGTGTGTGGGTGGCGTGTGTGTGTGTGTGGGTAGTGTGTGTAATAATACATAATTGCATGCCGTACACTTACACGAGTGCAGGACTCGTAAGTGACGCAATGGAGCGTGCAATTCCCAAAGCCAAATCATCATCAGATGAAATCATTTTACACTTTTCGTGTTTACTTAAGCGTGAGCCAACTTTATGAATGTTTTTCAGTGTGCGGAAAGTACTAAGACAAACAGCAAATCCACTTGCTCACTCACACAGCCACAACTATGGTGTAAAAACGGTGTAAAAATTCACGTAGCACAGTCACAAAATTGCAATATTTTTTTTTACATTTTTCCTTTTTTTTTTTGCTTTGTAAACCCAAAGAGAGGGCAAGGACACAGGTTGGTACTCGCAAAAAAAAAAAAAACCGCAACGTACGACAATTTTTGGCATTTTCACACTTTATGCGATGAACAGGATGAGAATCTAAGGCAGCCAGAGCAGCCAAAATGTGTGGAGCCAAAAAGGTAAACCAAATTGTGGGGCTACGGGCACTGCATTATATTTTACACAACCTCCCTTCAAACGCACACACATGCAAGCATTTGAACATTATTGGCGTAAATTTGATTGAAGTTTGCAAGTTATTTTGAAAATAGAAAACATGGTATTTTTATAAATTTAATTTAATTCATGTACATGCAATTAGCTTGGTTTTCTTCATAATTGGTCAAAGCATAGCTTAAACTTAAACAAGTGACTTTAACCAACTGAAATACATATGTGCAATTTAGTATCTTATACATCGAAGCGGTAAGAAGAAAAATGCCATCCTTGGACTTCTAGGACTCCTTTCATATCTTCTTTTAGGATACCGCCCGGCTAAGTGCTTTTCCCTTTTTGCATCATCCATCCGAGTTGTGGTTGCTGCAACCCCATCAATCCAGAAACACCATCGACCATTTTGCACCACTCTCGACAAGTCATGTGCAATTCATAAATGCATCTGCAATCGTCCAGCCCATTCGAAAGATATATGGTGTATACTATATGCTATATGCTATTTGCTATATGCACTGTGTCTCAAGTCGGAGCACTTAGACGACCCAAAAAATGGTGGAATTGTGGAGAGTGGAAAAGCAGTATGGACACATGACAGCATTCTATTCCATGTGGCCGCTCTGCTACTCTTGCTAATCAAATCGGGCGCCAAGTCTTTTGTTGTGCAACGGAGGCAAAAAGGGACAGGATGTGTGGTATCTACTCAGGTGGCTTTCACTCCTTTTCCTTGCCGACATTTCTCCTTTTTTTCATTTTTTTTTTTTTGTGGGTCAATCACCAGACAACAAACACACGGTGACATGGAATAGATGTCTAGGCTACATGTTGTCCATGAAATGATTGAATGGAGAAAACACACAAGAGACGATAGAACACGCAGGCAGAGGGGCGGGGCGAAGGGTACGGGGTGTACCAGCACCCATCATCACATATGAAATGACAAGAAAAAATTGCTGAAAATATATTTGAATGAATTGAATGCAAACACATGTCCCTCCATTGGCGCCCAACGTGTTTCCTGCACGGCAAAAGAAAACATGATGTTTTTTGAGAAAATCTCTGAGGCCTTCTGAACACTGGTTAAGGTGTCTAAAAGTATGCAAAACAACTTTCTTTGGATTGTCTTAGATACTTTTCTATCTTAGCGATTTAGCCAAACTTGTTGGAAGTGATTTCAACTTGTTTAAGATTATACGTTTCTAAATAGGTTTAATAGAAACTCCCGAAAATGAAGCGTATAAGTGATTTTCCAAGCCGACAATGCTAGTTTTTTTTTTATTTGCAGTTGCCAAGATTTTTTCTCCGTGCATCCTGTCGGCGCATTTCAAACACGTGATCGATCTTTGGGACGATGGGCGTGGCTGGGTACGGATGAATTTTCGGGCCTTTTGGCTGGATATCTGGAGGATGGGGCACATTGAGGAGGAAAGCCTGCTCAGGTGTCTTTTGGAGCAAGTTTTCGTGCCAAAGTTTGTTCAGCACAAACATCAAATGTTGCGCTTCCCTCTCGCTATCCACTTTGTCGCCTATCTCTTTCACTCTCCAGTGCAGTTTTCTTTTATTTTCTCCGTTTTTGCGCCGCTTTTCATGTTTTCTGTTGGTTTGTTTGTTTGTTTGCCTGTTTGTTTGCCTGTTTGAGTTGCTGTTAGAATTATTTTTTCCACTAACGCAAAGCCGCGCCGCTCACACACACACACACATACACACACGCACGCACACACACACACAGCACAGATACATTGTGCGATAGGTGCATATGTGGCACTCGTCCTTGTTTGCGAGTACATATGAAAAACAAACAAGCATGGATTTAATGCAGCTCTCCTTTGCAACTTCACTTCTCATCCCTCCGCGTCTCTTTATCGTCTTAAGTCGACTGCTTTTTCTCTCTGTGTGCTTATGCTTGTGCCTTTGTATGGGTGTGTGTGTGTGTGTTGTCCTGGTCCAGAACGCTTCGTTAACTTGGCAAATTCCCTTGTCCTGCCATTTATTACCCCAAGACAGTTCTCGTTGTCTGCTGCGTCACTATATCAATCTATATACGCCGGCCAGCACCAACCAAGAGAACGCGAATCCTTAGAGGACCAACGATTGGAATTTATCGAGCCGTAGGATCATCTATTCCCTGTAAAGACAATAACTACTACCTTGCTCTATAAGAAACAAAATGTCCTTACAAGGCCCTGAGGGGCCTAAAATCAGTTCACTCATTGCTCATGCTAAGTATGCACATATTATGCCTACAAAACTAAAAAAAAAAGCTCTTTATCCTTCTTCTTTGAACTGCAGTAATCATGTTTTTATCTTGAAATTAAGCAACCAACTGCTTTATCTGTATCTGTCACTGCAGCTGTATCTGTATCTGCAGCACCTGTATCGCCTGCATTATATCCATGTCCATCACTTGCATAGAACCCTAATGAAGCAATAGTCAAACAGAGAGTGAAATCAGAGAACCAAAACCATTCTCGCACAGGCAAAATGGGGGAATCCCGCCGCCGCCTTTGTGTGATTCCCCTTTTTTGCCAGCTGCAGCGTTTGGCATGCGACCATCACTAAATCAGAATCACAAACGCATATCACTCAAGTTTATGCGCCAGCCTTTAATGCTTTTGTGCGAACAAATGCAGCAAATTATTTATTTGAATTTGGAAAACATACTTAAGCTAAAGATCTGGCGAATTCAAAGGGATGCGAGTATTCTCCGAACTCTGTTCATTTAAGTAAAATATTTAGAATATCAAAAAATATTAAAATCACTTCAAGTACGCTGCTTATTATTTTCAAATTAATTTTGCAAACAGGAGGCGTATAAACGTAGTGTCAGCTGGCTCAAAGTTCACCTGTCAGTTCCTCCTCGTCCTTGGACAAGGAAATTTTACTTTGCTTTGCTTTTGCCTCTGATTTAGTCAGCTCAGGTGAATGATATAAACTTAATTGCGGAAATTGGGTTAAAAAAAAAGAAGAAAATTACGAGTGCGGGATGGGGAAAGGCAGAAAGAACTTTGACACATGTGCGGGTTAAACAAATTTATGTGCGTCCAAGTGAGTGTGCGAGTGTGTGTCGTTCATTGACTTGACTTGACTTTACTTTGCCCATTGGCAGGAATAAAAATGGGAGCAAGGCGAAAGTTTTTCGCACACGTCGCAAAGGAACCCTCTCCATTCTCCATTCGAATGGTGTCCCCCATTCCCCGCCCCTTTTTGTGCCGTTGTAATGCAATTTTATTTCATTTCATTGAAGGCAAAAGTTTTCCCTTCGAATTCTTTTACTTAACTTCTTCCTTCACTTGCCGCACAATCCCATTCTTTCCATCGACTTTCCCGCTTTTCCTGCTTTCCCTGGCAGGGACAAATTTGCCGTTGCCTAACCCACTAAGACGATGTATGCAAATCTTTGATGTAAGTAATAATTTCCTTCCTGTATGGGGGCGAATAAAAAAAGTGTAAAATATGTGGGAATATATATAGATGTACGAGCATGCTCGTATGTATATACATATATGCAGAAAGCCAACCAAATGGCAGATGAAACTTTGCGATTGTAAATTATGAACGTGTGAATATTGCTTTTAGCATTTGCGAAAGTTCCGGCACTGATTTGCCAAATTCGCCAAACGTCAACGGATAAATCATGGGTGGGCGGGTGTTTGGTTGCCAGTGTCGCATAGTCAAGAAAACTTCGAAACGTCATGGTTAAAAGTGGGCCAAAAACAAGATTTCGATGGGCTACGAAATTAAAAGGAATTTGAACATTTTATTATTGCATTTCATATTAGTTTTGCGAGTACGAAATGGGGCTCATCTTTCCCGGCGAATTATCGCCTTGGGACACCAAAGGGCTCTGGAATGCTATTAAATGGCTACTAACTATATAGTATGGCAGAAAGTTGTTTATAGAGTTCCCTTTTGGAAATCATAACTTTTCTGGTGGCGTTGTATATATCAGATACACCAAGTTTGGCAATGTAAACAAAGTGATTCACAGCTACTGTAGATTTCATCAAGAATAGAATGCGTGAAAGTTTGCAAAACAAAATGCAAACAAAGGAAATTCTATGAAATCAAACACTAACTGCTTTATTTGAATGCTCTCGGCTGAAGGATAATTGATGAGTTAACAACTAAAGAATGAAATTAATAAGAACCTTAGAATGGTAAGATTATACTGTAGATGCTCTGAAAGGATCAACTCTAATGGATCAAAAATAGGAAGTAATTACACAAGTTTGGGGCAATATTATAGATTATTATTTGAATATTTTCAAAAATCATATGAAATATATATATTTTCGCCAGCTTTGCAATGGTGTTAGCAATATTTAAAAATTGTATGCATTGCTTTTTGTTTTTTCATTGCACACATCTGGCCATAACAATGCGACACCCAAATGCATGGAATTTTTAAAAATACGAGCTGGCAAACCGAAAACGATTAACGAAGCCAGCTTGTTCAGATTTAGGCCACTTCCGGAATTCTGGACCATGGCCAATCGATGCCGCTGGCTTAAAGCCTGCCGACACTGGCTTTAAAATGCAATTTGGAAACAAACAGCGATCCACTCGGATGCGGGTTTGGTCGACTGCTGTTGTCCACCGCCCCCAACGGCTTGGTTTGCCATTTTCCGCCCCCCTTCAATTGCCGTTTTTACCACCATTTGCACCAAACTGCCCCAACTTTCGAAATCCAAAACCGCCATCTGCCCCTTGCCCGTGGACATTTTCGCACTCGCATAACTTTGACAGCATTTTTGCAGAATTACAATTAACTGCCTAGCCATGAATGGTCATGGGGGGCGAGGGGGGTCTATAAAGGACGAGGGGGCCGGAAAAAAGGATGGTAGAACGAAAAACCAGGAGCAGCAGTTGCAGTTGCAGCCTAAAAGTATGCAACCACACTCACAGGCAAACACTTCGAGTGTGTGTGTGTGTGTGTGTGTGCGGGTAAGTGCTGACGCTTTTTTAAAATAAATGTTAAATATCTAATTAAATACTTAACATCTCTCTATGTATAAAAGCGCACTAAATGTATTTTAAGGCTTTTTTATAATATCACTGATTTCCGCCATGAACTGAAGAAAATAACTACCTTATTTAAATCCCTATAAGTACGCATGCAAATTCTTCACAGAAAAGCTCTTTATATAAATTGCTTTTATAATCGGAATAAAAATTAATTACCTTTTGTGGGGGAAATCTGATTAAACATCCGAAATTTTCACCCAAATCCGGTTGTCTTTATTGTCCTTTTAATGCCGTTTTATTATACCCTTTAGTCATGGCACAAATGGGGGTATACTTGATTCGTTAAAGAGTATATAAAAGTATATTAATGCATCATTCAATTTCCTCTTACTACATCACTCGCTTCGCTGCTACTCTCAGTCTGAATCTCAATTTTCCTGACGCTACATAATCTGACTAACGGGTATCCAATAGTCGAGCATTCGACTATAGCGTTCTGTCTTGTTTTTAGTTCGATTTGTCCTGTTTTTGAAATGGGTCGCCGGCATCACTGCTGTGCGTGTAAGTGTGCGTGTATGCCTGTGTATGTATGTGTGTGTGTGTGTGTTTGTTTGTGTGTGAGTGGGCTTCAAGGAGGGGGTTATGAGGAAATTTGTTCCATTTTACGCTTTCTACACAAAAACAATAAATCGCTCACAGCATCAACAGCGTCAACTTTCCTAATGCAGCGGGTCGCTGGATGTTGAATGTTATATGTAGGATGTTGGCCGTAGGATGTTGGATGCAGGTCCTGTTGGCGAATTGGTAGGGCGGTAAATTGGTGGGAATGGTAAAATGGTGGATGCAGCCGGCGAAACGCCAACCAGGATGCCAGCAATTGAGGCTGAAGCCATTTTAACTGCCACTTGAATGGTAACTGCAAAAAAAAAAAATCATAGAAAAAAATAAACTAAATATGTATGCATGTGTGTGAGCGCGTGGGTAAACGAGTCTTCGGGGGCTAAAACTGTAAATTGTAATTTTCAACTTTTAAGTGGCTACTACGTGTGAGGCTTTCCCGCCACCACCCTTCGTCCTCTGAAAATGATGATGGAAAATGGAAATGAAAATGAAAATCAAGTTCTGCATCTGCCACCCAGCTATTCGCGCCCACTTCAGTGTTGACAAACGATTGCTTTGTCCGAAAAGTACGCAGGACCGGATAATATCAGTGTTGTAACTCGATGTAACTCGAGTGCAAATGTTTGAGCAATTATATAAATAAATGATTAAGTAACTTAGTCTTTGGAGCTTATAATGCTATATTAATATTAAATGTTAAAAACTTTTGTGTCGTCAGTACTTAAGAGAAGAGCTCTAAGAATTACATATATAGATATATACTGTAATGTGCACACATATCGAATAAGCACTGTATCAAATCAGAACATTGGGAACAATCACATTGTAGCACTTTTGCAACAATGTTTATGTAAGACTTTTCAGTTCCCAGGCATATCTTGAGTGCTCAGCAATCTGACCACACAAGAATGCTATTCAGACCAGAAGTGCAGAGTCGGCATAATTAGCATGCGCGACTGCTCGATCTTTATGTGCACATGACTCTCTTAGACAGCGGCGCTCTCGCTGCCAAAGTTAAGTACATAAGAGCAAAGCAACGTCTCTGCCGGCGCAGACGGATTGCATTTGGCTAGCTTGGACTCTTCAAGACCAAGTACAAGGCAGTCGTAAAAGAGTCGTCAAAGAGCCTTCAACATGTCCTAATTGAATATTAATGAGTCTTAACAGAAGTTACAATTTTACTGATATCATACTGAATCTCTATTTCAATAAAAGTAATATAAAGAACACAAAAATGCATTACAATTATTACATGGCGACCGTGACATGGTCACTTAAGCCTGTAAAACAATAATAAAAAGAAATATATAAAAGTTAAAATGCGAACAGTGACCATTAAAAAATAAAATTGTGACAATTGATCAAACCCAGACGACAACAGAAGCCGCAAACTGGAGGACTCTGCTCCTATCGAGCAAAGGGACGCACCTACTCTACAAGAGGCACTAGAGGTGTGTCCAAACGATGGACCACGCCCACTCACAATAGCTGAGTATAGGGCAA
Organism: Drosophila simulans; assembly: GCF_016746395.2. Lineage (NCBI taxonomy): Eukaryota > Metazoa > Arthropoda > Insecta > Diptera > Drosophilidae > Drosophila > Drosophila simulans. Next base: position 11,610,786 of record NC_052525.2, on the reverse strand, counting down.
GAAGACAGCCGAAACCAAAAATAAAGAAGAAAAGAAGCGGCAAAAGGATCAAGCTTCTTCAACAACGGAGATTAATAAAGGACCTAATAAAGACGGCAACTACGGAGGAAGAGAAAACTAACCAAGCCAAAAATCTGGAAGCGATTGAAGCCAAATTGTGCAGTGGTGCGCAATAACGCAGTTGAGGCTGTATTTAATACCAATGCCCCAATCTGCCTTAATATTAAAAATACATACCTCAAGCCGATGCGTGAAAACGCTGCTTGAAAAATACTAATCTCTGTTAGGCTTTTACTAAAAACATGTGTACGGTATTGAATTATATAGAGCAAAACATTGTAAACCGTACACATGCCCTCTAACTAACTTTTTCTTGGACAGACATACGTGTAGGAAGAAATTATAGCAATATACAATTTTTAATCAAAATTTAATAAATAAAAATAAATAATAATAATCGTTCAATTAACAACTATGGGTTGGTTCGGATCTGACGATAGTCAGACCAAAGACAACACGGCTAATGTCGTGAACAACGTCAAAATTGTAGATCACACAGAAGATATTCAAGCACTGTGGGTTTTACTCCTAATTTTGACAATTACAAGTGTGGCCCAGTTCCTTCTGACGTTGTACATAAAACACAACAAAATATTAAAAAGAAGATATATGAGTAGGGCGAATAATCTAGACAGGGTTTAAAAAAAAAAAAAAAAAAAATAAATTTTAGGTTTACAAAAAAAAAAACAATATATATATTATCAAAAAAAAAAAGAAAAAAAAAAATATATTTTAAAGAATGAGTATATAAATATATACTAACAAGTAGGAATATATAAAATAGTATGGAATGGAACGAGTTATGTAAAAACATAACAAGAATAAGAAACGAATTTGAAAAATCTCATAAATGTTTGTCACAAAATAGACCTATTTTAGGACCGACAATAAAGAAACATGCAAATATTCTGGTAAATTCCTTCAACGAAGCACGAATACTAGTGTATGATAACAAGGAAAGACTAAATCCAGATCATTGGTCTCAGGTATCGAAAGTTCTCATAAAACTTAGATCGAACTTGTTATCTGTAAAATTGAAACTTGGTTTGGATATATCAATACCAACCATTTTAAATTCGCCAATAAAAATAGAATCGGACGAACAAACAGAAACAGAAATAGAAGACGAAGATTTAAACAACTTAACAATTCCAGCTATACTAACACTAGCTGAATTGACGGAGGAAGAATTGGCTGAGTCAGACATAGAAGAAACAGAAACAAAATCTGTCATCATGGTGGACGAAGCAGCTGCCCAGAGGGCATACATAAAAGACATTTCAACGGCGATTCCGGAATTTGACGGTAAAAAGATCAATTTGCGTAGATTTATCACGGCAATCAAGTTGGTTAACCTGACTAAGGGACCACATGAAGCTATTGCCATTGAAGTGATTAAATCAAAAATAATCGGAACAACACTCTATAGAGTACAGAATGAAGTTACAATTGATGCCATAATCAGGAAATTAGAAGAAGTGGTCGTAGGAGAAACAACGGACGTAGTAAGAGCAAAAATGGCAAATGTTTACCAAAAAGGTAAAACAGCCACACAATTTACAAATGAAATTGAAAACCTACGCAAGTCTCTTGAATCTTCATATATAGATGAAGGATTGCAACCAGAACATGCTATCAAATTTAGCACAAAGGAAGCAATCAATACAATGACAAAGAATTGCGATCATGGAAAACTGAAAACAATCCTAGAGGCAGGAACATTTAAGACAATGGACGAAGCAATAAGTAAATACATCCATTGCAGCACTGAGATGACAGGAAGTGCAAGTTCCGTTTTGTTTTACAAGAGAGGACAAGGAAGTTACACCAGAGGTAACTACCGAGGACGAGGAAATGGTCGAGGTGGTAATAATAGAAATAATTATAACCAGAACACCGGCCAATACAACAACTTTAATAATTATAACAATAGCAATGGCAGAGGACGAGGAGGATATAGAGAATATAACTACCAGAACAGAGGCGGTGGTAACTATAACAACCAAAACCGCAATTTCTCAAGTTATAGCCAAAATGGTAATGTCAGACATGCACAAGGCACGTCGGAAAACCAGCAGGCTCCCTTAGGGCATCAAGAACAGTAAAACAAAAGGTTCATACCATCAATCTTAATCTAAATATTTTCATTAAAGTAAAAAATGAACACACAAATAAGATACTTACATTTCTAGTAGACACAGGCGCCGATATATCAGTCATTAAAGAAAACTCAGATGAACTTTTGAATCTTGATCATAATAATATAACACAAATTACAGGAATTGGAAAGGGTTCAATAAATTCAATAGGTTTAACACTTCTCGAGATGAGAACCGGTAACTATATAGTACCGCACAATTTTCATGTTGTGGACGACAATTTTCCGATCCCTGGTGACGGAATAGTTGGAATCGACTTCATAAAAACATTCAATTGCCAATTAGATTTTACTACAGAAAGTGATTTTTTCATTCTAAGACCAAACAATATTAAACAAGCGATACAAATACCAATTTTTCATAATATCGATAACACTGAGATAACCATACCATCTCGTTGTGAGGTTATCAGGCAAATTACCGTAAGTTCGGTGGATAACCAAATTCTAATACCCAATCAGGAAATAGAAGATGGTGTATTTGTCGGAAATTCGATATCAGATTCAAAAAACACGTACATCCGAATACTAAACACAACTAACAGCAATAAAATTTTAAATGTAAACAAAATCAATTTTGAACCATTAACTAACTACAAAATAGCAGACCTAAACGACTCCATAAGAGCCGAATCAATTTTAAGCAGATTAAAGAAAAACTTTCCATCTGCACATAAGAAAATGTTGACTGAACTGTGTTCACAATATACTGATATTTTTGGATTGGAGACAGAGCCAATCACTACAAATAAATTTTACAAACAAAAGATAAGATTGAGAGATGATGAACCAAGCTATATTAAGAACTATAGAACACCCCATTCACAACAAGCCGAAATATCGAGACAGGTAACTAAATTAATAGAAGACAAGATAGTAGAACCAGCTGTATCTGAATACAATAGCCCATTATTGCTAGTTCCAAAGAAATCCTTACCGGATTCAAAAGAAAAAAAATGGCGTTTAGTGATAGACTATCGCCAAATAAATAAAAAGTTGTTAGCTGACAAGTTCCCCTTGCCAAGAATAGATGACATACTTGATCAATTAGGCCGAGCAAAATATTTCTCGTGCCTGGATCTTATGTCGGGATTCCATCAAATAGAGTTAGAAGAAGATTCTCGAAATATAACATCCTTTTCTACGAGCAGTGGCTCTTATCGCTTCACGCGACTACCATACGGATTAAAAATAGCTCCAAATTCCTTTCAACGAATGATGACAATGGCATTTACAGGTCTGGAACCATCTCAAGCATTTCTGTACATGGATGACTTAATTGTCATAGGCTGTTCTGAAAAACACATGACCAAGAATCTTACAAATGTTTTTGAACTATGCAGGAAAAACAACCTCAAACTGCATCCAGATAAGTGCTCATTTTTCATGAGTGAAGTCACTTTTCTTGGACACAAATGTACTGATAAAGGCATATTGCCTGACGATACTAAATATGATGCTATACAGAGATATCCAGTTCCTACTGACGCAGACAGTGCCAGAAGATTCGTAGCATTTTGTAACTATTATAGACGTTTTATACAAAATTTTGCAGATTATTCCCGTCACATAACAAGATTATGTAAGAAAAATGTAAAGTTCGAATGGACAGCTGATTGCCAGCATGCCTTCGAACACCTGAAAAAACAACTAATGAATCCAACTTTGCTGAAATACCCCGACTTTAGCAAAGAGTTCTGTATTATAACTGATGCAAGCAAAGAGGCATGCGGAGCGGTATTGACCCAGAACTATAATGGTATCCATTTGCCAGTAGCTTATGCATCCCGTAGCTTCACTAAGGGTGAGAGCAACAAGTCAACAACAGAGCAAGAGTTGTCAGCAATACATTGGGCGATAAATCATTTCAAACCATATATATATGGTAGACACTTCACCGTCAAAACAGATCACAGACCGTTAACATACTTGTTCTCGATGGTTAATCCAAGCTCAAAACTGACCAGAATGAGGCTTGATTTAGAAGAATATGAATTTACTGTGGAATATCTTAAGGGAAAAGACAATTACGTAGCAGATGCGTTATCCAGAATAACCATCGACCAACTAAAAAATATATCCAAACAAGTACTTAAAGTCACTACAAGAAATCAAAGTAGACAGGAATCCTGCGCAGGAAAAGGAAATAAAAATGATAAAGTAGAATTGCCTAAGCAAACTACTCAAGAAGCTTCTAAGCCCAAAGTATACGGAGTCATTAATAATGACGAAGTACGCAAAGTAGTGACATTGCATGTAAATAATATGATATGTTTTTTTAAACATGGAAAAAAAATTACTGCAAGATACAACGTTGAAGATTTGTATATTAATGGAACTCTCGACTTAGGTCAATTTTTCCACAGGCTTGAAAAGCAGGCCGGTATGCATAATATCAATCAACTTAAAATGGCACCGTGGGAAAATATCTTTGATAACATTTCAATAGATACATTTAAGAAAATGGGCAATAAAACATTAAAACTATTAAGAGTAGCGCTACTCAACCCGGTGACCTTAGTGAATACAAAGAAAGAAAAAGAAGCAATCCTGTCTACACACCACGACGATCCAACACAAGGAGGACACGCAGGCATTACAAAAACCCTGGCCAGGATTAAAAGACATTACTTTTGGAAAGGTATGACTCGGGAAATAACAGAGTACATACGGAAATGTCCAAAATGCCAAAAAGCTAAAATTATGAAACACACAAAAACTCCTTTATCAATTACAGAGACACCAATAAGCGCATTTGACAGAGTCATAGTGGATACGATAGGTCCACTACCAAAGTCAGAAAACGGTAATGAATATGCTGTTACACTTATATGCGACCTGACAAAATATTTGGTAACCATTCCAATCGCAAATAAAAGCGCAAATACAGTAGCGAAAGCAATATTTGAATCTTTTGTACTAAAGTTCGGTCCAATGAAGACGTTCATTTCGGACATGGGAACTGAATACAGAAATTCAATTATCAAAGACTTATGCAAATACCTGAAAGTAGAAAATATAACTTCTTCAGCACACCATCATCAGACGGTAGGAACAGTGGAAAGAAGTCATAGAACTTTTAACGAATACATCCGGTCATACATATCGGTTGATAAAACTGACTGGGACGTATGGATAAAATATTTCGAATTTTGTTTTAATACTACACCCTCTATGGCACATAATTATTGTCCATATGAGTTGATTTTTGGTAAAACATGCAATTTACCAAAGCATTTTAATAGCACGGATAGAATAGAACCCATTTATAATATAGAAGACTATGCTAAAGAAAGTAAATATAGGTTAGAAGAAGCATATAACAGAGCAAGAATTATGCTCGAAGAACAGAAGAAAAAGAATAAAGAATTATATGACTTAAAATTAAACGATATAAGTATATCAATAGGAGATAAGGTGTTATTAAAAAACGAAACCGGACATAAATTAGATTTCAAATATACTGGACCATATACGGTAGTAAAGATTGAAGAAAGGGATAATATAGTAATATCAAATGATAAGAAAAAACCACAAACGGTACATAAGGATAGGTTAAAATTGTTTAGTTCTTAAAAAAAAAAAAAAAAAAAAAAAAAAAAAAAAAAAAAAAAAAAAAATATAAATAATATGGTGGCCACCAGCAAAAAAAAAAAATATATATATAGAGAAAAGAGTTAACCCCACATAAGTGCATTGAATGTAAGAAAACATTTTTCTTTTATCATCTTTGATGGTTGAACGATTATAAACTAAAAATTTGAAAAAAAAAAAAAAAAAAAAACAAAAAAAAAAACCCCAAGAACACGTATGTTTGTACAGAATGTTCCTTAAATTTCCTTAACATTAAAATTACTTCCTAAAAAAAAAAAAAAAAAAAAAAATATATATATATATATATAAAATTTTTAATTATAAAATAACTTCATAAAATTACGTTATTTTCCAAAAGGAGGGAGATGTAATGTGCACACATATCGAATAAGCACTGTATCAAATCAGAACATTGGGAACAATCACATTGTAGCACTTTTGCAACAATGTTTATGTAAGACTTTTCAGTTCCCAGGCATATCTTGAGTGCTCAGCAATCTGACCACACAAGAATGCTATTCAGACCAGAAGTGCAGAGTCGGCATAATTAGCATGCGCGACTGCTCGATCTTTATGTGCACATGACTCTCTTAGACAGCGGCGCTCTCGCTGCCAAAGTTAAGTACATAAGAGCAAAGCAACGTCTCTGCCGGCGCAGACGGATTGCATTTGGCTAGCTTGGACTCTTCAAGACCAAGTACAAGGCAGTCGTAAAAGAGTCGTCAAAGAGCCTTCAACATGTCCTAATTGAATATTAATGAGTCTTAACAGAAGTTACAATTTTACTGATATCATACTGAATCTCTATTTCAATAAAAGTAATATAAAGAACACAAAAATGCATTACAATTATTACAATACAATAAATATAGTACATATGTCTTTCAATTAATAAAGAATACCCCAGTTTTAGCTTGAAAGAACTTCACCAACGCAATCGGTAAGTGTAAGGCTTAGCCGACTTTTGAGTGCCGGCCAACACATCCAGATCCAGGTTGAATCTGGTTGTGATTGAGTGGGTCAGTGGGCGGGTACGGCCAAGTGAAAGTGAAGTAAACGTGATTGAAATTTTATCTCTGACAAGAAATCGAAAGATATATTTAGCCCCAGATGTGAGCTGGGTCACCGCCCCCACACATTTCGCATCTCAGCCGCAATCTCAACCGCCGCTCACAAACGGGGATTTCGATGTGAATGTGGATGTTGATGGGGCTGCCGATAGGGTTGGCTATAAGGATGTGTGTGTGTGTGTGCGTTTGCCAATTCAATTCTTCAACGGGTTACCCAGTGCGGCGTTAACCGTTACGTCGCCATCTTTCTCCTGACTTTATACGCCCCCGCTTGCCGTCCCGTTTTGCACCCAGGCGTTATTTGCATTGAAATGTTGAGTAATTGGAAAACCAATCTGAAGCATCTGCAGCTCTTGTTTTGCATGCCTCTGGCACCTTCCTAACCGACCTCGTCGACCTCGCCGATTTTTCAAACCGAAATCAACGTCGCAGTCACAAGAGCGGAACTGAAGGGTAGTGAACGAGGTGAGGACGCACCGATGCAAAGGACACTGGAATAAACCTATCACAAAAATACTGGATATATATACTGGATATTCGAATTTAAATACTAAGTTATGGTAATGAATGCCCACGTTGGGCGCCATATATATATTCCCATTTGCAGGAGCATTTAAATTTGTACCAATGCACTTCATTTCACTATTAAATATTTTCCTGTGATTATTTTCAAACACCCTACACTCACAATTTATTTTTCTCTGTGTAGGGCTTTAATGGGTGGAGCTTTACAGTGGGTCGACAGGTTGTTTCGCTTGTGGCGCTTCACTTGCTAAAAATAAATTGTTTTTAAATAGCTCGCATCGCTCGACACGCTCGTCTGAGTGTCTGCTACAGACACCGATACAGATACCCCTTACTTACCCTATATAGCATCGATAACAAAAACAGCGCAATAGTAACACAAACAGCAGCAACAAAGGAAATGAGCATTGGAGAAACAACAGAAGGCCAAACCCCTGACAAAAGCCAGCAATGAACGCGCTTCCGCTGAGAGCTTCCTCTCCGATTCCTGAACCTATTTGTTAACAATTTTGTAGATATATATGCACGTACGAGTACCAGTTTCTTTTTACTGCAATAAACCTTGCATGGCTTTTGTCGCGGAAATTGTTTCAATATGGTGTAAATTATTGAACACTTTGAAAATTCTATCTCAAACCCTTTTTAGCTTGTTTTTCGCGCGAATCTACAATCGCATTCAGGTAATGAACATTAATCAACCTAGTATTTACCTAGTATTAACCTATTTAGTCTATCGTAGAATAGGGATATTAATAACGTTTTCGTTTGAAGTTTTCATTTTTTTCTTTCCCTGTATAAAATTTATAAAATTTACCTCCAGGCCGTATTAAAACCAATTTACATAAAAAATATTCGTTAAATATTACCCTTCTAGCAGGGTTTTCGGTTGTAGCATTGGGACTTGCCGTTGCGGTAATTGGTGCTACTCATATCGCATGGATGTCCTGGAGTTCTGGTACTAGAACTGGGGGAAGTGGCTCCTCGAATATTTGGTGTACTTGGTGTTTTTGGTGGTCTTGGTGTTCTTGGTGTTCTTGGTGTGCTTGGTACTTTTCGAATACTTCGACTGCGATTTGGAGACCTCGTTGGTTGAGGAGTTGCTTGAGGAGTCTCGGGCTGAGTTTCATTAGCTACCGAATTCTGGCTATAAATCAATTCATCGAATGGTCTATAGTTATCCATGGATTGAAAGCCATGCAGGGAGGTATCCTGTTGAGAGCTAACACCCGTGGACTCAAACTGTGGCATTGAAAGGTCATCTATCCTAGGATGCCCGGAGTTATTAGAGGTTTCTGACGTATTCCGAAGAACCCTGGTCACTGAAGTTGTCGAGCTATGGACAATCACTTTATTCACCACTTCCGTGGGTCCCTGTGTGGTGTCCTTCAGTATAGTTGGAGCACTCTCATCGGCAAGCTGTTTACAGATGCTTATCTGCCCCTGTCGAGGGGATTTTATTGCATTGTGCTTCTCCGTTCTAGTAGAACTTGGCAAAGCCGTGGAGTTAAAGAAATCCGGTTGAGTCTGATCTTCCAAATTTTCGGTGGGCATAGTCAATTGATGGCGACGTGGTTGATAGGATACGTCCTCAAATGTAGGCATTGTCACATCCTCCAATCGAGCGCCACTACAATTTTCCCGAGCTCGAGTTCTGGCGGTTTGCTGCGGAGACTTAGAAAGGCAATTAGCAGATTTATCAGCTTTATCCTGCCGTGAATGATACGAAGGAGCACTCTCGTTGGCCAACATTTCCGAGGGATACGAAATGTCGGGCGGACGTCGGGCTATTGGTTTAGAATCATTCATAGCTAATGATTCATTTAGCGGCATAGAAACATCCTCCAAACACTCGTTTGTCATCTCGGGCATATGTCTTGAGGTCATGCGAGAGCTTGTAGCAAAACTGGGTGCACTCACATCCTCGAGGCATTCGTTGGTCGTAGGTCCTCCACGCGCTCCGCTCACCTTAACCTCAACGCATTCACTGCCCTGGGTTCGATTTGAGACTCCAGAGGGCATGCTGATGTCCTCCAAGCGAAAGCTGTTCAATAACCCGTGTCGAGATGACCCGGAATTTTCGACAAGCGTTGGCATTGTCATATCCTCCAGGCACTCATTTGTCATCGACCTTTGATTTGGCCTGGGGTTTCGCGAGTCTATGCATTGGGACGTCAAGTTCCCATGTCTTCGATTGGTTTCCTCAGACGCACTTCTTGCGAAGGACGGCTGACTCACGTCGTTCAGGCACTCACTTGGCAAAGTCATTTGCCTTTTGGGTGTACTGAATACTTTTCCATATGATGGCATTGTCTGGTCATCTAGACATTCGTTAGTGCTCACTTCATTTCTATACAGCGTCCTTGGCGTGGTGCTTCTTCCTGGTATTGAGCTAGTATTCCTTATATGTGATGGCATTGAAATATCCTCAAGGCATTCATTTGCAGCTTGACTCTGACCTAAAGTACCAAACGATGGCATAGTCATATTATCCAAGTTTTCGTTGGTCATCGCTTCTTGACATATTTGGATTTGCTGTGGGCTTCCATGACTTGGATCACCAAACGATGGCATTGTCATGTCATCCAAGCACTCTGTGGCACCATTCTGATTCTTTCCTTTCGGTGGTGTGGGGCACCTTCTTTTAGACATTCCTGAATTCGTTCCATATGAAGGCATTGAAATATCTTCAAGGCATTCACTAGTAGCTTGACCATGTCCTGAACTACCTAAGGAAGGCATCGTCATGTCATCCAGCCGCTCGTTAGTCATCGCCCCATGTCTGGATCTTTGCACCATCGATGCTCCCCGTCTCGTACTTTCTAGAGGCATAGGGCTATATCCTCTAGACGATCCTGTATTTTCACCACATGGAGGCATCGATATATCCTCAAGACATTCTGTAGTAACAAGTCCTTGGCAAGATCTTCCAAATGATGGCATAGTTATATTATCCAAGTTTTCGTTGGTCATCGGTCCTTGAAATATTTGGATTTGCTGTGGCCTCCTTTCTGTAATCAATCTGAAGGACTCAGGACATTCACTAAATCCAATTCCATGACTTGGATCACCAAACGATGGCATGGTCATGTCATCCAAGCACTCTGTGGCACCACTCTGATTCTTTCTTCTCGATAGTGTGGGGCACCTTCTTTTAGACATTCCTGAATTCGTTCCATATGAAGGCATCGTCATGTCATCCAGCCGCTCGTTAGTCATCGCCCCAAGTCTGGATCTTTGCATCATCGATGCTCCCCGTCTCGTACTTTCTAGAGGCATAGGGCTACATCCTCTAGACGATCCTGTATTTTCACCACATGGAGGCATCGATATATCCTCAAGACATTCATTAGTAACAGGTCCTCCGTAAGATCTTCCAAATGATGGCATAGTCATATCATCCAAGCATTCATTGGTTAACGTTCTTTGCCTCAAGCTCTGGATTGGCCTAGGACCATGTCGCCTAGTTGAGCGTGGAGTTTCTCTTAAAGTTGGCAGTGTACTTCCAAAAGATGGCATAGTCATATCATCCAGACATTCTTGTCTGGAGCTCTGAATTGGTGTAGGACATCTTTGCCTAAGCGATCCGGTATTATCGCGATATGAAGGCATGGAAATGTCCTCGAGACATTCATTTGTAGTTGTAAATCGACTTGAAGTGCCATAGGATGGCATGGTAACTTCATCCAAGCATGATCCTTGCATTGATTTAAAGGTTTCTGCGTTGGAGGCTCTCGTATTGTTAACGTACGAAGGCATTGATATATTCTCAATACATTCATTAGTATTATTACTAATATTCTTAGTATGTCGTCTGGGAGTCCTACGACCTGAAGATTGTGAAACACCTCCAAACGATGGCATTGTTTGATCTTCCAAGCACTCGCTTGTAAACTGCCCTCTTCTAGGAGTCGTCGATCTTTGCCGCGGACTACTGGCTCTGGATCTACCCGATAAATCTCCAACAAAAGGCATCGTTACATCTTCCAGACATTCATCAGTCCGCATTTCGGATAAGTCCCTAACAGGTATCATGGATTTCTGACTTCGTGAGGTACTCTTACCCCTAGAAGCATATGAATTCCCACCAAATGATGGCATTGTCACATCCGCTAGACATTCAGTGGAGGAATGAGATTTGCCTATGGTGCGTCTACCTCGGACACTCGATCCAACCGATTTACTTTTTTCAAATGCTGGCTCACATTCACCTCTTCGCGATATTCCAGAAATATTGCCGAAGTTGGGCATGCTCATGTCGTCAAGGCACTCGCTGGGTAGGCCAGTTGCTTGTCTTCTAGATGGACCAGAAACACCTGCAAAGGACGGTGCACTCATGTCCTCCAGGCACTCACTAGGCATGGTCATCTGCCTCTGAGCGGAGGCCAACGAAGGCATGGTTATATCATCCAAGCACTCATTTGTCGGTCGACATCTGGTGGAACTCGCACATGGTTTCGGCGATGACAGTCTTCCTTGTCTTCTGCTGGAGCCTCGGGAGACGCTTCGATCAAAGGATGGGGCACTAACATCGTCCAGGCACTCACTTGTCAGGGTCATTTGTCTTCTGGACGCAGCAGATACTCCAGGCATTGAAGGCATGGTCATATCATCCAAACACTCGTTGGTCATCGAACGATGCCGTTTACTTTGTCGGCCGTCTAGACTTCTGCTCCTGGATTTGGTAGACACATCTCGAAAAGGTGGCATCGATATGTCCTCTAAGCACTCATTGGTCATACTACCTCTACCCGAACTTGCGAATGATGGAGCAGATATATCTCCAATATTTTGCGATGGCATTGTTAACTGCTGCCGTCTTGATCGTTTTATTTTCGATGTTTCCGATATTCCTCCGCAAGATGGCATTGACACATCATCCAGGCATTCATTTGTATCTCCACATTTGGTTGAGTTTGCAAACGAAGGGGCCGATATATCGTTGATATTGGTTCTCTGCCGGCAGCTTGATCTTTGAGAACTGCTCCTCGCAAAAGATGGTGCACTTAAATCATGCAGACACGCGTTGGAACGCGTTAACTGCCTTCTGGTTGATCCTGAAACTCCACCAAAGGATGGCTTGGTCATATCATCCAAGCACTCGCTTGTCATTCTGGATGTATATCGATCTGGACTTTTGCCTCTTGAAATGCGTCCAAAAGATGGCATTGTCATGTCCTCCAAACATTCGCTGGGCATTGTTTGTCCACGATACATTCTTCCCCTGGAAACATTCGATGGTACCCCAAAAGAAGGCATAGTAATTTCATCTAGGCATTCGTTTGCTATTGGTCCCGGTCCCCTTGATATGCTGACATATGTGGGCTCGGATATATCGTTAATATTTGACCTTGTCATCAATTTTTGCGTTTGGCGACGGCTTCGGTTCGGTGACGCACTCAATGATCTTCCAAACGATGGCATGGTCATGTCATCGAGGCATTCACTTGCCTGTCGTCTGGAGCTGACTTTATCAGTTGTATTACGCGCACTCCTGGATATCTTCCTCCGTCGCGGACTTCTGCTTCTGGATACATTGGAAACCTCTTCAAATGCCGGCATTGATATATCATTCAGACACTCGTTGGTACTTCGATCCCTGGTTGTATCGCCAAAAGATGGCGCTGATATGTCCCAAAGGTTCTGCGAAGGCATCGTCAATTGCCGTCTGGGACTCTGTCTACGAGATCTACTCCTTTCGAAAGATGGCTGGCTTACATCCTCCAGGCATTCGCTTGGCATTGTCGGCTGTCGTCGCGAAAATGCATAACTATTGTCAAACGATGGCATGGTCTCGTCCTCCAAAACGTCCTGAGACGACATGACCTCAAAGCATTCATTTGGCATCGATGCTTCATGATACGAGGGCATTGATTGATCCATTAGGTTTTCACAACGGCTTGGTAGAGAGAAATTCAGATGGCGTCCAGGCTCACCGCCATCATTAGCCTGTGTGCAATCCATCGAGGGTGCATTTGAAATGGTCGTCTCATCCACGTGACTTGTTATATGGCCACTTGGGTCGCGGCGGGTGTATATTCTGCGATGCGTTTGCTGTGTGTGCAAACAATTCAGATTAATCGCCTTAAAGGAAATGGTATTAATTAAATGCTTACATGTTGTTTCATTGCGCAATCATCCAATCCGCGGAGTTGACTGGAACGCTTCATGCGTTCTCGAATCCTCCTAAAGCGATTCAGAATTTCATCATAAACATCATTCGCATGGCATTCAGAGACATCGCACATATCCGGAGCCGAAACATCGGCCAGAAACTCTTCTCGCAAATCGGACATCTGCGATGGCAGGCTAAGATCAAATCCAGGTGCCGACATATCCGCCAGGCACTCCTCTGGCAGATTGCTCAGGTTAAGCCCCGTTTCATACGCTTGACGACGTGGTTGAGCCTGGCGAAAAGTTTCCATGGCCGCCGCATCCGTCTCATCTGAATAAAAATAAATAAATAAATCGAAATCAATTCAAAATTAAATAAGTAAAATACTTTCGAATCTAATCACATTTTGGACTGTGAAATGTATTACAATCACTTCATTCAAATACTTACAGGTCATATCTCTAAACATCCTTGGATGGCGCCATTCCTCATTGCCCGTCAAACCGAAATCGTTGGGGTTGTATCGCCGTGCCCGTCCACGAAATCCAGGACGAAGATGCTCCGGAGTGCTAACCAAATCGACACCCTGTGGCGGACAACGTGCTACCTGGATGCTTCTCGAGCTCCTGAAAAGAAAGGCCCAATGTTTTGTGTAAAAACCTACAATCGCTTAATGCGAGAGATACACTCACCGATTGTTGCATTCCACAGACCCATTTGGACCGATTTGCCCCCTGTCCCTACTGTGAAAATCCTTGGGTAAATGGGTGTATTCCCATAGATAACTGCGTTAGCAACTCACCTCATCTTCCCCGCTAGTTGTGAAATTGGCACGGCATTCAATCTGGATGAGAATATCTGGTTCCGAAAGTGTTTGAGATGTGTGTCGTCTGCTTCAGGAAAGTTGTATGAAAATCAATAGGCCAGTAGGTCAGTGGCTGCTCCGATTCGTTGGAATCGATGCCAACCCAGTTCCATTCCCACTCCCACTTTCAATTTCTTCCTTTTTTTCCGCTCTTCATGTTGCGCAGACAGACTGGCAAAGTGTGTCAAGCATCCGTGACTCTATTTCTTATCCAATTAAACAATTATGGAGAGCTCATTAAGGCAGGTTGTTTGAGAAGCGCCGAGAGCGGCTTGATTTCATTTTATTCGTTTCTTTTTTTCAATTTTACTTGACAACCACTTCCGTTCGCTCTTGCCAATTTTTTCGATTTAAATAGGCCAAAGGAAGGCGAAAGCAAAGCAGATGCAATTAGCAATTAGCGGGCACATAGTTTTTCATTCGGTTATCCTTCGACTTCATTGGCTTTTCATAGAAGACTGAATCCATGGTGGACAGGACAAAAGATGATGATGATGGCGACGAGGTGTTCGAGCCGGCTAAGCGCGCCAAGTCGTCACACGAAACCGCTTTCATTTCCGCCAAACACAATTGCATCATTAGCGATGCAATCTCCGTTACTTAACGTAACCGCAACATGCCGGAAATGAAATCCGAGGCAAGCTGCTGCTCCGCTGGCTAAACTTTTGCCACGGTGAACGACTCGACAAGTGCGGCTGGCCGGGAAAGTCGGGAAAGCTGCGAAATCTGCGAGAGCTGTACAAAAAAAAAATAAAAAAAAAACCAAAGAAGGACGCTCGTACGCCAAAGCACAAGGAAATATGACGTCGCCGTGTGGCATAGGAATAGTCAAAGCGGATTGGGATAAGAACGATAGACGCAGGACGAAATGACGCTAGGACCCAGAGCCAAGGCAACCGGAAAGCGAACGGAATGATGCCGCTGCGCAGGAATAATCGAATGAAGCCAGATCCTGGTCGTGGTCTGGTCCTGCTCCTGATTCTGGCCCCGGTCCTTGTCCTGCTCCTGCTCCTGGTTCTGGTACTGCGGTACAATCTGAATGTGAGTCCGTGGCCGGCGTGCGTCGAGGAGCGATTACGACGAGCCGCTTCATTTAGCTGGGGGTTGTAATGCCGTGGAGTGGAGCTGAAGAGGCGGAGCAGGTCCTACGGCGTCAGCCACGTGCAAATATTTGACTTAAGCTTGGCAAAAGCCACACATGCGAGGGCTGTTCAAGCAGTAGTCCACGCATTTGTGAAAACCAATCACTATAAATAACTGCTAAAAGTGTTGTGTTGTTGCCGTGATATATGCATATACATTTAAAATGTTTAAACATTAACTTAATTAATAAGTATGGCGACTTCGAATCGCCTAGCATTCTGTGGGTTGCCCCACTCGCTATTCGACTGTAATTTGTGAGGGTGCCGTGCAGCAAGCAATCAACTGCCGCTCCAGCAGCCGCGTATTTGCATATGCACCCGTCTCCTGCCACCCGCATCCTGCCACCAGTTCATCCATCCGCCCACTCACCTGACAAAACGCAGGACGAAGCTACCGGGTTGTCACTTTTCGCACCGCTTTGTGCCGCATTAATGCGCATATTAAAATGGACGCAGACGATGGCGAAGGCATGCAAAACTAATGTCAGTCGTCGGGCTTGGCCATAAGCCCAGAAACTTGATATTCATATGAGGCCGGAGTGCACTCAAATAAATATGGAGCACATTTTAATCCGGTAAAGTCCATATAAACAAATTTGCAATTAGCAAAACAAATATTTGCCTAACGCACACAGTTGAAATCATATGTGGAAAGCACATTTTCAGAAAGTTTAGGATAAATTGTTTGTTAAAATAATATTATATATAAAATATTACTAATAGACTATTATTTCAGTTAAATAAGAAAATACTCAGAATTATACATTAAACGAATACAGGAATTAGAATTAAAACTAAATCTAACATTTTTGTGCAACATATTCTGTGCCTCTGCTTTCTACTCCTTGCGTTCGGAAACAGGAGCAGGACCTGGACAAAAGGATTGCTGGCGACTGCCTCAAGGCTACAGACGACTTTTCTTTCCCCCCCCAAAGTTCGGCGAACGTTTAGCTTGCTTACTTTCCAATTTGTTGGCCAAAAAGATGAAGGCGAATGGGTTGGTACATGCGCCCAGACTCCATTCACATCATAATGCGATGGAATGGCACAAAGGACTGTGGACTTTGGACTTGGGTGGGGCAAACATGGCCACACATGCGGCCACATGGAGAGCGATTAGCGCGAGTTTATCAAGGACTCCTTTCTGCTTTCTGCCCCATTGAGACCACAAAGCCACAAACACCGCAGCTTCATCAAAGATACATTATGTGTGTGCATAGATTATACATTCACAAACATCGGGCAATTGCTATTTGGCCATTATCAAAGCAAAAGGCCACTTGTTCAGCTCATTGGCAATCAGGAAATGCTATCGAATCAATAACTAGCCAAGTTTGGTTTGAACAAAATAAACAATTGGTGTTTGAAAATCAGCGGCAAGTCGGGGGTGGCACAAAACGGGTAACTTTTCAAATTCCTCTTATTTAAGCCAAGGTGGGAAATGCAAAAGTCCCAAAACCGACTTCGTAAAACATAGAATTCATCTGAGAAAAATCCCTGTATTGTATCTTGGGACAAGTGGCGCCAGCCAGCGGCGAAAATTGGCATATTGACCTAAAGCTTTTCTTTCGAAACTTCCAAAAGATATACAGTACTTTGGAAAATAACGCTAACTAAAGCTAACTTTCAAAGTAACATACCTATTTTTAACAGTCGTTTAACGCTTGTTAACAACATTTTAAGACAATTTAAAATTTTAAAATACATTTTTTAAGTGCATAGATTCGAAATGGAGCATTTTCTAATGAACGCATAATTGGGCATTCAGTTTGCATAAAATGCTTAATAAATTATTGATATACTTTTCCACCGTCTAATTTCACCAGTTGCTAATATTTTTAATATCCATTATTGGGATTTCACATAAGGACCCTTTCGTGTCCCAAATTTGGAGTAACCACCCCGCATCGAATGTGAACTAGGAACCACTTACGTGGAATTGCCAGCCCTCGTCGAATTGGTTGGCTTGGCAACTGGCCCAGGAAAACTGGCCAAAACATTGGACATCCTGGCGTTGCCCGTGACGACTACCTGTCGCAGTCAGCTGTCCGCTGGTGGCTGGTAAATAAACAAGCTTTTCCATTCAATCACAAATAGAGTTGCAGTGAAAACCGACCAAATTTCGATAGATATATTCACAAAAATGGCCCCGTGCTAGATGGGTTTACTGTGCGCCAAGCTGCGCGACTGCTGTTGTTACCAAACCATCAGCTGTTGTCGGACCAGTTCGCCTCCGATGGAGGAATTCCAGGTGCTGATCCTTGGACCCTCGGGCAGTGGCAAGACGGAGCTGGGACATCGCTTGAGCAGAGTGCCACGTGCCCAGGATGACCAGGAGGCCACGAATGGAGTGCGTTGCTATCAAATGAAGTCAGCAGAGGAGCCACCACCTGCACGGCTTCAGCTCACCGAAGTCGGTGGCAATGCGGAGATGCAGCGCCTGTGGAAGCACTATTATGCGTCCTCGCATGCCCTGATATATTGCTTCGATCTGGGTGCGGATCCAATGGAAATGGAGGGCACATTCACACTGCTAACCGATTGCCTTGTGGGCACTCAGCTGGCTGGTAAACCAGTGCTCCTGGTGGCATCACGTCATCGGGTTGGAGTCCAGCTGTACGACGTGGAATATGCCTTCGGTTTGGAGGAGCTGGCCAAATCCTGCGGCTGCTCACTGCTCATCTGTCACATGGACGAGACGGAGGACTTGCAGCGGGGAATTCGATGGCTATGCCACCAGTTGATGGCCAGAAAAACGCAATTGGATCAGCGGATTCGATACGATGTAAATATGCAGGTGAGGCAGCATACCAAGAAATCATAAAAAAGCTATCTTTCCTTTCAAAGAAGTATCTGTCCAAATCCAATTATCCTGAATCCTTATTTATTTTAAATTTTTCCTTAATTTCCAGGTTTGGCAGCGTCGAAAGAGATCGCTTTTACCCAGCGCAAAACTAGCTCAAGTTCATAGACATCGTTTTCGGCGACAGACACGAAAGGTGAGCCAAGTCTTGCATAAATAATAATTTAAAATTAAAAACACCATTATTTATTACTGAAATTCCCACAGATATTGCCTGCTATCCAAGGATTTGGTGGAACAAAAAGAAGGCCCAGTACAGCACCACCCAACATTTTCTTTGTAAATTCGCAGCCAGAAGAAACTAACTAGTTTTGAAAAAAAAAGTGATCAAGTGCGCATTTAAAGTGCCAAAAAAAATGAAATTAAACCATTAAAGTGTTTTTACCAGTGGCTATTTTTGCCCTTAGTTCAGTCTAGTAATTGTAACAAAAACATGTTGAATTAAATGTGAAACCCTTTTATTCAAACAATTAGCTGTCATTCTGTTTTTTCTCAAATTGTAAAGAAATCTCCAATGTAATTGTACACTTTTGCATGTCATCGTCATTGATCAAAGTTAAGCTGTGAAATACAAAACTTGCCAATGAATTGACAGATATCAGCCAAATATCTCAATGCCATTGAACAACAAGTGAGTGCAAGTGGAACACAAATTCAAGTGAATAACACAGAACACAGAACAACTCAACAGAAATGTGTTTTCTGAATGTGTGTTGATTTTGAATTTGGCATATCCACTGTTTAGCCTGTCAATTCGAATCGAACAAAAGTTAATCAATTGTCCTGGTAAGCGGAGAATTATGCATTTCGCACAATTTATGACGAGCCCTCCGGTCGACTCTGTTCGTTGTCAGCTCTAATTAACAATTACAAGTTGGCCCAAGTGGCCAGGATTTTGAATTTGACATTGTGTGGCGTTTTAAATTACATTTCTTAAAGGCTGCCACTATTACTACACCAGCGTTCAATAAGATAGCACTGAATATTGATATTGATTCGAGAATTCTAGTTTAAATCAGACTTAAAAACAAATTTAATGCTGATCAAGCATATATAAACTTTGCATTTATATAAAAATTCCATTTCAACAGCTTAAGGTTTGTTAAGTCTAAATGCTTATATAACAATCACATATAAGAAACCTCTATAAAATCCCCTCAAATTATTTGTGCTATTATCTAGACCGCAACTGTATGAAAGTAAGTATGCAAAAAGGCATCGCTTTCGACCAGATTCTGGCCAGACATCCTGATGGGATATGAACGTGGGTATCGCCGAGGAGTGGGTGGTGGTTAGGTGGTTACTGGGCTGAGTGTCAGCCAGTCGATGATGTATTGCCGAACAGCAATAAGCAAACCGCAAGGAGGAGCGCACACACACACATGGTCGGTGATTCCAGGAGGCGGGTGAAATCAAACAATTACTAATACACTGACATCGATTCGCACCCACTTCCCTGTTTTCGAATAACAGGGATGATGAGGTGGATGCAGGATGCAGGATTCAGTATTCAGTACTCCGGATTCGGGTTGGTGGCACGGAGAGATGGTGACATTGATGATTGCGGCTCGTCGGCGTCTGGAGACGCCGGAACGTGTGCTCGTAATAATCCCATGGCGCACAGACACGGTTGAAACAATAGGATTATAAAGTCAAAAATATTATGATACAGCACTTAAGCAATAGGAAATTTTCTAAAATTTATCTAGTGCTCTAATAACAATAATAATTATAATTGAGAAAAAAATTAAAAGTGATTTAAATTTACGTATGTAACTTCTGTGTTTAAATATGCATAAAATTTAAATTGTAATGGCCTTTCCCTTTTTTTGTGGCCGCTGCTGTTGCACCAGCCTTCGCTGCAGTTAGTCCAAACTGCCAGGATCGCACGCACACACACCAATGCAAACGCACATAGACAAGGACACCAAGCCTTGTACGAATACGAATACCAATACCACCTTACCGCACCCAAACAAACATGTGTCGCCGTGTGTTGTAGCGAAAAGTGTAAAATAAGCATCAATCATCGCTTATTCGAGTTGTCATCAATCACACACACGCCGCACACACACACACACACACAAACATGGGCTCACGAAGGATACGCTGCGGTGACACCAACAACAACAATAACAACAGCACCCAAAACAGGAACAACAACTGAAAAAGGAGAGCCCACCGATGTCTCACCGTTATCCTGGATGGTTAGTTTTTGTGGCAGGGGGGGAGCAGCAGCATCTGTATCTGCAAATTTGCAACCCCCCGGCAAACAGTGTTGGTAATATCCCATAGCTAGATATCCCTCTGCAGCACAACGTGAAAAAGGATCTACAAGATACAGTTGCTGCATTGTAGTTACTTCTTAGTAGCAATTTCAACCAGTATAGGGATGGGTAAAAAATAATACAAGTAAACCTACTTACTAGGATTATTAACAATTAAGAAACTTTCTTCAACCAAAAGATGCATCCTATAATTTAGCCACTTACTTAATATACGCTATAACCTTTTTGGAGTATCCTTCTAAATTTTAGCCAAAATAAACCCAGTACGCTTTCTCATTTCCCAACACTGTTCAATACCAAGGGACGTGGTGTGCGTTATCCTTCCGGTCATTGTCCTCCGAGGGGCATTTCTAATCCGTTTCGCCGGGCGAGTTATTAAATCATCAGGTTGCACGATCGCGCCTGTCACACGTCTGTCAACAGTCAACGGCGCTCGAAAACGCGTAACCAAATATCCAGATATCCGAATAACCGAATAACCGAACAGGAGGCAGGACAACCCTCATCAAGGGTTATACATACGTACAACTTTTTCAGGGTGACTACTACCGCGTGCGTCAAGGCGGAAAATAAAGATTTAATCGCCATTTATGGACATTTTGCAGACTTTTTACGATTATGCGCTCGTATGACGGCCAACCAACCAACCAACGAGTTGTCAAACAACACAAAATGGGACAAAAAAAAAAAAAAAACATAAAAGAAGGAGGGTGGGTTACCCCCTTGAGGGAGTGAACGGCGATAAGCCATTGCCCAAAGAGCAAATTAATCTCCAGGACTTGTCCCAAACTTGTTCATCAACTCGATAACTGTCGGCACTCCACGAATGGGTAGTAAATCACTTTGAAATTAAGAATACATATCTTAATGTATATATGTATGCCAGGCATAATACTAACTAGTTAATTTATTTTTATAAATATTTATGTAAGATAGCTCATCTCTCAATCCCATTTTACACTCCCAATAGAGTATAACTCTCTTTTAACATAGCTCCACCCATTTTTCTCAGTGCAACGCCAACTCCTGGTCAGCGGAAAACAATTGTCCCGGTCAAATGACAGCGGGTTTCAATTTCATTTCGGTGCAACAATGGTGTTATGCTAAACGGATCCGGGTCTAATGTTTTTACGTAACCAATCCGCCTCTGGGGGGGCGGCCACACAACTCCAAGCCTCATACAATATAATCGAATAAAGTCACGCCGCTTTAACATTTGCGGTCAACACGTGAGGCTGTGGACAATTCGTTTCCTTCGCCTCCTTTTTTGTTCCTTTGCGCCTTTTTTGGTCCTTTGGCGGGGTGGGGATCGAGGGAGGCGGATGGACTGGCCAGGTAAACCGGGTGACACGATATACGATGCGATACGCTGCGCTCATTGTGTGTGCGCCAAACAAAGTTGCCGCAAAAAGGCTGCAGGACATGTGCACGAAATTAATTTCCAGGGCAGCCGGAATGAAGGACGCGAAGGATGGAGGCGGAGGAGCGCTCTTTTTAATCCAACATGATATCGCCCACAAAATGCAAAGCGGCCGAGGTCGCTCCACTGTACAGTGCGACTTCAATGGATCAAACGGAATGGCGGTGGCTAAAGGGTTTACTTCGCAGTGAGTTTTTTTCTTAATATGCATTTGAAAATTTTGGTAGTACTATTATTAAAGTATTTTTTTGAAGTAAAGTATTTTAAACAAATTAAAAACCTTTTATGTAGTTTAATTTTATATTGATTAAGCAATATTTGAGCCAGAAGACGTACTTCGCTTAACCAGTATGTTGTTAAACAGTATTGACTGTATTTCCTGACAGATCCTTGGCACGGACGTAGCTGCAAAAATCCGAAAGCGGATTAAACGTATTCGTGAGAATTCGTCAGCGATTTCACACCTGTTCGACGGGGCAGCAGCGAGGACCTGGCCACGAATACGGACAGGACCTCAATCACGGCCCCTCTCGCCCGGAATGGCATAAAATGCCAATTAGAATTTCAAGTTCGCAGTCCGTTGGTCCGCCTTAAGCGCTCCATGTTTGGGTTTTCACCACCCACACTACTATATACATACATATATATCTCGACTTTTCCCAACGCAAATTGTTTATCGCCCCCAGGGGTTCTTTATTAACTTTACGGCGTATCGGCCGAGTGAGAACTGACCTCTCTCCTTTGCCGGCGGCTCAATCTCCAGCCCTCGACTTTCGATTTCCATCCGCTTCGACTCGATTCGATTCGATTCGATTCGAATGGATTCCATTCCATGCCATTCGATTCGATGCGATGCGAATCGCATACGGGGGGAATCCCCGGCTCCTCTCTCAGATCCTTTGGCCATAAGCTTATGGCCCCTCGCCGCCGTCTCTGTTTTAAAACATTTTTCCCTTTATTTTTATTTTATTTATTATTTTCTTTTTTTTTTTTTTTGTTGGTCAACGCGTAACGCGGAAATGCACTCAAAATATTAAATGCTTCAGTAGTTTGCAATTATTGTGTGAGGCGCACTGCCTTGTGCTTAATTCATAATGCGCATCGAGCTCAAGCTGGTAAATGGGAAATGGGGAATTGGAGTTGGCAGTTGGCAGTTTGGAAGTTGGAGGTTTTTTGGCCAGGCCTCGTGGTTCTCAGGGAGTTGGAGCCCATCAAAGAGCAGAGTATTCGCATTTCGCAGGGGACTGGGCGAAACCATAAAACACTAAAAGGCTAATGGCGAAAAGGCATGCGACTCACGTATACGGGGATAGTAATTAAGGGATTAATATTTATGAATTAACATAAGCATACCCATGTGGCGGAAAAATCAAAAAGCACAGCAGATATGATATATATTTATAAATGTGGAACAAAAACTAAAACTTAATTGAATAATCCAACAATTAGTGGTGAATTTAAATTTGTTTACTTATTAATTATGTTAGATAAACTAATATATACTTAATGCGAGTGGCAAATAAAATAATAAGCACAATTTTTCAATTTTATAATATAATTTTAAATTGCTTTTACAAAAACCAATCCAAGAATTAACCCCAATCACTGAAAACCAATTGAAAGGCGCGTAATTTCATGTTCCATATGCCGAAAGGGAATCTCTAAACGAAATTAGCGCATTAAATTGGCCAAATGGAAAGTGGGCGGGGCCAGGGCGGGCCGGGCGTCATATTTCCCAGTGTGTGAATGTATGTGTGTGTATGTAACAAACCATAAATATAAATTCCCAGGCGCTTTACGAGCCGGCAGCAAAAAGAAGGAAAAAGGATTACATGCCACAAGGAGCAGGAGCAGGAGCTTCGATAAAGCAAAGTCTATGAGATTTACGAGCAGATTTCAAGAGTTACAAATACATACATGACTTTGGCCTAGGATGGTGCAGGGGGGGGTGGGTGGTTAAAATGAGGGCGAGACGGAAGGCTGGATGAAAAGCCGATACAAGGATACGCACAGCCGCAGGACACGGATTTTATGTTCTTGGACGACGGCGTCAAGTTGCCAAGAGCAAAACTTTCAATTGCATTTCGGCCAAGTTTCGTTCGGCTTATCTTTATTATCGCCGCTGTTATTATCCTGGCCCCCCAAAAGTCGTGGTCCTTGGCCAAATTCCCAGCCAGTATCCTGCTTCCAGGCAGGCCTCATAAAGTATGTCATGTGTCATAAATGACAGATTCTTAGGCATACTTCATTGATCCCTTTGGCCGTCTCGTTTTTACGACGCTCCTTGCTAAATTGTTGCAGTATCTGTTGCCAACACACACACATGCTAACACTCGAAGACATCCTGGCACGCACACACACACACACACAACGCAAGTTGTGCGTGTTTGAAGTTTGCTTTTGATAAATGAATGGATTTTCAAAGGCGACGTTAATGAAATACGCACACAGGCACAATCACGAGCAAGGATGCTAGACGCCGAAGGATTCCTGCGCTCCAGGAAACGTGAGTGTGTGTGTGTGTAGTATGCCCCCCGTATATCCTTCAATCTATCAAACTCACGTGTCCGTCGTGTCTCAATTTACTTGCTTACTAGCTGCTCAACTTGCGGCCCTTTTGCTTTCTTTGCAAACACTGAAACCGAAACCGAAGCGGTTGCCCCGGCATTTTGATAGAGTCCGCTTTTTTTTTGGCATATTTATGAAGTCCTGGCGGTGAAAGGATTTTGGACTTTGGCTACGCAAGAAAACAAAAAACAAAAAGGAAAGTGCCCACTCTTTGCAGCAGCGAAAAGGATTAGCATCAGCTGGCTATGTTTTGGAGTACTACATGTCGGAAAATCTTTAAATATTCAGTATTTCTATTTCTTATGCCAGCTAACTCACTTTTAGTTTGCTAAATGTTCATTTTTAAATATTTATTAACACTAGTGGCAAAGTTGAAATTGTTGATTTTTAGAAGCATATTATTCGTGTTGAAGATGGAATGTTAAATTGTCACTTCCCTTGAACACTAAGCCCCAATTTGATGACCCTTACAATGAATTGCGCATATTTTTAGCTTGCAATTTCAATGGCAGCATGCAGAGCATATTGTCAGTAGTAGTAGTAGTGCAGGTAAATTCCACGACAATCGCCTAATGACTTCCCCCGGTTGCGCGGCTTAAAAGTGTGCCAAAGAAAAGCCCAGTAGAATCCGTTGCCAAGGCAAAGGAGCCAAAAAGCAAAAGCAAACGCATTAAAAGCAACTTAATAATTCAGATCAAAATCACCAATCAGCGCAGCCGACATGTTGACAAACGATGCCGCCGAACATTACCATCTTCAATGGAAAAGCAAGCGGGCAAGTCGAGAGGAATCGGGCAAAGCCGGTAACAAGGAAAAGCCAAGAGCAGCAGGCAAGGAGGCACCATCCATCGACAGCGACGACGACGACAAGAGATTTACATTTTCAAAATCGAATGGCGGCATAAGCCACCGCAAAGCAAAAGACACGCAACCACGGGCATAATGAAATCCACGATAAACAAGATAAACGAACACACAAAAAAGAAGAGTCGCAGACAAACAAGGACATACGTGGAAGTTATAGCGAATCAATGGAGACCCTATATGCAATATGAAATCATTAAGAACAGTGTTTGAAAGTGTTGCAACAAAATGCGAGCTTTCAAGTCAACTTTTTAGGCAGCTTTACTAGAAATTTCTTTTGATTTTGATTACATTTGTATATATTATAAATAAGGAACAGTATCCATAATATTATCTTTTAAGCTACACATTAGGTTAAATTCAGAAGGAACTGAACGATTCCTAGTGAGTTTAAGATTAATGAATAATAAATGTGTCTCTCTCCGCTTTAAAAAAAAAAATAAATAAAAAATATTTTAAGTCCAGTGTAAATATATTTTAAAAAATTAAGCAATAATGCCACCCAAATCTTATTATAATACACCATTAAGATGAGAGCAAGTGCTTGAAGGACAACACCCATGCCGCGTGGAAGGGTATTTGCGAAACGGAGAAACGAAGCACAGGAGCAACAGCCAGCTGCCTTGGCGACGATGGCTAAAATATTTATATCTATTTCAGCTTGGCCGCTTTATACAATTTCTATTTTGCCACACCACACGGTGTGTCTCCCCTGAACCAGCAACCACCATCGAAACAGACATCGAATGCCGTGCAACACCCACTCCAACCTCCACGACGACTTCGTTTGCAATCAATGAAAGATTTATGACAATACATCGAAGACTTGGTTGGAGTGGTGGAGCTCAAAGGGAAGGCAGTGCCACATATTGTACTCAGGAATTTGTTTTTATGTCACATCATTATTTTTATTATGACGCTGCCACTGGCCTGTTATTCGAGAGTGATTAGTGGCTAAAAATGATTGCGATGCCATCGATGGGCGGTGCCAGTAGGGTGGACCAAAACGCTATTTAAAAGAACTTTAATCATTTCATTTAATAATTTAATCATAATTAATGGAAATTAATTATATATATAATTTGGAATATATTATATATAATAATTTGGAAAAGAACAAAGCTCTGGTTCACCCTAGGTGACCATAAACAAATATGCCCATAATGAGCGATGGGTGGCGATAAGAAAACTCTGAGGCATATTGGGTTACCCAGCTCGTCGGTAACTGAAATGGATTGGAGTCAACGCCAGAGTCGAAGTCCTTTGGATTTGAATTTTGCCTCGCATGGGCTCTTCCGGCGGATCGCAATCGATCAATTCAATTAGCAATCGGAGCAGGGATGTGTCAGGACTTTGGAATGCTATATATAAAGGATATGTACATACATGCACAATCGGCGATAACTCCATTTGGCCATGGGTTCTTGTTTTTTGCCCTTTTGGATGCTTCCAGCGGATGTAAGTGGAAACTCTCGGTGCGTGTAAAATGCCTTTTCGGTATGTTGATGTGTTTTTGTTGTGCTGGGTGTGTGTAGGTTGTGTGCGTATTACAAGAGCAAGAACAACAGCAGGCGGAAAGAGTTGGACAACAATGAAATGCTTTTAGCCTGCGAAACTGCCAACTGAACAGCGCCAAACGAAATTAAGTTAACAACAAAGTGAGGCAGCGAGGAAAAGTTTCCTGCACTGTTTTTATTGAAAATTGAGTTAAAAAACTGAAAGTGTCGACGATGTCATCCCACGTCCGTACATATGTATGTGCTTCGCATGTTTGTCGCATGTCCTTAAATTCCATGACCAGAATTTCCCGCCCACTTGTCCCGCAAAAGTAGGCAACACTATTAGCCAACTCATCGGCAAAGTCATTGGAGACGGCTTTTAGCGATCTGCAACTTGAGTGCAGTTACGATTCACATTCCAGTTACATCGTATTCGAATTTTACCACTCCAACTATTGCAGGTGGTCTTTTAAGAAAGATTTTTATTGAAATAACACCAACAATTAAAAAATATAATAAATGATAATAAACAAACTAGATTTTCAAAATTGAATTCTAATTTATTGCAAATTTTATTTATTTTAACGAAAATTCAATATTCACGAAGGCTGTAATCCTTCTAACTTGATAAAAAATGGTCACACAGCAAAAAGTAGTACCATTTTATACTCCTTATAACCAATACTAACAACCCCTTTCATTATTAAAAAGATTTTGTAAAATTAATTTTTGGCCAAATTTTTGCATTTTTTGTCATCAAAATTTGCGAAAAATTAAAAAATCCTAGAATTCCCAAACTTGAATGCAAATGGATTGGGATTTAAAAAACAAACTCAACGAGGTATGACATTCCGTATTGGAGGCATTATTAATAAACTTATGGACAAAATACATATGACTTTTTGACCAAAATTCAGAAAAACTATCTTTTTCAAAAAAGGTTAAGCTTCGATGGGATTTTTTATCGTCTAAAAGAATGTCTACTAATTTTCATCAAGAATTAAATATAAAGCAAAAATAAATTAATAAAACCCCGCTGGTGCAGTAATATTTAAACGAATGTGTGCAGTAGAATGCTCGTAATGTGCTCATATATTTCAACCTGTGGATTAAATGAGTGGTGGTATCCTGTCTGATGCCCGAAGATCCTTCTCGTTTAGCAGAAAGTTTCGAGACAGTGGAATGCCAATAAAAGCCAGGACATGGACATTCCGCAGAAAGGATGCTGAAATCAGCGCATATCAATGTATGCGTGTGCGCATAAAATTTATGAATTATTGAATCTATGAAAATATGAACATCACGTACGCCCCCTCTCGTTCCCCCGCCAACAAACTATTTGAGACAGAGGCAGACGGAAGACAATCGCTCAGGACCAACTTACAGTTATGCACAGAAAAAGAAAAAAAATGGGAAAAAAAAACCTGGGTCGGCTGGGCGAAGTCTGCCAAATGGGAACTACAGCTGTTTTTTTTTTTTTTTTTTTTTAATACGACTAGGGAATCCCAATTTGGAGATTTCTCGAGATTTTATGGTTATAACTTGACTAAAAACGGTCACACCGCTAAACCAATTACCGTTCTTTACTACTAATTTCCAATACTATCCCTCAAATTCCTCTGCACCATTGAGATCAGGTGCTACCCTAAGTCAGAACAATTTCCACGTAAGCTAGGGTATTTGAAGCTTCGGTTTGCTGCACGACCCGCCAACATTTCTTTATAAATAAGTTTGCGCATCGGTCCGCGCTTGTTGTTTGCCAAACTTTGTTCATCTGCGTCGACGTGTTTGGGACGATGGCTAAGACCCCCCAGGACCTCCTGAAGTGCAGGATTAACATAACCAACCACCCAGATCAAAAACTTTTCTAATTTGCGTTCAATGAATCGCGTTTATTTAGACAAGACCTAACGAAATGCTAGTAACGGGCAAAACGATGCAATCATCTCATCCAACGGGACCGGTCCCATCGAGTTTTACTCCGTTATATCTGTGATGACAGTACGATAAATGCAATTGAATGGGTTGAAATGCTGTTAAACATACCTATCCTATGATGGCCTGGCTATCAAGTACGGAACGATCTTCATTTGTTTGCATTTGAGCTGAACCAACCGAAGGAAGAGATGAGAGAACGCAGGAACGGCCATATACCAACTAGCAAGCGGAGCGAAACCCCATATAAAATAATAAGCGCACCAGTCGCATCCAAAACGAGGCGATCATCTAGTCCATGGAGACCAGTACCATCGTTTAGAGGGACATACCATAGTAATCCCGTTGGCCAAACATCAAGTGTTCGTTTCCCAGCTGCGTTAAAAAATTTGTTAGTTAAAAAAAAAAAAAAAAAAAAAAAAAAAAAAAAAAATAGCTACTTACTCTTTTTGTGTTAAGCGGCTGCTTCGCATCCGTTGCCATTGCTTTCACGTCGTTACAAAAAGCAATGGCGTGTATTTCTGGTTTGGTTATGCAATTGATTGTTGCCAAGCAATCAATTAACATATGGAATGGTGAACGGGATTCACTAGGTCAGTGCGGTAGAAGCATCTGTATATTCAGGATAAACAAATGTTTCGTTTAGAGCTACAAGGGGTTCAAAAAAAAAAAAAAAAAAAAAAAACTTACCAACTGCACTCAGATTGTGTGACTATATGTGTTATTTTAGGTGTTGATTTCATTTTTGAAAGAGCGTCCCTCAGTACCGAAGTGAACCGAAGCGAACCGAAGCGAACCGAAGCAAACCCAAACTTCTTTTGGTTTTCACTAAAAATTTTGTGTTTTTTTTTCACATTTTTATTTTCCCGGAACGAGATGTGCTCCGTACGAGCTCTAATGCCAAACTGAATATATTCCGGGTCGGGCAGGGGTACATGGATTTGACAGCTCCGTTTGTTCGATGAAATTAGTTCCAAGGATAATGTGATCAGGAATTTCCAAGCGGTATGTAGGCAGTTGGCCATGACCAAATCCGGAAATTCATTGCTGCATCATAAAGATATTGTGCATTTGCACAAAGTATTCAACTTTATTTAATTAATTTCTTTTTCACTAAAGAACGTATGTTATTCCACAATTGTCATCGAAATATTAAAACCAAAGTTGCTTCTTGACCATTAAACTTACTTACTATTTAAGTACCTATTTACTCTAGTCTTAAATAAATGGTATTATATATGCAGTAAGCATAATGTACATACTTTATTTATTATTAAGAATATCGAAACTTGTGCACTGTGCTGGGGTGGGGCACTTAAATGGAGTCGGATCGGACCAAGTTGTGACACTCGTGGCATGTCCTTCACCCGATTGTCCACTAATGCGAACTGCAAACGGATAACTGCGAGTATGAATTATGCACATTTACTTGAGATGTGTTCCGTTCCACTTTGAGAAGCACAAGCCGGCTAACCGAGCATCTTGGCGTGCCCTTTGAACCCATCGCCTCATTCAAGCCCCCTACCATATGGTGTATCCCATATTCTATGTCCGTCTCTTTCGTCCGCTGTCGCCCCATCACTCTCTCTCTCTCTCGCTCTGATGTTATTCCGCTGTGCGTGTTTGCATTTTGTGCGTGGCGCTGAGCGCTTCCTTGCACAGCTGAGGCCACAAAAATAGTGCTCACGCCTTTTTATTTATATTTCAATAATAATTTAGTTATATTACTAGTTTCTTGCTTATGATTTTTATCACAAGAACATAAATAAAAACTATAAAATTTCGAAGTTAAACAATTATCTTACATAAGTTACTAGTATTATGTCTTAAAAATATTTCACAATTAGTTATTTTAAACTTTTTATAAATATCCATTTTTAAGGCTTTAATATTTGCACACTTTATATTAATATTATTTTATATTACATTCGCATAAAGCTTGAACGCCACTGTGTATCTGTAATCCATTTAATTCAACCAAGCGACCATGCCAGCTGTGTGTGTGTGTGTGTGCCTTTGGCATTATCAACTCATAAATATTTATTGAATTTTAAGAAATTTTCAAAAATGGCTACAGCAGTAGCCACACAAGGAGCAGGAGCAGGAGCAGGAGCTCAATCTGCGGGACAGCCGATGACTTGTTGTCCTGCCAGCGTATCCGTCATCGATTTCGATTGCCTCGCTCCGCTTCGCCGGCTTCTTAGCCAACCATCCAGCCCCCCGGTGGTTTCATCCCGGTCTCCACTGGGCTTCCCAGCGAATCCTGCTGACCCCGAAACTTCGCTCGCCACATCCATATCCTTTTGCATTCTCTTATTTGGATTATAATTTTTTCCATTTCACATGTGAGTGCATTCCTCTTCTTGGTGGTCATCACATCCTCGCCAGTTGCCAGTTGCCAGTTGCCAGCTTGGCCACTTGTCAATTTCCATTTTCATTTTCATTTCGTCGCTGGCAGAGATGCGAAGATGGTCCTCGAATCGCGTAATCTCAGCTCAAGAGGAAGAGAACGAGTTAGACAAGGTCATCGATTCAAGGGTCAAATGGAATTACCTATGCAAGTTGATACAAATTGAAATGCAAACCAAGTTGTTAATAAACGATTACTAACTTAGCTTGGATAACATTCAAGTTATATTTATTGAAAAGAATATGTTTATTTTGTATTTTTATTTATATTTATATTTATACTTATACATTGTAGCCTTCGAAATTCGCAAAAGCCGTTCGCAATGGCGGCAATTAATTGATTTTGTACCGGAAGCTTTATCGACTCGAAACTCAGTTTTCCAGTTCTCGACCATTTTGGAGCATAATTCGGTTTAATATTCTTTGACTTGATTTCCCAGGAACTCAATCATTTCCATTTGCCAGCATGGACGAGTTGGGAGTTCGCAAGCAAATGCAATTTGGAAGCGGTGCATCTGGGAGTCATCGGTTACGGGGCTCACCTGTGACCCCTTGAACCCACTGGGCGGGTGCAGCCTTAACCCCTTGACCCTTTGAACACCGCCCCCCTTCCACACCGCACGGCGCACCCTTCTCGATTCGACAGAGTGTCCTGGTCAAGCGAAGCTTTTCCAATTTTAATCGCATTAAATAGTCACTTAAGCGCCGTCGCCAACGCACCGCCCAGCCACGCCCCCATTTTCCGACCATTTGAATGCACTGAGATTCAAAAACACCCAATTTTCCCACAGCCCCACCCCCCTCCCCGCCGCACTCCGTCCCGCCGATGCGAAATTAACTTGTTGATGTGGCAACGACGACGAAGCCGTAACAACTGACAGGAAAAGTGGGAATTGGGAAAAGGGTTCGATTCAACGTGGAATATCGGCGGGGGGTGGGGAGCGGCTTCTCATTTACCATCGCTTTGCCACGTTCAATGCTAGTTTGAAAATCGCTTCGTGTTCGAATCTTATTAGTGGTTTATAATTACAATTGTATACAGACCAATTACGTTGCGAGATGAGTAACTAAAGGGTGGGCGTGTGGGAGTGGGAGTGCCTCATCAGGTGTGTGTATCTGTGTGGCTAATTAACCACCATCAGGAACTGGCCGTTAAGCACCCAAGTGTACACTCAAAAAATAAGTGCCTTGATCAGCCAGACTATATCTAAGTAATAACTATATATAACAACTTAAGGAAAACACAACACATTCCTTATATAGATAGACTTAATCATGTTACATATATATATATACATATATTATTTATTTGTATGTTTTATATATATATCTATTACTTAATAAAATTTGTAGCAGTGCAAGCATAAGTGTGTGTGCTTAAATGGAAAGCCCAAGTATGCCGATAATGATGTTCATTTCGTAAGCAAATGTCATAACACAAACACAAACGCAAAACCCAAACCAAAACCCTATACCAACCCAAACCACCCACACACATTTATGTAAATAGCAAGGCAAATTTATGCGTATGTATTTGTGCAGCTCAGAAGACAAAGGGCAACCCCCTTAGCCACCAGATGCCTTAACCCACAAGCCTCCTCTCGAGTGTCCAACTCCGCACATGCCTTGTAATTGAATCCACGTCTGAAATCTGTCTGTGGTCGATAATTTCATTTGGGTCTGCATTTTGAATACAAATTTATCGAGTAGCAGAGCGCCCCGTGTCAAGTTGCAAGCAACCGCATCACGAATCACGCATCACGATACGCCGATATTCCCGGTGCCACTCCCCCGTTTACCCGATTCACCCTCCCACAATTTCAGAGAGCATTGTCTTTCGACTGGCACTACTAATTGGAATGTACATAGGTACGCATATATACAAGCCCCTTGAAAAGATTCCACACATTCCGCTTTAATTTAACAATATTTTATTTTCAGCCCATCAAAACGCACATTATCCCATTTAAGACCATAGTTTTAGGTCGAGTAGTGTTGTATTACATGTTAGATTCGATGCAAGCTACTGTCCAACGGGACCGGTGCCATCGAATTGACTGCAATATGTGTAATACCGTTATCGAAGTGTCAGATCCAAAGGAGATGCCCATCACCAATTATCCAGATGTGTTGAAAAATTTCTTTCCCATTTCTTCTTTACAAAAAGCAATGGCGAGTATTTAAGTTAACAGCATGAAACTCTGGAAATATTGTCAGATTTCTATGGCGGTTAATTTTTTTGTTAAATTTGTAGCTTACCAATTCCACGATTATATATGTAAGCATGTAGTGATAAGTCGAATTAAGTATAATATGTTAAAATTCAAGCAAACCCCTCAGCAGGACGATGCTGAAATATTAGTTAGTTAATGGAAAAAAAAGAGCACAATTCAATTACTTACTTTTTTGTGTTAAGCGGTTGCTTTGCAATCCGTTGCCATTGCTTTCACGTCGTTACAAAAAGCAATGGCGAGTATTTGAGTCAACAAAAGCATGAAACTCGAGAAATACAAATGTTGTACGACATTCTGTGTAGTTCTGTGTAGTTTTTCTTTTTTTTTTTTGCTTGTACAATTTGTAGCTTAGCAATTACACAATAATTTGGAAATTTTTCGATTTTTCGTTCCGAAACGAGTTGTGCTCCAGACGAGCTCTGGTGGCAAACTGAATATATTTCGGGTCGGGCAGGGGTACATGGATTTGACAGCTCCGTTTGTTCGATGAAATTAGTTCCAAGGACCAAGTGATCAGGAATTTCTAAGCGGTATGTAGGCAGTTGGCCATGACCAAATCCGGGAATTCATTGCTGCATCATAAAGATACCCATATATTGTGCATTTGCACAAAGTATTCAACTTTATTTAATTTATTTCTTTTTCACTAACGAACGTATGTTATTCCACAATTGTCATCGCAATATTAAAGCCAAAGTTGCTTCTTGACCATTAAACTTACTTACTATTTAAGTACCTATTTACTCTAGTCTTAAATAAATGGTATTATATATGCAGTAAGCATAATGTATATACTTTATTTATTATTAAGAATATCGAAACTTGTGCACTGTGCTGGGGTGGGGCACTTAAATGGAGTCGGATCGGACCAAGTTGTGACACTCGTGGCATGTCCTTCACCCGATTGTCCACTAATGCGAACTGCAAACGGATAACTGCGAGTATGAATTATGCACATTTACTTGAGATGTGTTCCGTTCCACTTTGAGAAGCACAAGCCGGACCAAGTGATCAGGAATATGCCGTATCGCAGTAGGCAATGCTTAGACAAATGTCAAAATAATTTTGGTCGTACATTCAGTTCGATATCGTATTCCATTGCATATAGCAGCAGAAAACAAAATTTCGAGGCAATCCGGAAAATTCGACAGAAGTTAAACTCAAAGTGGTGAACTGCATCCGAATGGCCAGCATATCGTTTGAGGGTCGACCCACCCAGGTGTTGCACACCTATCAAGTTTGGCGCATCGGCAGCGATGAAAACGACAAGAGTCTTGACTACTATTCGCCCGATAAGGTGAGTTGTGAATATATATGTGTATATATGTACATATCCCAATCTGAATAATCCGTTTATACCACAAAAAGTCGTTGCATAAGCTCCATGCCAGCTTGACGCGCGGCGAGAAGGCATTGTATCTGGAAAACGAAAGTCGCACCGGATGTGTGGCCATGAATGGGATAAGGTTCGGTGGTCCGATGATCATTACCTATCGCGATGCCATCGATGGCATTGTTAAGCTCAAATTTGGCAATATCGAGGGATATCTTCGCGTATCGGGCAGCATTACCGGCTATTAAGCGTTAAATCGCTTGATCTTTTTGCATCGAATCGAACATATGCTTGAATAAAGTATTTCAAATTTATTCAGCTTTTTAGTTTTGTTGCATACGATTTTCGCTCAATTGAATAATTCAAAAGAGTTTATTTGCCGAATAAATTGTGTCAGATCTTACACTTTGCATTATTAAATCGACACTCCGAAATAGTATTATTTAAATGCTATAAAACTTGACTTATATTCTGTCGAAGGATAAGAATTAAGAGAAAACTCTTGAAAAAGAGTTCGAAAAATGGAATTGATTATCGAGTTTACATGAAGTTTACGCTAATAAAATGCCTCAGAGATTTGCGGCATGCCAAACTCTTATATTCGCGGATTGGTGTCTTGGCTAAAAGGATTCTCCTAAAGTAAACAACTTAATTCTACTAAAATACATTGAAAAATATATCTAAAAATATTAAAAAGAATTTCTAAAACATTTTCTAGAAATTTTTAAAGAAAAACATTAGTTTTAGTTCTAGTTTAATGTTAGGTGGCCGCGGAACTTTTCTCTTAGGCGTTACAAATTGAACAGTTTGTTTCAGGAAAACTGTTATACTTCATCTAAGAGTTTACCTAAGAGAGTTGCGTTCTCCCTTATTTACTGGCTCTCTTTCGCACCTAACATCACTGTTGTCCTTGCTCTCTTCGGAGAGCGCAACATACTGTTATGTTGGCAGAGTCCTTTGCGGCGTTACATAACTGTCATGTGAAACTTGGCTTACAGTCGGTGAATAAACGAAGGATAACCAATTATGGCCAAGGAGGCGAATCTAAGGCCACTCGAAAATAATTTGTTCACATTTTTATTGAAACAGAGTGAAAAGAAAAAACCGAAAAATAAACCGAACATACACCTCATTTTCCTGGAACGTTCGTATTTTGTGCGAATGTGTTTTTGGGGGGGTAGCAAAAATGGGGCACATACCCAACCATATAACTTGTTGAATCTGCCAGCAGCTTTTCCTGCAGGCAAATTTCACTGGGAAATTCAATATCTTGACTTGCGTATGTGCGTATGTATGTGTGCGAATGTGTTCGTTCGCCTGCCTGAGCGCCTAAAAAGCAGACATAATTAGTTTATGCCGAGATTTTTGCGTCTCTTATGGCGCGACACTTGGCAACGCCGTCCGGAAAAAGTAGCAGGAGCTGAAGCTGGAGCTGGAGCAGGACAAGGAGCAGGACAAAAAGCAGGAGCAAGGACATTCCATTTGCCCCATCTAAATGCATTAAAGTTTGGGCAAAGTGCACACCATACTGGCACCAAGTCCTTTGACCTACTCGCATTATGAGAACAGCAAAATTATACTTCAGGTTTCCGCAGGGAAAATTCATTTCCCATTGGAAAGGAAACACAGATGGTGTTTCTTTAAATAAATACAAACGTATAAATTCGATTGAAAATCAAACTAGAAACTTAGCGACATACATAAACTTATATATTGGTAAGTTAGTCGTTATAGAAAGTAGTTTTAGTATTAGTGCTAATTTACTTTAAATGTTACTAGATTTTACCAGTTTTGGCAGTTTTCTTATTAGCATGGTCTATTTCTGTGATTTCCCATTTCTTTGCGGATTTGCAATGTTTTTTTTTTTTTTTTGGGGTGTTCAGCACTTGAAATCGTTATCAAATTGCCGAGCCTCTTTGACTCCCCACCGCATCCCCCAATTTCTTTTGTGTCCCCTCCCAAGTCATCCGCTCTTTGTTTGTGTAGGTTGAAAAATCAAAATTTTACACTCGGCTACACATTTCCAAAGGCTAACGAAAGTTATGGCTAGAAGGTGGCCGGGGAACTGGGACTACTTAGGCCATACATGCAAAAGTATCTGTACACTGGCGAAAATATGTTTATGTTTAATATGTTTATATGTTTATGACATAAAACATAAGCCACGATAAACCCACTTTAATACTATATAATATATTCTTAGCTATATGTTCTTATACTAGAAACACAGTTTTCAAAGCAACGAATTGAGCTCCAATCTTTTATTCGCAGTGCATATTTTCGTATTTGCTTATGTTTTTTGCGTATATGTGCCTAAGTGCGTGTTTATGGCGCAATAAAACAGACCCTAACAGGCTAGCACACAAAGCGCAGGGGGGTGACTTTCGGAAGGGGCGATGGGGTGCTCATGGATGAGGATGAGGCTCTGGTAGCTAGATGCTCGACGCTGGAAGCTGGAGGCTGGAGGCTGGCGGCTGCAGGCTGTAGCATAGACATAAAGCAATCGCGTTGACTGCTCTTGTTGTTGCATGTTGCCACAGCCAAATGAAGCAGCCAAAGCGAAGCCCAAAAAACCAAAACTCAGACCCAGACGGAGACGGAGACCAAGGAGCAAGTGCACCGAAAGAAATGATGGTATCAAATGTAATTAATGCCACTGCATATAGCAACAAAACAAAGAGTAGAATGCCAAAGAAGCTACTGAAGTAAAATAACTTGAACGGCAGCCTGAAAGTATGCAACATAAAATGAACTTTCCTACTGCCTGTTTAGAAGCATACAGTTGCATACTTTTAGACAGCTCTTTTAAAAAAAGTTATCACTCGGCAGGCATTATTTAATGGGGTAAAAAAATAAACAAAAAACATCACTAGTATCTTTAATGTTTATCAATAATAAACATTAAAATTTCAGTTTATATGTAGTATTTTTGTTTCAGTGCCTTCCAGCCAGACGAATTTGCTGGCCAAAAAGAGCAGCCTGAAAAGAGATGGAGGGCGGGCGGGGGGATTGGTTGGGCGGAGAAAGAGGTAAAAGTGCCGGAGACAGTCGGAGGGAGACAGTCAGCCAGCATCTTTCCGCTTGTCTGCGGCGCATTTATGACTTTCCCACCGAGGCTCTTGGCTTGCATAGCCTGCATATAGGCGCACAGACATATGTCTTATCACAGACACACAGATGCCCACACAGATACTCACACAGATACTCTCGCACACACACACACACACACAGAGAGAGACACACAAAGGCGCACAGACACACTCACATGGCTGGCTGCTGTCAAATGCCATACTAAACCGATAATCCAATCATAAGTTATAGTCAAATGAGTTTGCTCTTCAATAAATTTTCGCCTCTTTTTTACCCTTGATGTCTTCTTCATGCCCAAAATGAGTTGGCCCTAACCCCTCCCCCTCCCCCTCCCCCTTAGACGAGTCCCAGTGGCTGCTGTTGCCAAAAGGACTTTGTCTCGAGAAGCATCATTTTGAGGCGCTTCCACACGAACGCAGCCACCAATTAGAAACTCCAGTGCAGGTGGGAATAAAAATAGCGGTTCACTCAAACAGGTAACAGGTGAGTGCCCCGCCAATAACGGTTATTGGTCTTTGGAATGCCCTCTCTGCTGGCGGCATTATCGTTCAATTGGCCATAGAGATAGATAGATAGAGTTAAGAGATAGTTTCCAAGGATGTCCAAAAGTATGCCACAATAAATAAAAACCTATTTATACACTCAATTCAATGACCTCCTCTTTCCATGACCCAAATTTTTAAGAACTCTCTAATGATGCTAATAATGCCAAATGATGTTTAATTTTGTCGCAATCATGGCACTGGAAATTCTTCATTAATTGGCCATCTTTTCAAGCGGCGCTCTCTTTACGTTCGAGTGTCTGGATTTTTATCGAAAAGGGGCCATAAGCCCATGGTCAGTAAAATATGCTGGCGTATACAGGACGTGCATATGCCGCGGATTGTTGCCTTTGTCATTGCCATTTACAAGGATGTCCTTGCCCCCCCACCATTTGCCCACTTTTCCGCCGGATTTTCACCATTCTCTTGCCGCTTTTTTCTCTCTCGCTTTCAGGGACTGCTGTTGCTACTGCTACGTCGTTGGCTTTTATGCGTGTGTGTAACAACTATTAGAAAGGAGTAGCAAACAGAATGGCACAGGAGCAACAGGAGTCCTGGGGAAGGACTCCCCATACCCATACTCATACTCATACCCCCAATTTCCTTGTTCTGCGCCACGCGCATTCTTTCGCTCATTCTTGGGTTCTTTCTGAAACATTTTTGGCCTCGCCCTGGGATACACTGGAAAAAAAAATGTTTTATATGATAAAGTAATACCTAATAATCATTTCTGCTTTGATAACTATGGATTTTCTTAATGTTTAATTGCAAAACCTTTAGATGCTTTCAGATCTTTAGTGGAAGTTCTTTGCCTTTTTTGCGGTGTGGCAAACGTTTATGATGTCCTGCAATTGTCCCATTTCACATGTGGCGGCTACATGTGTGTGTGTGTGTGCGTGTCCTGTTCTTTTGTTACAACGATTTTTGCGCAATTTCTTTTGTGCTTTGTGCAGTCGCCGCCGCCGCCGACGCCTCCATTTTCCATTGCCGCTGTCATAACTGTCGCTCCGCAGCAGCAACATTGCTGCTGAGCACATGCAATTAGTGCCAAATGTTTCCATATTTTTGCAAAAACGGGTGGAGCAGGTGGAGCAGCAATGCTGACCACAGCATTCAACAGCAGGAGCAGCAGTAGCAGCAACATTGGCCAAAGGAGCAGCCACTGGACCAAACATCACCCGGACCATGGAACGGATGGTGGGGAGGGGGGTTGGATTGGTATGGTTTGGGCAAAAATTCTGGGGTAGAGTGCCTGGACGGAAGGACCGACAAAAAATGAGCAACATTTTGCCCGTTTCATTGTTGCCACTGCCGCACTCACTCACACAGGTTACACTCGTAAAAAGGGACGAGCAAAGTGAATGGGTGCGATTATTAGAGAAAGTATGACGACTTTTGGATGCTCTGAAATTGCTAAAAAGCTAGAAGAGGTGTCCATAATGACAATTCTAGTTATGTGTTTAATTTTCATCTTATATTGTTAAAAACGAATTGTGTAAAATGTATTTTCGAAGCAATCGAATGCAAGTTAAGTATTATATAAATAATAATATTGGTTTACTTCAAAAAATGCAATCTATAGATGCTTAGATGTTTAAAAAAGAAGATACTGCACTTTTTCGAGTGGCAGAGTTATCAGTAGAGAGTGTCATTCTTTTAAATGCCATCCCAGAAGAGCTTAGTCCCTTTTTTGGCCCTTGTCCTTAATGATTGGCAATACCCTTTTGGCAGGGTATTTGGTAAAGTCAAAATATTCAATGCCTTGCCGGCCATGTCCGGCCGGATAGGACAAAGTGGCAGGAGTGCAAGAAGTGGCAGGATGGCAAGGAGTGACGGGATCAGCGAGGTACGTGGTCGAAGTGCCCGGCTGTCTGTGTAAGCGGCCGTAACATTTCCCCACCCACACACACACACACACCCACACACACAGCACCTACGCTCTCCTTTTTGGTCCTTTTTACTCTGAAAGTGTGCGTGTGTGTTTGGTTAATTATACATTTTGCATATGTATTCCGGCCGTGCGGAATTTGTCGTGTGCCCCACATGAGCCTGTGTGTATTGTTGTGCACATATCCGATTTCGGCCCGCCACGCCCACCGCCCACACTGCCCACCACTCCGTTAACAATATGCGTTCGAACATTTTTTGGACTCTCTTCGCGCCCCATTGTCATCTGCATGTAGAACACATGCTGCAAGTGGGGTGAATATAAATATAGAGCTAAGTACTTAAATATTATTAAATAGTAAATAACATTTAAGTCACTAAGATCTAACATTTGAAAATGAACAAGTTGAACAGAAATATTAATATTATCACATATATTATTATATATAAATAAATTCGTTTGACATTAACATGTTTTACTAACAATTTCAAGAACATACTTATAATAAAGATCTTATCAAAGATAATAATAATGTAATATAATCTACAAATTAAAATTTTAATGCTATTAACTAAAATCAGGGTATATTTAGTCAAGTCTTAGATAGTTATATCTTCAATTTTTTCTCATTTTAGAAAGCCTAAAAAATGTTTTGCTGTTTGTGTAATTCTTAACCACAGCAGCTAATTAATTCCAAGTAATTGAACCATATTACTTGATTGGAATTTTTAAGTTAAGGCAAACGCTCTGGATTCACTTTGCTCACATATCCCCGGAGAAAATGGGACAGAAACTGCTCCAAGTTTATTATTGTCCTTTGTTGCTGGGGATCGCAAGTCATTATTTATGATGCCTGGCATTCCATCAATTTGTTTGTTTTGTCACGCTCTGGTGTGTTGGCTTATTAGGCGACCATTGCCATTGCCATCGCCCATCCTGAATCCTTTTCGATTCAGTTCCCAGTTTCCAGATCCTCCCAGCTCCCAGCTCCCAGCACCCAATTCCATTCTCATCCCCATGATGGGGCGGATTCGCACTCATTCCTGCACTGCGTTCTCGTTGCAGCGATTTTCAACGTTTAGTCTGTTGCATCATTTATCATGTGAAATGCGCCAGACACAACAGAGCAACTCAGATCTGGAGGAGGAGCACCGCCACCGGGAGGAGCACTGGAGCAGCCAATCGGGCAGCCAACACCTCCAACTCACATTTGCCCACATTGTGCCCCTTGCTTTTTCCTACAGGAGGCACTGCACTGCAGGAACGGCGCCAGCTGCACTTGCATTGCATTCCGTCCGTCTGCAGGCGATGGTCAGAGCCAGAACCAGAAGCAGGTCCAGGATGCAGGCACCAAGGACCAAGGACCAGGAGTCCGGCAAAAGCCATAAAAACAAGTGCAAATGCAATTTGAAAACAAGAAAGTTGTTCATTGTCAATATTCAGACTTTCGGATACCCACCAATCGAAATTTAGCAATTGTACTTTATAAACAAGCCAAACATAACATTTTATGCCTTAAATGTAAATTAATATCTTAATTAGATTTGAATATATACATAGTTATATCATAAACCCTTTCAGACTCATGCACTACGCTTTCGATCTTAAGATTCCCCCAAATATGCAGTAAGCACTCGATGAAAATTCCTTCAACGATATCCACCTGCCATCCACATGATCACGAATGCAGCATACCCCTTTGTACTGGGTATCATAGTGAGCCATGGATGAGCAGGGGTTGCAGACTGGCAAACGGTATTTGGTAATTAATAGGCCATATAATGATAAACGATACGAGTGTGTGCGCCCATATCGCCTGATTCCCCCGACTCCAGAAGCCCATGATTTAAATATGGCGCATGAAATGCAATAAACAAATAAATTAATTGAGCCAGGGGGTTCGTGTTTCCACCTAATAGAAAGAAATATGAAGTGATAGAAATGCCTTGCCAACCCGTCGTCACCGCCATCGTCCTCCATCTATTAGTTAGTGTTGGGCCACCCGCATGCATTGAACTGGGAAAATTTAATTGAACTGCCCGCAAATGCAATGACCGCAGGGTCGTGGAGATGGAACTATTAGCAGGGGATTAGGAGGAGGAGGAGGAGTCAGGTCAGTTCAGTACAGTTGTCCGGCCGGCCGGAGCTCGTCGGATTGGGGGATGCAACGGCGGGGTTGCACTGCAAGCGGCGGCAAGTGCCATGCATTTGAATGAATGCGAATGAATGGGAGGCGCTTTTTATGGCATATATAGTAGATATTTTCAACTGCAGCTGTTGCGAAAATATTTATTTGTATTTCGTTTCATGTTGTCCGGTACGGTACGTGCCATGTGTGAAAGTCAAATCTACGGACATAGATACACATGCAGATACAAATGCATGTACAGCCACAGGCAGTGATACAGATACAGATGCAGATACATCTACAGCGACGGACCACAAAGGCTAAGAGATAAATAAATCATTAGAAAATAAATAAAACAACAGGCGAATAAAATGAAAACAGCCATTGACACTGGGAGATTGCGATTTGCATTCTCCTTTGATCCTTTATTGACTTCTGTGCAGTTGTTTTCCTCTCTT
Source organism: Drosophila simulans (assembly GCF_016746395.2). Taxonomy (NCBI): domain Eukaryota; kingdom Metazoa; phylum Arthropoda; class Insecta; order Diptera; family Drosophilidae; genus Drosophila; species Drosophila simulans. Next base: position 11,567,741 of record NC_052525.2, on the reverse strand, counting down.
TCTCGCAACCCACCCATCTCTGTCTTGCAGCTGACTCACAATCAGATAATTATTTCCCATTTGCATTTAATGCAGCATTTGTGTCGAGTGCATAACTGGCCAGGTTATCGTTATCGACGATTAATCAATGCATTTCATTTGTATAATGAAATGACTAATTATCAAATAGGCTTTGACCAAATTTATCACTGCTTAGCAATTTAAATTCTAGCTTTAATCGAAACTCCATCAAACTATTTGAAATGTTGTAATATCTTAGCAAATATTTGCGCAGTAATGTTAATTTCTCTCTATTTCGTAATTAGCTATTAATTCCCCAATTTCTTAACAACTTTTCGCTCACCCGCACAGCTGCAAATAATGGCTCAGCCCTAAAAACCCTTGCTTTAACTATTCCAGATGATCCCCTCAACCCGCCCGATGTGATTTACTTAGTCATCACACTCGGTTTTACGAGTTTAACGATGCACTCCCATTTAGCCAACACTACGTCATTGTTGGCAGTGTCGTAAAAGCAATTTTAATTGAAATTATGATTAAATATAAACGAAAAATAATGTCAACTTTTCAACTCGCTTAATAGTGGCCCATATAAACAATCGTGCTCACACACACACACAACATACAGGCCAACATTGATGCGGTCTAAGCCAATTTTTATGAGCTCCAAGCCCCGAAACCAAAGCGAAAGCCAAAACCAAAGCCAATTGCTATCCCGAAAAGGCCAAGAAGGCGATTCAATATGCTCACCAAATGTTGCTGCCAGCAGGCACTGAGAAAAATAATGAACACTCAATGATTAACCAACACTAGAATTTTTAGAGAGTTCATTTCATCCTTTGAATACGAAATTATTTGGAAAATAATACGAAAATATTATTCTAAAGATATATACTTATAGAACTAAATACTTTTTCATGTTCGAAATAAAAATATAGAGCATTAAGCATTAATTAAATATTAAAGGTAAAATAGTTATATTGGTCTGTTAATATTTTGCAGTTTAAAATATAGAATAGTTGTTTCCATCATATGCTGGCCACATTTTTGCGCAGTGCCCAGTGGTGGTCGTATAAGGATTTTATGGAGTTTATGATCTGGCCGCACATAAAGCGCTATTCCTTGTGCGCGTCTGTGTGGGTGAGTGTGGCCTTAATGTATGCTTTTAATTAATAAGTGTGCGTCTGTTTATGGTTGCATCCCCCCATATAGTATATCCCTATACACATAGATATATACACATGGATATATCCACACAGTTTTAGAGCGCAAATGGCCGGCTATAAATGTGCGATGCCCGCGTCTGTCAATAAGCCCATCAAGTGCTTTCTGTAAATTAATTTCATGCTCATCACGGATGTTGTTATTGGCTTTTAATGCGTCCTTGGGTGCCTGTAAGGACACCCTCCCCCCAATTTTTGCGCCATATGCGCCACCCATAATGACGTCATCGAAGGGAAGGATAAATGCAAGAAAATTATGTACTTACAACTGGCATTTCGATGTGTAGAGTTATGACCGCAGATTTTCGTAGAAATGCTTTAGCTTCCATTTAGCTGAAATTGATAAGAATTCATAAAGTTTTATTCACTTGGAAATATATAAATATATGTATTGGTCACTTAAAATTAATGACTTATAAAATTAACTTGAGTTATAGTGAATGTTTTGTTTTATGCCATGTTGTGATCATTTTTCAAGATCTTTAAATTCCGATTTATTACCACTTTGAATAGTAGTGATAGTAATAAAATGGGGAATGCTGAATGGCTGGCTTCTTAGCTCGTTGCCACCGCTGTCTGATAATGATGATGATGCATCATTAGGTTGACTAATTTTAATTACGCCGGCGCCTAAATTGCTGCTATCATTTTTAATAATATGCCGTGTCTGTGTCGCTCTGCCTTGACATCTCTTTCTCACACCCAGCCCCTGTCCCTGTCACACCAACTCTAGCCGCCTCTCTCTCTCTCTCTCTGTCTATCAAGCCCTCTCATTCTGCCACCCTGTCTGTCTTGCCGCCTGTCCTTAGTTAGTGTTAACTTTTGCAAGCGGCAGCTGTTGCAAGCATCTTCCTCTGCCACTTTTTAATACCCTTTCTTGAGGTGCTTCAGTTAGTGGAAGTCATATGAAGTAACACTAAGATTTGATTACAAAGTTTGGGTTACAGCAGGTGCATAATACTAGTATATATCTTAATAGCTAACTTCAATATTGTCATAAGTGTTGTATAAATTTGCCTGTAGTGTAGTTCAAACTTCGGCTCGAATCTTCTGGCTGCATGTCCTGGCCGACCAAACGACTTTTGGCCTGTCTTGATGCCTGGCACGGCTTCGTCTGCCATTCAGTGGGGGGTAGGTGGCAAAAAAGGGGGCCAACGAGGGGGGGGGTGTTGCACAAAGCCAACAAATTATGCACTCACACACACATACAAATGGGGGTGGTGCAGACAACTGCGTCGCTATTTGAGTTATGTACCAGTATGTATGTATGTGCAAAGGAGCCGGCACATGGCAATGCCATCCGCACCAGCAGCCCCTTTCCCCGCTCCCCTTTTTGCAACGCCCCTGCACCACTTGAGCTGTACTTTTTTTTTCTTTTTTTTTTTTTGGCGTCCTTTGAGGACCCGGCACTTGCAACTAGCGACTCTGTGCCAGGTCTGTCCTTTCGGCCCGGCTGACATCTTCTTACTCCATTTGGGCGCGCTGTCGTGTTAATTTAGCGCGAAATATTTGACAAGATGACGCGTTGCCACAGTCCCTGCGCCCATTTGCACCCCTCGCAATGCTGCACAGGCAGAAAAAAGGGGTCACTTTTGCGGCGACTTTCGACTGACTGGCAAATATATTTTTTTTTACTTTGGCCAAGGTCTAAAACATGGTCAATCTTAAGCTCTCTCTCGTAAAACGACAATAAAGGCAGCTGAATAAATTGCTTAAATTGCATTAGTAACTACCTAATTTCTTGCAGTGTATGCCAGGACAGGCACTCTTGTCGACGGCAGTAACGATCGAACTTCAGTCTCAGTCTCAGTCTCGCTGTCTGTGCAACAGACACTCATATCGATTTATAAGATGCCACACACTCCTGACATTCGATAGTGACTCCACTGTCGTGTCCTGATGTCCCGATGTCCCGATGTCCCGTTGTCCTAATGTCCCAGTGTACCGCCCCAAAAGTCCTGGAGTTGCCGTGATTGAGCTGCGCGGTCGCTTTACGTGATTTGCTCTCTCCAGCTAATTCGCAGACAATCCAACGTAAAAGCCGCAAGTGACTACTGACAGTTTGAACAAGGACTACACGAAACTTGGAGCTACTATCCTGGATTCAAATCAAGATGATCACCAAACATATAAAATTGAAATACTCAAATATCAAAACTCAAAACTCTTGATTTGATCGATTTATTAGGCATGCCATTTAAGTTATAAACCAATTGGCCAATTTGAAATCATGATTCAATTATCTATGCCATGGCCACAAACAGTCGAGTAATTCAACGTATTAACTGCATTTTCAAGCCAAACTACTCACGGCCCAAATCAGCCGCATAATCAGCGCTATCGCCATCATCATCGGCACTATCATTATCATTATCATCATTGTTCCTTGTCGCGTCGATGGGGATCGAAGGTTGTCGTTTACAGTGGGGGGGTTACACGGGTTATTGGGGGTTACAAGGAGGCTACAGGGGGGTCATAGTAGGGAGCCAGCCAACGACAGACAGAGTCATTTATAAAATTTCCACCCGAACGTGTTAAATGGCGTCAATATTAAAAGTTCAAATATGACGCTGACGATGACGACGCTTGGGAAAAAGGGGCAAGGGAAAATGGTTATGGGTGCATGGGCGGGGGCTGGGGCGTGGACTTTGGGGGCTTGGGCGTGATAAAATCCTAGGTTGGGCAGGCAGACATATATATATATATAGACGGCAAACGAATCAACAAACGTTGGAGCTATTATCGTTGTCGCAACATCGCACAACTACAGAGACAATTGCGGCGTAACATACATGGGCGTCTTTCGCATATGATAGAGGGGGCTTATAACCTAAAGTCTATATAGGGATATTTGCTCTTTTAGAAAGTAACTTCCAATCAAAGGCTTCAATCTTGTTTTTAAGGGTACCCTGCTACCTTCACTTTCTGTTTAAAAGTAGTACTTAAATATATAAATATATAGTTTAGACCCCTTCTGCGAATGCCACTGCATACACATATGGCATATGGTCCTTGTTGCTCTTGCTGCTGCTCATCATCATCTTTTGGCGTTAGCAAGTGCTTGGCGGCAACTTCTAATGGCGGCATTATGCGACCCCCAAACTCCACCCCCGCCCACCGCCTTCTCCTGCTCATGAGTGTGTGTGTGTGTGCGCCCTGCGCAAAATGAAAATGAAACTGTTGCAAAATCCCATAAAACGGCCAAAAAGCTTTTGTAAATGACGCCAACAGCTGTCGATGGCAAAGCAGACAACGTCGCCGTCCGCCCAATTTGCCAAAGCACCCACCCACCCACTCATGCGCCCCCAAAAACCCCACCCAACCCCCGAAATCCCCCCGCGGAAACACCCCCTTCGTTGTACCACGATTGACATCAATGTGTGGGTGCACCGCTAAAAATACTGCCAATCGAAATGATCGCTTTATAATAAGGTTTATAACAGATATAAAAACATTAAGTAAAAATCTCACAATTGAAACATTTGTATTACATTTTAGTTTATAAAGCACATAAATGAAATTATTTATTATACTCAAATTGCTTTCAATACCCAATTGTTTTCACTGCATAATTGTGTGTTAGAAATGGGGGTTAGATTGCGCTGCTAGTGGTGGTGGGGCATCGTGAAGGTTTTTGGCGCGTTTTAATAAAGCGACAATGACATTTTATGAATTTTCCACTTTGTTCTCGGTCCACGCCCACAATACACCAACCATGCCACCCCTCCCCCCGCCAGTGCCGCCCGGATGCCTGCCCCTTTGTGCTGTTTTCATTATTTGTTTGTTTGCCGAGAACCACAGACTGGCGGCCGGTTGGAATCCAGGACTCCAGGACCGTAGGACTCCAAGACCAGGACTTCCAAAACTCCAAATGAATTGACATTGTCTGTGTATTCGACGGCTGGTTCAGTGTGTGTGTGTGTTGTGTGTGTGTGCGGGGGGTGCATGGGGCAACCCCCCGTGTGTGTGAGTGGGTGGTGGTGGCTGGGTGTTGCACAAAGGCGTGTCCCAGTGTGCCTTTTGATATCGGATTTCATTTATAATTAGCTGCAAAGTTAACGGTTGCCAGCCATACCTTGACTTGTGGTTGGTGTGGCCCCGGTCAAGTAATTTGCTTGTCAGTTGGGTTCCAGGGGTTACTTGGCTCACCAGATGGATGGGCAAGGGAGCCAGGGGCTGCACTGCAGGTGGTGGTGCCCCAATGTTCAATGCTCCTTGGTCCTTGTGACGTCTCGCATGAAACTGAAGCTGTCCAACGCCCAGGTTGTCGCATTTTAAGGTTAAACATTCTTTAAGCTTGGTCTTCTAATATTCTCGGCTCTTTCGATTGCAAGATAACTTGGTATTTAAATTAAATTACCATTTATAAATGCACATAAATAACATATTTTGTGGCATTATATTATATACATATATATTTATTTAATAGCTCATAACATCAATATAAGTGTGAACGTTCTATAATCCTCCCACGCATTGCGGTAAGCCGATTATCATATTATCGATCGATAGCACGATCTATCGGCGTAGCTTTCATAAAACAATAACATTGAGAAATTGTAAACACATTGCTTGGTTCCATGGCCAAGATTTTGCCCACCGATGGCAACTGGATACCGGAATCGTGCAGCTTTCCGGAGGATGTGATGATCGACATGCTGGAGGAACTGTCCCGCGATGTGCCAAACCTAACGCACAAGGAGTACCTGGCGCTGGCCGCCCTGCAATCTAAATGGATGGCGAAGCTCGCCAACCGACAGCCGGTAACGAATCCCCTACCTCCACCCGCAAAGAAGCCTAAGAAAATCCCTCCAAAGCAGCAGGAGCAGCCTAGCGAGGAGGAGCGCAGAGAGGTCTACATCGACGATGTGGACGACAACGAGATGGTCAACAATCGCATCTATATTCCGCGACTGCGTCCCACTTGGAGAGCTCGCCATTTCAACATCCTGATGCGCGCCTTTGTCATCAAGCAGGGAATATTGAATAAACACATTCACTGGCAGATTCTGGACAAGATCATGTCAGCCCCCGAAGCAGAGGGTCAAGCCGAGCTTCAGGCGTTTGTTGACAACATTGGTCGCCCGTAAGAAAATGTAGTCCTTACAGGCTCTTAAGATAAGCAACCAAAACAAAATTTGTAAATTCAAAATATCAATTGTATAAGCAAAATAACGTTTGTGAAATCAAAATATTGTCTGTAAAATCAAAATATCGTTTGTAAATTCAAATTAACAATTTTATAATCAAAATATCGTTTGTAAATTCAAATTAACAATTGTATAATCAAAATATCATTTGTGTAACCAAATTAACCTTTGTAAAATCATACCAATTAAACGTAAGCATAGTGTAAAGCAAAACCAGAGCTAATAAACCATACGAATCCCATCGTCTTCTGTGGGACAAATCAAAAACGTTTTCCCAATTTACCCACGAGCGGCACTGTCCCACACGCCGAAACATGGAGAAGTTACAAAGTAAATTCCACGCCCGGTTGCCAAGTGGTAGTCCAAATTAACAGCTAATTACGTGCGAATGAGAGCTCCCCGGTGGGGGATGTGGTCCAAATGTACTGGCTACGGGGAAAATGGAAATGGAAAACGGGGATCAGGGGTCACAACGAACACGTACAGCAACTAAATGGAGAGAAAGCGAGACAGACACCGAGTCAAACAACATTTGAATACGAAATTGCCCTTGAAAAGGGTTGCCAGCAAAAAAAAGTGCCAAAAATGGCAACAAACAAAAAAAAAACAAACAAGATATTCCAAAAAGTCCCTTCGAGGCGAGAACAAAAGTGACAAATTAGTCAGTGGTGGGGTCAGTGGGAGTCAGTCGACACTGAGAGCGTTACAATCCAAAATATCCTTTGGAGCACTGGCAGCAGTCAATGGGGAAAACGTTTAACTTATATAATACAAGCCAACTTAGTCGTTAGCCCGGGCCTTTCTATATTCTTTCTGGCCATTACAACTTAATATTATGGCGGTTGTCATACGGAATCCTTTACAAATCTGCACACGTAGCCCGATCTCTTCTTGCATAATTACCAGCCAAGTGAAGAAGCAATAGGTAGAGGTATAGTAAATACATGTATATTGAGTACATCATCATTTTTCTCTTAAACTTTAAATTGTATAAAATCTGTTCAACGTTTAAGCAAGTCAGAAAACTAATGGTTCTTCGTTGGGTTGTTCAAATGATTTAACGGTGAATATTCCGAACGTATTCGGGACCTCTCCATCGTGATCGATGCTTAACTGTACCCCAAAGTACAGGATGTCGCCCGCCACTACTTCGTGCCAACCTGTGCCGATTCGCATTGGCCAATAGTTAAGAAATACGCCATTATTGTTTCCCTGCGGAAGGCATAAATAAGTGATAACCATCGGTTGCACCATCGTATTTCGCATCTTACCAGCTCCTTGATGAAAATGTCGCCACCAACAACGCGAACAAGAGCGTGGAATCGCGACATGTAGTCGTACTTTAATACACAGGTGCATGAGGAGTGGCGCCCCAGAACTTGGATGCCGTCGACCAAGTTATACCGATCGCCAGTGAACACGTGTTCCAGATAGAATGCCATTTTTCCCACCAAAACTCAACGCTCTCAAACTTTTAACGAAATGTTCTTCTTCTTCTTTAGTTTCTTTAAAACTAACGCCGCTTACGATTACAGTCAATCATCGATTATATTCGATAAGTTTATATACCAAAGGATTGTCGGTGTGCTTGTTCGGTATTATAATACCAAAATAATATTTATATATTAAAATATATTTACATGCAATATTTAACGTTTTTAGTTTAAATACATATGGCATATGTAAACATACAACATAAACATACATGAAATAATTTACTTGAGGTGAACCAGGTTCTTTGTAATCGATAACATATAGCTGAGAATCGTGATCGGATCGCTGAATATTATCGAAGCCCAAACAATAACAAGCAAAGTTTAAACCAATTTGCAATGTAGCTTCTGCATAAATAATTGACGGAATAACTGGCTTCGCTCCGGCGTAATTAGCCGGAATTCATGGAATAGAATCCCTTCACCAAAAGATGACAACGCGGGCGAGGCCAAAAGTCAAATACCAGGGCCAAATGCAGTGAGCCAAAAATAATGAACTCCAAATGAAGTAGAACAAAAAGAAAACACAGTGTTAATTATTCATATTTCATTAGCGCACAGCACAGAAGAAACGCAGGTGAAGGCGATGCGATGCGATGGCAAAAGGCAAAGGCGTGTGCCATCTAAAATTTATAAAAATCAAAGTAAGCACTGCGAGCGCAAGGAGAAGAACTTTCCGATGACCGACACTGGTATACCCTACCTACATATATGTATATATTACATCATAGTACATTATCTTATATTTGCAGAATTTAAGAAGTTATGGGTTATGGGAATGCGCCACGCATCTTAAAGCTTAACTGCATACTTTTGTTTTCATTAGTTTATTCTTTAAAAAATGTATAAATATGTTATCTTATAAGTTATCTTACCAGATAAAATAAGATTCATATCATTTCATAGAGCTTACAGTGCAAACCATTCGACGAAAGTAAGCGACTCTGCCAAAGGAGTGGGATGATGAAATCGAGGAGCAGGAGGTCAGCTCCGCAGCGAGTAAAACAAAAGGGAAATGTCGAAAAGGAATCTGGATACACATCATCATTTGTCTTGGCGGGAAGAAGGCGGTGGTGGCCACCAAGGCAGCGGAGACTGGCTCCATTTAGGCCAGGCGCACATTGATGAATGAAGTGCGTAGTGGCTGAAAGGCCAAAAGGCAGGCAGCATTAAAAATGCACACGCAATCAGAAAATGCCCCACGACGGCCTCATAAGCCGAAGTCTGAGGACTCAGGACGCCAGAGTCCGGAACCCGGCACTTTCGACTCCGTGCGCAATGCGAACCAGGTGATGGATCAGCGGCCTCAGATAAGACAGACAGAAGAAGGACAAGGAAGGAGAAGCTGCAGATGGAGATGGAGCCATAGCCATAGCCATAGCCAGATCCAGAGTCGGGGTAATGAGTGAGTTGAATTGGGGCGGCTGACGTCAAATGTTGTTAACCCCTTTTGAGCCGGGCCTCTCGCCGTGGAGAAACAATTTATAATTTGTTTGAGGGCTTTCAGCGGCCTTTCAAGGCAATTACCCCGCATCCGCATGGCGGACAGCTGGATCTGACTTTACCTTTGGCAGCCGCCAACTGTGAACTTTGGCACCCAGATTGGTCAGGATTCGGGCCCGCTGACTGGGTCATCCTGTTGGCCATTCTCCATTTTCACGCTGTGATGTATTGTGAAAACATCGAGCATGTTGCCTTTGACGGAACACCTTCATTTGCACTGAACCAAAAACGAAGCAGCTTCTAGCCAATGATAATACATTGGAAATTATCAATCTTAAACTCATAGCTAATCCGAGATAGCTGCGGGATTGTTGATACTGTAAAGGGTTTGCATTTGTCGCAAATCCCAAACCATAAACCATATTTTCACCATGAATATCTTGATGATTTCGTGAAAGTGTAGCACACCAGTGAGTGAAAACGTGATTGTTGACCCTTACGGAGATATGCACAGATTTCCCATTGACAGGAAAAGGACTTTCGCTCACTGTCCCGACTCCCCAAGGATATGAAATTGTGCTGCCTTGCCAGCAGCAGCTACTTATGTACTAGTGTTATTTGTGGATCTGTATTAAAATTCAAGCTCTTTCATGCTATTAATATTCCATTGCGTATTCGCGCGAGAATATATTCCATTTTTAATAACACGAAACTTTATGAAAATTTTATAAATACAAAAGCAGCGATGTGCAGGAGTAGCTGTTGCCAGATTCCTTGACAGTAAGGAAAAGAAAAGGAAAGCTCAAAAGTCAAAGCAAACAGGGGCGAAGTCACTGGGGCCAAGGATCCGAACCCAACCAAACTGAACCCCAAGCTGGATAAATTGCGCAATGAATCCGTTTGGGTGATGGTGAAAGTCGGCTGCACACCATCGAACCCACCCACAGCCACACCCACTCGCTCGAATGAAAACAAAAAGTGGAAAAAAAAACAATTGAAATGTGAATATTAAATATACAAGTACAAGTTGCCAGTTAGTGTGCTCCCGCCATTGTTTGTTGCAGCACCTTGCAGATCCAGAACAAACACCCACGCAGCCACCTACTCATCCTCCATCCAACCACCCATCCAACCAACCCACCGCTTGACGGCGAACTCCCCGCGGCGTCATTGTGCTTCCTGGCAGGCGGCAGTGGAAAATGCCATTTGATGGCATTTAGATGGGATCGCTGATTGATGTTACCGGCTTCTACGCGAATTCCCAAAGCCAGACCCGCGCTCGGTCAGTTGGATTCCCTGGCGTTGGATGGCTGCTGGCGTTTGGAGTACCGAAGATGGAGGGTTTCGCTTCGGTTTCGTGGGCGCTCAAGAACTTGGCGAAAGGTGGCTCTACGGAAATCGAGTAGGCGGAAGGCGGTCTTCAGCTGGCATTAGTGATAAGGTGGCGTCGGATGAGTACCCCACTGCTCCTGGATGGCTGGAATGCATAGTACTTAGCCGGCATAGTATAAATTTCAATTGAAATCCCTACAGATGAGGGTTACTCGCTACTCATCAACTTTCCAACCTTAACCGTAAAACTATGTCAAACTAATAGTGCTATGGAATAGGGTCAGTTTGGCCATGCCGGATAACTAAATCTTTCAGCTAGCTGCGCTATTATTACATGGACATCTCAACCCATATATGGGCTAGCTGTTGTATGTGGCACTTTTACCATGGTTCCGGCATATGTGTAATGCATGCAACGAGGCACATTAATTAAATAAAAATTGATTTTCCAAGCGCATGAAATGCAATCAACGGCCTGGCTTCAAGTGGGTCCGTGCGCGTCCATGTGGCCGGGATGCCGGCCTGGATTCCATACTATGGACTATGGGATCCTGAATACCATGCTCCATGCACCATGTTCCATGCACTCTGCTCCACTCCGCCGTGTTGTCAAATGGAGTTAACAAAGTTTACGCTTTTTGCGCGCCGCTGTCTCATTCTGCTGGCTTTATTTTTTGTCCTGCTGCTGCTGCTGTTGTTGTTCCTGTTTTTTTTTTTTATATATTTTTTGGTTTTGTCCTTTATTTTTTGTGTGTGGCTCCTCGTCGTTTTTTGTTGCATCGTATGCATAAGTATATAATGTGCAGCTGGCCGGACATGGATGGGTGAATCTGTTGGGCAACGGGTCCCAACCATGATGCTGTAGCCATGGTGCCCGTCGCCGGTCCGTTTCGCCTTTTATCCGTTTGGCCACAACGGCGGCAATGAGTTTAATGTGCGCTGTCGCTTTTTGGCCGTATTTAAACCACAGCAAGTCATCAGGCAAATTGAATTTTCAACGTATGGTCGCACATTGCGTTGCACCACTCCGTGTCACGACACCACCCGCCAGGCGGCAGCCAGCTCATCCTTCCTCTTTGTCGACCTCGACTCGTGCTGGGTCCTTAACCCTCTGGCGTTGTCAACTAATTTCAGATCTTATAGTTAATTAGGATTTGCCTCAACTTATAAGTACACTCTAACTTAAATGCTGTCTACTGTCAGCATGTTAACTTAAATTACTCTGGCTAACAGCGAGTAGATCATTATATATATCAATCAATATTTGTTTAAAGATATGTTTCTATATAGATATAGATATTTAGGTATAGGCTGTGACTTTGTTGGCTTTGGAGGGTTAAAGCCTTGGCTTTCGGTGTCAGCCCGCAATTCTCGTGTCAGTGGCTGTATAACATTTCCATCTCGCTCTTATCAGCACGGTCAGCGATGGTCCTCTATAGCCCACACCCACAACCCAACACTATATATATATATATATTTATATATATATATATTTATATACCCGTAAAGCTGCAAACCCCAAACCCATTGCATTTGCTTGCTTCGTTTCTCGTTACAAAATTACCCACGATAAAAATTGAATTACTTCGTCGTCGTTGTCGTGGTCTCCCCGCTTTTCGTTCCCGGCAAAGTGTTGGGCTTGCTCTTGACGCGCCCATGTTCCCGCTCCTCCTTGATCCACCTCTCCGTCCTCGTCCTGCTTAGACGACACTGAAACTGTCGCCAGGCCTGGTCCTGTGTGACTCCGTCTAATGATAAATGAGCTGCAATGGATGACAGCGAATCAACTTAAGTGTATTGCTCTGCTTCACTCCCTCACTCTCTCTCTCTATATATATATATATATATATATCTCCCCCTTTTTACTGGATCTGGTATCCTGTAGTTGGGGGTCAGGAACTCCAGTTCCGGCTCCTCGGCTATATCTGCCTTCTGGCCTCAACCGGAGCCAGCCCAATGCACTTTCCCCTCAACGCGTTTTTTGCTCCTGTTTACATTTCACTTCAAAATTGTATGCTACACTAAATATTTAGATAGGAAAGAAAAAAAAGTTGGCAAGTGTAAGCGAGATGCTTTAAGGAAGCGCGCTGCGGAAACTTCGTTCCACCAAAGTTCCTCCACTCATTATGCGCCATCGAGAAGGATTGGAGGCATAATCAGCAAATTGTTAGGAACAAGAAAGATGACTGGACGAGACTCAAAACAGCTGTGCCTTAAACGCATTCGAATAGTTTAAGTATTGAAAGATTTCGAAACGAAATCTTATAGATAGTATATATATTACACCAAAAGGAAACAACCGATTTGCCAGATTTTCATAAAGTTCAAGATTTAATAGGGAAAACAAAAAAAATGATAGATATTTAAGTTTAAGTGCAATAAATTAGGTAGGACCAAGGAAATGGAGTTAGAATATCATTGCCAATATTAAAGTGCAGTTGATTGTGGCGTTATCATTGCGAAGCGGCATATCAAACGAATATGGAGAGCCAGTTCTATTTCTCCAGACAGCGGGCCTCGTCCTTGGGCACACACGACTGGGTAAGCCAGTCGAATCGCTCCTTCTTGTCGCAGCGCAGGTGGGCGAACTTGTGCTTGCCGGACTTCTTGACCTCGCAGCGGTAGTATTTGCGGCAATCCCGGACATCCGGATAGACGTCGTCCTCGTCGCACTCTTCACCCTTCTTTAGCTTCTTGATCAGGTCCTTCACGTATTGCTTCTTCTCCTTGGAGCTCGGCTCGTCGTCGCCTTCGTTGTCCTTCTGGGACTCGTTGTCCTTCTCCTCCTTGGACTTGTCCTTCTTGTCCTTGCTATCGTTGTCCTTTTTCTCCTTGCTGTCCTTGTCGTTCTTCTCCTTGTCGTTCTTCTCCTTGCTGTCCTTCTCTTTCTCCTCAGAGCTGGGCTTCTTCTGTTCCTGCTCCTTGGACTGATCCTCACCGGACTTTGGCTTGTCCTTCGACTTCTCGCTGGAAGCTTTGTTGCTCTCCTCAACGGAGGCATTCTCGTTGGACGCTGGTCCATTGGCTGGTGGTACTGGAGCAGCTTGCTCTACGCTTTCGGCGGTCTCAGGATTGTTGTTTCCAGGCTGTTGAGGATTCTGCGGTTGCTGGGGCTGCTGTGGGTTTTGGGGTTGCTGCGGCTGCTGAGGATTCTGCGGTTGGACAGGAGCCTCGGTGCTAGGAACTGGCTTTGTTGGTCGCCAGCTGTTCACCCAGTTTTGCCAGTTGGGCCAGAAGGGATGGGGGCGTTGGGGCGGGTTGACGCTGCCATTGATTAGCCCACTGCCAGGAGCACCTGAGCCATTTTGTCCAGGCAGCGGAGGCCTCCAGGTTGGTGGCAAGACTGGAATGTTCGGTCGAGGATGCCAAGGCCAAGAGCCAGATCCGCCAGGAAGTACAGGAATCGATGGTACAACTGAGCTAGCTGGCGGATTTGGTACCGGAGCAGATGATCCAGGGGATCTACCAGCGGGAGCATTGGCATCAGCAGGAGCTCCGCCAGCGGGGACATTGGAACCAGCAGGGGCTCCTCCAGCAGGGGCATTGGAATCAGCAGGGGCTCCACCAGCGGGGGCATTGGAATCAGCAGGGGCTCCACCAGCGGGGACATTGGAACCAGCAGGGGCTCCACCAGCGGGGACATTGGAATCAGCAGGGGCTCCACCAGCAGGGACATTCGGATCAGCAGGGGCTCCTCCAGCGGGAGGGGATCCTTCAGCAGGAGAACCAGGACCGGCCGTGGTGAAATCAGCAGGAGAGCCAGGAGCAGCGGAAGATCCTTCAGCTGGAGAACCAGGAGCGGCAGATGATCCATCAGCTGGAGCGCCAGGAGCGGCAGTGGTGACATCAGCAGGAGAGCCAGGAGCAGCGGAAGATCCTTCAGCTGGAGAACCAGGAGCGGCAGATGATCCATCAGCTGGAGCGCCAGGAGCGGCAGTGGTGACATCAGCAGGATAGCCAGGAGCAGCGGAAGATCCTTCAGCTGGAGAACCAGGAGCGGCAGATGATCCATCAGCTGGAGCGCCAGGAGCGGCAGTAGTGACATCAGCAGGAGAACCAGGAGCAGCGGAAGATCCTTCAGCTGGAGAACCAGGAGCGGCAGAAGATCCATCGGCTGGAGCACCAGGAGCGGCAGTAGTGACATCAGCAGGAGAACCAGGAGCGGCAGAAGATCCATCGGCTGGAGAACCAGGAGCGGCTGATGATCCATCAGCTGGAGCGCCAGGAGCGGCAGTGGTGACATCAGCAGGAGAGCCAGGAGCAGCGGAAGATCCTTCAGCTGGAGAACCAGGAGCGGCAGAAGATCCATCGGCTGGAGCACCAGGAGCGGCAGTAGTGACATCAGCAGGAGAACCAGGAGCGGCAGAAGATCCATCGGCTGGAGAACCAGGAGCGGCAGATGATCCATCAGCTGGAGCGCCAGGAGCGGCAGTGGTGACATCAGCAGGAGAGCCAGGAGCAGCGGAAGATCCTTCAGCTGGAGAACCAGGAGCGGCAGAAGATCCATCGGCTGGAGCACCAGGAGCGGCAGTAGTGACATCAGCAGGAGAACCAGGAGCGGCAGAAGATCCATCGGCTGGAGAACCAGGAGCGGCAGATGATCCATCAGCTGGAGCGCCAGGAGCGGCAGTGGTGACATCAGCAGGAGAGCCAGGAGCAGCGGAAGATCCTTCAGCTGGAGAACCAGGAGCGGCAGATGATCCATCAGCTGGAGCGCCAGGAGCGGCAGATGATCCATCAGCTGGAGAACCAGGAGCGGCAGTGGTGACATCAGCAGGAGAGCCAGGAGCAGCGGAAGATCCTTCAGCTGGAGAACCAGGAGCGGCAGATGATCCATCAGCTGGAGCGCCAGGAGCGGCAGTGGTGACATCAGCAGGAGAGCCAGGAGCAGCGGAAGATCCTTCAGCTGGAGAACCAGGAGCGGCAGAAGATCCATCGGCTGGAGAACCAGGAGCGGCAGATGATCCATCAGCTGGAGCGCCAGGAGCGGCAGTGGTGACATCAGCAGGAGAGCCAGGAGCAGCGGAAGATCCTTCAGCTGGAGAACCAGGAGCGGCAGATGATCCATCAGCTGGAGCGCCAGGAGCGGCAGTGGTGACATCAGCAGGAGATCCAGGAGCAGCGGAAGATCCTTCAGCTGGAGAACCAGGAGCGGCAGATGATCCATCAGCTGGAGCGCCAGGAGCGGCAGATGATCCATCAGCTGGAGCGCCAGGAGCGGCAGATGATCCATCAGCTGGAGCGCCAGGACCGGCAGTGGTGACATCAGCAGGAGATCCAGGAGCAGCGGAAGATCCTTCAGCTGGAGAACCAGGAGCGGCAGATGATCCATCGGCTGGAGCACCAGGAGCGGCTGTAGTGACATCAGCAGGAGAACCAGGAGCAGCAGAAGATCCATCGGCTGGAGAACCAGGAGCGGCAGAAGATCCATCGGCTGGAGCACCAGGAGCGGCAGTAGTGACATCAGCTGGAGAACCAGGAGCGGCAGAAGATCCATCGGCTGGAGAACCAGGAGCGGCAGAAGATCCATCGGCTGGAGCACCAGGAGCGGCAGTAGTGACATCAGCTGGAGAACCAGGAGCAGCGGAAGATCCTTCCGCTGGAGAACCAGGAGCGGCAGAAGATCCATCGGCTGGAGCACCAGGAGCGGCAGAAGATCCATCGGCTGGAGCGGCAGTAGTGACATCAGCTGGAGAACCAGGAGCGGCAGAAGATCCATCGGCTGGAGAACCAGGAGCGGCAGATGATCCATCAGCTGGAGCGCCAGGAGCGGCAGTAGTGACTTCAGCAGGAGATCCAGGAGCAGCGGAAGATCCTTCAGCTGGAGAACCAGGAGCGGCAGATGATCCATCGGCTGGAGCACCAGGAGCGGC
Source organism: Drosophila simulans (assembly GCF_016746395.2). NCBI lineage: Eukaryota > Metazoa > Arthropoda > Insecta > Diptera > Drosophilidae > Drosophila > Drosophila simulans. The sequence goes on along the minus strand of NC_052525.2, from coordinate 11,551,227 downwards.
TGTAGTGACATCAGCAGGAGAACCAGGAGCAGCGGAAGATCCTTCAGCTGGAGAACCAGGAGCGGCAGATGATCCATCGGCTGGAGCACCAGGAGCGGCTGTAGTGACATCAGCAGGAGATCCAGGAGCAGCGGAAGATCCTTCAGCTGGAGAACCAGGAGCGGCAGATGATCCATCGGCTGGAGCACCAGGAGCGGCTGTAGTGACATCAGCAGGAGAACCAGGAGCAGCAGAAGATCCATCGGCTGGGGTGCCAGGAGCGGCAGAAGATCCATCGGCTGGGGTGCCAGGAGCGGCAGTGGTTACATCAGCCGGGGTGCCAGGAGCTGCGCTGGGTTCGTTAGTAGATTCTTCTGGTGCGTTCGGGTCCAGAGGGGAATTGGGGTCGATGGGGCTGTTGGGATCGACTTCGCCAGGAGCAAGAGTAGTTCCCGCAGGAGCGTTGGGATCTTCTCCTGGTGTGTTGGGTTCAATGGTTGGGTAAGTGCCTTCCGATCCGGGTGCCAATGTGGAGTCAACGGGAGTGGTATCGCTGGGCACCGTCGATTCCGGATCCAGTGGTGCTTCCGACCCAGTGGTAGTCTCTTCAATGGCTGCTGTAGTTGTCTCGCCGGGAGCTTGTGTGGTTTCAAGCGGAGCCAGAGTAGTCTCAACCGGAATCTGCGTGGTCTCAATCGGAATCTGGGTAGTCTCAACCGGAATCTGCGTGGTCTCAACCGGAATCTGGGTAGTCTCAACCGGAGCCTGAGTGGTCTCAACCGGAGCCTGAGTGGTCTCTACCGGTGCCTGAGTGGTCTCAACCGGAGTAGATGGCTTAGTTGGAACAGCGCTGGTTGGAGCACCCTCGGTGGAGATCTCTACGCCGGAGCCGCTGGTGGTGGAATCCACAAGTGGAGCCGACTCGCTCACAACGGGACTGTCGGTGATGGTCACCATCTTGGCGACAGCCGCCGTGGGCGCCTCAGCGGCCGACTTGACCGGCACACAGATCTCGAGGCCATCGGTGACACAGCGGGTGTTCAATGCGCATGGCACCACCGGACCGGAGGTCAGGTCATCAACGCACTGCTGATAGGAGAGTGGTCCCACGCAGACGGCGCTCTTGCCACCGCACTTGAGTCCCACGGCGGCGGCATGCGCCTGATGGCTGGCCACCAGGGCGGTCAACTGTGGGATAGAGAAAGAACCCACCGTTTGGAGGGGGGAGGAAGAGATCGTGTTAGTGGATGCGGGCTCCATGGGATTGGGTCGGTGCACTGTTTGTCTCGGGACCTTAACAATTACACTGTGATTTCTTTTCACTTGCATAGGATACTTTCGAGTGATCGCCGAGCGCTTTGAACGTTATCCAAAGTAACAAGAGTCCCGGGAGCTACAGATTCGGATACGGTTTCGATTTTGATTGTTGCATTTTATGTTTTTGGGATTTCGTGATTTCGCGGCATGTGCGTATCCAAGTGCCACCACCGATTTCCGAATTTCAATAAAATACAACTCGTCAGTAAATTATAAACAAATAGAACAGCAACAAAAAAAAAAATAAACGAGTTCGGATCAAAAATCCATTGCGACACTGTGTGCGATGCAAGTTGCGATTGAACTTGGATCGTTGGATGACGCGATGGCTGCGATTTCCGGTATTATGCAATTACCACTAGCAACACCAGAAGTCTGGTGGATCGGTTCGTTGTCATCGTGTTCGTTGGATGTGTGTTTGGTTCGAATGAAGAATCGTTACTATCCTCAGTATGCCAGCCTTCAGGGTTTTTATGCAAATCTCGCTAGAAAAAAAAAAAAAAACTCGCTATCTTCAAATCTCGCCAGCGTCCCGAGCGAAATCTCTGCTGACGCTGGCCAAATACGCGATAATCGCTTGTTTGCTCTCGCCGATAACCGTTTTGGCTAAACCAATTTATGGTATTGCGGCGCAGGTTATATTATATTATATTTAACAAAATCAACTGACAAATATCTTCTAATCCCCATTAAGCGATATATAATTTATAACTTTCAGATGATATAGTGGAGATCTATGTACCACTTACGCACTTTATATGCCTGCTATGACTCAGACTTGTTATCTTAGATTTTAGAAGATTTTCTTCTGGCCAATTTGTTTTCACTCTTTAATACGTAATCTTAATCTTGGCCAACACTAACGTCAAGGTAAATGTTGATAAAGCGGGCTGCGCATTTCCGTTGACTGGAGTCTTTGCTTTATTTGCCCCCAGCTAGTTGAATAAACATAATAACACATATTAAGAGAGCAGACCCACAGACAGACAATTCACATACAACTTCGTAAAGTTTCACTCAATCCGATTCTTTGGGGTCGACAGACCGCGTAACCCAACGAGTAAATCTCAGAGTGCAGTTTTCTCGCCAATGACGCAGTCAAATGGTATAAACACTTTTTTTCTTTATCTTTTATTATTTTTTTTTTTTTTTTTTTGCATACCATTTTAAGATAACGCTTCAGCTGTGATCTGCTGTCCCGAATGCATATCATTTGGGACAGATCTTGTCAGATGACATAGAGTCTGAGCGGATCCCAAAAAAATATTGTATAACTGGGGGGGAGGAGCCCTTGAAATTTACAAATTTACGATAAATTTGTACAATCTTTAGTAACGTTACATTGTTGTTTCATATTGTTTATTGTGCCCACGATGAGCACTTTAAACCAAACTGAGAATAGTGCTAGGTTTAGCATTATTTTCTGTTAAGAAATCCCAGTTTCCCCCGGAGTCGTAATTACCATATGAAATGGACACCTGTAGTGCACATTATGCCCCGGAGGTCGAAAGGTGCGCCCAACATCTGTCATGGATCCCACGAGTCCCACTCCCACCACCGGCACCCTTTGAACTTCGAACTTGCCCTTTCTCCTGGCCTATTGCATATGCCCTTTGAGCGCCAGAACAGGCGAATTCCATGAAAATTGAACAATTAAGTGGAATTTGCTTTACTTTTTTCATTTTTTTTTTTATTTGCCATTAATGCGGTTAAGCCGTGCAACAAAAACGAAATATCGAGTTGAAAAAGAAAAAAAATATTAAATGCAATGCAGGCGCAGTCAAATTGCGGTTTTCGTGTGTCTAGACAATACAATAAATACAGTTAGCCATATATTTGTATTATCAAATATGTATACACTGCAATTATATGGAAGAGCTGATATCATGAATTTATATGGATCTCGGTTATTAGTTAGTAATAGTGGTGTGGGTGGTTTGAACTTTGATAAAGTAATTATAAAGTGAGCAATAAAACTATGTACTTATCACCTATCTAATATATTACTATTGACTTTAAGCTTCTATTAAATTGTAGTTTAATTTAAACTGCATTTTTTTTTTTTTTATTATGACTGCTAGAGTGGCCATCGATGAGAAACCTTCTGGCTAGGTGAGTGCTAATTCGCTCGAAACCCAGTGGCTGGCAGTGGACCCAAACCTAAATAGGCTTTGTGGTTGGCATCGGGATCTAGGCGATGGATGGATGGAGGCAAATGCAAATACGCCAAGGTGGTGGTGGTGGCTCAAATTATGCAACGGAGGCCCCGGAGGGCCCAACCGGATGATGGGACCAGCGATTTAGCTTCCACCTTTCGCAGATGGCGCCCGAGCAGGGACACCGCCCTTTGCAGTGGCAACTGCTGCTGCTGCTGCAGCTCCTCCGTTAATGTTGTTGGCGCTGCGGTCGCGGCTTTGGCCATGGTCGCGGCTATGACGACGCCGTTGGTGGTTGCACTGCTGCGGAGGCTTCCAGTTGGGGCAGCGCCGCGTCGCGGCTCGACTCTCTTGCCTCATTGGCGTTTCACAAAGCGAGCGGCGTTGGCTAAATTTGCATAAATTAACAATGTTTCGCAATTGCAGCCACTGATGCAGCGAATTCTTTGTGGCAGTGGGGCGAGGGACCCGCACAATCCTCACATGTCCCATGCTCCATGCCCCATGTCCAATGGCCACTGTCCCATGCGAGTGCCTGCCTGTGTGTGTTTTGTGTGTCGCAACCGTGGGCCAGTGTGCGCGTTTTATTGATTTGATGCTCCAATGCACTTATTATCCCTCAGGCGGCCCCAGCTACTGCCTGTTAATCCCCTGGCGATGCGACGCCATTTGCCACGTCCCTGTTGCCCCCATTCCACCAGCCAGCCAGCCAGTGACTCCCACGCCCAGATGCACAGTGTGCACGACAGTGAGGAGGATATATACGCATTAGGGTGAGCCACATATCAGCAAAGTTGATCGATTGCGGCTCATTAGGGCTTCATTTATTCCGACGATGGCCAATTGCGGTTCGATGGCTGAGAAGCCCGAAATTATGATTGAAAATGAGAAGGGTATTATCAGAAATTCTAGCTTTATTTTGCATAACATTCGAAAATATTCGAACTCGAAGTTCAAATTCCTTAAAGTGACCGTAGTGCCATAAGCAATTAAACTCTAAAGATTAGAGAGCACACTTAAAAATTTCAAAAAATTCCAAATGGATAAATTGACGCCATTTAAAGCAAAGTTTCTTTTTTTTTACTCAGTTTGCCCAGCGATGTAGCTTTAATCTTCAGACGGGCAATTAAAAATAAAAACAAAATTAAAAGGGGTTTCTAAATTTAAAAGTGTTTCTTGGAAGAAAGATATTGATAAGATTAATGCGAAAGAACGATAAGGTGGGAATCGTTATTTAATTGTTTCGGCTTTTAATAGTTCACTGAGAAAAATTGTATTAATTGGATCACCCGAAGGGTAAATTTCAACCCCTCAACCCCTTTGCATTGCAAATTCGTCCAATTGAAAATCAAAAATAAAAATAAAATCATCAGCAGTCAATTAATCAAGTTGGCATGTCCATACATATGTATGTACATCAAACGGTTCATGTCAAGTGTCAAGAAAAAAACTTAGAGCAAATCCAAAATTCCGATAGTGAAGTTGGTTTTAACGGGAATTGATACAAAAATCAAAAAACCACATATTTTAGGACCAAAAGGTTAATTTAAAGTTATAACTCTTTTAGCCATGGACACAGACAATCCTGGACAAGCAACCGTCGAGGCGGTCACCGCCAAAGGGGCAACCGCCGTAAACAACTGGTGCCTGATTGAAAGCGATCCGGGGGTCTTCACCGAGATGATTAGTGGTTTTGGCTGCACGGGTGCCCAGGTGGAGGAGATCTGGTCCATGAATGCCGACGCCTTTCGTCACCTGGAGCCCATCCATGGTCTGATCTTTCTGTTCAAATGGATGGACAACAAGCCCGCTGGTCGCGTGGTCACGGATAGGAGTGACATCTTCTTTGCTCGCCAGGTGGTAACGAATGCCTGTGCCACGCAGGCTCTCATCTGCCTGCTGCTCAATCTCCAGCATGAAGACATCGAGTTGGGTCCAATTTTGAGCGAATTGAAGATCTTCTGCCAGGATCTGTGTCCGGATTGCCGTGGACAATGCTTGGCCAAAGAGGAAAGGATCCGTAAGGTACACAATTCCTTTGCTCGACCCGAACTCTTTGTGGTTGAAGACAGTGCGGATTCGGAAGACGTAGATTGTTACCACTTTGTGGGCTTTATGCCAATAAAAGGCAAACTTTACGAATTGGACGGAATGAAAGAGGGTCCCATCGAGCTGGGCGAGATCGGCCAGCATCAGAACTGGCTGGATGTGGTCAGACCGATTATTGAGGGACGCATGAAGCGCTACAGCGTCGGAGAGATCCACTTCAATCTGATGGCCCTGGTCTCGGATCGTCAGCGATGCTACGAGCGGCAGATCCAAATGCTGGTCGAACTACCATCGCCGCTAAGCTACGCGGATTGCCAGGCGGAGATCGCCACCCTCATATCCTTTGTGAAACTCGAGAAGGAGAAGAAGCGCCGCTACCGCAAGGAGAACATTCGTCGCCGCCACAATTATCTGCCATTCATCGTTGAGCTACTGAAGCAGCTGGGCGAGACTGGCCAATTGTTGGCCATTTGCGACAAGGCCAAGGATCGGTCTTGTCCATCTAAGTCGAACAAAGACGCTATGGACCAGCAACCTCAATAAGCTTAATATAGATGATGATATCAACCCAAATTACGCAACAGCTCTGAACTGCACCATCGATTAATCGGAACCGAACACACATTCCACTTTGATGGAACTAGGAACGAGATTTATTAGATTCCTAGACATATATTTAAATAAATAAAATATAACATAAATATCGTTTAATGCATTATTCATCCATCAATCATGATTGATTCACTTCGGTTCTCGTTTTATCAAACCAAACGGTTCAGCACGATTAAGTGATAAGATTGCCTCGTTATCTACTTGAGTTTCGAGAACAGTTTGTCGCATTGGGGATTTCGTAGGGATTAAATGTATTAAATGTATGCAAAATGGGTGCAATAAACTGTCTCTGTTTTAAGAACAAATTCCCAAACCTTGAGTATCCATTCAAGTGCTGTCGCCGCGAATTATGACAGATTCCATTTGGGATTGGCCCAACAGTACGGCGCAAGTGCCCCTCATCTTGAGGCTCTGCCCACCACATCTTGTCGTCGGTTTTCAATTTGCATTTGCTGCAGCCACGACGGTTCCTCATCTGCAACCGTCTGTGGCTCTGATAAATGATTTCTTTTTAATGCTTCGATGGGCCCAATCCAAACGGAGGACGTCCAAACCTACAGCATCCATTTGCAACAGTCGGATGAGTATGACGGTTGGGACGGGAAGTGGTGGACATTCTGGACGGTGGACGTTGCGCTTATTTGTTTATGTTGCACAGAGTAAACAACTAATTTTCATTTGCCGCAGGAGTCGCACAACCACGACAAGATGACGACGACAACCATGATGATGGGCGAGGACTAGAGCAGTGGAGGAGGATGCAGAAGCTGTAAACCATTTTCGAGCGTTTCCACGATGGAAAGTTAAAAAAAAAAAATACATTTTACTTTAAAAACAATGTATGAGTTCATAGGTAAGTTCCAACATATCTAGATTGAACCCATAACTAAATGTTAATGGATTTTTGCATAGTTTCCTTTTCGCAGGATGCAGAACGGTTGTCATTGAAAAATACTTGCGGTTACTTCTATGAAATGGTATCGGTTTGCTTCACTCAGGGCTTCACTGCATGACAAGCTTCTGGTCAAAAGGATAATGCCCGGCACGGCCAGAAACGCAAGGACATGGGAAAATTGAAGTGCCAGTGGGTGTGAGAAGTGGCTGTCATAAAAGGCAAAACACATGCGCACACACAGACAGCAGGAGTACAAAAAAAAAATAAAAAGAAAAAGAAAAAATGTAGTACAAAAAACCGCAAAATAACCAAAAGACATTTCAACATCCGCCCGCTCAATTTTCCATCTCTTTTCCCGCTCGGCTGGATTTCCTTTTGTTACACTTGCTCCTCCACACTGTTTTCATTTCCTTCCTGCTCGTGGACATATGTAAATACGAGTGCAGCAGAGCAATCATAACAAAAATGCTGCACACTCAAATTATCCCTAAATAATTTAGATCTGTGCGGGCGAACAAGGTGGGCAACTTTACCTTTTGAAGCCTGTGGTGTGTGTGCGAAGCTGATTTCGGGTTTGCTTATCTTTCATTTCATATTTTTGGCCAAAAAGGAAGCGGAAGAGGCGGTGGAGGAGGAGGAGGAGGAGGAGGAGGAGGAGGAGGAGGCGGTTGAGGGTGTGGAAGAGGACCCAACATGAAAGCGGAAGCGGAAGTGCTTACCTTTACACACATGCCCATGGGAGTTTATAGAGGCTGAAATCCAGCACTCGCAAAAACCGCACAGCATATGTAATCGATATGCATTTTAATACAACAACAAATAATGTTTTAGATTAAATTGTATGCTTAGTTCAAATCAGCATACTAAGAGATATTACCATTAGATAATCATATTAAAAAACTTGTAGCTACGCAAATGATTTTTCCGAGTGAGCGGAAAGGAAAGTCCTCTGCGGAAAAAGTGAAGGCGTGGCCGAGGTGGGGAATCCCCTTCGTTTGCCTACTCAGCTTTGAAATATGTCCACAGGTGCTCACCCACAAACACACACACACACGGCATTCGACTTTTATGCCAAACAAAACAAAAACATTAAATTGGCATTAGCGAGGGTGGTCACAAAAGTTTGTGTACCAAATTATGCAATTGCTGTTTCATTTGTCTAGTTGCCTGAAATTTTCCAAACCCCAAATCTGAAACTATGCTCAATAATCTAGAAAATTGTAGCTATATGCTTGATAAAAAAACCAATTAATTTTTCGTTTTTATAATGAACACAAGGCATGAAAAGTAATCACCGATTTGCAGTATTTGGCACTTCTTTTCGGTCGCCCCTCGCTTGGCTGCGTCTAGTTCAAAAGGCTAATTGAAATTTGCCATTAATAATGCAAAAAGGTCTCGGTGAGAAAGTTTTGGGGCCACCCACCCAACATGTTGGCACATACACACACACACACATATTTGTGTCCTGTGTGTGCGTACCATTTTAAATATTTCAAATATTTGTAACATTTGCGCGGTGACTGCCAAGTAACGAAACGCTCCGCTGGAATGGTATGGTATGGTATGATATGGTATGGGATGGTATGGTATGGGATGGGATGATGTGGTGTGGTGTGGGTTCGAGACCACCGCTGACTCGGCCTTGCCATTTACCGCACGCCAAAAACATCAACATCAGCGGCGGTGAACAGTCGGACAAGCCAGGTGGAGTGGCCAGGAGCGTCGCGGAATGAGCCAGGATGCTTATTTTCTGGTCCGTCAGCCGCCGGTGATGTCGACGTCACCATCACCGCTACCACCACCACCACCACTACATGTAAAACTGTAACTCCATCTCCTTCAGCGGAGGGTTTTGGTTTCTTGTTTCTTATTTTCAATCTTTTTTTCCCCCCCATTTTGGATATGTTGTGTGTGCTGCTGTGATTTCGCGAACTGGCGACTGTGACTGTCCAAAAAAAAAAAAAATGGAAAATAAATGAACAAGGGTGAAGAGCACTGGGGTTGGTGTAACAAAATAAAAAAAAAAAAACAGCACATGTTCAAGACGGAATGCTCGAAAATATGTTCGAGGGGTCGAAATCCTGAAATTCAGTGACAAACCAAAAGTTTCGAAGGTGTGGGAGCAAAACCTTAAAGCAATTAAAGATCTCAAACATTTTAAAACGCGGAAAATCTATAAATAAATAATAATATCATTTAAGTAAATAATAATAATATTTAATTATAATATTATTATTTCATAATAATATTTTTATAGATACGCTAAGATTGTAATAGATATGACCTTTGACTTACAACTGTTTGAGTTAATTATAATTAGCTCTAAACGGCGATCGCGTTGGTTATTCAGCAAATTGTAAAAGAAAATCGCATCTGCTGGCTGCTTTGTCTTTGTTTTATTATTTATTTCTTGCTTACTTTCAATTTTTTTCTCGTTTTCGTTGATTATTTCACGAAACAACAACGGCAAACAGAGACCAAAACGAATGCCCAGATCCTTGGAACCCAGGACATGGGTGGTATATATGTATGTATACTTATGACTGGCGAAGGAAACAACACACAGGGATAAAAAAAATTGTGTAAAACGAAAAAAAAAAAAGAAGAATGGCTGGGGAAAATCTCTTGAGGCTACTGAAAACTTCGTTCCATTCTGCCATCCTGCTTGCCCGATCCCCTCCAGATCCTGGTGCTGCTCCGTTTCACCTTGGGCAATCGTACGTACACATTTCTTATGCTGTGCTTCTTGGCTTTGCGCCTCGGAGTCCCGGTGTCTCGGTCCCCAGTTGCCCATCGTCCTTTGTCCATTGTCCTTCGTCCCGTCCTATGTCCTGGTGCTGCATCTCTGTTGCTCCAACCGGAGCGCTGGCGTGCTCCCTGTCCTTGTCCCTTTCCCACTTGCGCCATTTCGCTCGGCGGCTTTTCCGACGGCGCCAGTGGTTTAAACACATGAAACAATTATAAAGTTGCCAAGAAATGTAAACCCAAAGAGAAAACAATTTAATTGAATTTAACCAGGGGGTTGTCATATCCTAATGGATTTAAAACAACAACAACAACAACAACAGCAGACCGAAGCGGTAACCGCAACTACAACAACCACTACATCAAATACAAATAAAAGCTGCAAGCAAAATGAAAATATAGAAAAAAAATGTCAGTAGAGAAAAGGGAACTTCTGGGGATGGTGACCCCAGCGAGGAGGAAACCCCAATCGAATCGATAGCGGGCAAAATAATTAATATTTTAGTGCCGGCGAGTAGTCACAGTAGTCTTAAGACTAACTTAAAGCTTAAGAATAATTCAATTCGTTAATTTGTGGTAAAATGATTTGATTAGCGAACGAATTACTATATATAATTAATAAAATAAAATAAATAAATTAATAAAATTCACATGCTTAATAAACCACGTTAGTTGTTTTAGCAAGTTTAGTTGTTTAGTTAGTTATTTAATAATCGAAGTTCTAAGACAAGCTACCTAATGCAATATCTTCTAATGGATTCATCTTAATATAAGATACAGATACTACTACAACATAAATTTTGTATGTTGTTCTGCAGTTTGTTTATAAACAAATACTATTATTAATTCCTTTTAACTCTGCTGCCATAGATCTTTGGTTTTAAATGCGTAAATCCCTTGAATTTCGGTTTTGTAATAGCCATAGGTTTTTTGCTTTTGGCCAAAGTGGCGACATTGCAGTTGGCTCTTTGCTCCCTGCGACTGACACCACCCACATCGGCGGCCACGCCCCCGCGGCCGCCCACCGAATAAACATGCCGCCACTTTGATTCGGCATTGAAATTGAAATCCGCTTATTTGATGCTGGATTAAAAAAAGAAAAAAAAATAGAAGCGAAATAAATAATAAAATGGAGAAAAAAGAAATCGGTGCAAAGCAAGCAAAACAATATTTTCCTAATTTTCGCGCGCGCACGCGACCAAGGAAAAGACAAAACGAGGAAAAATTCCCCGAGCGTCAGGGGCAAAAGAAAACTGTCAGCGGCAGCAACAGGAGAAAATGCCCCGCGGAGTGGGGCGGAAAAGCGAGTGGGTGGCACTGGTGGGTGGTGGGCGATCTGCTGGAATGGAAATGAAAACGAAAATGGAAATGGAAATGGGACATTTTCTGGCTGCAGTCAGCACAGCGCGACTGTGTTTGGCTTTTGTTTGCCGTTGATTTCCGCTGCTTCCGATTGCTTTGTTGTACTTCCTTTGGCCCTCCTTTCATTCCTTTTATTATTGCCAGTGCCCCAAAACGAAGAGGCAAAAGGTGATTTGATAAGACATCTCAAAAAAAAAAAAAACATAAAAAAACGGGGAACCAAAATGCGAAAATAGAAGGGGACAAGGTGAAGTGGTTGGTGGATTGAGCCACTTAGATTGAGGAATTGTTTTACATTTCACAGAGCCTGAAAATGTCACTTTACCATTTTATCGCAACAAACTGAGAAGGCATTTGAAATATTCATCAGCAAAAAATCATATTAAAAATAAGCTTATAATAAAATAATATACATTTAAAGGTTTTTAACTCTTTAAAACGCCGACCGACCAGCGCGCATTAACGTATAATTACATTAATTAAATATTAGAACAAACACATTTATAAAAAAAAAAAAAACAATCGATTGGTGGGTTGAAAAATGGCAGATTATTTTTATGCGGGCGCATTCATTTTGCAATCATTTTGTCATACATTATTATTATTTGCACAACAGAATTGTAAAATTGATTTATTTATTTATTCACTTGTAGTCTATTTGCTTTTATTTTATTTCATATATTATTTCGACTAAATTAATGCTCAACCAGCCAGAGGAAAATCAAATACTCCACGCGCCCATTTCAAAAACTGAAATCGAAATCAAAACCAAGTCGAGGAATGGTCAAGAATTATTGGCCAACGGCAATGGAAATTGGAAATGGGTGTCCAAAAAATCAAAATCAAAAAAGATAGGCAATAGATAGCCCTATCTGTCCAGGTTTCAGTTTTATTTGGAATTTTTATTTTTGCTTAAATCAAAATTGCCAGCGAACGATAAAAGTACTGAATCAAAACGAAAATGATTCAATTAAAACTTAGATATACCCTTAGTTATATATTTAACAATTAAACTAATGCAAATTACAGATTAATTACAGATTTTCACATATAAACCAAATATTCAAATCATATTTTATAAAAAATACAAAATAAAAATCTCTAAACACTAAGAATAAAACCAAACTACAGATTGTATAAACTTATAAATAATTCAATTTAAAACACATATTAAAGCTTGAATTAAATTTCAATAAAGTCGAACAATCTTCGCGCAAGGCACCCAATTTGCATAGAAAATAATGAAAAATCAAGCAAAGTACTTTAATCAAATGCATACATTTTTAAATGAAATACGCTGGAGGTTTAATGCGGTGGCATCCTTTTTGGCCCGAGTAAAGCAAATAAATATAAATAAATTCGCAGCAGACAAATAACACGGCGCAATGGGAAATTTGAAACATATTTTCGGTTAACCAATAATATAAACTAAGCCACCAACTTGTACATAAATTAAAATGAACAAATTGAACAATGCGAGTAGTAAACAAATATGTTTTCAACTTTATTTTCGTTCTCATTAATTATTCGAGTTGCCTAATACGGCGTGTAAGTATTTGGCAATAAACCTGGCTAATAATAATGCATAAATGAAACGTCATGGCCGGCACTCAAAAATGCCAAAAAAAAATAAATAAAAAAAAATAAACGCATGGTTGTATCTATGAATATATATGGACACTTATTGGAATTTTTGGCATAGACCAACAAAAGGAATGCCCAAAAAGATTCGCTTTTAATCGCATCAGAGGACATTTTCATCCACCCCCCCATCTCCGTTCCCCCCTCTCCCAGCATCGCTCAGTTGAGCTCAAAGAAGCTGGGTTCGGAAAAATCGAATTTTTGAAATTTAAAAGCTGGAATCGTTTGCCCATTTTTTGCCCATGTTTGCCCACCAATTAGTTTTTTTTGCCCACGTCCAGTTTTTGAGATATGAATTTTCGAACAAGTTCGAAAATTTTCGAAGATCAAAAATTTCACTTTTTTCAAAATTTTTTTTTTTTAATCGCAATAACTTCGTTTGCCCACGTTTGCCCACCCTTTAGAATTTTGAAATTTTCGAAAATTTTCGAAGATCAAAAATTTCACTTTTTTCAAATTTTTTTTTTTTAAATCGCAATAACATCGTTTGCCCACGTTTGCCCACCCTTTAGAATTTTGAAAAAATTTATACTTTAGAAAATATAAGACATTCAAGTTTACCTCGGTCTACTTTGCCCAACCTCTAAAATTAGTTTATTTCGTTTGCCCACCCTTTAAAATTACATTTTAACGTTTGCCCACCCTTCGAAATTAGTTTTTTTCGTTTGCCCACTCTTAAAAATAAAAAATTTCGATTGCCCACCTCTTAAAACTAAATAATTTCGTTTGCCCATCCTTTAAAAATAGTTTATTTCGTTTGCCCACCCTTTAAAATTACATTTTAACGTTTGCCCACCCTTCGAAATTAGTTTTTTTCGTTTGCCCACTCTTTAAAATAAAAAATTTCGATTGCCCACCTCTTAAAACTAAATAATTTCGTTTGCCCATCCTTTAAAAATAGTTTATTTCGTTTGCCCACCCTTTAAAATTACATTTTAACGTTTGCCCACCCTTCGAAATTAGTTTTTTTCGTTTGCCCACTCTTAAAAATAAAAAATTTCGATTGCCCACCTCTTAAAACTAAATAATTTCGTTTGCCCATCCTTTAAAAATAGTTTATTTCGTTTGCCCACCCTTTAAAATTACATTTTAACGTTTGCCCACCCTTCGAAATTAGTTTTTTTCGTTTGCCCACTCTTAAAAATAAAAAATTTCGATTGCCCACCTCTTAAAACTAAATAATTTCGTTTGCCCATCCTTTAAAAATAGTTTATTTCGTTTGCCCACCCTTTAAAATTACATTTTAACGTTTGCCCACCCTTTAAAATTAGTTTTTAACGTTTGCCCACCCCTTAAAATTTGTTTATAATGTTTGCCCATCGTTTAAACTTAGTTTTTTCGTTAGCCCACCTCTTTAAAATAAATATTTTCAGTTAAAACGTTTGCCCACCCCTTAAAAATGTTTTTTTTTCGATTTTCCACCTATAAAACCAAATTTTTACATATGTATGTAATAACTTTAAGGATCGGCGGACAGAAGCACTTATATGATTATGATGAACATACATACGGAGATCGAAACCCGTTACATGGTTTTTTCTTTAATATTTATATATTGGTAATCATTCGCTTACATTTTATAAAATTTTCTTAATCATTGATAAATTTCATGCAAGTGTTGATGAACATACATATACATATAGTTTTTTGTATATATATATATTTATTATATATATTTATTTACATACATATATGTGTACAAATTTGGTTTTATAGCTGGAAAATCGAAAAAAACATTTTTAAGGGGTGGGCAAACGTTTTAACTGAAAATATTTATTTTAAAGAGGTGGGCTAACGAAAAAACTAAGTTTAAACGATGGGCAAACATTATAAACAAATTTTAAGGGGTGGGCAAACGTTAAAAACTAATTTTAAAGGGTGGGCAAACGAAATAAACTATTTTTAAAGGATGGGCAAACGAAATTATTTAGTTTTAAGAGGTGGGCAATCGAAATTTTTTATTTTTAAGAGTGGGCAAACGAAAAAAACTAATTTCGAAGGGTGGGCAAACGTTAAAATGTAATTTTAAAGGGTGGGCAAACGAAATAAACTATTTTTAAAGGATGGGCAAACGAAATTATTTAGTTTTAAGAGGTGGGCAATCGAAATTTTTTATTTTTAAGAGTGGGCAAACGAAAAAAACTAATTTCGAAGGGTGGGCAAACGTTAAAATGTAATTTTAAAGGGTGGGCAAACGAAATAAACTATTTTTAAAGGATGGGCAAACGAAATTATTTAGTTTTAAGAGGTGGGCAATCGAAATTTTTTATTTTAAAGAGTGGGCAAACGAAAAAAACTAATTTCGAAGGGTGGGCAAACGTTAAAATGTAATTTTAAAGGGTGGGCAAACGAAATAAACTATTTTTAAAGGATGGGCAAACGAAATTATTTAGTTTTAAGAGGTGGGCAATCGAAATTTTTTATTTTTAAGAGTGGGCAAACGAAAAAAACTAATTTCGAAGGGTGGGCAAACGTTAAAATGTAATTTTAAAGGGTGGGCAAACGAAATAAACTAATTTTAGAGGTTGGGCAAAGTAGACCGAGGTAAACTTGAATGTCTTATATTTTCTAAAGTATAAATTTTTTCAAAATTCTAAAGGGTGGGCAAACGTGGGCAAACGATGTTATTGCGATTTAAAAAAAAAAAATTTGAAAAAAGTGAAATTTTTGATCTTCGAAAATTTTCGAAAATTTCAAAATTCTAAAGGGTGGGCAAACGTGGGCAAACGAAGTTATTGCGATTAAAAAAAAAAAATTTTGAAAAAAGTGAAATTTTTGATCTTCGAAAATTTTCGAACTTGTTCGAAAATTCATATCTCAAAAACTGGACGTGGGCAAAAAAAACTAATTGGTGGGCAAACATGGGCAAAAAATGGGCAAACGATTCCAGCTTTTAAATTTCAAAAATTCGATTTTTCCGAACCCAGCTTCATTGAGCTGCTCAGTTGGATTTAACAAACAATTGGCATGTTTTTGGCTTTTTGCTGCTCGACGACATGTTTGTTGTTAATTTGTTGCTATTGCACGGCTGTCGGCTCTGTTTTTATTATTTGAATCCAGTGCTTTAGGGATTTAAAACATACACACTCGCACACACACACACACAAATGCGTGCATATCGGCATGCACATAAAAAGCATTTATTTATGCAAATTTTATTTTATTTGTTTTCAATATTTTGGTAACTTTGTCGCTGATATTTCCGCCATGCAAAATCAACAGCAGCCGGACAACAAATCCAGCCAACTGACCGGCTGTCAGGCAGCCAACCCACCTGGCCATGTGCAAATGCGTTTCACTGAATCATGCATGGGTGCAGTGCGTTTCGCGACTGTAGTTCTTGAATCTTAAATCTCGATTTTTGGCGAAATACTAGACCAAATATGGATTGCCATACCGCGTTCAACTCGTATTCAAATTGCCAATCGATTGGCATTTAAATTTCAAATTTGTAATTTTTTAAATATTTTTGCAAAATTTTATTGTGTAAAAATAGCGCGTTTCTGAAAAAAACAATTTTTTCCATAAAACACTCTGTTTTTTGGCCATAACTTAAAAAGTAATGGTCTGATCACGGAATGTCATGCCTCGTTGAAATCGTAATCAAATTTCCAATCAAACTGTATTTAAAAATGGGAAAGTCAATTTTTTGCCATTTTTTGCAAATTTTGATGATGACCCCTTTCAAAAATGTGAAAATTTTGCCCAAAAATTGATTTCCTTAAATCCTTTAAAAAGTGATAGGAATTGTTAGCACTGGTAAATATGTGCTCAAAAAAGATTTTTTTTCATCTATATGACCATTTTAACCGAAGTTATGACGAAAATTCCGTTTGTAAATATAAAGTTTTTGGCAAAAGCCGTTTTTCCGAATTTCGGTCATCAAATTATCAGTTTTTTTGCCACAACTTTAAAAATAATAGCCTGAATATAGAATGTCATACCTCGCTGAGCTCGTAATTCAATTTCCAATCAAACTGTGTTCACACATGGAATTTTTAATTTTTTGACAATTTTTGCAAATTTTTATGATGTTACCCCTTACAAAAAATGCAAAAATTCATCAAAAAAATAATTTCCCAAGGTCGAACAAAAAGAGATAGGGATCGATTGTATTGGTAATTAGCTGCTCAAAATTGTGTTTCTTTTATCTATACGACCATTTATAGCCATGTTATGAAGATTCTCCCATCGTAAATGTTGAATTTTTGCGAAAAGTTGTTTTCCTAATTTTCAGTAGAAAAAATAATACGTTTTTTGACCAAAAGTTTGGAAATAATGACTCGAAAATGGAATGTCATACCTCGTTGAGTTTGTTCTTAAATTCCTAATCGAATAGAGTTTCAATATGAAAATCTTAATTTTTTCCATATTTTTGGAAATTTTGATGATGTTACAAAAAATTAAAAAATTAAAAAAAAAATATTTTCTCAATATCCACTTAAAAATGATATGGTTTATATGGTTACACAAATGTTTGTATAAAGTTTTATCAAGCTCCTAATTAGGTTGCCCATTAAATGGCATAACACTTTAGATACGCACTGTATTGTGTTGGATAAAAATAAATATGCACACACATTCAGTCGCATATGTATGGATCAGTGTGCATTTGTGTGTGTGCTTCTGGCGACGCATTATTTTGTATTTTAATAATTCAAATATCAATTTGTTGTTACATTAAATATTTAATTTGAACTAAAATGTGTTAAATTCTTTGGGGTATTACGAGCGCACAACTGAACACGTCCATTGTGTGCGAGTGGGTGTGTGCGAGCGAGAGGGCTGGCATGGGGGAAAGAGACGCACATATGGCATGCAATTTTTGGTCTGCTTAATTACAGCTTAAAATCTTTGATTAAAAAACCAACCAAACAAATAGACACCGGCGGCAAAGCTGAAATAAATACTGAAACCCAAACCGAAATGCTAATTGCCATCCGGTGAAGTCTCCCATGCATCTAAAATGCAGTAAAATCTTTGGAATTTTGAAAGATTATCCTAGCCATGGCTGGATTTCCAATCAAAGTAAAGACAAGCCCAAATGGCAACTGTTTTTACATATGAAGTTTGTATAAATCAATTGATAAGCGGGTTGTTGGTGGTTGGGGGTATCGTTATCCTATCGCAGGACTCGCGTGCCTCTGCGATTCCGAAGTCCGCCTCTTTGCCTAATTGCCCACTTGACGGCAGCTGCTCTGGGTCAGTTTAGCCCATTCCACCTGGATTCCGCGAGGAGACGGAGGAGGACCGGACTGCTTGGCCAGCAGTCATTGAGCGTATGGCATGTTTGTCAATGCCGGATGAACTCCCAGTACGCAGGGTCCCGGACGTGCGGCAAGTTCAGGTGCATGCCACATCCATTGAGCCCAGCCCAGCGCAGTCCAGTCTAGTCCAACCCAATCCCGAACGGTATGCCGTATCGTGCGTCCTTCAATCCACTCCCACTCCAGTGGAGTAGGCTCTTGGCCACGTTGCCTGGACGACCCAAAACGCATGCAATCAAGTGTAAAATCATAGCATTTTTAATTGATTCCACCAACGCAACGCAAAGCAACGCAGTCGTATCCTGGCCAGGACAAATTCAGGCTCAGTCCTTGTCTCGTGTTCATATTGTTTTTTCTCGCTTTTTGGTTTTTTTTTTCTGCATCCTGCCCACTTGGACCGGCGAACCCTTCTAATGCGCCGCTTTCGGAACTGCGGGTGTTTTGTTTTCAAATGCCCTATCTAAGGGTATAAAAACTTGGCTAAGTACGAATGCCAACAAATGGCAATCATTCATATGAATATATCTACAAATGTTTAACCAATTTTATACCAAACTGTTGGCACCTGAAACTCCAAATCCTATTCAAATGAATATTTTTTATTGGAAAGAGCATTTGCAGTTTCATTGAAAATCTAACTTGCGTTCTGCGTTTTTTGTTTTTGTTGCCTTCTTTGTTTGGTTAATTGGCAGTTTGTGCCTCTGTCTGACTATGAGCCATCGGAAGCGCAGAAGTCTCTGGCAGTACCACCTTACCCTTGCCCAATTCCTGTCCCAATCCAAATCCGTTGTTCACATAGCCCATTGCCACCTGGAAGCTGGGAACCTCAATCGAGTGAGCTGGCTGCTTGACGTGTCCTCGACTTTGGCATTGCCATGGGTTAGCCCCCAGGATGCGGCAGGACTCTCGTCCTGTCATCTGCCATGCCCTTTCGATTGAATTGTCCTGGCTGGCGCAGCCTGCTCTCCTGCTCCCCTACTCCCCTGCACCCCCACCCACCTCCTTCTCCCTCATCGCCTTTTGTTGGTCTCATTTTTCCTGGATTTGATTTACATCTTTCATGTCCGCACACCCCCCACCCAGCCCACTGAGCCCTTTGGGCGGGCCAATTGGTACATGTCCTTGTTGTGCAAGATATTGCCTGCCTATGCTGGGTATCTTCGGTATCCTGCGATATCGGGGCAAACATGAGAGCCACTGTACCGTGAAAAATGGGGAAGCAGCTTATCATCGACTTTGAATCGAGAACTGAGCTCGTTAATCGGCTAAAGTCGATGTAAAGTAAGCAACGTTTTCATAATCGTACATTGTGCAATTGTATTCAGAATAAACACGCTACGTTTGCGCTATAATTTGAAACAAACTTAAAACTATAAAGAGTGGATTTCCACAAATTGTTTCATTTTGCAGCTTAATATGCATATTAATAATCATACAGTACATACATGCATTTTAATAAATGTTAAATTCTATTGAGTACTAATGATGAGTAAATAACAATATTAAATATTTTATAAGCGCCACTTACCTTGCTTTCTCAAATTACTTAAGATTTTTTATGGCATTAATAATTTATTAGGCCATATACATTTGTATGTAAATGCACTTAAAAAAAAAACACTTATTCTTACACTGCAACACATCACATTAAAAACAAAAAAAAAAGTTCCCGATTTAACCACACTTTTCAAATTGCATTCGAATTTCACAAGACGCTGAACTTCCAGGCCACCCACCACGTATGTATACACATTCCTACATTCATACATACATACATATGTATGTACATGCACATGTACATTCCCCCGCGGAGCCTCATTTGCATATTTGCATTTAATTGCTCATTTTAACATATTTTCCATGTGTTTGCGTGAAACACAGCATCGCGATCACTTAATAACTTGTATTAACATATTGCGAACACTTAAACAACGCGAAATATCAATGTTTTATTGCATTTTGTACGTTTGCACACATTTTCGCTTGCCCCGCGGAGCGCCATTTGCATTTTTGCATTTTTGCATTTACCTGGCTATTCTAACATGTATTTTATATATTTGTGTAAAACGCAGCACGGCGATCGCTTAATAAGTCGTATTTTCATGTTGCGAACAATTTAAAAACGCGAAACAACTTTTTATATTATTAAAATTGATTTTCTTGCGCACCTGCAACCCTTTGTAACAAAAATTGAACTGAAGAAGAAGAGCGCGAGAGATCTTTCAATGCAATAGCAAAAGAGCGCATTAAAAGCGCATCAAAATAACGGTTGCTGAGCTTTTAAGGCTGAGCTTTTGAAGCTGTATCTGCGATCTCGCTCTCTCAGTTTTGATCTTGCTCATCAACAAAACGAAAAAATACATAAAAAAGTTTGATAAATTAAGATATTACTTTATTATTAATTACACACTAAGTGAAAGGTAAATAAGAAAGATAATTAAATAATAAAAGAATTGCTATTAATAATTATTAATCATAAGGTTAAATTGACGCACTCTGCAGTCAGTTTGATAAACATTTTTGCGGGACTTCAGCCAAGTTCGTAATACGATGGTTAAATTCTGAGCTGGCATCATGCTGGATTACCTATTAATATGCTTTATTATGGACATAAGTTAATAATATTCTTCCATTCATGCATGCCTCGTAATATCTGTCCTCAATTTGGCCCGAAATCCACTCAGCATTCAAAGGGCATATGGCATTATATGTATATGTATATGTATATACATATGTATGTACATATATACAGATATATGCGGCCAGCACGAACGGCGTGCGAAATCTGCTTGGGCCACGCCCACTCGAAAGCCCATTAAAAAATGAAAGAACAAAGCGAAAGAAATGTGAGAAGGAAGCGGGGAGGGGAAGAGGCGACGAAGGAAGCAGAACAGTGCCATAACAAACGGGGCAAAAGATGCCAACAAGGCAATTGTGAAATGTAAATGGCCAACGTAATAGATGTCCAACGTCTCCAGATACACTGCGAAAAATTGGAACTCGAATGCAAATATTACGATAAATATGTGAGGTATTTTATTATATTATATTATTATTATAAATATTATTATATATTATTATTATAAATTTTATTATATATTATTATTATAAATATTATTATATATTATTATTATAAATATTATATATATATTATTATTATAAATATTATTATATATTATTATTATAAATATTATTATATATTTATTATATGTACATATTTAGTTAAATTGAAAAAAGAAAAGGTTTTTAAGGAAAACAACATATTTTGTTTATATTATTTGTGATATTAATGATGTCTCTGAAAATGTTAAATTATTTAAATGACCTAGCTTTCAATCATTTTATTGGAATAATTTTTTTCAGTGCACAACAGCGACTTCGTCTCCAACAAGGACTCTGGCAATAATTCGTAAATTTGCTCAAATAAATTCCATGCTGAGCGGGACAGGCGGAGCGATTGGGAAGCAAGTCGGAGTCAGATGGAGATTGGCGATGGCGATGGCGATGGCGATGTGGATGTGGATGTGGCTGCGGATGGAGATGGAAATGGAGAGCCTAAAATATGTTGTCCGGGCTGAGTCAGGGAAAATGTATGCAAAGCCCCCTGGAACGAATTCCACCTACCCGATGACTCCGATTCCGATATGCAAAACATTCGCCGGGCGACTAGGGCACGAAATTCATGGAAAGCATGGATCCGCATCGACATCCGCGTCCACATCCGCGCCCAGATCGCCTGCCACGCCGCCACGCAGATAAGCGACAATTGTAGCCAATCGAAGGCGGCATAAATAAATAAATATACTCGTATAAACAATCGATGGCAGTCCGCCTTTTCGGAGACCAAAGTGGTCGTCCCATTCACGACGGCGGGCGGGCAATTAATTTGCCATTTGTTTGTCTGTCTTGAAAGGCGACAAATCCCCCATACGCTGATAAGAATGAATGAGCCATCGCTGGCGGGATAAAGCCGCAGCTCCAGATACATTTGCAGATACAGATACAGGATACAGATGCATTCGCCGCTTCGGCTACAGATACGTTTGCGGATGCGAATGGCAATGCAGCGCACAGATGTAAATGTATCTATGCGTGCTGCGAATGCCAATGCGGATGCGAGTGCGGATGTTGCCATTAACGGAAAGCAGCTTTGCTGGGCTTTGTGGGGTTAAGGGTTAAGGGCACTGCGAAAAGGACTCACTTGATCATCTGGCCAGCGTTAAGCCGTTAATGTTCCAAACAGGATTAAGGCTGCCATTTTGGGTTGCCCACAGTTCGGAGATCTTGGTTGGGTATGCATCTCTTCCAGCACTGCTTCAATTGAATTTTACACTTTGCTGTTTCCTTGGGTACATATATCCTTGAGAAACCGATTTTGGGCTATGCCTCACAATAAACGGAAATCCTGCGCTGATCCCTGCCTAATTTGCAGTGATCCCACTGCAGCCAGATGTCTGATTCCCGCTCCCCCCCCTGGAAACTTTTGGCAAACTCCAAAATCTTGGCCAGCGGCTGGGAGTGGGCGCGTCTGAGACAGTTTTCATTGCCAGAGAGGAAGTAATTAAAACACAACTCAAAGGAAATTTTAATTTAATCCCTTTGAGCTTGTCTCGCTGGCTGTCTCGTCGCCATCACAAACATGCGACGCCGCCGCCGCAGCGGACGCAGTAGGCAGCATCGAGGCCAAGACTCAAGTCCCGGCCAGAACCTACCAGTTACCCGGGCGGCTAGGAGCCGTCACTGCCATGGCCTTTATTATTCCGACCAAGTCAAGTCGAGCCAAAAAATCGTGGCGCTAGTTGTGCATTCTGGCGTCCGGAAGAAAGCGCCATTGCAGCATCGATGTCATTGCGGGCAATACACTGAAAGAAATGGTCTCTCTTTCGTGATGTAATCAGCAATATGATTCCTAGTAATTTGCTTTGTTAACTAAACAGTTGCTTAAGGTACGAATTAGTTACTTAGTGTGCTTACTGAATATCTATTACATTTTCTTTGATTTCTTTTCAGTGCCATTAGCGAATAAATCATAACGCTTTGACCAAGCTCCCCATTTTCCTCCACTTTCCCCGCACTTTCCCCGCACTTTCTGCGCCTTTCTCCGCCTAAGCCTCTCCCATTTCCCCGCCAACTGGGATGGCATTTCCCATTTGCCAAGACTTTCCTCCTACATTTTGGTTGCCTTTTATTTATGCCGACAGTTTATTAATGCCAGTCGGAGGCGGAGGCGTAGGCGGCATTGGGCGGTGGGCGTGGCCAGCGATTGCAACGTGCAGTTGTGGGCGGACCGCCTTGTAATTGTATTTGCTTATATATGAATGTATATGTATGTGCATGTGTGTGTGGCTCCAGGGGCGCACTTTTGATTTGAGGAGCCCACACATTGGTCTGCTTCTTGGACGAGATTTTGCCATTGGCCTTCGGCCAACAGGGATGCTGCAAATAAGTTGATAATCAACAAAATAATAATATTAAATATGTGCAGTGTGACTAAAGCTAGCAAGTTTAAAACATAAAATCGCAGTGTAGTGTGACCAACATTGCATTTGAGTGATCTTTTCAACTAAACTCCAAGTTATCACAGAAATCGCTGCAACTTCGATAGCTATGCAACGATATTTTCGATATTCTTTGTTTACACCTCTTATCGACAAACATCCCTGGCCCAGCTGCATCCATCCACCTCATCCACATCCACATCCGCATCCTCCTGCTCCGCCTCGCCAGCCGCCTGGTGACCAGCGATGCTTCCGTCTCCAGTTCCGAGTCTCCGGTTCGGTTTTGGAGCGGAGTTTGGGCCCCGGTTCGCTTTGCTGCCGCTTGTTATGCTAATTAGTTTTCGACGTTGACGTTTGCCAGCAACGCCGCCGTCGTCGACACCAACGATGTCTTTAATTGGTTCTCATGTTGCAAGTCCACGATGCTGCTTTTGCTGTTGCTTTTTCAGTTGCTGCTGCTGCAGATGTGGCTGGTGTTGCTGCCGTTGCAGTTGCAGTTGCAGGCAGGCAGCAGCTGCTGCCAGGTCGGCTTTCTTCTCGCTTCTTTTTGCACCTCCTCTCCATTCTTTGGCACTTTGGCACTGGCAATTAGACTCCTTTTTTGGGTGGCAGGATTGCCTGTGGAGCCATGAAAAAGGGTGTCGCATGCATTTGCAGTCTGAGGTCCAAACGAATCGATGTCAGCAGTAAGCAGTAAGCAAGATTTTAGGCCTTAAATCATATATAAATTCTAACCATTCAAGTTGGCTGTTTTGTTAAATTTTCCAGGCATAAATAGCATAAATACATCACGTGCGCCATAATTCATCATCGAATTTTCGCATTGCCTTGTTCAATAATTTTTCGCAACGGAACTTTCCAAATGAACACGCATTGATAATGCGATTCAAATTGGGTTCAATTTAAAGCCCCGTAATCCCGCAGTACACGTTCCACATTTCAGTTGCCCCATTTGGCCATTAAACCCTTTTGCTGGCCCTCAACTCCTGATTTCTGCACACACATCCATCATTATCATTATCAGGCTGGCAGGGCAGCGCCGTTGTTAGTCCACAATAGCGTTTTGTTGTGCTAACCAAAACTGTCAACATTCAGCTGGCAGTTGATGGAGCAGTCGGGTTAGTCCAAACGTTATGATAATCACCCACGTGGTCAGCTCGCTGGAAGGGAAGCCATGGGATGGCAGGGCAATGGGCAATGGGCTCCGTTGGGCGCCGATGGGATGGAACAGGTGGCAGGACATGGACTTGGACATGAACAGGGGCAGACGACAGGTAATAAACAATTCCATTTACCGACAGCTGTCAGCAAATAATGAAAAATTGAATAAAGTAAGAGAAAAGCTGCAAGCCGAGGCATTCAATGCTCTGCTCTTCTGAGTTTTGAGTTCTGAATTGGTAATATGTAAGCATTCCTCTTCAGCTATTATATTTTTTTATGGATTATTCAGATTTTGAATCTAAAATCAGTTATATCTCTGCAACAATTGATGGGTAATTCAAGCAACAGGTTAAAATATTGCGCATACGACACGTTGCACAGCTTCGTTTTGTCTTCTTTTCTTTTTGAGAAAAGAAAAAAACAAAATAACAGTGAGCCTGGCAAGCAGATCGAATTTTTCTCGTTAGCTCAAGAGAAAAAGTGTACAAAATATTGTAAAATATTGCGCATACGCCGCGTTGCACATCGTTAAGGGTGTTGCATTGCATGGCATCGCATCCGATGGACAGATGCAGATGGCTTGGGCGCCAAATGGACGCCACGGCCGCCATCCGCCCACAAACTGTCCAAATATGTTTGGTTTTTCAGCTGCCCGGAGCTGCGGGGATGCCCGCCCAGCAATCCCGATCCCAATGCCCATCCCAATCCCCATTGCCCATTGCCCAATCCCAGCGCGACGATGCAACGATGAGCGAAAAATTGACATGCATGTAATTAGTGACAAGGGGCCAGTGGACGATGGACAGTGGACAGTGGACCGCTGTTAGCACTTGATGAGCTTTATCCGCACACGCTCCCATATGCAGTCGTATATATATCAATTATGCCGTTTATGACCAAATGTCGAGAGTTGCTCCTCGCCCTCGAGGAATCAGGGTGAAATTAATTTTCGACGCCGTCACAGGAATCCATCGCGTATGCCACATCATCTGGCCAAAAATTGACGTCACTGTGCTGCACTTATGCTCTTGAAATACAAGTTATATAATATAATATATATAAATAATAATAATTAAGTCAGCTGGATGACGCATTCATAGTTCCACACTTTACTGCAGGAATATAAAATTAAATAAACAGCGCTTCATCATTTGGAGTTAACATCGTAAGTTGGAAAGTTTGCAGAAGTTGGAAAACATTTTTTTGAAAACCAAGGCAATGTGTAAAAGCCTTTGCGATAGAGTAGGCCGAAAAAGCAGCCGGAACAGAAAGAGGAACAGTAGCAGGATCTCGACCAGGAGCTGGAGGCTGGGATGGCGGAGATTGGAGGATGGAGGATGGAGGATGGGTAGGCGCCTGTCTCGTCAGCGTCACTTGTCACATTCACGTTGACTCTTTTGACACGTCGACAAATTGTCAACAACGTTGCCAGCGAAGAAACCAAAGGACCAACAAAAACTAAGAAAAATGATCCAAAAATGCCGGCCACACTGGAATGAATGCCTCCATCGCTGGCGACTGCATGTGAATCTGAGTGGTGATGGTGGTTGGTGGTCCTGGTGGCTCCCGATGCTCCTGGTGGCTCGCATGGTTCTGGTGGTGCCAGCCGGAACGGCAGACTCCTCTATTAGCTGGCCGCTGGCATTTTCACGCTTTCGTTTTTATGCGGCTCAGTGGATTTCTGTCGCACTTAACGGCATCAGTGGCACTGACACTGGCCATGGTCCGTTTTCGGTCACCATTGCCACACCATGTCAGCGCCCACATCCTCCGGCCGCTCAGCCGATGCTCCTCGGCACATTTATCAACGCCTCGCACAGCAAAAGTCCAGTGGCTGAAACTCGCGGGTTGGGTTCCCCGAGCATTTTTGCTGAAAAATGCAATTCAGCACGATTTGCATTTTAGGAACCTGATTCGAGTGGACCGACCGGCAAGTCCTGGCAACAGGCGCAGCTAAAAAAAAAAGAAGGACATCTGATCAGCCATAAAAGGTCCATCATACGAACTTTTAAAACTAAACAGTAGTTACTTCTATGCAAAAAGTTAAATACAATTTGTATGGCTTGTTTGGGTACTAATCCTAATCTTCCAGGATGCGGATAACCCCAATGTACTTGGGGCATAACTCTTCTTCTTCCAGCTTGACCACTGCAGACAGTTCGGAATTACGGGCATTTCCGGATGCTTCGGCAAATAATTAAGACTCCGTTTTAGAGTGGAGCCAGCCATATTTTATCCTCGGCGATTTCGTGCCGGCACATCAATCAAAGTAAATATGTGAGGGGTGGAGGGGGAGGGTGGGGTTGTTTCAAGTGCCTTTCGCAGTTATAAATTTCCGCACACATCCTGGCGCAAGGACGAAGGACATGGACACGCAGGCACCGAATGCATTCCACTCACGGCAATGGGGAAAGTGTCAAGTTAATGCCAGCAGCGATAGCAACAACAACAGCAACGGCAGAAGTAGACGCAACTGCAAGGACATTACCCACACACCGCCCACCGCCCACGCCCCCTTTTTGCCACTCCCCCACCCCCCCGCACACCTAATGACTTCGTTGACGGCGTCATTTGCCTGGCGAAAGGTAAGTTCCTCTCACAAGCCAAAATTCTTGCAACCCAAAAGGGCAGGAGAACTCAACTAGCACATACCCATTACCTTGGCCTAATCTTCACACAAACTTCTCAAGCGAAAATACATATGACTTCTAGGCTTGGTAGTACCTCTTGATTCCCATTTTAGAAGTTTCTTGATGCAACTAACTATGCGTAACTATAAAGAACATACATAAGTGCATAGAATCGAACAGACTAATGCATAGATCTCTCGGTTTATAGGCAGAAAAGCCATGTGCTCTGTGTTTCCAGGTCCCAAACTCACTCGTGAGAGCACTTGTCTGAATGATTTGGAAAATAACAAGATGCCTCCACCGAGAACTCCCCCCGCTGCGATGAGTGAGATCCTTGTCGGATTTCGCGCAGTGTAGACCAAGTTATAATGATGCCACTCGGCTGACTGCTGATGTTGATGTTGCTCCTGCTGCTCCCGCTGCTGCTGCTGCTGTTGTCGTTTAGCTGCTAAGGCGATGCCAGCATTTTGGACGCTCTTTGGACGCCACTCTTCAGACAAGTCAAAAGGACTCGAGTCCTGACAATGATATGTGAATGTGCCCGGCACTGAAGGCACTGAAGTTACTGAAGGTAAGCTAGCTGGTACTAGTGCTATGCAGGCATAGGTGACGGGCAAATCTGGCGGAAAACCCGGCGACGGAGTGGAGCTGAGCGGAAATATTGCTGACAGTTGTGGCATATTATCATACGTACGTACGAGTCGAGTCCTTTCGCCATGTCCTGCCACATTAGCAGTCGCGTGTGCTCGGCAATCGCCCGACATTTGTCGCCACCCATGACAGCTGCAGTTTTGCCCCCGCCGACTCAGTTTCACGCCCATTTTCCACTTCAAGTCGACAAGTAGGGCCTTTGATCTTTTGTTGAAAAACAAATTATCCTTGCTGAATCCTTTTTAGTCCTCTTTAGTTTGGTGGTGCACAAAACACATACAACGCTTTACATAAATAACAGAAATGTTTGCTTTCAAAATGCTTTTGAAAATGCTTTAAAAATATTTAATATTATTAGTTGAATATATATAGATTTCAAATATATATTCATTTTTAAACTTCTGTAGCCAGCGCCACCTATGGGTCAAGTTGCAATGGTGGCAAGCTTAACTAAGCTTTCAGCTCGACGAACTTCAAAAGTTTTGCACAAAAATTCAAATAGTTGGGAAAAGTTAGTAGTATATTTTTAAGTGCTATAAAAATAAGGGTATTTATTGCATAAGCTTATTTATTACATTTTAACTTATTTATAAACATGACAAAAAAAAGTGCAATTATAGTATTTGGAAAGTGGGAAAACAATGCATCTCAAGTGGACAGCTTGTGTGGCTGGATTGTCAGCAAGATGTCATCGGCGTTTTTGAACTTTAGCGATATGTTTTCGACAAACTGCAGCTTCTCCAGCTCAAAATCGCTGTGAAAATCAAAGTTGGAGATTAGCTTGACCAGGAACACCTTCATGATAAAAAGTCCATAGCGACGACCTAAAAAGATAAAAAGAAACAAATAAGATGGTCGTAAAATGTAGTCAACAATCTTTATAATCTTCACGATCTTCAGCTCACTAATGGGTATCCGATAGTCGTGTTACTTTGTCCAACTCACCGATACACGATCGCAGTCCATTGGAGAAGGGCAGGAAGCTGTAGGAGTGTCGCCGATCGCGCTGCCTCCTTGTTTCTCCCGATCCCGAGCCGTTCTGCCCCTGGGACAGCTGCTCCTGTTCCTGGTCGAGAAACCGCTGCGGATCGAACTGCTTGGCGTTGGCGCCCCACCAGCGCTCGTCGCGTTGCATATTGAAGGTGTCCAGCACCACGATGCTGTTTTGGGGCACGATCGTTTCGCACTGCCTGCCCGCCAGTTGGAAATCGCGACTGACGTGGCGCAGATTCATCGGCACGGTGGCCAAGAGGCGCAGCGATTCGCTGACAAAGGCATCCAGATAGCGCAGCTGCTGCAGCTGCTCCAAGCCCACCTGGCCGCCATCCGGCACGAGTGCCCTGATCTCCGCCAGCAAGCGTCGCTGGCAGTCGCCCTTGTTGGTGGCCAAGCAGAGCAGGGCCAGCATTATGCTATTGGACACCGTCTCAAAGGACTGGAAACGGGAGTAAATGTATCCTATTCAATGCATATTAAACATCACATTTCGAGACGCACCACCAGTACCATGGACTGTGCCTCGTCCATGATCTCTTCGAGCGTCATCTCTCCATTGGCGGCCAGCTGAAAGATCTGCTCGATGAAGATGCGCCTCTGCCAGCCGTTGGACGAATCCTCTCCAGACTTGTCACCGCCAACGGCGTCCCTTAGCCGCCAGTTGCGATGCTTCGTCCTCACGATGCCGCCGACGAAATCCTCCAGCAATTTGGCACACCTTCTGGACTCCTCGTAAAGTTCCGGCGCCAATAGCCGATGCAATTGGCGTATCTGTAGCCATGGCTTCACCACCCGAACGGCTGAGATCTCCAACAGTCTGGTTGGGATTGGAATGTTAGTTGTGTTAGCAAGGAGTCATCTCCACTCACCGCTTGTAACTGTGGGCAATGTGCGCGTCATCCAATTGCGTGAAATTGGTTGGAGTGCCCATGATGGTCACTGCAAGAGAGTACAACGATTCCATGCCGGAAAAATCACACAAAATTATAAACTACAAATTCAATCAAATACTCATAAAATAAATATAAATAGTTATATATATACATTTATATATATAGGTATATAGCCACATTCATATTGGATTCCGGCTACGTGAGTCGCATGGAAACGGTGGGAACGTGTCGCCCCTCGAAGGGCAGTAAATGCAATTAGTAATTTGTTTATAAATTCCGCAACGGATTCTCCAGTTGGAGGTTGATTGCAATTAATTGATGATTTACAAATCGATTGCTAAATAAATTGACTTGCATATTAAGCCAGTTAATTAGTTAGTTTAAGATCTCATTGCTTATTTTTAGCTGCTAGTTAATGCTAGTTAGCAATGCTACTTACAGCAGGACACCTCGAGAACAGCTCGACTGAGCAAATCCTCGGCAGCCGTGAACTTGACCGCCTGTCCATGGAGATTCGGCTGCGATTGGAACTGTTCGACCATCTGATTGCCCACGGAATTGAAGACATCGAAGAAACTGGCCACGATATTGTGACTGAAGGCGGGATTCAGCTGCTTGCGGCGCAACTTCCATTTTTGCCCTTCAATTTGGAGGATAATAATGCTGTTTTCAAATTTCTATTCAGCAATTCAGCTATTCAGCTATTCAGCTATGCAGCTATTCAGCTATTAAGCTATTAAGCTATTCAGCTATTTAGCTATTTAGCTTTTCAGCTATTCAGCTATTTACCTCTGGCATGAAGCAGACCGCGACGAACAAAGAAGCCATCCTGCAGAAAGGTCTTGTCCAGGCACTCGGGCGCATTGAGAACGCATTCCATGCCGGCCGGATCATCGATGTAGAGTAGGACTCGGGTGCCCACGAGAACGGCCAGCGGGCGCTGGAAGTGCACCCGATACTGGGATACCTTCTCCAGAATGCCTGCAATGGAATGCCAGCCACATAAGAAACTATTCCAATGGCCGCCACTCTTCTCACTCAACTGTTGGGATGCAGATTGATGCAGAGCAGGAACCATAGCACCGGCTGCTGGACCACTCCGCGCCATCCGTTCAGCTGCCAGATGAGCCGCCAGCACTTGCGCTGCTGCCAGGCGAGGAGCACCGCCAGAAGGGCGCCGCACGCCCAAAGGGCCACGTTCAGGTGCATCATCGGTAGTGTCGCTACCACAAATGGCCAGCGATTCCACGCCGCGTATTTACGGCCTAATGTGGTGCTTTGTAGGCAGCACACTTGCAATCGACGTGGTAATAGTGGCTCAGGTTGGGGGTTTGCTGGCTCTGTGGCTTGGTGGTGGCTCCAATGGAGGTGGCGAACCGATCGGTTGGGCCAACAGTTGACAACTGCCGAAATGTGGTACACACCAGAGAACTGCAGCCCGCCACTCGCACTCTACGTCCACCCGATAAACACTCGGTACTCTAGGCACCCCGTTTTTTTTGACACCCTACTTGCGGCAACACAAAATACTCGAGTGTTTTACCGACGTTGTGTTTTTGTTACGAGTAAAAAAACCACCCGAGGCCTGCTGCGCAAGAGCCGTTTGGGTGAGTGGACGCACAGTCAACGATCGGCCGCACGTCATTTTTTGTATGCGGGCTGCAGTTCTCTGGTCATTTTTTGTACGCCTAAAATTTGTATGGGAGGAAGCGTGACGGGTATAAGAAATGAAGGGTAAAAGGGAATACCCAAGAAAAATTTCGTGCTCACGTCTTTGATGGACTCAAAGGGTGCCACCCGTTTCGAATCATTCCGTTATTTATTTTTCACACGTCGCTACCTGAATACTCTAATGACAAATATTCTTATATAAAGTAATTTTTGAAATGAATTTTGTGACATTATGTACTATTATTTTTACTATAATCTATATTTAAATAATAATAACGTTATTAATATATATAATATATAATAATATATAATATAATATATATATATATATATTATATTAATAATATATAATATAATAAAATATTATATAATATATATAATTAATAATAATAATAATAATATATAATAATAAGATGAAGGGCATTTTACAAAGTATTCGACAAAGTCTAGAGCCACGCCGAAAGAATAGTGTGTAAACGTATGGAGTGTAAAACGCATGGAGTTACGCATCTTGTCTGTGACTCGATTACCTACGAGACCACTCGAGTATTTTTGGAAACACCCGAGTATTTTTGGAAACACCCATGTGTTTAACGGTATACCCACAAGTGTTTTTCTCACTCATCCCTTTTTAGGCAGTGTGTGATCGGCACCCGCGACGCGGAGCACCGTATTGATTCGGGTGCGCGCACAACGGGGTGTCTTGTCTACATGTTCAGATTTATACTGTGTGTTTGTAAGTACCCGCGATGTGCGTGGCGGGTAGCACCCGCACACAAAATTGTAGGGTGTGAGTCGAGTGGTAAAAAAGTGCCACCCTTGCAGTTCTCTGGTACACACAGTTATTGGCAACATCGTTGGTCGGCGACTGAAATGGCTTTCTTAATTGCCCGGCGGACAGTGGGCGGCATTTTGGGTCATCATCGATGGTTTAGGTCAAAAACAAACAAATATAGGCAAATAGAATCAAATAAATTCAAATATAATCAATTATAATCAAATATAATCAAATATTATCCAATATAATAAAATATAATCAAATATAATCAAATATAATCGAATTTAATCAAATATAATCAAATATAAGCAAATATAAGCAAATATAAGCAAATATAATCAAAGATAATCTAATATAATCAAATATAATCAAATAGAATAAAATATAATCAAATATAATCAAATAATTTCAAATATAATCAAATATAAGCAAAAATAATCAAAGATAATCTAATATAATCAAATATAATCAAATAGAATAAAATATAATCAAATATAACCGAATTTAATCGAATTTAATCAAATATAATTAAATATAATCGAATTTAATCAAATATAATCATCTATAATCGAATATATTCCAATATTTTAGCAATGAGAGTGAATTCAGATACTCAAAGGTGCCAAAAAGTATGCAGTACAATATGTACAATACAATAAGATATTAGGTTATAATTATATCTGTGTCTTCACAATAAACCATCGTACAATTAGATAGATTTAGGCTATATCTATAAAAGTATCTAATTGGAACATTCTACCTACACAGTCGCCTCAAGATATTGCATCTAAATTGGCAAGGTCAAAGTTCAAGCTGCAGACAACTGCACTTTTCTCAATCGTTCCAGTCGCAGATTAGATATTGCTCTTTGATCGATGGAAAAAGCCAGCAAATACCGATTGTTAGCATTCAATAATCCGCATAAACCAGCGGCACAATAAACTAAGTGCATATTTATAAATATATATTTACATATATATTTATATATACGAGTATATGCCGTCTGAGTAAAATCCGATAATCTAATCTAGGCCTCTGTTAACTGTTAACAGTTCGTTGATCTGTTAGTGGATCCAGTGCTTAACCCTAGAAAGCCCATGTGGGCTTAACTGTATTATTACTGATAAATTCATAATACAATTATTTGAAACACATTTAATGTATTTTATTATAGTTTTCAAAAGGGAATGGCATTAACTATGCTACCAGTTTCTATATTTTCATTGTTTTTGCTAATCATAATCGTACAATGAAAATAACTATTTTTGATATGGGTTAATGTACTTCCAGCACAGATTAGCTGCCAATCAGGTTTCATTTAGCTAACCCATTCAGTTCGATCGAATCGCTCGAGGAGAACACAACCAGCTACATGGCGCTGTGGCCACTGCTACTGATCACCCTGGGCCTATGGATCCTGGTGCGGAAGTGGGCACTGCTCCGATTGGGCAGCAGTCTGCCGGGTCCGTGGGCATTTCCACTGCTTGGCAATGCTCAGATGGTGGGCAAACTCCGACCGGAATGTGGGTGCACTTGCTCCGCAATAGCGATCCGCAATAGTCTTTCATCAGACATCTTTCTCGTTTTCACAGAGCTGCGCGATCGCTTCGGTGCCACCTATCGCCTCTGGCTGGGCCCACAGCTCTGGGTGTTCCTCCATTCGGCGGAGGAGACGCGCCAGGCGCTCCATGATCCCACGCTCCGCAAGGCGGACACCTTTCTGCAGCTGGAGCCGCTCATCGGCGACGGTCTGCTGATCAGCCATGGTGCCCATTGGACGCGGCAGCGTCGCCTCCTAACGCCCGCCTTTCAGCCTCAATTGCTGCGCAGCTTTGCTCCGGCGATTGGTGGGCATGTGGAGCGCTTGGTCGGGCGACTGGCGGCCACCGGGGGAGAGTTCCTGGAGGTCACTGATCCGCTCTTCGCCTGCCTCCTAGACGCCATCGTGGGTGAGATTAATAGCTCTAATAGCTCTGTATATTCAATCTGTGAACTATCAGATACCCTCTAACTTAGAGTAGTAACCAACTACACCGTTTTCCCACCCATTCCAGACACCTCAATGGGCACCCAATTGGGCACCCAGTCCGTGGATCACTCGCCCATCATCCAGGCATTCCATCTGAGCAGCAAGCTCCTCTTCAAGCGC
Organism: Drosophila simulans; assembly: GCF_016746395.2. Classification (NCBI taxonomy): domain Eukaryota; kingdom Metazoa; phylum Arthropoda; class Insecta; order Diptera; family Drosophilidae; genus Drosophila; species Drosophila simulans. The sequence continues at coordinate 11,516,777 of NC_052525.2, read as the reverse complement.
ATGATCAATCCGCTCCTCTCGTCCGACTGGATCTTCCAACGCACGCAACTCTGGCGGGATCTCGACGAGCAGCTGCAGGTGATCCACACCCTAATGGAGTCGGTGATCGAGAAGCGCGCCAAGGAGCTGCTGGATAAGGAGGAACCCGCGGCGGGCAGAACCCACAATCTCCTGGACACGCTTCTGTTGGCCAAATTCGAGGGTCGATCGCTGAGTCGGCGGGAAATTCGCGATGAGATCAACACCTTTGTGTTTGCGGTGGGTTTTCCTTTAACTACGATCTATTCCTTTTATATTCGATGCTTTTCAGGGAGTGGACACCACCACGGCCTCCATGTCGTTTGTGCTGTACGCTCTAGCGAAGTTTCCCGAAACGCAGACGCGTCTGCGAGAGGAGCTGCAGGATGTGGCGTTGGATGAAACCATGGATCTGGACGTCCTCAACGGGCTGCCCTATCTGGAGGCGCTGATCAAGGAGGTGCTGCGCCTGTACACAATTGTGCCCACCACTGGACGCCAGACCACGCAGTCCACCGAGATTGGAGGACGCACCTACTGCGCCGGCGTCACACTGTGGATAAACATGTACGGGTTGGCGCACGACAAGGAATACTATCCGGATCCGTATGCCTTCAAGCCGGAACGTTGGTTGCCGGAGGATGGCGCTTACGCCCCACCCGCCTTCAGCTATATTCCCTTCTCTGGCGGACCACACGTCTGCATCGGCAGGCGGTACTCCCTGCTGCTAATGAAGTTGCTCACCGCCCGCCTTGTCAGGGAATTCCAAATGGAACTGAGGCCGGAGCAGGCTCCGCTCAAGCTGCAGGCCCAAATGGTTCTGAAAGCCCAGCAGGGCATACATGTGTCATTTTTAAAACAATAAAAAAGGTCTTTTAAAATCTTATGTCTGGTTAAGTAAAAATATATAAATATAATAAATATAAATATATTCAATATTAAAATAGTATATAACACATATTATGCTGTCGGAAATACAATTTTTCTAAATTAAACTAGGTTAGAAAACAGCTAAACGTTCGATGCCAACATCGATGTCTTCGAAAAATCACAATTATCGACGTATTTCGAGAAATCATCGATGTTTTTACCATTCGCAACGCAGGAGAAAAGTGTATAAATTGTACGTATCGCCAAAAACATCGAAAACATTGATGTCCGCCAACATCGATGTTTGTCCACCTCTAATTCGAGGGAGTCTGTCGAGGAAATAGCTACAATCTAGCTACATCTGTCCACCTTCTGCCGCCCTGGTAGCTATCGATAGTCGCGTGAGCAGCACGCAGCGTTGCTGGCGCCGATAACATATGCTGCCGTTATCGTTTCGTTTTTGACAGCTGCACGAGCTGCGCGCTGCATGTGTATGTGTGTGTGCGAAAATATTAATTGATACGTTAACGCTGCGATGCAGTGCCGTGTTAAATACTTCAAAGCTGTTCGTTTCTAAATTCCAAAAGTTTAACATTTGTGACAGCATTAGTTTTTTCGTTTTTTTTTCGGCATAACGTGCTCCCTCGCTCGGGCGTAAAAAATACAAAATACAAAAAAAACCCCAAGCGGAGCGACGGAAGAGAACAGCGAAGGCAAAAGAAAAACGCACACACCCATACAAATGCCATAACTTCGAGTGTATTTGTAGTTATTGCTGGAAAGAAAGCAGGCAAGCACACGCATACGGCGAAAAATACGCAAAGAATCTGCAATTTTTGTCAACATTTTGGGTGCGCAACGTTACATTTGTGTTACATCGCCGATTTCATTTTTAATTGCCGTATAACCATCGTGTGTGCGTGAGAACAGCCTTGCCGCCCGCCCACGGATATATCCTCCGCCACCCACTCTTCTTATTTTTTTGTTGTTGTTTTTTTGTTGTATTCCACAATACGGCAAAATCGGAGAGCGAGCGGTCGAACGAACAAGCAAGGTAAGCATCATACATACATACTTACATCCCATATGTACATCGGCGGATGTACATACATATGTACGCAAAATAAGTGCATGCCCCTGCGTATGCGGAGCAAGCGAAGAAGAAGACGCTGAAGCGGCGACGCATTTAAAGCTGATTCCGCCGCTGCTGCTTCTTCTTCCTCCTCCTCCTTCTCGGCCGCAACAAATTGCATAAAACAAAATGTATAGACTTGTACATTTATCTATATGCAAGTTGGTACATGCATACGAGTGTTAGTACGTATGTACCACTTTTCATCCAGCCATTGTACAATATATATGTATATATATATATATATATACGTACATGTGCGCCGATAGCGGGCGTATGTCTTCCCATCTTATGCGTACATCATTATAATCGAACATTTGCTTACGACAGGACTTGCTATTCAGTGGACAAATTCGAAGTTAGAAGACAAGAACAAAAGTAAAGCGAAGAAGAAGCCGCATAGCGGCTGCCATCGTCCAGTAGAAAGCCGCATCCAGTGAGTAGCGACAATCCTAACCAGAGAAATCCGATCCTCCGCGGAGGTGCCGCCAATTTTAGCACTATTCAAGTGCCGACTAAAATGGAAATAGAAACAGATCAGTCTATTGAAGCAATGGACACCCAGGACACCCAAGAGGTCGAGATCCTCACCAGTGACCTTCAACAGACACAACAGCAGCGGAATTCACCGCCCCAATTGCCGAAATTCAAGAATCTTATCCAGCCACAATTGCACGCCGTTGGTGCAGTGACCCAATTGCCCAGCGAGAACGGCAATATGCCGCCACAACAACTATTGGCAGATAGTAGCTCCACTTCGTTCGGCGACGGCGAGGCCATGGGCATTGACGATGAGTCCAAGGAGGATCAGTTCCGATCGGAGACCACATTCTCCTTTACCGTCGAGAATGTGGTACAATTGAAATCGCAGAGACTGTCGCCGCCAGTGTTTGTCCGCATGCTGCCATGGAGGATAATGGTCATACCCAATGATCGTGCGCTCGGCTTCTTTCTGCAGTGCAATGGGGAGAATGATTCGCCCACCTGGTCGTGCAATGCCATTGCCGAGCTGCGTTTGAAGTGCCACAAGCCGGATGCACAGCCCTTTACGCGTGCCCGCATTAAGCATTTGTTCTACTCCAAGGAGAATGACTATGGCTACTCGAATTTCATCACCTGGCAGGAGCTGAAGGATTCCGAAAAGAGCTATGTGCACAACAACAGCATCACCCTGGAGGTTCACGTCGTTGCGGATGCACCGCATGGCGTTCTGTGGGACTCCAAGAAGCACACAGGCTATGTTGGCCTTAAAAACCAAGGCGCCACTTGCTATATGAACTCGCTGCTGCAGACATTGTACTTCACCAATTCGCTAAGACTGTCTGTTTATCGCATACCCACGGAGGCTGACGATAGTGCCAAATCAGTTGGATTATCGCTGCAGCGTGTGTTCCATGAACTGCAGTTCGGTGACCGTCCCGTTGGCACCAAGAAGCTAACCAAGTCCTTTGGCTGGGAAACGCTCGATTCGTTCATGCAGCACGATGTCCAGGAGTTTCTGCGCGTGCTGCTCGACAAGCTCGAGTCGAAGATGAAGGGCACCATCCTGGAGGGCACCATACCGGGTCTGTTCGAGGGCAAAATGTCGTCGTACATCAAGTGCAAGAATGTCGACTACAACAGCACACGTTACGAGACGTTCTACGACATCCAGCTGAACATCAAGGATAAGAAGAATATCTACGAGTCTTTCCAGGATTACGTAGCTCCCGAAACGCTGGAGGGTGACAACAAATACGATGCTGGTGTGCACGGCTTGCAGGTGAGTCTCAGGATTTGAATAGAATTGAACCAAAACCAAGAAAAAGCTACCAAGCTACTATTTAAAACAATATTTGCCAGTTTATTCATGATAGTAATAGATAGTAATTTTCTTGCGAATTTAGGAAGCCAGCAAGGGCGTCATCTTCACTTCATTCCCACCCGTTTTGCATCTGCACCTGATGCGCTTCCAGTACGATCCCGTCACGGACAGCTCGATCAAGTACAACGATCGCTTCGAGTTCTACGAACAGATCAATCTGGATCGCTACCTGGCCGAGAGCGAGAATACCTTGGCGGACTACGTTCTGCACGCCGTGCTGGTGCACTCGGGCGATAACCATGGCGGGCACTATGTGGTCTTCATTAATCCAAAGGCTGACGGACGTTGGTTTAAGTTCGACGACGATGTGGTCTCCAGTTGCCGCAAGCAGGAGGCAATCGAACAGAACTACGGCGGCATGGACGACGAGATCTCGTTCCACGCCAAGTGCAGCAATGCCTATATGCTGGTCTACATCCGCCAGTCGGAGTTGGATCGCGTACTCGGCGACATAACGGAGAGCGAGATATCAAGCGATCTGGTGGAGCGTCTCGATCTGGAGAAGCGCATCGAAATGGCGCGCCGCAAGGAGCGCGGCGAGGCCAACACCTATGTGTCCGTGCACGTGATCCTCGAGGAGAACTTCGAGGAGCAGCACAAGCGTCGTCTCTTCGATCTGGAGAAGGTCCATCCGCGCGTCTTCCGCATCAAACAAAATCAGACTGTCGACGAGCTGGTGGACATGTTCGTGAGGGGTTTCGGTGTGTCGCGCCAACGCATGCGCATGTGGAACTTGTGCACCGCCCAGACGCAAAAGTTCTTGCATTTCGATTTCGTGGCGGAGGGATCGCGCACCATCGAGCAGATATCAACGTCACAGAAACCGTGGGTCATCTGGCTGCAGCTGGCCTGGACGGATGTACCTGGTCCCCTGCCGTCCTTTAATCCCAAGACCGAAGCCCTGCTGTTCATCAAGTACTACGATCCGCGCAACAAGCGTCTCAATTACATTGGATGTACCCAGCAGCCGCACACCCGCCGTCTCATTGATCTGGTGCCGGATGTGAATAGCAAATTGGGTTTCGATCCGGACACCGAGCTGACCATCTACGATGAGTACGCCGACAAGAAGCTGGTCAATCTGAACGAGCCGATCGAGAGTGCGCTGTTCATACCGCAGGATCATCTGCAAGGTCACATCCTAATCTTCGAGCGCGAAAACGTTGACGCCAAACTCGACCTGCCCACGGTTGGGGATTACTTCCTGGATCTGGTCTATCGCATCGAGATCATCTTCAGCGACAAATGCAATCCCAATGAGCCGGACTTTACGCTGGAGCTGTCCAATCGCTATAACTACGATCAGCTGGCCAATGCGGTGGCCGAGCGCTTGAACACCGATCCACAGAAGCTGCAGTTCTTCATGTGCATCAACAACTACAAGGAGACGGCGGGCAATGCCGTGCCCTACACATTTAAGGTAAATATACATATGCAATTAATGCCTTTTCCATTAAAGTTTACTATTTATTGAAGGGCACAATCAAGGATCTGGTTTCTTACACCAAACAGAGCTCAACGAAGCGTATCTTCTATCAGCGGCTGTCGCTCAGCATTCACGAGCTGGACAACAAGAAGCAGTTCAAGTGCGTCTGGGTGAGCAGCGACCTCAAGGACGAGAAGGAGCTGGTCCTGTACCCCAACAAGAACGATACGGTTAAGGGACTGCTGGAGGAGGCGGCCAAGAAAATCTCGTTTGCGGAGAACAGCCGTCGCAAGTTGCGCCTGATGAAGATTAGCAATCATAAGATTGTGGCGATATGCAAGGACGATATACCGCTGGATACGCTGCTAAAGTCCAACGAGTCCATAACGACCACACAGGGCGCTCAAAAGACTTTTCGCATCGAGGAGGTGCCGGCGGAGGAAATGCAATTGGCGGAGAACGAGTTCCTCATCCCAGTGGCCCATTTCAGCAAGGAGCTGTACAACTCATTCGGCATACCCTTCCTAACCAAGGCGCGCCAGGGCGAGCCGTACGGTGCGGTCAAGCAGCGCATCCAGCGTCGTCTGAATGTGCAGGACAAGGAGTGGGAAAACTACAAATTCTGTGTGATCTCCATGGGCCACAATGCGGATGTGAACGACAATACGCCCGTTGACCTGGAGGTGTATCGCTCGTGGACCAGCGGCCAGTTGCCCTTCTTTGGCTTGGATCACATCAATAAGTCGCGCAAGCGCAGCTCGCTTAACTTCTCCGAGAAGGCCATCAAAATATACAACTAAGGCGGGGATACGAATGAGGATGAGGAGAACACACGCTCTAAACTGGATGATGGCGGAGCGGAGCAAGTTTGCGTGCGGAGCGGGATTAAAGGAATCAATGTTGAATGTGCGAATGTGCGATGGATAGCGGGCAAGGGATCATGGCCACACGTGTTTATTGTTCTTCAAAATTCGAAAACCAAGAGCCCAATCATTGGAAACGATTCATAGACACCACACACACACACATACAAGCGCGGAACTTACCCTTTTTACTTTTATACATATAAATTGTTTGTAGTCTATAACAGCTAAGTAATATTTAGGTATTTATTAGTCCCCGCCGCCGACGGCAGTGTTTGGAGATCAGATCCACTGGCCACGCCATGCCGCGCAAGCTTGCTCCCCCTCTTCTTACTTCGTTTTACCGCTCTTCCTTTCCTTTTACTCTCTCGTCTCCGTTTCCGTTTTCGTTTCGCTTCGTCCGCCGAACAATCCTGACCAGAGTATCAGCTTTCGCAAGGAGTCCAGCGACTCATTGCTTGAACTAAAGTAACTTCAATTTAGGCTTAGGCTCAACTACATAATTATTCTTCTATGCTACATAATATTCTTAATCGATAATTGTTTAATCGATAATCGCAGGCAGAAGTAGAAGTGAACTCGCTTTTGTCCAAGTGTAAATAAGCGTTCGTTGCTAGTTGCCCAATAAAACATAAACAAAGAAGGAAAGGAGCATGTAAAGAAGGAAAGAGAAAGAGCAGGCGAGGAAAGGAAATGAGAGAAAGCCCCAACTAATAGAAGGCATAGAAGGAGCATAAACTAAATGAAAGCAACCAGCAAGAGGAGCATATACATAGATATAGGTAAACGAGAGGGGAAGAGCTGTAAACAAATGAACGCAACTATGTAACAAGTTTAACTTTAAACGAAACAAAACGATTAGGTAAAGAGAAAAGTCACCAAACGAGACGCAAGATAAACTTGAAGACGATGGCGGTGGATATATATATATATAATGCATATATTCGAGCAGCAAATCGAAAGAGATGGCAAGAAGGCGTAAGGGAGATGAAAAATATAGGATTTGTTTCAAACAATTATTTGTGATTTTTAAACATGAAATGATAACAATGTATGCAAAGGACTAGACAACATAAAATTAATTAATAAATTACAATAATACACAGTTTAGTGCTTTTCTTTCCTTGTTAACTATAGCGAACGAATCGAGATCCGCGCCCGCATCCGTTTCCGTTTCGAAGAACCCAATCAAATGAGAAAAGAGCCAACAAGAAATCATATTTTATTAACCTACTGCTTATGCTATTATTATTTATGCAGCAAATAATTCTATTTATGTGTACAAAATAAACGGAACGAAAAACGAAACAGAAACCCAATAAAAATACCAAGAATTCAACTGGACAGCGCTTTCATTTCCCTCTGCACTTGGATGCAGGATTCTTGACTGGAAACTCCATTCGGTGGTTTTGTTTACTCCAAGATTCGAGCGTGTTTAAAGTACTTTTTAATGAAATCGTTTGGAAAATCGTAGTCTATGTGGTTAGGCTTAAAAACTAGGTCTCTAGAATTTGCGACGCTTCAGTAGATCCGGTCGCCAGTTAATCGGATGCGACTCCTCGCTGGCCTCGTCATCCTCCTTGTACACCTTGATTGTCTTGTCCGCCTCGGCGGTGATTAGCCGGCTGCCCGATTGATCGAAGCACATGGCGAATATGCCCGCCTCGCTGTCCATGGAGCCCGGCTGGACGGGCGCTTGGAAGCGCTGGAAATTGTAGCCGGTTCGCCAGTCCCAGAAGAACATGGTGCCGTTGTCGCCGCCCGAAACGAGCACGCCCTCACTGTTCGCCGCCATGCAATTGACAATGGACGTGTGGCCGGATATGTTCTGCACAAACTTGCCCTCCGGACAGCGCCACTGCTTGATGTTGTCCGGCGAGGCGGAGGCGAACATGTACAGCGATGGATGCAGCACAATGCTCCGCACGGACTTCTTGTGATTGGTCAGCGTGCAGACGCTCTTGCCGGCGGCCAGATCCCACAGACGCACCGTGGAGTCGTGGGAGCCGGTGATGATCTGCGGATTGGTGGCCTGCGCCACCACACTGGCCACCGTGTTCGTGTGCCCCGTCAGTGTGTGCACATTCGCCTTGGTTCGCATATCCCAGATGCGGGCAGTGGAGTCGCGACCGGACGTGGCCAGCACATCGATGGTGGGATGCAGGGCCAGCGAGTAAACAGCCGATAAGTGACCGTGATAGTGCCGTATCACCTTGTTGTACTCCAGATCCCAGCACTTGACCTGCCGATCCTCGCCGCAGCTAAACAGATACGGATGCTTCGTGCTGACGGCCACACCGCGCACAGTGCTCACATGACCGGTGAGCGAGAGCTTCAGTTTGCCGCTGGCCAGGTCCCAGATCTTGATCACACGATCACCAGCGCCGGTGGCGAACCACTCGTTGCCCGGCTCCACGGCGATGCAGCGCACCCAGCCCAAGTGGCCGGAGATGACGCGCGACAGCTTCCAGGGTGCGTGCCACTTGGGTTTGGGTATGCTGGGCGCCTTCTTCGGTATCAATTGCAGATGGCTGGCGATGGTGCCGTTGGCGCTCTTATCACCATTGCTGTTCGCCAGGGAGGCGCGCACCAGGGATGTGTGTGTGCCGGCAACCAGTGGCGCTGTCTTCTCCGCTGGCCTGGCGCCCGCATTGTACTTAACCAGACTGCCGGCGGCGCTGGCCGCATCCACTGCACTGCCATCGGTGATGGCCAGCGGCTTGTCGCCCGGCGTTTGGGCTCCTGATGCCTTCCTGGCCTCGCCGATCTTCGCCGCCTTGTCCAGCACAAGGCCGTACCCATCCTTCGCCTTGATGGAACGACGCAACTTCTCTCTGTTTCGGGAAAAACATAAATAACCAATGCGTAAGTTGCAAACTCCAGTATACTCACAAACGTTCGTCGATTTCGGGCAGATTTCCCTGGTTGGAGACGAACAGATCGTGGGTGCGCTTTAGGGAGCGGAATATCAGCGTGTGCACGCTGTGCTTTTGCACTTCTTCCGTGGCCATTGTTTGTTATTTATTGCTTATTCGCTAAATTTGTTAAAAATGCGGCGCGGCTTTTGCAGCTGACCACAAGCCAATCACAACAATCGGGCTATCGGTTATCGAACAGTGATGTCTGCTAGCTTGTTTATAGCCAAATGTTAGCATCCATTTTCAAGGCAAATTCGATTAACACTTTAAATGAATTTTTGTAAATACATATCTAATTTGAAATTTCTAATATCTGATTGAAAATATCTAATAGAATTATCTAACAATAAGAAACAATTGATTTAACTTTTCACAGCTTTGTCGATATGAGAAATTGTGGGTCCTGAAATCAAAGCTTTATAAAAGCGATTGGATAATAAACGATTTCAGAATCGTTTATCGAAATCCCATGAAAGTATTAACTTGATCCGCCCACCGATAGATTAAAAAACAAATATGTTCTTTTTTGAAGCACATTTCTGTTTTTTTGTTTTTCTGTTTTGTTTTGTTTGTTTTTTTTTTTTTGCAGCTTATTATTAGTTTGCGGGAACCGGCGATCCAGATGCAAGAGATGAGGACGTGGGAGACACCGATGGTGACGAGGTGCTGGCCGCAGCTCCGCTTTCCGGGACCGGCGATGGCCTCGTGTTGAAGAACTGTTTGATCTGGGGATTAAAGATGGAGTAAGGATTAACTAATGAACGCAAAACATCGCCGACCTGCCACAATTCTGTCATAAAACATTATATCTTTGACCGCAACTTTGTGCATTGGTATGTTTATAATATCAAACCCTAAACCACATTTGGAAGTACTTGAAATATTTAGGACTCGCTTGACATGTGAATAACCTATAAAGCGGATCTAGAATGTTCTGAACATTAATTTAACTAAATCGTTGTTTAAGCTGATCTAAGATTTTACGAACTTAATATCCGATTTATGACAGTTTGTTTGAAGTTGCTGCGGTTGGGCAATTGCTTACGATGCGCTTGATGTAGTTGCATGAAGTTTCGTTGTTCGAGCTGGACACCACGTTGTCCACTCGGTACGGCGGCGAGATGGTGACTTCATTTAGGATCTGTATGTTAAGTCCTTGCCAGGAGACTTCATTGTACTACAAAATACAAAATAGCAATAGGAATGGCAATGATTAACGATGATATCCAAGGCATCGTGCAAGTGGTCATTACCCCGTATTGTTTGGCTATCGCTCTATAGAGTTCCTGTGCCTCTGGACTGACATCCGCATTCTTGGACTTCAAGTAGTCCTGTCTTCGCTCAACTGTTTTCCGCAGGCGCATTTTGACCTGTTTAAGTGGGTAAAGATGCTCTAGTCTTTCTGGGCAGAGCCTGGCATGCTTACCTGTTCCAGATTAAGCTTTTGCGGATCATCAAAGTTGCCGTTGCACTCCTTGATCACCTGCACGTTGCTGCAGAGCGAGAGGTTCATCGCGTAGATATCACTCAGCTCCTCCGTGGACTTGGATCGGCATTCTATGCGGTTGGAAAGGGAAGAGAAGAGCAGGAATGGCGGGGGCAAAGCCAGGGGCAAAGATATACGATGCACGGACAACCAAATTGTCAAGCAGTAAACAATCAGTTTGATAAGAGATAGGTGATATGAAAATACTATCAGTTAAGATGAGTGTGAATTAGAATTATATATGAATCTAAAGGACAGACAATCCAACAGATCCCTGTGGACAGCCGGAGAAAGTGCTCGCTTTCACCCGGCGGGCAAGGTGTGTGTGTGTGTGTGTGGGCATGCATTTCGGTGATTTTGTTGCAAAAGGATACTCAGGATTAGCATCTTTGTGTTGTGATCGAAGGCTAGCACCTCGCCCTCCACCTCCTCGTTGAAACAGGTCGTGCAGACGACTGTGGATCCGATGCTGAAGCAGTCGTTCACTGCATTCACTGCGCCCGCAGCGGCAGCGGCCATTTTTAATTGCTGGTTGAGATTGGCCAACTGGAAAAGTGCACCCACAAGCTATGTGGATAGGGGATTTGAATCTAGATCTAAATGTCGATACTGGTTTGTTGGCACGCCGCTGTTTGAACAACGTTTCACAAGCGGAGATGATGTTGATGATTTTGCGGCAGCAGCAGCTGTTTTGGATGCTTGAATTCCTGGAATTCTCGAAAGGATTTCACTATCTCTCTCGCTCGCTCTCACTCTCGCCGTCTGTCTGTCTCGTTCGCTCGTGCCGTGCAGCTCCCTCGCTTTCACTTAAACCGCTCCAATGGAAATGTCGCTTCCTGGCGATCTGGTCGAGATCCTGCTCCTGCTTCCACTGCTCCTGATCCTTGCGTGAATTGTCAAAAAATTCGCTGCCTACTCGCTTGACTAGCTATCGGCTATCGATTTTGGCGGCAATTGCGGTTCGGTAATTGAAAAGTTGGAAAAGTACCCGAAAAATTTATTGGTCAACACACGAAACAACAGCCAAAAGGGGGCAGAAAACGCAGTGTTGCACATGCCGCGCAGCGATAGGTTCGATAGTCATCGATTGCGAAAGGCTGGCAACATTGCTGCAAGCAAATCATGTGCAATAATAATTCCTTTTTTATAATTATATGGGAGTGCAAAAATTAAGGCAGATTATTAAGCTATTAGTGTGAAAATACAAAGTTGATTGCATACTGAAAAGATAGAATGTAGATAATATTGACTTGTCTAAATGCTCTTGCAATTGAATATTTCCTTATAAATCGTGCAGTTCCTAAACATTTTAATCCTAATCTCTTGATTGACTTAAAGGTATTTGCTTAGAGCTGTTTTTCCACATAAAATTGAAATATTTTGAAAACTTATATTAAATACTTGTTTTGACTATCGATAGCATATCGGCAAACGCTACTTGGGCGAATTCCCGTTTCATCGTCCTTATCGATACTTGTTAGTCGAGCTAGAGCGGGGAAACTTTCGATAATGTAGTCATTCGATATTTTCGATGTCTTGAGAGCAAACATTCGATACGATCAATAGTATCATTTTTTTTTAAATTATTGAAATCATTGAAAATATAGGCACTTCCGAATGGATTTATATATATTTATTGCTATAACTATAACTTCAAATATTAGAGATCAAAATTATTTTTACCTTGCAGTGTGATAAACAAAATTTAAAAAAATAATAATATAAGAAGCTAAATGGGAGAACAGCTCTCCAACGAAAAAAGAACATTCAAGTCAATTTAACTAAGAAAATAACCAAAATATTATTCTGTAAATCCAATTCTTTTTCAAAAATAGAAGTATGTCAGCATTGTTCGCTTTAAGGGAAGCCCTTCGGTTACTTATTATAAGTCTAGCTTTGCCAAACAAGCGCTCAGACTGTCGCTATGGCAAACATAAAAATGTAGGTACTATTTGTTCTTAGAATTATATAATGCTGATATAAAGAAAATTTGATGTATGCTTCTCCTAATGGCTAGTGCAAATCGTGGGTATAGTTACATTCCAGTATCTTAGGGGATCTATATACATACCCATCGATAGCGACAAAAAGGAATCGATAGTGGCTCAGAAAGTTACGAATTTGATTCCTCGATGGTAGCATCGATAGTTTCCCAGCTCCGCTTGAGAGCCCAGCTCTAAAACCAAAAATTCCCAAGCCATAGTTTGCTTGGGAATTAGATAAACAAATGGGCGAACCAAGGAGCCAACCGCCCGTGGAGCGTCCACCGACCGCGGAGACCTTTCTGCCCCTCAGCCGCGTGCGTACGATCATGAAGAGCTCCATGGACACGGGCCTGATCACCAACGAGGTGCTCTTCCTGATGACCAAGTGCACGGAGCTATTCGTTCGCCATTTGGCGGGTGCGGCATACACGGAGGAATTTAGCCAGCGACCGGGCGAAACGCTCAAGTACGAGCACCTCTCCCAGGTGGTCAACAAGAACAAGAATCTGGAGTTTCTGCTGCAGATCGTGCCGCAGAAGATTCGTGTGCATCAGTTCCAGGAGATGCTGCGACTAAATCGCTCCGCCGGCAGCGACGACGACGACGACGATGATGACGACGACGACGACGAAGAAGAGTCCGAATCGGGATCGGAGTCTGATGAATAGACGGTCATGCAGATGTATTTCTCTACACGGAAATTGAGTGGATCATCCATCCATCCATCAAAACACCGACTGATTTTAATGCCACCTTGCTATCTTTAATTTTAGACTAGACGATAAGTGTAAAATTGTTTATAGAACCACTGATTAATAAAGAAGCATAAGAGCACTGCGTCCTCCAAATGACCATAAGATCCGCGGATGATTACCGTGTGTCTGCGCCTGATAAGATTGCCGTTCGAAATCAGATACTCTAGTTAATAGCATATGGCATATAGGTTTACATGATGATGTTCATCCAGATCCTGGATACTCCCAGGAAGGAGTGTGATCCTTAAGCTGACCTTGAACTGCAAGAAAGGAATTCCCTACTGGCATGCAGAACGTTGAAAGACGCGATTTAAAACGTTAAAGAGCATAACATATAATTGCACTTGGATTCGATTGGTACATTTAACTGGGGCTAAGGATAGAGATTGCTGCTCCTAGACCTTCAGGTTGACGCCGGGATAGCCGGTGGCGTTCAGTCCGGTCACCTTGTAGGTGGTGCCAGCCGGAGCGGGCTGATCGAACTTGGCGGCGGTGGTCACGTACAGGATGTCCAAGTTGGGGCCACCGAAGGCGGCGGAGGTAATCTGTTTGGTTGGGAACTTGATCTCCAGCAGGATCTTGCCAGTGCTGCAATGAAGTAGGACATTTAAAGCTCGTCAACGCTTGGAATGCTAGAGTGAACTACTCACTTGGGATTAACCTTGTAGATGGTGGCGCCATTGAAGGTGGCCACATACAGGTTGCCCTCGGTATCGATGGTCAGGCCATCGGGCAGCAGATGATCCTTGGGACTGTTCTTGCGCAGGTTGAATATCACCTTGGGATTGGTGGCCACGCCGGTCTCGAAGTTATAGTCATACGACTTCACCTCGTAGTCGGTGGTATCGATGTAGTAGAACTTCTTGGCCTTCTCGTCCCACGCCAGTCCGTTGGAGATGCCCACATCGCCCTTGATCACCGACACCTGGCCACCGGCCTCCCAGCGGTACAGCTCGCCGTGACGGAACTCGAACTCATCGCCAATGTAGCGCATGGTGCCGCCAAAGAAGCGACCACGGGGATCCACCTTGGCGTCGTTCAAACGATTCTTATCCATCAGCGGCTGCACCTCGAACAGGGTGCGCACCACCTTGGCGGTGGGCGAGACGCCATCCCAGTTGACGATCACCACGCGTCGACCGCAGCCGACGGCGAACTCCTGCGGACGTCCCTCCACGGGCAGCACGAATCCGGCCAAGGTCTCGCCCTCGATCTTCGTCTTGTAGACCTTGTTCTGGGCATAGTCGTAGCGGAGCAGGCTGCCCGCCTCCAGGTCAACATAGTACAGGCTCTGCCTGGCTACATCCCAGTGAGGACCCTCGCCCAGGCCGGCGTAGGAATCGGGCAGTGGTTCCACCTTGTACGACATCTGTTGGTGAGAATGGGAACAAGCGATTTTCGGATTAGTGCATCCAATTGATTATATATGGATTTATATAAGAATGTGGCATTTGGTGGAATGCATTACAGCACTTCATGGTTTTTATCAAGATTGCCATTTCAATTAGACTAAAATCAGCGCATTTAAATTGGATTAAACAATTAAGAACAATTGAAATTTAGTTGTAGGATTAAATCAGAAAATTACACACCAAAGCAAAAAACTAAAGATTTGAACTGTCAACATTGCGATTGTTTAGAATTATCAGGATAAATAATCAGAATATATGCAAAATCCATTTAAAACGAATTCAAAACCGTGCTATTTTCAAACACTTGACTTTCGCAACACTTTTTTTCATCGATCTCTTAGTCCTACTTATAGACGCAGTACCGTTAGGCCGAAAAGGCACACTGCAACAACGGGAATTAGTAACATCATCTTGCGCTCGGTGGCTCCAAATCCAAACTGAGCCCACAGCCGTCGCCCGGAGTTGCTTTTATTACCTCCAGACCAGGGGCTTGACATTACTGGCTGAGAACCGGCGGCATCGTCATCATCGCAAGCGGAACACAATGCGAGATTATTTATTTACTTCCATTTCCATGTTTTAAGTTCAATTTTTGCACAGGCCGCACAGTGGAGTTTTTTTCTTTTTCGATTTTTAACATATGTCACTTTCCGGTTTTTTATTTTTAAGCAATTGGGAAGGTATTTCCCCTTTTAAATATACAATTAACATGCTTTTTTCTGTATGCAAAGCGAACATTTTTTGTCAGCTTTATCGACCAATTGGTTCCACTGTGCGATGCAGCTGCGCTCTTGTGACGTCATGCCCTTCACTTACTCACATACTCAGCAAAAACAAAAGCAAAAGCAACAACAACAATAAAAACAACACAGATGCCGCGATTAACTTTTAAGTTTGATTGCGCCTGGCATTTAGCGATTTTTAATTGACTTTTGTTGTCATTCGGCTGCTGTTATTGAATTGGTCAAGTGGAGACCTTAAAGAGATGCTCACTGGCAGGCACTTCTGTTATCGGACACATGTGGAGGGCACAGTGGGGCAAGAGCGCGCGAAAACGACATATGACAAATCACAAGTAACTGCTCAGATGGATAGAGCATATGAAAAAAATTGAGTACTTAATCCGTTTTTCATTCAAAATTTGTTTCGACTTCAGTTTTTTTTAATAAAAAAAAATAATTAAAAAAAAAAGTTTTTGTGCTATTACTTTAATAGAAGAAAAATATTGAAGCTATATTTTTTAGCAAATTTAAATATATTCTTTTGTGTAAGCTTATAAATTTCCATTTAATTTTGACGTTATTTCGATTTTTTCGAAGAAGTTTTCAGCATAAGCTAAACCTTCTTTTTCGCATCACTTTGCATCACTTTGAAAAAAAAGGGAATCCTTGCAGGAGAGCGCCTACCTTGGAGATAGTTTTAGCTTGAGCTGAGAGATGGGGAATCGAGAATGGAGAATCGAGAATCCTTGGACACGGCTCCGTTGAGTAGCGCGTTCAAACTGAATGCCATCCGATCCGGCCCAATTCTTATATACCCCAGCTGGCACGGGCGTGACACACAATCTCGCCAAAACCTCCTCCACCTTCACCTCCTCCTCCGCCCACTGATAAGCGGACAATTGGAGGGCTGGATAGCCCGGCCTGATAACAGAGCAACAGAAGTCGCCAACGGGCAAATTAACCCGATGGCAAATTGCAAAAAATATTCCAAAACAGATTGCGAAGCGCAGCATCGCAGTTTTGAAAAGCGTAATGAGAAGTTTTCAAGTTTAAGCACCTCAAAGTTTGAAAACTTTTTAAACAGACAACAAAAACTGAAGCCTAAATGTTGGGACATAATTTTCAGAATAATTAAGCTCCCTAAATTTATAAA
The DNA here is from genome assembly GCF_016746395.2 of Drosophila simulans. Taxonomy (NCBI): domain Eukaryota; kingdom Metazoa; phylum Arthropoda; class Insecta; order Diptera; family Drosophilidae; genus Drosophila; species Drosophila simulans. The sequence continues at coordinate 11,500,173 of NC_052525.2, read as the reverse complement.
AGTATCTTAGTAACTATAAAAAATAATATTTAACCAGCAGTTGATCAATATATGTGTTTTAGGATTTGCTGGCTTCAACTAACTACTAATCAATTTCAATTTTCAGCTGGCTAATCTTAACTTTTCACCTGACTTAACCTAATCAACTTGAATTTTTTTTACTAAAAATGCAT